>NW_023501024.1:0-600000 GCF_013390195.1 Colletotrichum siamense | reverse complement strand
CACAGCCCTCCACACGTCATTCTGTACCTCTATCGACATGACCTCCGCGAGGCCGGAGAGGGGATCTGCTATATAGGCTCTAATGATCGCCCGAAAGTGGTTGAGGGGGAGACTTGCGGATGCGTCGTTACGGGGCATAGCGTTGTCGCTTATGTACGAGAATCCTTGGCCTGTGAGGCGAGAGAGGTCGGCCTCTAGCACCTCACATAACGATAGCACGCTTGCTGGGCAGCGAGAAGGGTCCTTGCTACTGTTGAGTAGGATGCGCTTACAGGGCGCGACGAGGGCGGAACGATACGGTGGTTTCGTGGTGTTGCTATAGGCGGGGGCTAGGCTGTTTCCACTAACCCAGAGGCTGACGTGGTGCATCACCCTAGCGAGCACGTCGGCATCAGACCTGGCTATTGCGAGGTGTGCTGTGATGTTGAATAGGCGGGCGGGTGAGAGGGAGGCGATGGTGTCTGAGACTTGCTGAGAAGACTTGTTAAATGGAACCTGGGCGATAAGGTGGCCTGTGAGGGGGGCTAGAGATTGACTAGGCCTAGGAACAGGGAGGTAAGAGGTATGGACAGCTTCTGATATCTGATCGGGAGGTGAGGTGGGACTACTGAGGAGCATGTCTGACCTCATCCGGTTCCATTCATCCGCCGAAGGATCAACGGGGACGCCGCAGCAAGTACTGAGGATGTCCAGGACGTGTAAGACTTCGTCAACCCATTGTAGCCAGAACTACAGCACCTTTTACGTTAGTCACGTTATTCTGAACTATTGCGGCCGGAGGAGTAAGAGGCGAAATATGCCAGTATGAGCTTGGAAGTTGGGTCTGTTTTTCGAGAATAAAAGAAAAACAACAAAACAAAAAGAAGAAAGAATAAGAAGGTTATGAGAGAAGAGACTTTAGGTCTATGTGTCGCATGGAGCAACATACCATATAAACACGTAGAGGGTAAGGTGGACAGATAGTAGGGTGGATAGTAGGGTATAGTAACTTACATCTGGGATCCTGCTTCGCATTATCCAGTCCCACCTAGATATGTTAAAGATTGCATCGCTGATTCTCCAATCACACCATCTGGTTATGATAGGCCGCCAGGTCTCATTTTTCCACAATGTGATGAGGCGCCGGGTTGGGATGCTCTTCCTCTTTCCCGCAAAGCCAAGCGTTCGGCAGACGAGAGCCTCTAGACCGGCCGTGCGATTTGCTGTGGATGAGGCTGCTGCTAGTTGCTGCCACGTCTGCCCAGCTGTATCGGAATGGGTCTCGCCTGCTACCTTACCCGCTGATAACAGGTCTCGCAGGTTCCGCCAGGTGTCCCGGTGGTTTTCGACAGAGTTGACGCACTGATCCCCATTGCTTCGAAGCTCAACGAGGACGTGTTCCGGCAGGGCTTCCGTATTGTACAGCTCGCAGACCCACCACTCATCGTCGTCATTAGCGGTGATGGTGTTCTGATCGTTTAGATACGCCCTGAAGGCTGCAGCTCGATGCTGACCAGCTACCACGTCCACCAGCTGCGGGTTGACGACGGACCAGTCCAGGAAGGGGAGGGCAATATGTGGGAGCGCGTGGTTACTATCACCAGCCCCAAGATGTCTCAGCATAGCATCTACATGCTGAGGATGCACTATAGCCCTCATGAAATTGGCTGGATCGTCGCGCTGCACGCCGACGTGCGTGAACTTTTCTTTAAGGTGGTCAACCTGCTTAGGAATGATCTCGCGGCTGCCGGTGCCTAGTGCCCACCTGAACCTCATATCTAATAGCCTGACCTTCGCAAGCTGTAGGAAGTAGGGCTCTGCTGAGCGAGTACGTACGAAATAACGACCACTAGCATTAAAACCGGGCGTAACACTCTGAAGGGCGTCAGCGTATAGGCCGCTGGGCGCCTCGGCGCTGTGCAGTCGCTGGAGTAATGGTGATTCTTCTTGAAGGCTAGCCTGGGAGGAGGACCTCTTGCGAGAGGGAGTATAGGACTCGCAGATTATAACATCCATGTGATGCGGACGATGAGTAGGAGTGGGGCTATGCGATTCTTCTGAGGCGTGCGTATGCGGCGTTTGTGGCCTATTAGGCAATAGCGCTGGATGGGAAGGGATACGCTGCGCGGGCATTATAACTGCTACTAGTGTTAGAACTATACTAAAACGTTGTTCGATTGAGGGAGGAAGGGGGGAAGAGGGGGTATTGCGAGAGGGGTGAGTCCCAGCGTTTATCGGTGAGAGAGACGAAGTAATTGTGATAGCGACTCTTACAGGATGTAAGGTTGCTCAGCGCTGCGGTTGTTCGTGAACATGTGTATCAGATGGGTGTTCTAGTGTGGAAGAACTTTCAGGAGATGTATACTACCTTAGGTGCTAGGAGAGCTTTAGCTGATTGCTAGAAGCGCTTTTGTTAGTAGGGACTTTGAAGGGGTGCGTTGATAACTGGGTGGGTAACTAGAACTAGAAGACCATGAAATAACTGCCTTATATAATGACCCAGTCGAGGGCTTCGTCCTAAGAGCCCTGATAGCGAGGTGGTATTTTGCAGCTAGCCAGAAAGTATTGCTACCTAGGCTAAGCGTGTATATAGACACCTCTTTATGCTGTGAAACGGCAGACTGTATGCTAGACAGCTGATGCGCAGCAAGGGCAGGGCTTACAGGGACAAGTAGTTGGGTGTGCTGCGTTAACTACTAGGATATTAGAGAAATATAAATGATTTACAAAGGGGAATGTGATACAGACCCGTCTAGATGCTAAGTGTTTCAAGATAGGGAAGCCTTTAACCAAAGAGATAGAGGTATTGCTATAAGGTTGAGTGGCACGCCTCAGCATGAATCGCCAAGTACTTTTATGTGGGATAGGCTACTGTGGACCGTTAGAAGTGATAGCCCTCCTTGCGGATAGCGTGTGATCTAGCTTGTTGATGTGATCGCAGTAACGCTGCTCTGCGTATTCACTTGATGAGTGGCGGAGTGGTTGTATGATAATATAAAGTATAGAGTAGCGTAAGTAAAGAGAGTTCACGTGCAATAGAATGAGACTTACGAATATAAATATACCAGTAGCCGTAGTATCACTATATATGTGGTGAGGGGAGGTTACTATAGTGAGTGAAGGGATGGTTAAGAGAAAAGGAGTAGGGTTAAGCTCTTTTCTTATGCGGGATGAGGGGTCACGAGAAGGATTAAAGGTTCGCGGCTGAAGGAAAATATTAATCCCGAGAATGCTATAAAGGTGTACGTATACCTTATCTCGTATGTACCTAGATAAAGGGAAACGTGTAGATAAGAAAGCACGCATAGATAAGGCTAGAGAAAGCACGCATAGATAAGGCTAGAGAAAGGGAGACACTTAGTTTATTAATTAGTAGACCTAAATATACAGCATGCCTAAAAAGCTCACCTACCTCATACGACAATCTTCAAAATAGTTATTGGGAACATAGAGGCACTTGCAATAGACGGGCTCTTAAATATGTCGGTCTATATATATAAGTCCTAGCGATAGGATAGCGTAGGCATGAAGGTACAAAGGAATTAAAACTTAATTTACCCTACAGAGGTTAAGCTGTATGTACTCAAACCTTTAATTCTCGGTGGAGCTCCCTATTTCCCTCTCCCTATCTCTCCTGGTCTCTCTACGTGCAAATTTATAGGTGAATAGGGGATAAATAAATATATATATGTATATATATATATATATATATATATATGGATAAGGGGGCCTGTTGCTTTACTTATTATAGTCCTTATCGCGTGAGCGTCTCAACCAGTGCTAGGTGTTATTCACAAACCAAAAAATGAACAAAAAAGAAAAGGTAAAAAGGAAAATGGAAAATGGAAATATAATAGGATATAAGATCATAAGATGATGTATTATGAGACATAGTAAAAAACGACCGTAGAGAAGCAAGGCTTATATGTATACGCGATTGGTGCTAGGATATGAATATGGGGTTGAGAAGTAAAGAAAACTACTTTCATCTTATTATTCTATAGGTAAACGTGATTATGGTGTATACCTAGACACAACACCCAGGAGTCACTAGGACTACTAGGTAGATATCGGTCATATAGTTAGGTGCGCCCAGTCAGCGCCTGATGATGGGAAGTAGTCTATACTGCTAGACTGAACAGTATCATCACGGCTGTTGGAGGGTGGGGCAGGAGGGCTCTCTCTATCCGAGATGGGCACAGTACGCAGCTCTCGGCTGTAGCGCGCGAGATGAATAGCAGCAAGCCCGCCAGAAGCGTAAGAGTCGACGCAGCCTTCTCGCATATAAGTAGATGCACGAACAATAGTTGGTGAGGATGGCCCTGGCGAGGTAGGTGGTGGGCAGGCTAAGCAGGACCGTTTGTTAAAGTCGGTAGACGGCGTGCATACGACAGAGTCTGGACTGCTCCTAGGAGCAGGTGAAGAAGGTCCCCTGGGCTGCGATAATGGCGATGGAGGTGGTCCGGCGATAATATGATCGGCTGAGGCGAGTACTGGTGGCTTACCCGTAGGTGGGAAGACAGGTGGCGATCGAGAAACGGTGGGCTGGTCACCGTCAACGTTAGGGGCCACGGGAAGTGTAGAGGAAACAGCCGCTGTACAGGTAACCAGGGCTTGGGGAGGCGTTAGAGACTGCTCTGTAGTGGCAGCACGCGTCGGAGAGGCGGTTTCAGGGTGCTTAGTGTCAGCTGTCATGATGGGAGGAGAATCTTTAGGGTTAGCCTCTTGCTGAGATGTGGATATACCCTTAGGAAATGTAGCTGGTGAGGGAGGTGATTGTGACTTTGAAGTGTTTTGTTCGACCAGCCTAGTATTAGCCACTGTCTGTGGGGAGGTGGAACGGGCTGGTTGCATTTTATATGCTGACGTGGTGGCAACCTCAGTACCCTTTTGCGAGTCAGCGTGGGCTGGTAAGGCTGAGGCTGTAACAGAATGTGACAGTGGCTGCTGCTTAAATATATTGGACTGTGCTTGGCTTGTGGTAGCAGGAGGATCATGGTCCGGACTACTCTGCTGGATATTGAGGATGTAGGGCGCTTGGAGAGGTGGGTAGTGAGAGTGAGACCTGATAGAGGAAGGCAGATGCTGTCTCCTAGGCTGCACCTCGGGTAGTCCAGGGGTGTGTTGATTGTTAGGCGGAATATCGTGGACCTCTCTTGCTGCGGATGATGAGGCTGGGGGCGTATGCTGGACGGACGAGCTGGTGGCATCGGATTGACGCTTGCGTTTTGGAGGCTGGGCCGGGGGTGACCCACCTGATGAGGGTGTGCTGCTTAAGTGACGCTTCCTTGCCCGGGCTGGTCGCAGGAATGACCCTGATGAAGAAGGAGGCTCGCTAGCTGGACAGCGGCTGGCTGTTTCACCAGGGGAAGATGGGACAGTGATCGGACTCGACCTCTTCGCCGGACGCCCGTGGCGCCCGCGAGCTGACCTCGTGATAGCCATAGGGATGTCGGAATCCGAGTCAGACAGATTCATAGGGATTCCACGACGGCGACGGCAGCGATGTAGTGGTGTTAGAGTCTGCGACTGAACGTCGGACGCAGCTGGGACCGGCGGCTGAGGCTCGCCTGCACTGTCTTCTTGCGGCTCAGCTAGGTGATGATCATGGCGATTGGCCGTTCCACGGCTATGCTGGGCCCTGTTGATGAACTTTCTCATCAGGCTAGCCTCCTGTTTATGTCTTCTGAGATTTGCCGCTGCCTCCTGATCTTTTAGAGTCCTGCTCCGTTCTGCAAGGTCCAGCTTCTTTGCTTCAAACTCTTCGTTGGATCTAGCTAGAATCTTACGATTCCAGTCAGTACCGTAGCGGAAGTTATCGCTGATTTGCCGCGTAGTTAAGACTTGTGGATATAGAAGGGCGTTGCCCTCGTCCAGACCAAGCTGAGGGGCTTGGTCTCGAGAGCTTCCGGCAGACGGCTCATTCTGTAGCACTAAGTACCTCTGTCGCCTGAGATGAGGGTTTAGATGGTGCTGTAACTGGAGTGAAGGGATAGGAGGGCGCCGGCGGCTAGGGCGAGGGGACGTTCTATCTTGATGTGACATATGTCCGATCGTATTCCTACACTATATGAAAGAAGATGTACGTGCTGAAAGGGTTTGTCCTCAGGATGGATAGAGGGGGAGGGCGTGACGTGTTGGGAAAGGGATAAAAGGTAAGCTCGCCTATCCACTAACTGAAATTTATTTACCAGGAAGATTACTAAAGGATGGCGGAGTGTGCGCCACAGGATGTCTCTAGACGGAAGGCGCAATGACGATATAGATAGGCTTGCGTCCTGGATATGAGATTTGTAAGGGCCGGAGACATATGCTATGGACCGTGAAAACCATTTATAGACAATATATGTATTCAAAAACTATATTAGAGACGCAGGAGATTTATATACGTCAGAGGAGTGGGCGTAGGTATTGAAGAAAATAGGCGGAGGCGCTTCATTCTTCGTTTAATGAGCACGTGAATAACTACTTACGTCATTACATAGAAGGCAAATATTGCTATTTATTAGTAGTGAAGGAGGCGTGTGGCCTAGACTTAGCTAGAGGCACTGTGCGGCTCATATTAGATTCAAATAGCGTATATGCGTGAGGTGAGCTTATTTCACCTATAGCTGCTGGGTTATGCACTGACGTAATGGGTATACTGTACATAGTTACAAGCTCTATTGAACCTAATCTTCGTCTAGTTATTAATCATGATGCTATCTAGGTGAAGATAACCTGATAAGGTGAAGCTTCCCTAGTTACTACCTAATAAGGTGAACGAACCTACAGAGGATGACGGGTGGACGCCTTAACAATGCGAACCTTTAGCCTTAGGGTCGTTGGAATCGTGTTGCAGATCTATGAGAGAAGAGACTGTGATAGAGCATAGTAATCGTAAGGCTATGAGATGTGAGATAGTGTAACAGCTGTATTTATTTTAGGGTAGTAGACTATTACTGCTAGGGAAAAGAGCTACTAATTGAAGAGCTCAGTTAGATAGGGAGAGATGTGATGGGGATGATAGGAGTGCTAAGCTAGATTGCCTGTTAAAGTCTGTAGTTAGGGAGCAAATATCAGACATAGGGCTGCTTAAGGGGGATGAAGAGGTGAAAGTAGATTGATCGTATGGAGTCTAGAGAGAATCAAGATATAAGCGTGGGGTCTGCTACTACTCTCCAGGTATACTGTTCATAGGTTTAGATATTTATAATGAACGCTAGCTTGTATACTTAGGCGAGCTGCAGGTCGCGACAGGCTGCGAAGGGTTACTAGTAATAGTAGCATGAGATGACTGCCCCATCGCCAAAATACCTAAAGCCTAAGTAGAGAAATATCCTTAACTCCTCTAGAAAATTTGCTCGTGCTATAGACGGGTATACAGGGCGATCAGTGTTTATAGCTAGACTAGGGATAGGGGCTGGAGACGTCTGATGGTGGTTATTGAAGCTACTAGATGTAGTAGTATGTCCTTCCAGACCTTGAAATAATAGCGGAGGTGCAGTGGATATATTAAGGTATAGCAGGAGTTTTACCGGATACGCTCTGCGGCTACTAGGAATAGAGGTGGTGTACAGGTAGAGCCAAGGTATCCTATGTCTCCTGCGTATTGGCTGCGTTCTGCAAAAGTATGGATTCTCTAGGTGGATGTAGGAGGGGATCGACAGGTGGCGATATGAGGGCGTCTAGCGGGTGGTGATACGCCCCTGGTAGTATATAGGGCCCTGGGTGCTCGGAAAGTGTTAGATTGCGGCAATGGGCAGCCTAACCTGGGAGGCTGGCGCTGGCGTATGTTGTTGGGAGGGGAGTCTGGACTATCCGATCGACGCCTGCGTTTCATAGGCTGAGCAGATGGCGGGGTGTTAGGTGACGATGGGTGAACAGCACGCTTCTGCGCCTGGGAGCTCTGTGCTAGATAGCGAGATGGTTTGTGATTGTCTTGAGACTGAGGCTCTAGAGGGGCGTTGTTTAGGGAAGATGAAATAATAATTAGACTTGAAGGCCGACCCTTTCGACTTAGGCTCATATTTATCGACTGCGTTATAGAAAGTAGGATGTTGGAGTCTGATACTGAAGGATATATAAATGTTTATAGATATCTAAGTTAGGATTATGGTTGCCGTTAAGATGTAGGTGTGCTAGATGTGTTAGCAGGCCGCTGGTCTGATAGGTGCTGTTATGGGGCTATATTTCGCATAATACCAGGCTTATTATGCAGTAGCTTCATAAAGGCGTCTAATTGATCACTGCCTCTCGTAGGTGCCTTCGTTGGGCTAATGGCAGAGTTGTATCGAGTTTTTCATTCGTGTGACTTTATAAGATATAAAGCTATAGCTAACGACACTCGCTGAAATGTAGTGATAGATCCGAGGGCTATAGGCAGATACTGTAGTCCGATATCTGTTGAGATTATTGAGGGGTTAGCAGACCTAATTATTATGAGGATAATAAGGCTAGTGTGGGAGATAGAATATACCTACAGATTCACCGTTAAGCTATGAAGTACCACCCATGTTACTGAAGGTGCGATCAGGGGTCTCTGTTGCTTATAGCGATATGAGAAGGGTGAGAAGGGAAAGAGTAGTGTAAGGGGGGCAGAGCAAATTATTAAGATCAGAATAAATGATGAAGGAGTAAGTAACAGTAGAGGTTTTTATAGGTAATAGGACGAGATGCGTTCTAGTTTAGGTTCTTCTATATTAGGTATCTATTTATTATGTCTATTTCGCTTAGGTAAGAAAGAACAGGCTAGTAGTTGAAATAGAACGTTATTTTAGGGTACTCCGCCGTCGTAGCTACTATTGATAGTTAGGCGCTAAGCTATTCTATTGCTTAACTCTAATCTGTTGAAAGTGTAGGATGGTGTATGTGACTGTGGGAAGACGAGGACGCAAAAGCTATCTAGCTTATAGGGCTAGAGGTAATACGTAGTAGATGTTAGGCTATTCACACTATGCGAACAAGGAGCCGTATGAGTAATAACAAGGTGACGGAGTAGAATAGGTATCATGCCTCACAAACGCTTATTCTCTCTGTTTAAATTTCATATTTTAAGACGATACAAATGATATAACGTATAGTGTGTTTAGGGACCAGAAGTGTATTAAGAAGCAATAAGGGGAGGGGAGTAAACGTGTTATAAGAGAAGGGACTACTGATTATAAGGTCGACTAAGATTCTATTGAAGAGAGTACGCCCACAACATGGGGTGCAGACGGCCGAAATGAATCATTTATTCTCACGGTATGAAAGACGATAGCGTGGGAAGGGGCAGCTTAGGTTAGAAGGGTATAAAAAGACCAGCTCTAAGGGGTGAAGATCAAAATTTGGGAGACGGTAACCTTAATGGAGACTACCTCAGACGTAGCGCGTCTACATATATATGTAAACATATATATAGTGGGGGCTGAGAGGCAAATAAGCAAGGATTTGAGAGGTCAAGGTACATATAGGGACTAATGAGGTCCAGGCTCAGGGGATCGATTAATACTAAGTCTAGGGACTGTGAGGTTACATTCCTATATACCTCAAACCTAGCTAGACAGCTGTCTTATATAAGGCAATATACGTTAAGATAACGAATCCATACCCCGATTGAAATAAACGCTAGATAAATCCCTTTTAGAAGAAAGGTTATTGTTAAACACCTACGCGATCCCTAAGCTGCTCACTGTGGACTTGGTCCTGATTAGGCGACGATCGGTTAGCTATAGAAGAACCTTTAAATCTATTAACCCTTCCTAGGCCCTTCGTGAAAAGGAGCAGCCAAGCAGTTCGTCCATATACCCTGCGAAAATAAATCACATCTACTTCCTCACCCCTTTAGCCTTCTTAGGACCAGTTCTATGCTTATCCCATGATCTTGTCCTCCAGCTTTATAGGGTTATTAGTAACCTAGAGAAGCAGCTTTATAGAGAAGAATAAGGACTTACTTATGTGTACATCTGCAGCCGCCTCCTTCGCAACCCAGTTACCCACCACAACCTCGTCCGTATGATCTTCGGAACAGCAGTTATGCTATTATCGAAAGCATTAACTCGGGCCATGCGGAGAGCCAGGAGATACATAGCGTCGATAGCGATACTGTTAACGTGGCTTCTACTAGTAACCTAGGTAGTGATATTAGTGATAGGCGGAATGTTTTTGAAGTACTTCGTAAGGGACTAGCTAGGCACCTTGTTGCCTTCTTCTAGACTCCGGTCGAGCAAGTCGGCATACCAGTGGTCAGCTAGATGAGCCTTATACCTACAGCCATAAACACAAAGCTTGTGAGAAGCCTAGGTGTTGGTGATGATGCGCCTCAGCTCCTTGTAGCAGCTGCTAGAGCTACTAGAGACTATAACGACTATGGACTCCTAAAGTAAACGTCCAGGGACCTCATTAAAGCTGTTTTTAAATAATCTGTCGCAGCTGTGATCCTTATATATGTCCTCCTCGAATTCTGTTCTAATCCCTATGCCCCTAGTTATGATAATAGACAGCCTAGTAGTGTGTAGCTTCTTGTGAACCTTGTTAAACGCTAATATAATAGCCTGAATAGCATTTAAGATAGTGTAGAAGACCACCTAGTGCCCTGATGTGAAGGGCTTCGTCGTGAGGATCCTATTGACGATGAGGTAGCGGATTTCGTCATTATTCAGCTTGCTCTTCAGGGCCTGCTCGCTGATCGAGTCAGCGTTATAATAGGAGGGGAGGTTCATGCGGATAAACCGGGTTATACTGTTAAGCATCCGCTGAGTAGCCATAATATGAAGCTGGGGGTCTTTATTAACAATAAAGTGAGTAACTATTGTTTCTAGGTAGGTGTAAGGTCTTTAGGCACCTGTTAGTGTTGTGTGAATAGGAAAGAGTACTGGGGATCCATAGGGGCTATACTTACTGTCCGTGCTTGTTGTGTAGGGCTGCTACTGTTAGCCTTAGGGGTGGGGAGGGGGGGCCTGTTAGTGATAGGTGAAGATATGCAAATGCCAGACCTTCTGAAGATTCCTGCGCTAGAACCTGTTAACATTAGCAATAGACTGTAGGTTAGAAAGCGCTTTTTTGACATCACGATAAATGGAGATTTCGGGGGGCGAGCGGTTTGTCATCCGGAGCAAGCTCGGGCATGCATTTGTGACCTTTTGCATGGATAGTGCACGACTTTTAGAGTGGTTACTATAGTCTAGGTTATGGGTAGCTAGTGGGGCTACCTTCTATGTGAATGGGTGTTAGTCTAGGGCGATTAGTCTTAATTTAATATTTTTAACAGGTTTTCTACAGCAGTATGTATTAACGAGTCTAGAGAAGGTATTAGCTCAATAGCTGTAATGAATGTGGTGTTCATGTTCGTTAATGATAATAGGTACACTATACGCCTGTGCGTTGTCAGCTTCATCTAGTGGCGGTTGTAATTATATAAGCGGAATTCAACTCGTGCAAGTATCTCGTACTTTGCACGGGTTACGTTTTAGTAGCCTGGGTGGAACTTTTAGGCTATGCTAAGGCTTATTAGGTATAGCTGCGGTAAGTGTTCCCTCCCGTTTTTAAGATTACATACGCAGTAAGTTGGAATTTGTGGGTCAATGTGCACTCAGGGGAGCACAATGGTCCACTTTAATTTCTATGCTATAACGTAATCAGCGCGTTTTGTTCTTTCCTTCTGTAATTTGTCAAAAGTGGGTCAATGTACACTCAGTGAGGTACATTAGCCCACTTAAGCTTCAGTAGTAGTAGTGTCTAGGGTGAGGTTTAGACTATAGTTTTAGGAAGAAGTGACGCCTTTTATAGTAGAGGTCTTGAGCTAATATAGCGGGAGAAGGTATACACTAGGAGGCAGGCGTAATAGGATGCAGCGAATATTGTGATGCTAGCGAACAGCTTATTATTATATGTAGTATAAGCAGACTGGGAGGAGCAGTGGTAGTAGTAAGTAGGGTAAGTCTTTAGGTTAGTTTTAGCGTGAAATGAGGCTTACCCTTAGTCTAGAAACTAATCTGGTAGGGAAGACACGCTCTAGCAGCTAGGATTAATAGTATGCGGATAATATAGTGGCGTGCTAAATAGCTTGTGATGATATCTAGTGGGAGCTGAGGCTGGAAGCGAGATGTGGGTGACACCCCTACTTCTCGACGGCTCCTCTGCTGGCCTGCATGCGATGTTTTAGTAGCCTCCTTATACTAGGTGGGTGCTGACCCTAACTAGCGAGCCCCTATTACCACGCTTCAAGGTGATCAATCCAGGGTGATGAACTGCCTTAGGGTCTATGAAGGTGTCACTTTTGAAGGTTTATTTAACGTCCTGCGTAGACAATCTATATCAAAGCATCAGAGGGGATATAGAGAGCTAATGTGAAAGCTTGACCTGGGATCAGGTTGTTGTTACTCAGTGTGAGCAGTGGGAAAGTGAGTTATTAATTGAAATGTCTGCTTGCTGGGTCTAATTATAAACAGGCTTTAGCTATAGCTCTATCCCCTTTTGTATGTAATACTATCCCCTACCTTCAGTAACAGCCTAATGGTTGATTTCTCATGTCCTGCAAAACCACCTATTGGAAGGGGGCAGGGAACTTGGAATTTTTGGCAATTTTGACTTGAAGGCAAGAGGCCAGATGGGCGTTTTCGTAGGCGTTAGGCGTTATCACAGAAGGAAATGGCTTGTATAAGTAGACAGAGGCCTGGTCAGCCTGCGACGAAAAAGACCAAGCAGACAAGCAAGAAACACACTCGTTTTTGTACAAATTCCCGTTTTTCCTCGATGACTTCAGTGACCACCCTCTTAGAAGAGCCTTCGGGTTTCTTCAACCCAGCCCATAGAAAAAATTCATCAATTCTTACCCTTCCAAAATTGAATAAGAATGGGTGTTTTTGGGCTCCTCTGGCCTTGGTCAGCCCTGCTTTCGTCCTCCTTCTCGATCCCTGCTATGCCTCCTCGATTATTCGAAGCGGAGATGGGGCAGAATACTGTGTGGACAACACTGCTAAACTTCTTCTCAGCAGCCCATTTTCTCCTAAAAGATTGCACAACCCGAGGCATAAAGAGAGTGAAAAATATAGATGAAGCACAAGTTGGTCAGGCTTGCATTCATGCATTCACTTTCATATCTCTTGTGGTTGTCTAGAAAATCGATGCACAAGTGTTTGGGCGTTTTCAGGGGCTTTCCGCCCAGAGTGGAGCGTCCAGCACGATCGATGAGTTTTCTCCCTTGCCCCGTTGCACTATCCTTCGTTATCCTTCTAGCTAGAGGCCATAATGCCCTAGTATCCTACCTATCTACTGATTCTTTTCTCTAGCTCCATAGGGCTCATAATAGCCTAGACGAGTATCCCTATTGAGAAGAATGTGGCCTTGTGGTTAACCTCATTCCCAGCCCTGTACTCCGCAATCCAGTGCCCCGCTACAATGTCATCCTGCACTATCTTCTGAAGGCTCGTCTTCTCATTATTAGATAGGTTCACCTTGGCGATACGGACAGCCAGGAGGTGCATCATTACTATAGCGATGCTGTGAACGTGGCCCCCAGTAGTATTCTAGATGGTCAGCTTCTTAGCGGATGGGGTGTGCTTGAAGTACTTAGCTAAGGGTATACTAGTTAGCTTATTCGCCTTCTTCAGGCGGTCCTCAAGCAACTCAGCATAGTGATCGCCCAGGTGAGCCCCCTCCTCGCCAGCGCCAGGCTTAAAGGGGACCTAGACGTTAGTCTTGTTGTGCTTCAGCTTCTTGTAGTAGCCGCCGCGGCCATTAGGATTAGGAATAGTGATAACCCTAACCTCCTATAGGAGGGTTGCAGGGACCTCCTCACGTCCATTCTTAAAGAATCTCATGCGATCATTATCCTGGAATGCCTCCTCATTCCGGTCCCAGCCGATCTCAATACCCCTAGTTATGATTACTGATAGCTTAGTGATGCTACTTTGCTAAAGCTTCCTGAGGATGAGGGTAAGATCCTGAATAGCATGTTGAATAGTGCAGAAGAACAAGGTAGCCTAATGTGAACTCTTTCGTCTTTAGGATCATGTCCTCGCAGAGGCAGCGGATCTGTCGGCTTGTTCCTAAGGGTGTCCTGAGCCATGGACTCGGTAGCATGGCGGGAGGCGAGGTTCTTAGAAATGAACGCTAGGGTGTACTAACAAATTTCTAGGTGTAGTAAATCTATTTCTGGAACGTAAGGACCTCGCTAGTTAGAAGCAGTGTTCTTAGAGCACGGGCCACAATGAATCTCTGAGATCGTTGTGGCCCGTGCGTAAGGATGTACAGACGACTTATAAGTATCTTTCTTCGCTTCTATATACTGAAACGAGGTAGGGGAGAAAACTTATTGATCGTGCTGGGCACTCCACTTGTCAAATTAGCAGCAAAAACGTAGGTGCCCCACCAAGGTGCTAATTTGTCCCTTACGGGCGCCTATACGTATAATCTGACACCACTCCAAGCCGGAAAACCACTTAAAAGGCCCAAAACACTTGTGCATCAGTTTCCTAGCTCATTATAAGAGATATGAAGACGAATGCATAAGTACAAAGGTGGCCAAGCTGTGCTTCACCTATAACTTGCATCCTTTCTATGTCTTGGGTTATGCTGTTTCCTGGGAGAAAAATGGATTGCTGAGAGGAAGTTCGGTAGCGTTGTCGCCGCAGTATTCTGCCCCTACTTAGCTGCGAATAATCTGAGGAGCATAGCGGGGATAGAGAACGAGGACGAAAAGCAACGCTAACTAAAGACAGAAAAGCCTAACAACGGACATTTTAATTCGGGTTTCAAGCGCTGAGACTTAGTAGACTCTTACTATAAGGTGAAATAAATAGCCTTAGTGGCTCCCTTAGGGGTCTAGCGACAGAAGTCATGAGAAAGTACGAAGGTTATATAGAAATAAGTGTATTTCTTATTTAATTGCTCAGCCTTGTTCATCGTCACCTAACTAGGTGTCTGTTTACTTTTACAGGCTATTTCATTCTTAAATAACGACTAGCGTCTATAAAAACGCCTATGTAAGCTCTTACCTTTAAGTTAAAATTATCAAGAATTCTAATAGCTCTACCCCCTTCTAGTATACAGCTCTTTATACCGCTTTAGCACAAATATTAATTCACCTTCTTAATCACTATTTACAAACATTCCACACAGGGCATAAGCGCAGGAGAACGTTACAGCCAAAATACAGGTTATAGCTACAGTAGCTTCTATAAAATAAGAGGGATTACTCAAAGGAAGTATAGGAACACATAAACAGCAAGTGAAATCGAGGAGTAAAATAGGAGTAATAGAAATAAGAGAATATGCTAATATAGAGATTTATCCCGCAATATGCTTCCTGCTTTACGTAGCCCCGTCGGTGAGTACTAACCTAGGAAATAGACTATATACCTAGTATAGGCTTAGCGACGTTATGATTAAAGGACGCTCAGGATAAAAACTTCTTACTAAGAAATACATACGTTTTTTTATACTGTTCAACCTCTTATAACTACTAGGTCCGAGCACCTAGTATATGGGCTATATAGTGGTTTAGTAGTAAAGTAGGATCAGGAATTGAAACGGCGCGTACATAGTATAAACAACTTGGACGTATGAACGAAAAAGCTTTGATAAATAACGGCTTGTGTCTCTAAAACAAGAAGCAGTTTAGCTAGCTAGTGAGTAGAATAACTTCTATAACAATGACTGAAGAAATTATATAATCCCTTAGTAAACTTACTCTACGCTGCGTACAAGGTCTAGAGCAATAAGGAAACTGCAAACATATAGTCTTTAGGAGTTAATATAGGAACTTGTATACATTTTTCTGCTAAGAATAAGCAACCCTGATGTTAGCTCACGCTGGGTCAAAGTGCCAACCTTTCTACCCCGCAAGCCATCCGAAGTCTTCCCATTCGGCGCCAGGTTTAACGATTTAATTAGGTACAGTCCTTATAGGCCCTCTATAATAAAACCTAAGCCCATACACAGTCCCGCTACGCCTAAAGGAGCCCACCCCCTAGAGTGATGATTGGAGGGTGGGCGAGCTACGCCTAGTAGTTTACGCGTCTTAGTAGAAAGATTGCCCTTAAGGGGCACTTACGCCACTGTTCCCAAGTACAACTACTGATACATTTATCCAGTAGATATATCAGTATCCGTACGAGAAATTAGCGAGCATAACTATGCTCACGCAGGTTAGCTCTGCGAGTTTACTATAACGATATTACTAGCTACTTGTTGTCCACCTGTTGTATACTTTCCGGAAAAAACAGCAGAACTACAGGTATACAGTTTTTACTTATAGGTCGTTCGCAATATTACAGTGTGGACGTCAAAAGTAGTTTAGGATAGTATCGAATTAATAGGTTATAGGAAGACAATGAGAACCTGGAAGAGCGGGCTTATTAGTATATAGCGTACAACAAGAAAATATTACCATACAACTTACTATATAGAGAGCGACGATTTATATAAATTTATATAAATGTATAACATATAGTGATAATACCGACAGACATAATTATCGTAGACGAGTAGGTATAAACGGTCCGATGTGGGGGCAATAATATGATTATGGTGTTATGTAGATTAGAATTAGGCTAGGATGCTGGAGGAAAGACTGCTTTATATAGAGAATCAGAAGGTCTAATAGTAAGACGTTTTATAGCTTACGTTACAGAAGCATAAGAGGGTTAACATCATGTGGCGTTCAATAATAACCTAACACAGACAGAGTGGAGAACGATAAAGCTCTTTTAATTTTAATTAATAGATTATTATTCAGAAGCGGAGGGATTGAAGTATAAAAGGAATAAAGTACTAATAGTGTGAGCAAGAACAAACCCTAAAATGTCTATCACTATGCGGAATCCTAGTGTAGCTCATAAGCTAATAGCTAGCTATGATGTTACGTGTGGGCAAGGAATAGCTATATGATTGGACGCTCTAAAGATAGACCTCTAGGCGGGGCAGCTTTGATAAGGTTAATATTATTAGGAGGTGTGTTAGTCTTATTGATAATAAGGTTAACTTTATAGCGGGACAATATATATGCAGGCTGAAAGCATTATGTGTGGGTTATATAGCAAGAAAACCAAAGAGAAGGCAGATAAGCTAGTTTAACGACTTAATACGCATTGTAGGCTAGTTGAGTAATGAATTCGGTAGGAAGCGTAGTGAACCAATTTAATGAGGATATTCAAAATTAAGCCTGTAGTGATATATCGGTTTCCTAAAAGGGTTCACGAAGGTATTAGGTATATCATAATCCACCTACTTCAGCTCAAGATTTCGGTACTAGGGAATGATTTATACTGGACAATACCCTAATAAATTATTTCGGTTGGGATTCGGTTATAAAGCGAGATTACTTGGAACGAGAAAACGGTTCGCACTAGCTAATAGTGCTAATAAGCAACTGAAATCGGTAGCTAGCAGGATACCCTATTTCGGTCCAGCGTACTGAAAAACGGTTCGCTCTGGGTAACAGCATCAAAGGGAGACTAATAAGCAACTGAAATCGGTAGCTAGCAGGATACCCTATTTCGGTCCAGCGTACTGAAAAACGGTTCGCGCTGGGTAACAGCATCAAAGGGAGACTAATGAGCAACTGAAATCGGTAGCTGGCAGGATAACCCATTTCGGTCCAGGATTTCGCTTCAGTGCTTGGATGATTTGGTACTGAAAAACAGTTCAGGCTAGCTGGTAGTATCCAACAGAAACCGATAAGCTGTTGACTTCGGTAGCTAGCATGATAACCTATTTCGGTCCAGGGTACTGAAGAACGGTTCGCGCTAGGTAACAGCATCCAATAGGAATGGATAGGCTACTGAATTCGGTAGCTAGCAGGATAACCCATTTCGGTCTACGATTTCGCTTCAGTGCTTAGATGATTTAGTACTGAAAAACGGTTCGCGCTAGGTAACAGCATCAAAGGGAGACTAATGAGCAACTGAAATCGGTAGCTGGCAGGATAACCCATTTCGGTCTGGGATTTCGCTCTATTGTTTGGATGATTTGGTACTGAGAAACGGTTCAAGCTAGCTGACAGCATCCAATAGAAACCGATATACTGTTGACTTCGGTAGGTAGCACGATAACCCATAATTGATCCAGGCTAGCATAGATATAGAGAATACTAGAAAGAGATATATGGTCTCTTAACCTATTTCAAGGCGTTGTTTAAAGGAAATTAGCTTACAAAAAAGGGATATGATTGGCAATATTGCTAGCAGAAGGTTTAGAGTGTAGTAAGCTTTAATAATGCTAGCTTAAAGTATGAGATATTGGAATAATTTAGGGGCTTGAACCTGGGGAGTGAGAAGGTGTTACTGTCGTTGGTCTTGTGCCGCGTAGGCGTCCAGTACTATCGTTGTTATCCCGCTGACTAAGGTACGAAAAGCTTCAGAATGTAAGGGTCTAGGCCCACGGAACGGAGGAGCCCGG
Organism: Colletotrichum siamense; assembly: GCF_013390195.1. Taxonomy (NCBI): domain Eukaryota; kingdom Fungi; phylum Ascomycota; class Sordariomycetes; order Glomerellales; family Glomerellaceae; genus Colletotrichum; species Colletotrichum siamense. The sequence continues at coordinate 581,661 of NW_023501024.1, read as the reverse complement.
GGACAGCTCGGTCAACAGAGGCCGAAAGGACGGAAAGGCCTGCGGGTCCAGGGCACAGAGCTCTCTAAAGCGAGGACTTGGCGAGTCCTCTTAGAGAGCTAGGAAAAGAGGATCTTAGAAGAAACAAGCAAAAGTAGCGCAGCAATACCTTACCTACCTTTCAGGTGCTTCTTCTATTAGCTTGACCCAACCGTGGCCCATAGCCCCTGAAGACCTTTGTAGAAAAAACAATGCAAAAAGCCTGTGTAGACCACTATCTGGTTCCGACATACGGTTAGTAGCTAATGAGGTTACTCGGTCAAAGGCGGAATGGACTGATAAGAGAGGCTTGCATATACGAAGAAACCTTAGCTGTGAACGCGAGGTTTAATTCAAAATAGCGAATACAGACACTTAAGGAGGCGTTACATAGAAGTGTGATGACATATGAGGGCTTATTAGTGGAGATATAGGGACTACAGGGTACCTAGTAGCGTAAATGATTAGATAAGTACGCAGGATAGTGATTAGTTAATTACAGTGAGGCTTACTAAGAAATGAAATCTGTAGTAAGCGACGAACTTAAGTTCTTAACTTTATATTAAGTCTACTACACATAAGAGACTTATACTTCTCAGTTAACAATAATAGCTAAACAAGTGAGAAAAATGCTAGCAAAATTTGTATAGATGCGTACGAGTAATATACAACACCAGGCTCTTCTAGGACCTATGCATCGACGGAAACGATTAGATATGAATTTATAATACTCTATAGCGAAGTATGAAAGACGTCTATGACGATTCAAACAACTAATCAGGTCAAAGAAATGGGGGAGGAAATACTTCTATGGTCTCTATAAAGGTACACGAACCATTTCAGAGGTGCAAATTCGGTTATTAGTACAAAAGAGGTACTTAGGTAGCGGAATTCTAAAAAATGGATTAGGTTGCAGGTCACTTCTTGAGCAATTTGCAGAGGAGCGAAGCGTTTTTACTATGACAGAACCGTTTTTAGCGTGTTGTACCTTTTTCCAGCCAAACCTGGACCGTGCACGAAATTTTCTAGCCAATGAGAACCGAACCCTGAACCGAATTCGGTTGCAAACCCAAGAATCCTTTATGTTAGGCTATATATATAAGCTACTTAAGCTATTTAGTCTCTAGAGAGTGTAAGGATTCTTATATAGATTGCTTCTTACTAAGAATATAGCTTTAAATAAGGTTCTAGAGGTTATTTTTATTACTAATAAGCTTATTTTTTACCCCCTTATATTAGAAACTTCTTAAAAAGCTTTACTAAATACTATAAATAAGCTTATTAGTTCTAAAGAGAGAGGTAGTATTAGCTAAGACTTAAACTATATATTTAAGTATAGCGCTATTTTCTCTAGCTATTCTTAGTTAATCTCTTTTTTTATAGTAGTTTTAATATAATTAAGGATCTTATCTACTTCTTTATTAGCTTCCTATCTTATAGGAGTGCTATAAAACGCCTTAATAAGCTAAATAATATGTTTTTAGATTGCTTTAAGGTCTATATAATAGAACTCTTCTACTATATATACTAAATTTCTACTATAGAACTTCTTCTTATTAAATATTATATTTTATATAGTGAATATTTTGCTTTTTAGTAGGTTCTATATATAGAAGGAATTACTTAATATATAGCTTAAAAGAAAACTAATAAACGCTCTTAGTATAAGTTTCTAATATTTATTTCTTTTAAGTTAAGTGTCTCTAGTTATTATATATATATAGTATCTATATACTTAAAAATATAAGAGGTTTAGCTATACTAAGTATAAGTTTTCTTATAACTAGAAGTAGCTATAGAAGAGCTTATATAGGGTTTTCTATCCTTAACTTACTATTAGTATATAGTTATATATATATATAGCTACTTTACTGATTTTTAGCTAAAATATATCTAATAACTTTACGCTTATTATTATTACTCTTATATGCTACTTAATAGCTATAGTTACTTTTTTTGCTTCTCTATTTTATACTTATATATATAGAGAGGATAGCTTAATCTTAATACCTCTTATATATAGTTCTTCTCTAACTTATTTATACTTTAATATTTTATTATCTACTTTAATTTCTTTAATTTAGATACTAAATATAATTTAAAAGTAGTTTAGGAATTTATTTAAAGTATTAAGGAGTAAGTCTATCTTTTTATTTCTTAAATAGAAGTCTTAGGCTAAGCTTAAAGCTTTATTAATAATAATTATACTTAAGGTATAACTTTTATATTCTTTTTTATAGTTATAGAAGTTTAGAGTAATTCTCTCGCTTAGAAGGGTTTATATAACTATTTCTCTTAGTATATATTATACTTAGCGATATAACTTCCTTTATTTATATACGTTATAGTTAGTAGTTAAGATTCTTAAGTACTTATTTAATATTTAGACCCCTCTTATAAAGTTAGATAGATACTAAAAGGCTTTTAGCTTTAGGTGTTTAAGCTTTTAGTACTAAAGTTTTATTAATCCTTTAATAAGCTTATAATATATTAAAGTTATATAGTTATATTTTCTTTTTAGTTCTAAAGCTTTATCTTATATAGGGGCTAATAAGAATATAATTATAGTGAGAGCTACTTTACTAAGTAGTTTATAATTAAAAACGTATTAATTATTAATATTCTTAAGTAAGTATAAGAATATATAGTTTAACTTCTATAGATAGTTATTACTAAAGCTTATATCTTATTATATCCCTCTTTAGTATAACTTTTATAGAGATACTAAGTTATTAATAAGTTTAAAATATAAGGCTATATTAAATAGTTATAGTTTTATTATACTATTTACACTTTTTACTAAGATTTTAGCTATATTATATACCTTAATAGGGACTTTATATATTCTAGCCTATAAGAAGTCTCCTACTAAAGCGCTTTATAAGGTAGTAAACTATCTTATATAATTAAATATATATATTATAGAGCTTAAGTTTAATATTATAGATCTTATAAGAGAGTATTCTCTTAATATTATAAATACTACTCTAGTATACTTTCTAGCTCTTTTATAGAGTTATACTAACTTTAAGGTATACTTTATTACTTTATAGATATATTTTATAAAAGCTTTATTATTCTTTATTTTTCTATTAAAGATATATTAGATAACTATTTAGGGTATTTATACTTTTAGTTAAATTATAATATTAATATAAAAGTATTTAGAGAGAGTATATATATTATAATATAGTTTATAGTGTAGTTTCTCTATACTTTAAGTATTTAAAGGAGATTCTTTTTACTTTTAGTAAGTTCTTATTACTACTAAGAGTTACTTTAAGTTTTATCCTCTTTAGGAGCTTCTTCTATAGTTTATTCTATAATTAGTTATTTTATTAAGTTACTTAGATTTACTTAGTTAAAGTTCTTTATTTTAAACTATAAGGCTAAATATATCTCTACTTACTTTAGACTTCTATAGAGTAGTTTTAAAGTATATAAGATATATTTAAGTATTAGAGATAACTTTACTAACTATAAGGCTTTATTAAGTTATTAGGGGGAGCTTAGTTATATAGTAAGTAGATATCTATATATTAAAGTAGCTCTAAGTAAGTATACTAATATATTTAGGAAATTAGATTAAGGAGTTTAGGTTATTTAGAACTTTATAGCTCTACTTTTTATAGATTATATTTTCTTATTAAGAGATCTATACCTCTATATCCTTTTTTATTAAGAGGAACTTTTAATTAAAAGCTATAATTATTATTATATATTTAGAGATTACCTAAGTTTTTTATTCTCTTTTACTATAGCTAATATAAATCTTTAGTTTATAGAGCTACTTATTAATACCTATATTAATAATATAATAATACTATAGAAGTTCTATAGATACTATCTCTCTTATAAATTACTAGATCTCTTATATACTTTTTATTATACTATCTTACTCTTTTTTAAAGAAGTTATAGTTTACTCTAAGTTTACTATAGAGAGTATAGTTTACTTAAGAGAGATCTATAAATCTTATTATTTAAGAAGTCTTTATATTATTTTTATAGAGAACTATTATAGTTATATTTCTTTATATTAAGTAGTTAGAGATATAAAGGAGTTTTAGAGATATTATAAGCTTCTAGAAAGCAAACTTATAGGCCTAAGTAGCACTCTTAGAGAACCTCTTAGGGTTTATAGTATACTATAACTAATAAGAGTAATAGAGGGCTTAGATTTAGTTAATCTAAAAAATTTAGTCTTTTATGCTTTTTAGAGGGATCTTTTTACTATTTAGAGGTATTATTATATACTTATAAGCTATTCTTTAGTACTATAAATAGCTTATTAGTATATTAATTAATACAAATCAGACTATTAATTAATAAATTAACTTAGATATATATTAATTATATATCCCTAGGCATAAGTAAAAACTCTACGTATAGTTTTTATAGGGCTTATTACTCTCCTTAGGCGGATTATCTATTTATCTAGGCTGCCCCCTAGCGGCTAAGAAGCGCTATTTTAACCCCTGTAATCTAATAACTACTACGTTATAGTAATTATATATATATCCTTAAGTTCTTTTAATAAAACGCTATACTTTAATAATATAAAACGTTTAATTTAATTAATATTATATAGCTTATTTATTTTAAAGTTTATTTTAATATACTTAAAATATCTCTATACTTTAGCTTAATAATATATTATTTTATTAAAGTATATTAATAAAAAGTAGTAATATATTTAATATACTATTAAACTTTATATTAAGGGATTAAGTTATATATATAAAAATCTATATACTTTATCTTAGTTCTTTTAAATAATTATAAAGAAACTATTACTATTTTTAAAGTAATAATAAATAATATTAATATAGTATAATAATAATATTTTAATATTAAAAAAGTAATAAGTTATAATAGCGTAAAGAGGGAAATATTTACTCCTTAGTAATTTATACTCTTTTTATATACCTCTATAAGTAGCTATAGAGGTTTCTCTATAAGCTATCCTAGTCCTTAATTATTTCCCTATAAAAGTTATATAGTAGTTAATAAGGTGCACCTCTAGGTAGTAAACTACAGAAGAAAAGTTAGAAGGGAAGAAAGATCTAAGTGTAATTAGCTGGTCAGCTGCTTTGAATGTGCTTGTATCTAACTTAGGCATATATAGAAAGGATTAGCTGGTTGCTGGGGGGGTAGCATAGAGAATGTAGTCACTTGAAAGCAGTTGGGGAGAAATCTGTGTGGTATCCTCCCGGCAACCTCAACAATATGCTGTGATGATTTGATACGGTTGCTCTCATTCAGCAATCGGAAACGGTCCTGGTTGTTGGTTGAGTGTTGATCATTAGGGGTGGAATGACAGCTCGCTTCATCAGGTTTGTAGTGCCCGAACTTGCGGGTTGGAATACCCTCGTTAAACGTAGCGTCTACCTGCTCTGGGGACTTTCCTTTGCACTCAGGTACAAACCACTCAGGTACAAACAGCCAGGTGAAAAGTAAGGAACAAGCTGCAATCGGGCTGGGGGTAAACCCGGCATTGCCTTGTAATGCAGCATAGAGTTTGGGATCGGGGAGTTGATATCAGGGCTGGTAAATAGAAGTAAGTAAAGAAGCTCACACGTGTCTTTGGGCGATTCCCGTGTTGGTTACCTTGTGACGACGTTTACCACAGACTCAGTCCTCTGGGAAGGATGTCGGAGCCGCGGAGCCGCAATTTCTGGGGTTAAAACATAGACTAACGGTGCCCAACCAAGGCAATAACCACCGGTGAGTAAGGGAAGCATGGCAACAGTCGCTCTATTCACGGGCATTGAGGGGTTGGAAATGGTCCCAAGCCCGCCCATAGCCATGACTGCAGCCACTTGCCGCGGGGCTCCTGCTGTCGATGGAGGACTGTGGTATGGTCAGCGTGATATTCTCGTCGTTGAGCATGAGCCTTAGACTTTGTATTGCCGTCTCGCGATTCTGTCGTTAAGAACCGGGGGTACTCCGCATATGAACAGATTGACAGACGCATTGATTACCGTCATGGTGAATGGGTTAACACTTCCAATACTGCGAACAACTACGGCGCCGTACAAAGATACGAAGGATTGACCGCTGGCCTTTTGAAAGAAATTCGTGGCCGCGATGATGGCGGTTCGCGTTCGATTCACACCTTGGGGGATCTCCCAGTATGAGCTTTGCCCTGGGTCTAAGGCTATGGCGGCCTGGAGGGTTGAAAAATCGTCATCGATTTCGCTTGCGGTTAAAACTCCAGTACGGAATTGTATGGGAGATGTTCGCGCTTGCTCTGTTCGGTCCTTGGTGGGAAGCCATCGAGGCGACTTCGCGAGGGGGGTGGTTCGTTTGATCAAGGTTGAGCTCAGGAATTGTCAAGTTACCTCGGGAATAAACCAGATCAGACCCGTAACGATGCTGGGTACGATAGAAAACAGGCTGGGGGGGATTCTCCGGGCGTTGTTTGTCGGCAGCATGCTAGTTACCCTGCACATGCAATTCATGATGAGTTCCCCGGCCGGAATAGTCTCAGCTCTGGTGAATCCCTCTGAGTTGGGATTTGAGGAGGGTTTCCTACCATCATGCTAAATTGGTAAGATCCTGCGGCGAACCCTTGAATCTCGGTCGGCATGACCTCTGACTGATACGCTGGGATGACGGCCAGCTCCATCCCAACATAGCTGTCTGTGCGAAGCATAGATTGGTAAGTTTGAATTGGGACGCTGGCGCAGGGTGATTTGTACTCACAGTTCAAAACACGGGCAACCATGTTTTGTTCTTGACCAGACGGGGTGACTGCGATTACGGCACACACAATGGCATGGGCGCTTTTTGGGAGTATGCACCATCTCCGGCCAAATCTGGAACTAACCATACTACCAAGAACAACACCTAAGGCGAGGTATCGGTGGTGGTCTGCTGACGGATGTGGGGATATGCGTTCGCTGGTCGAGTGAGATGGGCAACGGACCAAAAGCAAAGCCGGTGTAGTTCAAGCTGTTTGGCGTGTGACGCCATACAGGATCGAGCTCGTATTCTCCCGTTTCTGGGGAGAGTCTGCTAATTGCCGTGTGAATGGCTCCGTGGCCTGGGTTGTTGTGTAGCCATTGGTATCGAAGCCGTGGTTGGGGGGTGGCGTAGCGATGGTCGGGGAAGCTAGCGGCGGGGTACGATTGAAGTGTTTTAACGCTGGATAATTCGGTATAGTGGCCGTAAAGGTTCACAATACTTCATTCAGGACTGATGCCGGGTCAGGACCGACTGGATGGTTCTGGAGCTCATGGCCCGGTTAATGCTCGTGGGGTCAGACCTTTGCCCCCCCCTTGCAGGCAATCGGGAAAAGTTGCCTAATGGGTAGACAACTCTGATGTTTCTCAAGTGGTGGTCGGAGCGGGGGTCATCCTTGGCGGAGCGGCTCTCGGGGGGCAATGAAGAACGGGCGCAGATCCCGCGAGTGCCTGTGAAGCGAGGCGGTCCATGTCCAATTCTGCGTGTTTCTTTTGCTCAACGACCCGCTTCTCCATTTGTCTTCGCGGAATCCACAAATCCGCTTTCACGGGCGACTGTCTTGGCGGAGTAACCTGCATGGTGGACGCGCCGAATCCTGGCCGCTCCCGCCGGCTTAGCGAGATATGCTCGCAATGCCGAAATAGGAGGGTCGGTGGGCGGACGTTGTTGGTGTCCGTTCAGGGCTGAAGATCTTATCTTTGTCGGGTACGCTGCGGTAGCACCCCTGGCGGCTGCGATAACTGTCGTCGTCTGGGTTTCTAATCCTTGCTCTCGTCGTCATCATCCTCTTCTGCCACCCGGCCAGCCACCAGTCAGTATCAGTTAGACCGCTTGCGAGCAGCCAGGCTTGCGTCGCATGTCACGAGAAGAAGGCAAAATGTCAAGGCGGCACCCACCCTTGTGACCGTTGTCGGATGAATGGGATTGAATGCCGCTATCCACAGAGTCGCCGGGCCTGGGCGCCAGAGGGACGTCGCGGGCCCCCGGCGGAGATTGAAGATGTGACATTTTCAGCCCGGCTGTCAGTGTCTCCTGCCGGCTCCATTTCTCATTCTCCGGCATTCACTAGCACTGTAGCAGACCCGAACACAGAACATCGACTGTGTTCACCGAGGTACTTGGAACCCCTTCGCCTGATGCTCGTGTATACCGTTTAGTTCAATTCTAATATTCTCATTAGCAGTGCTGACATCCCGAAAGACACTGTCGTGGGTTTGTGTCGAGGCCTTTTTCGAATATGTGTACCCGATACCAGGGCTGTGTTTCCTTCACCGTGGCACACTGATGCAAACCTTCCTGGATAGTACGCTCAACAGCAAGCTGCTACTCGCGATTTGTGGTGTTGCGTCTCGATTTACCGCTTGAGTGCTACTATCTGTTGCTGCTGCTGGCGACGGTCTAAAATGGCTTGAGGCCGCTGGAACACAGATTTTACAAAGCCCGCACCTATTTAGAACGGATATCGCGGCACTCGCACTCATCGCATTTGACCATGGACTCACGCAGGTTTTCAAGGCTAATGACAGTGTTGGCCTTTGCGATCCGAATGGCCTACGTGATGCGTTTGAACCATGAAGGTAAAGATATCTCGTTCGAAGGCCAGGAATGGAGAAGACGCATAATGTGGGAATTATGGATGATGGAGACAACGAGCTGCGATGACTGGCCCAGTTTGTCCTTTTGCCGCAACGGAAGTATTCATCTACAGCTGCCATGTAATGAGCGCAGCTTCAACATCAATGTCCCCGTTAACGTGGGTTCTCTGCGTCAGCAGACTCAGGACCCCGGCAAAGATGGCTATGGGTTAGCCACGTACCTAGTTCGGATTCATGACATCCGCCGCAGGGTTACAGAGTGAGCTGAACAGATATCTCCAAAAGGCTGTGGCCATGGATTGGACTTGATTTACATTTTCGCAGGTGGACGCATTCAATTCAATCTCCAGCGCAGACATCCACAATGGTGCAACTGGAGAATACCATTCGGGATTTCGAGCAGGAGCTTGAAAGCTTTCACCGCCTGCTACTGGAGAACTACGTGATGAATCGGCGGAATCTCTCTCGCCGCATTCATCTCCCGTCGCGCACCACATTTGTTATGCTCCATATATGGTGGCACGAGACGTACATCAACCTCTACTGTTCAACTTTGAACAAGATCGACGACGAAGAAACCCGGCCAGTCAGCGATCCTCCAGCGACGCGACCCATCGAGTACTACCGCAGTAGGTATCTTCAACATGCCGTCGCTATGTCAACTATATTTTCGACCATACTATGAGAACTGAACGGAGCTAACGGTTCCTCAATGGCGCCCTTCAGGTCCAAGTCTACCAATGAATGTTTCCTCTGCAACGAAATATCGAGACTAAGCTTTCCGCCCGAAGATCCTGACCTGTTACCCAAAGATGGCCAAGGGAACCGATTTTTAGAGGACAACCAATACTGTAGCGCGTCCGTTTTCTCGGACCAGACGAACGATATTCATGGCCATCAATCGCATGGAGATTCTAGCGTAACAGGAGTCCTCGGGGTCATTGTAGCTGCTTGGGACGAAGCTGGAAGCGACACCCAGCCCGGAAGCACGGCCTGGTCATTCCAGGGGCTGGACTACCGGGTCTTGGAAGAGCTAGATTTGGATGTGGACATGTTCCACCAGCGATAATGCCTGATAACACGCAACACATTGGAATGATTTATCCAACGGGAAGTTGGCGACTGATTCAGCTCGTGAATAGTGGGAGGACTGCGTAATCCCTAGTGCTTTGGGTAAAGACCTTTAGGACTAGACATCATTTAAGCAGCTTCGACGTGTTAAGGACCTCGGCGCATTACTCGGGGAGACTTCTAAAACTAGCAAGTACACGTCTGAGTTGTGAAACGACCTAATCCTATAAAACAAACGTTGGTCTGACTACGATCCAACGCCGAGTATTCAAGATCTTCTTGATCTCAGGCGATGATCTTCTTCTCGCCGGGGGTATCCCAGCAGATCCGGTCTGCAATTCCCTCAGCCTCAAATACCGCCCGGAGCTCCTCTACTCCCTGCGTGGAATGGTGCCGTGACTCGGGGTGGACGACAACCGTCGTGTCTGTACTAAGCTCGCGCGTAAGCTTCGCAGCATCCTGACCGCTCGTCGTGATCTGAGGTGGTGTTTGATATCCTGGCGGGGGCATCCGCGCTTCTCCAGGATTCATCGCAGCGATCGCGGCGTGAAACCGCTGCCGAATTTCCAATAGCTTCGGCGTCGGGACGGTGTCGTCAGTAAGGTAAATCGCGTTGGGCAGACCCTCCGAACTCAGACCAAATTTCTCGGTCTGCAGAACAAAACCGGCGACTTCCCCACCAGGGAGATGAGTTCATGGCGTTCCGGTGATCTTCCACTCAACTCCTTGGAATTGGAAAGTCAACATTTCCCATGGCTTGATGGGGACAACCCCTGGCCGCGGGGCGAGACGATTCACACCGTCGGGGATGGTGGTGACCCGGCGACCGTCGAGAAGCTTGCGCCCTTCGTCGTCCAGGTTATCAGTGTGGTCCTCGTGGCTCAGAAGAACGGCGTCAATAATGGGAAGCTGATGGAGCCCAAGAGCCGGTCCAGTCTCGAACTTTGCAAACAATCGTGGGGTTCCCGGCGGCGTGAGGTGTGTTATTTCGTATTCAGTTGGAGCATCATCGACTACCGGGTCCGTGATGAAACTCACGCCGTCGATCTCCAAGATGACTGTGGCTGTTGTGATATGTGTGACGCGAACGGTGCTTTTGGAGTTGGGAGGCAACATCTTAGATGAAGGCTTGAGCTGCATGAAAGACGTTGTCTGGGTCGGAGTGGTGGATTTCTAGGGTGATACTGTGGGATTAGCCTAAAGGACTTGTGTGGTTGTGGGCAAGGTGTTCATCTTATAGCTGGATGGCTTTTCGAGGTCACGATCGTTGATGATCCTCTATTGTTGAATTATATTTCGAAGGATAGCCCACTTGTTTTGTGTGTCTTGTCGTAATTTGCAGCCTTAGCAATCTTCTCATCTCGTGAGATTCATAGGCAAGATCCTTGCTCTAGACGGGGGGTTCATTATCAAAAAAGGCTTTAGCTAGATAGGACTCTTAAGACTAGAGGGGTGTGGAGGTCGGCGTAGACCGCCGGCTGCTGCGATGCCCGCGAATACCCTAGTTCCGGCGACCACTCCGTCTAGATTGAGAATTCTGCTCAGATTGCGCTTGCCTTACCGTCCAGACTCGTCCGTGAACTGAATCGGCCAGTGGCGCACCATCGGTTCCACGTCTCTTAAATTCTACCAGGCGAGCTACCGATTTCTGTTACTACGGCCGGGAACGCGAGTACGTGAACGCCATATCAGATGAAAATGCCATCCGTACAGTCTACTCTCTTCTATGCAGCCACCGCTATCAATATCCTGATTATCCCCAAACACTTCGGGGTCGGTGCAACAAATATGTCAAACGCTATCAAGACTATCCCTGAGCATTCCCCGGCTATTAAGCGGGGAGGGAAGTTGTCGGGACCAGCTGGGATTTTACTGATGGAAGTCTCATTATTTTGGGTATGGAATCTGTTGTTTGACTCTTCTTTGGTATCGCTTGGGGGCTGACTATCGTAGCTCTGCTCGATTATCGATGGGCTAAGACACATGGACCTCCCAACGTCGGGGGGGGGGGGGGAGTTGATGGCCGTCGTGAGTGTTCTCTCAGGCTGGTATGTCGGCCTTCAATACTTCAAAATCGGCGTGTACGTTCCACTCGGCGTGCTTTAGCTAGCGTCTGCAGCTAGCCTACTTGCGTGGCTTTGGTAAATACTCTACCTGGCTGGACCGGGGCTTGGAAGGCCGGGTCGGGAGCTTCAGTCTTTGATAAATTTTATTGACGACATGAACCTCAGTCAGCTTTTCCATCCTTATGACCACGTCGTAGTTTGAGGGTTAATGCATAATCCCGTTGAAAGTAAGCAAAGCTCGGTTGTTACGTTCGTACGAGAATCAAGGGATTCGAAGGGTCATCAGCACACTTATTAAACAGCGATCGTCTGACACGATGAGTCGTCTGGGCGACCAGCGGTGGGGCGATGCGAGATGGGAGTCGGCCATGCGAGACGGGAGTCGGCCATGCGAGACGGGAGTCGGCCAGGCCCGGGCCCGAGGCTCGAAACTCCTCGAAACTCGGCCCGAATCCTTCCTTACCCTAGGGAGTCGGCCACACCACTTTGTGATGAGGTGCGCCCAGCGCTCGTAGCTAGATTAATCAACCCTTTTCACGCAAGCGAATAGGGGTCCATGCCTGTTAAGCTCAGTCCGCTGAACCGCTTGAGGACCAAGGCTCAAGATGAACTGTAGCTGTGATACCAGAATCTATTTCCCATTTCAAACATCACACCTTAATGTTAGAATAGGCAAACAGTATGGCGAATACTTAGATTTGGAATGGTTGGGTTATCCACACGGCCGAAGCAGTCGCAGGGATCCACATGCTCGCAATCCGCCGCCACCCTGCCAGCGTTGCTAATTGTGTTGACTTTGATTTCCTCACTTCCCCGAGTTCCCCGAGTTCCCCGATTTGCCCAAATGCTCCGCTTCCCGTAATCAACCGCGAACATGTGTCTCCACATCACCACTGGACTATAATTGAGTTACTTTGTAGAAAGTGCTGAGCTAAACAGACCGCAACTGATTTTATGGGCCACTTATTCCTGGCAACCCGCTGCTACTCGGAACCATTCGTTCTACAACAATGTTTGAGTCCCTTACCTTAACAAAGACGACATCTCATTTCGAATTCTACGATTTTCAGCCATGGACCTCGAGCGAGACACACTTGACGAACGACTAGAGTCTCTCGCGCTCTCTGAGAAAATTGCTCTTCTGTCGGCGAAGAATATATGGGAAACATTTAACATGGACCGCGTCGGCATTCCCAGCTTGAAGACTACGGAGGGTCCTGCCGGCGTACGCGGGTCGACATGGATAGGCGGCCGCCGAACGACCTTCACGCTTTGCCGGATTCTACTGGCTGCGACCTTCGATGTAGACTTGGTTCAGCAGGCCGGTGTGATTTTGGGCAAAGAAGCACATCTCAAAAACTGTGCAGTCCTCCTTGCGCTAACTATAAGCCTCAGTAGGTCGCCCCTAGGCGGCCGAAACTTTGCGAATTATGGCGAAGACCCCTTTTTGACTGGGGTGCTTGCTAAGCGGATGATTATGGGTATTCAGAACCAAAGGGTTGGTGCATGCATGAAACATTATGCTGCAAACGATATGGAAACTCGACGATACAACGTCGATGAGAAGATTGACCATCGCACATTACGCGAAGCCTATCTTCGACCCTTCAAGATTGGATTTGAGGCTAGGCCTTGGACAATCATGACCAGCTACCAGAAGATTAATGTTGAGCACGTCGACGCAAGCATTTACCTTATAAAGCTTATTCTTTGGGAGGAGTGGGCTTTTCAAGGAGTCGTCATGAGTGACTGGGGGGCTTGAACGATACAATTCAGAGCCTGCTGGCGACAACTGATCTAGAGATGCCAGGACATGCCATTCGGAGGGGTAATTTACTGATGGCCGCGGTTCTCTCAGGCCAGGTTGATGGGAAAGCTCATTGAATCCCCGTGTGAAACGCGTGCTTAGATTGATTGAGAAATCGAAACTCTCCCGGCACGAAATGGAGAATGGATATCACAACAAAACGGCCACATCGAACAGCACACAGAAGAGCTGGAAGCTGACGATGTCAGCGTATTTCAAGCTCTCGTTGGGGATGCGGCTTGTGACGGCCTTGTCCTTCTCAAAAACCAAGACCTGCTCCCCATACGACCACACAACCTCAATACCGTCGCAATCGTTGGACCCCACGCAAAACAGCTAACAGCCGGTGGTAGTGGAAGCGCAGCAGTGAACCCCTACTATATCACGACCCCGTATGAAGCCATTACTGCTCAACTTCTCGGATAAAATCAGAGTCTCTGTATCAGTTTCGAGCAAGGAATGCCGGTCTCCCGAACACCGCCGACTCTTGGAAACTAGATCGTCAAACTGGACTCCGCGTATGACAGCCTACGCATGGACCTTTACGCAGGGAATAGCTTCGAGGGGGCACATCGTCGCGACATCATTCTGGAAAGACTCTCATATCTACCTGATGAGTGATGGGGACATACCATAGTGTCTTCGTAGAACCATCTTTTGCTATTGAGTTTCGGGCGTCATCAAACCGAAAGTTGCTGGCCATCATATCTGGGGCGTAACAAATACGGGAAAAGCAAAGCTTCACATCGACGACCAACTCATCATTGACAACACGGATTGGAGCGAGACATCTGGATCATTCATGTGTTGCGCTAGTCGCGAGGCACAGGTCAACTTGTCTCTCGTTAAGGGGCAATCATACCACTTACGGGTGGACAGCATTGTGGTTCCGCCCTCAATTAAAGCGTACGATAATACTCTTTTCGACAAGGTATTAGGCATCCGCATTGGTCTTTTGCAATTTTATGATGAGAAGGCGATGCTCTGGAACGCTAACCAGGTTGCGGAGAAGGCTGATCTCGTCTTAATAGTTGTCGGCCTGAATGCTGATGAGGAAAGGGAGGGGGGTGACCGTTCTTCAATATCTCTTCTATTGGGTGCTAATCAAATGATCCAGGCAATTGCATCAGAGTCGTCTAATGTGGCTGTTATTGTTCAGTCGGCATGTGCCGTGGCTATGCCTTGGGTCAATGACGTTAGCGCTATTATCCCAGCCTGGTACTAAGGCCAGGAGAACGGAAATGCACTCGCTGATGTTCTCCTTGGGACGTATAACTTCTCTGGTATGCTCCCTGTAACTTTCCTACGATATTGAGAAGACCACGGCTCCTAACCACATTTCCTAGGAGATATTGAACATGACTACGCTGAGTATGGCGAGGGTATACTAGTAGGCTATTGTTACTTTGAGAAGCATTGTATCAAGCCCCTCTGGCCCTTTGGGTTTGGTCTATCATACACTCAGTTCGAACTGTCTGATGTTAAAGTTATCGGTACAATCTCTCAGAGTCAATACTGCGCTATTACAGTAAATGTCACAAATGTCAGACAGTGCGATCAAGAGGTAGTGCAGGTTTATGTGGCGCTATCCCCCATTCAAGAGGCGTATGGGTTGGAATCATACAAGAAGGCTCTTGCAGGGCTTTGCAAGACAGCCGTATGTGTCGGCGAGATGGTCCGAAGGACAGTGCCAATCACATCTGAAGTTTTGCAATAGTATAATATTAGGGATAACGATTGGGCAGATGAGGGACGTTGGAGAATGGATGCAGGATCGTGTCGTTGTTGGGTAGGGAACAGCTCAGTTAGCATTATTGCTGAGATTGATATCATAGTCAGAGACTAGTCAGACTGAATGCTATATGTTTCATGTTCATCATGTTTCAAGCCTGAGGAAAAGGGGTCTTCTATTAGGAAAACATACTGTGACTGCATTTCGGTCAGTGTCCAGTCTTCAACTTCCGAATATCTCTGGGGCTTGTGTCATGACGCTTCAAAGCGGCCGAGTCGTACTGTGGTGCTGAAGTACAGTGAGCGCCGGCTTGCGTGCTTGAATTAATACTGCATCCATTGCGACACAGAAGTTCGCCTTTCTCAGAGTCTCTTCGCACAGCAACCAGTTGCTCTGCTGAGTTCTAGCCCTCAAATCATGGGATTAAGAGGGATCACATATGCCAGCTGCCGGTTTGACCAACTGACAATTTTAAGCAACTGCTGCCGTTCACGTCCTGCTAACTTTCGCCCGCAGCAACTGCCAGGTTAAGCGCCGGAATCGGCAGTTGCCCACCGAAGGCAAGAGCTTGGTGGGGGAAGACATTTTAAACCACGCATCAACATCACAGTATTCGTCGACCGCACGTCCATGAGAATCCCTTTCTCAATGCCGTCTCCAAAGCAAAAGACAGATCCTCCACCGACCAGCCTTCGACCCAATCAGCCAGTTGTCCTCAATCAACCGCATGACACCGAAAGGCATGGATCGTCTAAAGCACTCCCCTCTCTCGTATGTCGTCCCTACTACCCCTCCACAGCGTTGTTTCGTGGTCGTCTCATTTGAACGCCGCTTTGCTAACTTGGGCATTTCGATAGCTGATATGAGTACCGACTCCTTTGGCCCCAAACTGCGAACAATACCTCCTTTCCGACAGCCAGCGACCCTCGCGGAATGCTTCTGTGCAGGCCAAGCCCAACAATTTGCAAGAATACTGCACTCTGCCAATCATCCTGGCCCCGACCGCCATCGCCATGACCCAAGCATGACCCAGAACCACAAGATCTGCCCTTGGCAAGCTTGGTTATGGAGCTGGACGGGATGGTGTGCATCTTCATGGCCAATGCAGGAAACAAAGCAGAAGCCTGACATCCAACATGGAGTCTCAAGTACAAACCAGACCAAACATCGTGCGCGATAACTGGCGGCAGAAGCATAGACAATCAACATCCTGCCGTTCCCACTTGGTCCGTTGGTGATGCGCGCTCAATGACTCGACTTCAGGCGGGCTTTTGCCACGTCCACACTTTCGCGCATGGGCCGACTCAGATTCCCTTGAGCCCTTTTAGAAAGGCCACTCCCCAAGACATCATCCCTCTCGTTGGTTGAGCGGCCTGGCAATAGAGCTTGCAAAAGCTTTGAAGCCTCTGCTGGGTCACCCTTCCAGCCATTCTATCTTCGCAAGGATGATCTTCCGAAGCCACTCGTAATACTGCCCTGCCCATCATCTCTCGAAACAGCATCTCCTCTGCTTTAACAAGACACCGGGTCCAAGTCGCGTTTCCCTTAAATCGCCGGAGCACCCCATGAAAGCACACTCAGTGCGATGGCCAACTTCAAGATACGCATGCCAAGCCACCATCTTCTTCCACCAATGGCTGTTCTTAGCCCGCAAACTGACACGCAGGTTCACGGTGTCCCTCATGAGCAAAATGCCCACTCTGAGTCGACCAAGCCACATCCAGGAAACCCTACTTGGACATGGTGGCTACCTAAACTGCATTGGAGTCCTTGACAACCATGCTTTCACCCTCGTGGCCAGCAATATTGTTTCCGATGTGTCACTGGGAAAATTACCCCCCCCCCCCCCCCCTCCGGAGGAGGAGGGAGGGGAAACGTCTCGAGATCAACGGAAGGGAGATCAAGCCGGCCGAAAAGAGACGCAATGCAACACGATGGTGGAAGTGACACAGGTGGCCTGTTGTGTACATCATGAGAAGGAATGAACACTTGAGCCGCAAGACGTCCGCTGAACAAAGTAGGGGTGGTAGATGAGGCATTTGGTGCCGTAGGCTGTGGAATCCGCCGTCGCGCGGACCTTATGTTCCCAAATACAAAAACCACCAAGGACAAGGAATTCGCGTTGGGATTGGCCAAATATCATGGGTGAACGAATGGGTTCTTAGTGCTCAAGGTGCAAGGTCCTTGGCAACTCTAGAGCTCGCCAAGACCAAGAAGCTTTCTCGCTGATGGTTGTTATCCATATTGCCACACACGTTGCCTGTCGCTCCAGGTTCCCGAGGTGATTTGTCTATTTGAGTTTTACGCGACTTGAGCGAGTTCCTTCACCACAGTGACGTTTTTGCGGCCCACTTACGACCCCGTTTACCCCGCGCAACAGCAATGGCAGGTTTTTTCTTTGATTTGCGCTTCAATGCACACCGCTGGCCCTTCTGAGTCCCGTCGAAAACCTGGGGCCCACAACGATACCCGCGCACGACGACGAGCTTCTGTTGGAGGCTTGCTGGTACTCCATAGACGTCACAGGTAGTGAGGTTCAAAGACATCGCCACCTCCGGCCCTGACAAGCCTACTTCCATCACAGAAGTGACTTCGTGGTGTACTCTACCGGTGTGAGTACAGCAGAGGCGGCTGCCACAGACGTCAGTCTGGGTTGGGAGATTGTCTTGCCCGGTTGGACACCACTTCTTAGCCACCAATGTGCCCTGTAAATTTAGTGACTTCCATTAGCCTGGCTCAGATTTAGCTGGGTCCGAATTCAGGAAGCCCTTCGTCGCTGATTTGGTTAGTTTAGCTAGACCCAAGCTGCGACCTTCCGTCTCGGTCAACAGCAACCCGTGGGCATAATTGAGACTCCATCTTGCTCGATGGGAGCTTTTCGCAGCATGAGGAATTGGAGCAACATGTTTGGTCGCTCCTTACCGGCCGACGTTGACGTCGGACCTGGAACGGCATTCCAGCGCATGAGTACTTAGAGACATGATCCGGATCGAGAGGCGAGGCGCTTTGGTTCCAGACCGGGCGTTTGTGAGCGTGCCGGCCGGAGTAGGAAGAGCAAGCGGTTCACGAAGACGCTCAAATACCCACGCGCAACTATATAATGTTGAGGAAGTTTCGAGCCCACCCAGTAGGGGTTTTCACAGTAGGGGAAAAAGCAGTAAAAGCACCTCAGTCAGTGCCCAGTCCAGTAGCTTCGCAGTATACGTACCCAAGGGTCCAGAATAACTGCCCGCGCCGACCCCAACTCGCCATACTATTGTGGCTGTCAGCCTCGTTGACGACCCACGCGCAACTATATAATAACGAGCTGATGCTTTGAGCTAGGCCAAGCCAGCAATTCAAACCCTCGCTCTGTGCTATTGGAGCGATGACGTAGTCACACCTAGCTGCTGTTGCACTATTGCAATCCGCGAGACAGGTGTCTCGTCATGCTCACATTGCGTGACGGTATGCCCTGTGTGGGGACGTTGTGAATATCGCCGAATATCGGCGGGAAGACAGCGAGTGTGGACAGACAGAAAGGTCACGGGACCTTCAAAGAAGCCTGATTCCCGGTTAAAGCTCACGGATGGGACACACCTTGTAGTTGTAATCGTTTGGGATCCCGAATCCATCCACATTGGTCTGGCAGGCTTAAGTTTCCTTGCTACTACAGCAATATATGTGGACACTGTGTCTCTCGCGCGGAGCGTATGCACATACACTCAAAGGACATAGGAGGTCATGAAAAGTACTTTAACAACCGTCTTTCCTTTCTCAGATCGTCCAGAAAGCCCAATCATGCTTGGAGGACATTCTTAGTTCTATCGCGAGAAAATGGACGTGTTTGAGGCATGCCTGTGTCCTCAACCCTTTACAGAAGTTCATCACTTTCGGAAGCAAGTCTTTAGATACAGTGAATACCACTTTAGAAACACAGGACAACGGCAGAAACGGGAGATGGCAAGCGAGGTTGTGCTTGAGGGCATGCTTCCAAAGCTGAGGACGTTGCACGGGGATCATGTTCCGCTATTACTTCCTCTCGGCCATCAGAACCGCATACATACAGCGTTATTCTTCGGTCTTGGAGACGGAAGTGTCTGTACTGTGAAAGCTTTTAATAGACATCAATAGTGCGCTGCTTGGCAACTCGGGGCCCAGAGATGGGGCTTTAGAGTATTTAAGATATCTACAGCCTTTGGTTTAAATTGCCAATCTAATGCTAGTGAGTTCGTGCCTGAACAGCAAATGAACTTGCAGTTCTTCATGGCGAAGTGAACTGGGCATGAGATGCATGCCAAGCTCGCTGCAACGATCGCTCTTGATCACAACGGACACATTCGCGGTCGTCTTTCATTGCTTGTTCTCGTGTATTCCGCCAGAATAGATCATGATGCCTAGTATGCTGTCCTCGCAGTAGAGTTGTGTACACGCCAGAACTCCCACCAACAAATATTACGCAAGTGCTTCTGCTAAAACGGCGCACTCTTTCATCAAGTCGCGGGATAAAATACGTCTGCAAGGTTCACCTTTAACAATTACGGAGCTCGAGGTGACAGTTTCTGTCTTCTCTTTGCATCACCGCTGACGCTTGATGCCGATTCTTTTTCTCAATGCTGATGTTCATATCACAGAGAGAAACTCCTGAATAACCTTGAATATGAATAGAGAGATGATAGACAGCAGAGGAAATAAAGAATAGTGACTCAGTGGTAACTCGCGCGCTCGCGATGATGGGTTTTCATTGCGACATCGAAACCGTCTGTAGACTGAGCTCTCAACAGATCGTTACATCTATAACCACAACACTATTATTGTGGTCTTGAAGGCCACGACTATCTGTTGCAAGAGGAGCGGCTTATATAGATATGATGCCTCCTGTACAGCGTAAAAGGAGATGTGTCTGATCCTTGAGTCTGAGGAAAGATAACTGGTTACGCGATATTATCCTCGATCTGACAGCGACGATTTCTCTCAAGGTATCAGTTTGTGAAACACCACTGAATACAAGCATCAATACTATAGAAAGGGAGAGAAATGAAGGAGAGCAATGAGACGGTGTCGGTGAAAAGGACTGCAATGTCGAGCGTGACACGGCTGGCCCTCAGGCAGTCACGCTCGATCGGTTGCTGCGCATTACAGCTAACACAAACCTATCTCAAGGGACTTATTGCCTTGCAATTGAATACGGCTGTGGTTTTGGCTGATTATATAGACATCATGGCCGCTGGTGCGGAAGACTGAGCCAAGAAACTGAGGGAGGGACGGTGAATTAAAGAAATTGGCCTAACTTTGAGTTGAGCCTTAGAACTGTTTCAAAATGAATAATGGATGGGAGTAGGAGTTGGAGTCGGTGCGACTCACGATATCTGTATGCCAGCCACATGCTCGTCTCAAGGGCTCACTCGGGGACGAATTCCATGCTGAAAGGGGGGAATACACTAGCAGAATGGAGGGATAGCACCAGCGAGAAGCCAAACCAAGGACTTGAAAACTGTGTGCCTTTGCGGACGTGGGGGGTGCGGGTGGAAACCGCAGTCTTATCTCAACCAACGTACTCAGCCCTTTCGAACATTACTGCTGCGCCGAAGCCTCAGTAATAACGGGGTGTAGGTTGGCTTTTTAACCGCTGCTCGGGGCAGAAGCGGCATGATGATACGTCTCGATGATACTTCGAAGAGTAAAAACATACACCTGCTAGCCCGGCTGACGTTGGAGGCTATCAGCCACATGGAAGGCTTGCAACGTAGGTTGCTTGTAGACTGGTCTCCAGTCCGGCGACTTGGGCAAAGGGGGCCGTTTTGAAAGGGGCAAAATCTCAAACATGCAAATGCATAGCTTTGTTGAGGATTCGTAGGCGATTGCGACACACTCTTTTCGAATTTGCTCCAGGGGGTGATGATCAGGGCTTCTCCGTTCGCAATCATCCTGGTAACTTGAAACAGGACTCATCGTCATCATAAGCAAGCCTGGAAGAATGTGCCAGCTAGTATGGAGCTCGTGTGATGTGTGCCCTCTTGATACACACGTTTCATAAGTAAACGAATGCGAAATACTGGCCATGTCGATCTATTCGGCGGGAATACTTGAGGAAAGATGTTGAACGGGGGTTAAGGGTGTGTCTGACGTGGCTCATGGCGCGTTCACGACACAGGGAACGCCACAGGCCTCGAATATTGCAATGCACAGAGACAAAGAGTTGTCTACTCCACGACGAAGACATGAATGCCATTTCTGCAGAAGGTATGCTACTGAACATGCTTCCATCCTTTTAAGTACAAGACTAATGCAGTCTCGTCGGCCATCCAAATCTCAGTCCCTCTCTGAGCCAGGCCCCCTCAATACGATCAATAGCAATGAATGTGGATCGAGGAGCTACGAACGTAGCATC
This sequence comes from Colletotrichum siamense, assembly GCF_013390195.1. NCBI lineage: Eukaryota > Fungi > Ascomycota > Sordariomycetes > Glomerellales > Glomerellaceae > Colletotrichum > Colletotrichum siamense. Next base: position 560,034 of record NW_023501024.1, on the reverse strand, counting down.
CTTCGTCAAGTGAAGCAGTGGTTGATGTGGTCGAATATCTGGCGGTTAATGCTGGACGACATTCTCGTCGTACGTGAACTTCATGAGGGTGGCGATGAATTCACTGCGCCTGTGTCTCTTCTGGCGTATTCATCACTGGTCTTCTGACGATGGAAGAAAAGTCTCACCTGCCTGCTCTTGTCCCGTCAAAGGCAGTCGTATCGCCTTCGACTCGCGGTGATGGCGAGGGAGTCTTGGAGGGGGAGATGTTACAATCTGAGGTTTTGAATTCGGTCAACGTGATGCACAGCTAGGAAGAAGACGGAAACAAACAGGAGCTGACCTTTGCAAGGTGATGTTTCTAGCGGCCGGCTAGCAGACCAGCCGGTCCGCAAGTAAAGCAGTTTCTGCAAGACGGCCGAGCAGTGTGTCCTTGAAGTCAATGCCAGGTTTGAGAATGCTGTGCCAGTATCCCAGCGATTGGAGCCCACCCAATGGGACATTCAAAATACCGAAGTCGAAGTGCGGGAAACGCAGTGAAGTCACCTCGGCCAGTGCGCTGTTCAGTAGCATCGCAATGTCTGTATTCAAAGAGCGGAGTTTCACATCACGCGAGCATCTTGGCATAACTGGCAATTTCCGGTCGCTTCGATGCTTTGGTTCAATTATTGGTCTTGATCAGGAGATCACTCTGTGGAATGACCGCAAATTTCTGAGCCAACAGTCTTCTCGTGGTCTTGGTACGACGAATCATGTTGGTTGCCGCGACATGATCGTGCGGGTCCAGGTAGCGACGGAGGACGCCACAGTCCGTTGGATGGCGACGCCAAACTTGAGCATCTCTCGTGGGATCAACTGGCTATTGTTACCGACCTCAGAGAAAGGCACCAACGTCTCCAATTTGGTTATTATCGGCGTCGGGTTCTTCGGAAGAACAGTGGCGCGCCCAGAGTCGCAATCAAAGGATGTGAATAGCTGAGGGAAAGATCGGTCGCACTGGTGCTTCGCCTGATGGAGCTTTGGTTAGTTCGACGAAGAGTAGGAATCCTGTGCCATATTCAGGCAATGTCCATGATTGGCTCGGGGTGGATGAGTGATCCTACCTTGACAAACCAGCTGGCCAAGGATTCCAGAGAGAGTTCGGCATGCCCGTGGTTCATGGCCGGATTATCGACCATGATGCGAGGACGTGAGCATCAAGGTGGCCTTCCGCAGGGAAGGGACAAAAGGGTTGTCAGGCTCTTCGTCAGCAGGTACACGCTCGAAGGGGTATGTGTGCGCATGCCTCATAGGAGTTGACGAGGGCGTATTTGGAATTTGTCGCAAGGGGAACGGGCGGCGATGATTGGGAGTTGTGGAGGTCGTCAAGCTACCAGGGCGGATACGAGAACCTTGTCGAACAGAGTCGTGACAGGCACTGCGTCGTCTCTGATGCGGGAACTGTGGGAGCTGGCGAGCGATGTATGTTGGAGAGGTGATGTCTGGAAAGTCCGAAAAGAATGGCAAACTTGGCCGGAAACCCGGGGGTCTGACAGATTTCGTTGTGTTTCGGTGTGTCAACGGCGAGGCGTGGACAATAGAAGGGAAACAGACGCCTGGGACCAATCACCACCGGCACGCTTAGCTGAAAGGGAAGGTGGGCTCAGCGCCACCCGCGAAAGTTGATGGTGCCTGCCGTGCTGTGGCTGCAATAACGCCTAGTGACGTAGTGTTCTGGCGGAAAAAAAGCCAGAACGCTCCACTTTTATGGCAGGCAGGGGAAGTCACTGCCGCCAAGGTGTCGCCAGTGCTTGCACAAACGCCTGGATAATTGTGCAAGTACCTGAGGTTTGTACATGTGCCTGGCACACTCTTGCCGCCTAAACCGAGAGTCCCATCTTTTCACAACACCTTCCATACACCTTTGCTGCTGAGCTCCGACCTTTCCCTCGCGCAAACGCGCCGAATCCCCGCCGTCCATGACCACCGCCCATGACCTGGACCACCGCCCGTCCGACAAAACAATTGGGGATTTGCCTATGGAATGCCGTTCCGGATAGCTCCAACGGTTGGCAAAAGCCGAGGATGGAACGACATTACCACGTCCTCGAGCAACGGCATGCATAACCCCAATATCATCACCGTCGCCTGCACTACAACACACCCACAGGGTCACGCAAATGCCTCCGCTGCCGACAACAGGATCAATCTTGGCCACCCACAGAAATCTCCTTGCACCGGTATGTTTGACATTCACCTACTGCTCCGTCGCCGCTGTGTGTCTGTCTCTTGCTAACGCTCCTTGGGGCATATTTCACTTCAGGGACATGCGAGTCCTCCTCCACCGTTTTCGTCCTCCAGCCCTCTGGCAAGATCCAACATTAAGACCCGAATCCTTCTCCTACCACGCAACATCCTCCTTCGTCTCATTCCGACGACACCGATAATGGCGAAAAGGATTGATGGGAATACCTGGACGTGGAACGAGGTGGATGATTACGGTGTTTCCCAAAACGACGATCGAAGTGCATCCAACCGTCAGCTGAAGAGCCTGAAGAGATGGCCAGCTAGCACGAAACTCCCATCGATATCGATTGCGACCCCACCTAGCCTGGTGTCGTAAGGACCGACGGTCTCGCAGAAGCTCGAGGAGGTCTGAAATAACCACTCGAAGAATTCCGAGAGTTGCCGGGAAAAGATCAACGCTCATCGCGTCGCCATGCCTTAGTCGACCTGGAAGCCTGTCGATACGTGGTGCCAGTTGCTTTTCTCCACATGGCCAAGCCCTACTTCAAGTCGACGGTAGATCGAGCGACTCTCGTCGGCCTGCCAAAGGTAGAGAAGCCTAACCGTACAAGGGACGATTGGACTCAGCTCTGAGTCAAATGGAACGACTGAGACACAGTTGTTCACTTTCCAAGTATCAACTATATAAGGGGATTCTCCACGATCTAGATGTACTACTACGTATAACCCCGACGAGCAAGCCGTTAGTTCATAAGTCACTTTTAGCAATGACCACGCGGAAGGTTCCGTCTCGCGCGGCAGAAATTGATGCTTGGGAGAATCTCGAGGCAGAAGCTCGTGGGCCAGTTTTCTCAATGACCACAGCTTTAAATGTTACCAATTCTATCCGGCAGGTGTTGCTCCCCCGTCCAAGACCAGATCCCAACACGTCGTATCAACCCACCTCCGCGGATCTGTCAAGTGCGCCTGGTGGAAGTCTCCGATCGGTCGAGAAAGTATTGAGATGCCGTTATCTTCGGGGGCCAGGTCCAGGGCGTCGCCACATGGCAAGACTTCAAGAGCTTCAGGTTTTCTCTGCCCGACAAGTTGACTGTTGTAGATGCCGAATTGCCTCCGGTGACCATTTCGGCTTTCATGTATGACACCAACCGTCCAGTGTCGCCAGCATGATCGTCCACAGACCTTCTGCTCGCTGGGTTCGAAGTATTGATGGGCATCGCTATCCAACTATCCCATGTAGTATTGAGCCTTTTGTACCGGAATACCGTGACGCAATACTATCGGAACGTGGCAGGTAGAGGACTCGGTGATGGCAGGTAAAGGGCAAATTAACACTTTCTGCAAGACGTTTACTTTATGAATAACCATGGAATCTTTGACCACAACGACTTATCATGGCCCTTCCAGCAAAGCAACGCGTTACGGCGTTTATGTCGCTTGAATCGGGACAAGTAGCCAGATACCTGCACCGTCATCCTTTCGCTAAGTGAAGTTGCCCATCTCGTGAAAGATGTTGACGATCTACACTCTCTGACCACAAAGTGGCGCGAAAAGAAAAAATGAATCCAAGTCATCATTTCTCGATGAAAAAGATTCCGCAACGCAACGCTCTCAGCTGCGATCCCTTGAGCTATTATCCAATAAATGATGGTTTCTTCGCTTGGCGCCATGATATTCAGGCGAATCAACCGTTATATGAAATTAATCGGGCTGCTCACTGTGCTGCTGGTGCTACCGAGCCTCTGGTGCTGACGTGGGCAATCGCACTAAATTCCTCCCTGGACATTCCGGTGTCACCATCTATTATCGGTTCAAGTCCTCAAGAGATCAAGAGAAACGGCGTTGTTAACAGAGATGCGGGAGGACGCAATGTGCAGGCTGAGAGGAGGGGAAATCAAGACCATTTTGAATCACGAAGCCGAGTACGTTCATGGTTCAGATCTATCTCAACAGCATGGAGGAGCTGTGTTTCTCGGTTTAGCTTGGTCGTTAGCCCCAAACCCAAGACTTGATGTCATCCGAGCAACTAAGAAAAAGTCACCATCTGGCGCTCTTATAAGTGAGACGCAAGGATCGTGCGGCTTCGTCGATAGAAGATTTCTTAAGAAAAAGGAAATAAATGAGAAGATGAATTGAAAGCATAGCGAACAGCAAGAGAACGGAAATCGTGCGTTGTATGACCAAAAGATAAAAATTAAGATGGCTTTCGGAAAATCAGAAGTGACATACCAGCGACACCTGCAGCAGAACCCAGGAAAGGGGCTTCATTCGGAGTTACAACTTCCATTTCGATCGCATTCTGGAAGATGCCCGCCACGGGCCGTGTCAAATATGCATTGGGGGATACTGCATCTAGTATCTGGAATACTTGACTGTGTAGGGATGATCGACCTGCGACGCGGGCACCGCTTCCCTTCTGGATTCGAACCCATAGCAGAAAGATCGGTATGCAATCTTGTGAGCATTCTTGCACTCTGTTTTATTGTTTGAGTACGTAATGGACTGAATTTAGAGTAGTCAAACGGCCAGACGATGCTGATTTCAGCTTGAGCCCTGTGGGGGAATTGTGTTGGCGTCTTGACCAGCTATGGCGGGAACTGCGGAAATGGTACCGAAATCCCCCCTCAAATCCCCACCTCAGAGATGTCACTGGATTATCTTTCAATCTGAAGGGAATGAATACGGAGCGCTTCTTGCACGCCCCTCCGGCCGCTATATTTTCCGCAACATTCGTCCAAGCAAGCGGGCTGGACATAAGATGTAGTTGACGAAACGGACAGCTTTCACCGAATTCAAGAGTACCATCGTCCTGAATAAATCTATCATACCTTGCGAGCGGCCTCTTCCTGAGTCGTCCGGGCTGATGCAACCTTTACTCATAGCTAGACCTCTCCGCCACTGGATTGATCCACTTTTCGAGCGGCATCATGGCGGCGGCTTGCTCTTCAGCGGCTGTTCATGATGACGGAATGCAACCAGTTTTTTGGCGACGACAACTTTACTAGCTAGCATTGGAAAACTCTCCATGTGACCGTTTCTTACACGCATTCTTTCAAAAGATTTCATCAGGCTGTGCTACTGGTCGACACGTTCTTTCGATGCAGCTTCAACCCGCCGTCGGCCACTTGGTAGATGGCCGCATTCAAACAGACGCCTCTCTACCCGATTTCAGTCATGCTGTGTATGTGGCCAATGTGGGCCCTTCTTGCTGACTGCAGAGGAACCCCTGCGACCTAATCATGTACATTGCTGTTGGACCGATCGCTTCTGAGTTCGTTATCCCTGCCGTGATCATCTGAACGGAAAAGCCCCACAATGACCCCGGTCATCACACGGAGGCGGACAAGAGCTCCGATGCAGGGCGCGGGGGAGTCCAGAGGGCCGCCCGCACGGGACGTTGCCGGGTCAGGTGTCATCACATCACATTCGTGTTGGTTTGCTTTCGCTCGACCAGCGGTTTGAGTAGGCTTTTTCGTTTCCCACACACATCAAAGGCGAATCTGGAGAAGTCAATCATGGTAAGCCCATCCCTTACTATATCTCCCAGGCTCTGCTAACCAGACAATTCCCAACAGGACCGCGAAAATGCGGGAGGTGCAGCCCTGAGCTTAATCATGCCGCCCTCCATCCCAATCACCGCCATGACGGCAAACCCGCTAGGCTCGAGCCCACAAGTACCAGCCCCGGAGTTCTGGCTGAGCCTCGTCAACTTCAACTTTGATAAACTCCAAATCTTCATCTCGGAACCTTTGCAGACGCAGGTGACATTGTGCATGAGCCTCGTTGACGGAATAACAAAGTACCTCCAAATCTTTGAGAGCTGCTACCGGTCCATGTCTGACCTTCCACGCCTGACGTCGCCGTCGCAAGAGGAATCTGAGTGCCTTGTAGTACCAGCTCCAAGTGGGTCGAATGAAGCGCTTCTGTGGTGGATGGATACGAGCATAACGTTAGCAAATGTGTATCTTTGTATCCTGAGGGACGGTCTTATTGAGTTTGAGACCCAATTCGACGCTGGGGAGGAGAAGATGCGCAACGCAATGGATCTTTTGGAGCGCTGGTTCAAATGCTTGACTTCCATGTACTCGGAATATCAAAGACGACTGGGACACCCACGTTAACGTGGCCTTCTATTGTAATATGTGCGCGCAGGGTGGACGTGGCAATCTTGATAACAGCCTTGGGTGAAGATGAGAGGATTAACTCATAGCGAGTAGGCTAGGAAGACTGAAATTCAAATTGGTTGTTCGTTACACGGAACGAACTTTTGTATCGCCGGACCTTCGGACGTTGCACTTGCGTAGCATTCATTTTGGGCTCATAATTTGGTCATGAATGGGTTCGTAGAGCTGGCTAATAAATTCCAACGAACTTCGACGATAGTTCTCCCCACAAGAGCGCTTGGCAGCTCAAATTTGAAGACTGCACTCTCATCTAACAACGCCATGGAATTGATGCTGCTATTTGCAACAGACGCCATACATTCAATTAAGTCTCGTCTCTTGCATATCGACATTGATTTAGCTGCGATACCCAACACATGAGATTCTCAAACTGGAGATCTGGCCTCGGGAAACCGTCAGTGACAGCCGCCTGCTTAGCATGACGGGACAGGGAGGATGTCGCCGATCACATTACTTCCGCTCGTCTGAAGCTATGTGATGTGATTGGTTGAGATGATGGGGATGTTCAAACCCATCGATTCAGCCGTTTTAGCCGCTTTTCCATCTCAGCATTCCACGCATTGATGGAAATCCTTCCTAGGACAAACTATTCGCCATGTTCGCGTTATATCCAGCCCAGTGTCAAAGCTGCGCGTCACACCACAGACGTCCGGCAGGCTTGGGTCTTTTGAGACAACTCGAAGAGCTGTGAGAGGCCCCCGTCATTTCCGGGCTTCCTCCTGGCGCGGTGATTCGCGCTCTCTTCATGTAACCCCATAGGTGGCCATAGAGGTTTCTCTGTGAGCCATCCTGGCCCTCGAATATTTCCCCGTGAGAGTTATACAGTAGTTAACAAAGTGCGCCTCTAGGCGGCAAACTGCGAAGAAAAAGCTTAGAAGGGAAGAAAGATTCCGGGCTTCCTCCGACACCAGACGCACGGCCTGTAGTTGATATGGGTTTTAGTCCTGCCAGTCTGTGGGGTAGTTTGACATTCCAGGATTTATGAAAGTTGAACGACTGCTCACGCGTTCATAGAACCCTGGATTGACAAGGCTTTTCTGTTTGTTCTCTGTGCCTTTGACCCCAAAGAGGTCGCGCAACGGGCGGAAACGTTGTTTCCCCGAGTTTCTTCGCCACATCCCCAAGGACTATTCAACCAGCGAAGACAACAGCACCAACTTCATCCTCAGTCACCAAGTGGCGATGTCTTCTTGCTAAACATAGACAGACTTGTCGATGACGTCCATGTAGCAACTAGTCTCATATCAAAGCGGCCCAATTGCTCCTTGAAGGGCGGGATCACCACTGTCGAAGATATCTTTCCTGGGATTTAAGAGATGCTGGAAATCGTGATGTCATCAGCCACACCAGTGCCTCGGACTCGAATATTTCCCCGTGGGAGCCACACGGCAGTCAACAAGGTGTGCCTCCAGGCGGCAAACTGCGAAGGAAAAGTTAGAAGGGAAGAAAGATACAGGAACCCTCGGACTGGCTTGGTATCAGACCGACAGCTGTGCCTTGTCATCGGCCTGAACCAATAGCCCACAAGGGACGATGCCCACTTAATGGAGACATGCAAGGGGGGCAGAAGAGTGTGTTAGTTATCGTTAAGCAGCCATTGTGCGAAGATAGCTGGGTCTCATACTACAAATCACATCATGCGATTTTGTACTTGCTTCACCTCTGCGCGACCTATGAAATACGCGAGTATGTCCGCTGTGTGTTTAAGTTCTATTCTGGGCGTCCTCAAATTCGTCAATCAGATGATTACATTGCTGCTCGCGGAGTGTGCGGAATAAGTCTCTTTATGATTGAGTTTGAGACTCGTTTGCCATTAGATACTTGCGTCTCTGCGTAGCCCGGTGACACATAGCTCGAGAGGGCCGAGCTCTTGAAATCATCCACACGAGTGCTTGTTTGGCCTTTATTCAATCAATACGAATGTGTCTGAGCTTGAAGCAGAATTGTGAGATGATAGCTGAGACCAGTCGACTCGGCACGAGCGACCTCGGATCATGCAGCAGGAAATCAATCAGTTTGAGTAACGGTCGGACATGGTGAACTGGCAGGACATTGATGCAGCTCGTGGAACATGATTCACATTTGGATATCTGTTATCATTTTGTCATTTGTAGCTAAGTCCCATGAGTCCACAGAACAACATTCATTGCTTCAACGGCTGACCCGGCCAGGGGCATCTTTGCACCCCCAGTGATCACCTTTTTCGGGCCTTCAATCTGAACCCGTCCCATTTTCTTGACCAGGCGGCTCTTCCGAACCGGCGCATGGAAAAACATCAATTGTTGACAGCCAGCTTGCAGTACGAGCGCGGCTGACGGTGCTATTAGCCTTTGCCTCTTCCCTGATTATTCATGCGTCTTGCCGTCTCCATGATCCGCTACCATGAACTTTTCCTGAAGATCAACTGAGCCATGAATACGCCCTTCAATATTTGCGCCGCCCAGAATAAGCTGCTCTCCCCGTCGTTGACTTTCCACAGGCCTTCAACCCAATGATCTTCAATTCTCTTGGCGATGTTGTTCCCGAGAATAGCGTCGAGGTTGGTGTACTGAGCCTGGTCAGGGGCGCATGGCCTGTGGGCGATCGTGTTCGGAACGTCAGTGGTGCGACTTGTCGCAGAAGTGAATTGAACGCCTTGAACGTCGAGGAAGTTTCGAGGCCGCCCAGTGGGGGATGTTTCACAGTAGCAAAGAAGCAGTAATCAGTCCAGCAGCCTGGCAGTGTACGTATCCAAGGGTTGGGAGTCAACTCATTCGAACGACTTGCGTCGGGGTGTGGTGAAGGGAACGGCGGGTGGTGCTTTCTCGATCGCGGCCTGAGGAGTGGGACCTTGCAAGACACCAGCAGCGGGCTTGGAAGTGAATCGCCGTCGTCCATCCTCTGGAGGCTGGAGAGCTTGTGGTATGGAAATCGTTCATCGTGCCAGCCGTCTGCTTGGTGGGCGGTATGTCGGAACACAGACTCGGCCACCTGTGCATCTTCTGGAAGATTGGCGGCAGATGCCCCATCGTAATCTTAGGATGGGTCGAGTTCAGATTGAAGAGGTGCGGTGGTCCTGGGTGGAAGCCAGTTAGCAGGGTTTCCAGGTGTTGCCGGCGGCTGGTCCCAAGTTGGGGAATGACATACCTGCACCCGTTATATTTTCTCAGCTCTCGATGCGGACGTTGTGGTTTGATCTTGGGTATTTGTTCCGGAGGCCTTTTGTCGCGTGTTCTCCCAAGGAAGACTTGTCTGACTGGAGTCAGTAGGATGTGTGGGATTGGCACGGCGACATGGCGTCGAGAGCCTGGGGCTTGACCGACGTTAGGAAATTGCCCGTGTCTGTTTGTGATACTTCGGTCGGGATGTTTAAGCAGGTGCTACTGGCAACGTTCGAATCGAGCATGGGCCGGGCGTTCGGGAAGGGAATGTCGGAGTCGGGTGTGCAAGGCGATAGTATGGTAAGTTGATGAAGTCACTCAGGTCAACGTGATTAGCGGGAGGATGACGGCCAGATAGCGGACTGGCGGATTGCTTGGGACGGAAATGGAACTTGGAAAAACGAAAGGGAGTGATGGGCGGCCGCCGAGTGCTCGCCGGAGAAGAGGAGAAACGAAGAAAATGAGAGAAAGAAGGAAGTTAGGGGTCCTCGTCGCGGAATGGGAGGCAAGTCCGAAGACCGGTGCCTGCACGATACCTCGAGTGGTGTTGCAAAAAAAGAAGCGACATGGCTTTCGGTCCTGTCTGGAATGGTTCCGTTGCGATTCTGAGGGCAGGAGCCAGTCTTATCCGCCATGCGCCTGTCCGAAACACCAAAATAACTCCTTTCCCTTCCTTCTTTGTCTGAACACCGTCTGGCAGTGCACAACCTCTTCACGAAGGCTCCCTGCTTGCGTTGAGAGTGGTGTCTGACGCACCTTTTCCATTGGGTCTTTTCGTGGTGCCGCAATCGAAGCAAGTGTAATTCATCATCCTGGTCCATCATCCAAACCGTTGCTCCCTACGACACCAGCTTGAACCAGCGACTCCAAATCCCAAACATCCAAACCACGCCACCAACACGCAGATCATGCGGCACGGCAACATGGACACCCAGGCGATGCTTAGCTCCGATGATTACCTCGACACGACGGATGAAGTAATCGATGCCGAAGTCGCCGATGTCGAAGATCTAACTCGCGACCTGTCTGATGAGTCGGCCGAGGATTCAATCCGGGGAGACGATACCGAAGATGTGATACCTCTCGAGACAGTCACAGAAATGGTTGAGGATACGATCAGTTCCATATCTGGGGCCGCCACCACACCAGAGATCACCACACGAGCAGTCAGGCTGCTGCGGACTTCGACCGAGGAGCACGTTTCGAAGATGTTAGCCACAGCCAACAGACTCTCGCGCCACGCTGGAAGAGACCATGTCGTTCTAGCGGACCTGAAGCTGGCTCGCGAACTAGCTAGCCTGTGGGATGGCCAACAGCAAACTCAAGCCCACGACGCAACCGAGATCACCCATTCAACTAGATTCACGTCCAATGCTGGCAGTGTCGCGAGCGACGCAATCATGCATGAGAATGACGACCAATCCAGCAGTATCGTCTGGCCAGAAGAGAACAGATCGGAGCTGGACAACACCACTGAAGACGAGGAGTCGACAAGTGTCGCCGCATCGTCCGACATGGAGATGCCGATTTCAAACCTCGACAACATAGATCCCGAGTCCTCCAACGTTGAAATGTCGTCTTTCGATGGAAACGCTTCAGGTGGGGATGACTTTGCGGGGTGGTTTGATGCATCCAACGAAGGGTCTTCTCAGGACGGAGACATTCCCGCTTACAACACCACCACCACCAACAAAAAGAGGAAGGTCCTTTCCGTTACCGACGAGGACTCTGATGGCGACATGATACAGAGGGCTAAGAGAGCGAAGACAGTACAGTGATAATATTCGACTGAGCTAGATGCGTCTCTACGACGGGTTATTTGTTTGAGAGCAAGGGAGGCTCAAATTGCAGTTCGTATTACCAAACCGGCTGGGACTGTTGCTTTATGGTGAAAACATCGTATGTAGATGCAGTGGTTCGACGGATGACGGATAGGAGCGATTGTCTATTGCCTAAATCAGGTATGACAGGTTACCACCTCACTTCATAAGAAGCTGTAGTTTTCGTTTGAGGTAGTTTGGTAAGCAATAGTTCCAGCAAGCGATTGCTTTGTGCTCGCGAGGCCAAATGTCAGACCATACTTGCGCGACTCATGAAGATATGTATCAAGTGGATGCTTTCATACCGCAGATTTGTTAAAGTACGCCCCCTGCAATGAGCCAGTATGTTGCTCATCCAGTATACTCAACATTACGCAGAGGCCTCTAGGCTACTGTCCATTGTGACGAAAAGGATCTTTCCATCTTCTTGTGTCTCGCAAATCTTCCGGCTTGGCCGTACTGACCGTGGCTGAAGCGGGAAATCACGCTGCCCGCGCTGCGTGGCAGAGTTGGGAAAACATGGGAGACCTGCGGAGCATGAGGTAGTGGGCATAGATGACGACGCAGTCCGATGGTATGGCCTTGACGTGGTGCTGATCATGCAACGAGGTCAAAGTTTTGGGCATCCTATCGTATCAGCAGAGACCAGGCCATGTGTCTAATGCATTAGATACACGGAGCAGAGGCAAAGCTTGTGGCCCGAGGCGGGACGTGAGATTCTGCAATTTTGAGAGTGTGTCCAGATCCACCTGCAAACAATATTCATTGTCGTAAAATAACCAAAAACGTCCGCTTTATTTCCGCCCCTTGAATTTACGCTTTAGCTTCCTATTCTCCTTTCTCCCCTTCTAACCTTTCTTCTTCGCAGTTTGCCGCCTCTTCCGATTCTTCAAACATTTGTCACGAAAGGAACTCAAAGACTTTCGCAGTCTGTACACCAGGTATCATAAACGCCCACCGAGACACCGCTGTGAATCCCGTTCTGAATGTCAGTCTACACTAAGCAGTCTTCAGGACACTCGCTCAGGTGCAACGAATGCGTATCGCATCGACTGCTGCATGACGCCAGTACATACGTGTACGGGGTACAGCAAATCAAGTATTATTCCGATCGATCGACACTCTGTTTGAGCGAATCAGAAAACTCACTGAGACCAGAGTTGGAGAAATTCTGGGTACTCAATGTACTGGCGTCATGCAGCAGTCGATGGGATACGAGCTGGAACTTGGGACTTGGGACTTTGAGACGACTACAGGCTGTGCTATTGACTCAGGGTGTCACAACAAGGTGAAGAGGCAACATTGCAGACATTGAGATATTCAATCAGCGTTGGGTGGCTCTCCGCTCATACTGAGCACCAGTATCGCCTTCTCTAACATGGGCAGGGCAGATGGTGGACTGGCTATCTGTACCGACAGCTTTGAGCGCCCCATGGCAGATGGCCATCCTAGAGACGCCTTTCAGTCGACGTGGTGATCCCAGTAGTATGAATCAATGCATACTAGGCTCACGAGGCAACAGAAATCAACACGAGCAGAGTTCAGGTGCATTAAAAGCCTAATGAACTCAGCCGTGGCACAAGAGCGGACGTAACCCATCATAGAGAATGAAGGAAGGTTTGGTAATGTGGCTTCGGCGAAGTCCTGTGGACAAATTGAGTTTCCATGGAACATACCCACTCTGTATATTTCTCTCAGCGTTGAAATGTACTCGATGGAACTGGCATCTGCCATGCCCGTCGGTGGTGACGCCAGCCGGGGCAACTCATGGCTCTTCGCGGGACCTTGGGAGCTCCCGTCCTGCGTGGTCTTCCTGTCGCCGCATACTCACCGTGATGGCCTTAAACACTGTTTACGGCGTAGCTCCTGCTTGTCTGCCTCATCGAGGTCGTTGATTCCGGGTTGTAGAGCTGGGTCAGCACGTCTACCTGGCCATTTGTGCGATCTTTCGAGACAACATGGAGTTGGTTTGCATATAAGGGTCATTTATGCATTACGGCAGAACAACGAAATTGTTGAAGAAACAATCAAGGCGGGAACTGAGATTAAACCTTCACTGCCACTCGTATGGACAATATCGCAGTAAAAGTAGGTCACATTGAGATGTGAATATGAAGCTTAAGAGGGCTTTCAATCAGCCTTCTGACTCATTGGTTTTTGCTCTGATCAACAAGCAAAAGGGAAGTTTCAAGTGTTCTATAATGGTGGGCGATGGCACAAGACATATCAAGACGTTCCACATCTCTGTCTCCCTGACTTAGATTGGGTCAAGGTCACCTGTCGAAAGTCGTCGACGCCTGCATCTCAAAGATGCTTCCAAAAGCATTCGAGTCTCTGGAGACTCTCAATCGAGTCCTAGCGTCAAGTTTGTATGACTAAGGGATGAAAGGGTCCTGGAATAAAGACCGGCGTCAAGAATGAAGTTTACCTTGACAAAGATGGCGTACACCAAAATACCTACTATCTTCCTTGATGATAGTGGCAACGAAAGTCCCACGCAATCTTGATGGATAAGGTGGCGATATGGCAAGTTGTCAGTGGCGAAGGAACTCGGATACTCACGCAGAGCTGACTCTAAGATGTGCGACGGGAGTGATGGAGGAATTCAACGAGATTTCAGCAATGGTAATGATGGTAAAAATCTCTCCGTCTTCGGTCTCGGGTAAAATGTGCATCAGTACGCATACGTCCATTGTCTCCATCACAATCTCGGAATGCAGATGAGCGACGGCGTCTATGTTCCCCCTCAAGCCTTTCCCAGCCTCTACCTCAACTCTCTCTCCTTGCATATCACTGAACAACGACAATGGCCATCTCAACCTGCCCACTTCGATACTACTCACTCCAAGACATCGATTTCGTGATGAAATCTGAATTCTCCACGCAAGGCCTTCCCTTAGGATATGCTGCTTCACCCTGTCAGAAAGCAAGTGAAGATTTGTTTCCATTTGTCTCTATCACAGATCTTAGTTTGGTGTTTCAGATTGCTCTACTTGCTGCTTACCAAGCTGCAATGCTTGTGCGCCCAATTGTGCACTCCTCAGACATTGTGGAGACATAAAGACTTCCCAAGTTTGCTGTCGGGATCCACATCACCAGGACAACCCATTGCTGGCTTGTGAAGAGAGGTCTTCGGGTCTTCTACTATCTTCGGAGACGTTTTGGCGGCGTCCTGCCTCGAGATACGGCGACACAGCCCAATGGCAAGAGGGCCAATGAAGCCATGGGTACATCTGAGAAGGTCGCCTCTTCTTCGTCATGTGACATGGGTGATGCAGCCTTCTCCAAACCGCTGAACTTTACAAACGAGCCGGTAAGCTCTGTTACGTCAATCGAAGAGCAGGTCTTTCAGCCGCTTCCCGCTCTCCGATGGGTCTCATTGCCCCGCAAGAGACCAACGATGCTTCCAGCGTCGGTCACTGCGTCGTGGACGTGGAGGCTGTGCGTATGCTAATCGACGTTGCTGTCATTTCTGTTATGGGAGATGCCGCGATAAAGATGCCGCGATAATTATTTGTTTCACCTTGGAGTGGAAATGCGTGCGTCATCGTGCTTCACTATTATCACGGACGTAATGCTGCTGGAAATCTTTTCAGGGGTTTGGAGGGGCCCACGCATGGTCCAAATTGTTCTGCTTGACCAGCAGCCCTGGGAAGGTTTTTGGTTTTTGGATCGCACCCTCTCTGTCCACTTTGATGACAAGAAGCCTTCGCCACGAGCAATGTTTCGTAGGAGGCTATAATCGACCAACAGGCGGGGTCAGGCCCGGCCAAAGCCTGCGAGATCTCGGACGTCCTCATTCGTGCAAAAACCACCAAGGTCGGCAATGTTAATAGGCATCTCGGCGTTGCGGCCCGCCCATCAAGAAAAGTTCAAACCGCCAGCTTATCTCGATGCCGTCGCCACACGCTGGATGCTCAGGTACAGGGGGCCCCTCTATCATCTATCGCTCCGTTATGGAGTGACGAGAAATGGAGGCGCGCTGTAGATGTCGGTTCAATATTTAAGGAACGAGAACGCTTCCAGAGGCTCCTTGAGAGGGCAAAGTATGCGGCATCGGAGGAACAGATGCACCAAAGCTTTCATCACGGATAGACCATTGACATCCACATGCTGCCGAACTTGACGCCGGCGGTCGCTCGCGGATCTGCTCGCCTGCGTGTCACACCTACCAGTTGAGCATACCGCAATTCTCGCACCAGCTTTCTCAAACCTTTTGCCCCCGGAATGTCCGAAACCCTCTTGATGATCTCCGTAAGCGTTTTCTGGATCTCGTGCGGGTTGATGCTGAAGTCCGCCATGGGAATTCTTACGCAACGCGGATTGCACGAGGATCTCATCTGAAATGCAGGAAACCAGCTCGGTGGTTTGGTCGTATTTGCAACGCTAGCCCTCAGATAAGCCGCCGGGAACCAATATTTACCTTGCCCAAACTCTGGGCTCCAGCGGTAGTGAATTCACAACAACCTCAAGGCTCGGACGACCCCCAAAAGGCCTCATCGTATCAACTCCAGGTCCGGTTGCCATGACAGCACAAAAGTCCTCCCAAAAATGGTGATGCGAAATTGGTGTGGTAACGTTAGACCGGGCTGCCGGGTTGCCGTCAGCGAAGCCAATCTCCGCCCTCGGCCGAGAATCTTGTTTGTGCGGTCCAGATCCATCCCTCCAAGCTTCTGGCGATCAGGACAATCCGGTCCACCTATGCCGACGCAGTCGCATCTGTAGTCTGTTACTGCCGGGAAACTTCCATGACCGCGCCGGCTCGCCTCAAGTCCGATCGCGGAGGGCGAGTTAGGTCAGGCTCGATTGTGTCGTGAGGAGAGATGGGGCGACGGTGCAAGACCCAAGGAACATCGGCAATCAGCCAATCAGATGGGCGTGTGGGCCACCAGTGACGTAGCGTTCTGGCGGAAAAAAAGCCAGAACGCTACGTCACTATTATGTAATCTCTCAATTTGGCACCACTGGAAGGCGGGCCGCTGATTATGTAATCACACCTGCTGTCTGTGCTGTCGCAGTGACGTAGTGTCCTGGCGAAAAAAAGCCAGAACGCTACGTCACCCTTATGTAATCGTCGAGGTACAGTGAGCACTGCTGGTCCTCAGTCACACACACGGTACAATGGCCCACATCCAAGCACCTCTGTTGGAGGTGGTCCTGGTGAACCTCTCCCGTTTTGCCGTTTTGCCGTTTTCCCTCTGGAACTTTTTGGGCCAGGCTTTCCTGTTTGCAAACCTCTCGACAAAATTTGCCCTCGCCCTCTCAATCTTAGGATCCTTTGCTTCCAGGCTGTCATGGATAATTGAACCAGTCTTCGGTCTTTTTCCTACACTGTCGCGCTGTCGAGAACTGCATCCCTCCCTGCTACGTGCCGCCTGGGACAAAACATCCAACCCGTCCATTCAGCAGCTGCGCCGTTTTCGTTATCGACTTATCATGGCTGCCCTGGCCCAAGGCTTCGCGTAAGCCTTGTTGCTGTGTCTCAATCCTGAATCCCGACCCTCCAAAATTCCAAAGATTCCAGCGCCCCGGCAACTATGCCTCCTCAAAGGCCCAACCCTCCCGCAAGAACAGCGGACGCCAAGTTGCCTATTCTTTCCTCCCCACGATGCCTCTTAGCACGACTGTTGGCTTGGATCGTCTGCCGATTGGAATCAGGAGAGGGCCATCCTTCTGCTACGTCCATCTTCTCTTCATCTTCAAGAAAACCGCCTCCATCGACCACATTCGCTCAGCTTCCATCATCCTAATGTCTCCGAGCAGATTCATGAGGGGACTTTGGCCTTCGCAGTTGAAGCGGGGACAGACACCACCAAAGCCAACGACCAACACCTAGAAGACGCCCATGAGCCTGACGCTTGCCCAATATTGGCCTGCGAAGAAGAGGGTCTCTATGGGAAGCATTCTAAGGCGCACAAGCATCCCAGATTGGGACGAAATACAGCCAGCCACCAGCCAGGGCAGGCCAGCTGCATAAGTGCAAAGTCAAGTGCACTCACACTGCCACCGTACTTGGCAACTAGAGTAACATCAACACGGCAAAGTGCACAGAGGGGATATAAGATTGGCTTGGCCCCGCCCAGGCAGCCAAGCCTTGCCAGAGTGGAGTCTGGACTTACGCAGCATCAATTATGGCCAAAAGCATGGACGAACCCCCTGGCTGAGGACATGCGGGCATCCCTCGGCCTAGATAGCCTGCCTACCTTGTACTTGAACCGTCTAAAGTATCGGGCTTGCATAGGCATGGAGCTGCGACTCGACTTGCTGAGGTAAGCTGGGCGGAAGTCTTCTTCACGCCTGACGCCTCCACTGCATGACCTTCCTGGCTTAGTATCCCCCACCCACATGTTGTGATTTGCTGGCTATTTTGCGATATCCGACCTGCGTGAAATGGCTTGATTAATCTAGCTACGAGCGCTGGGCGCGCCTGGCTACAAAGTGGTGTGGCCGATCCCTTACGCAAAGGCGGGTTTCGGGCCGGGTCCCGGGCCCGGCCGACTACCGTCTCACACGACCCACTCACGCGCTCAACTCCGTCTTACTGCGCAGTACTCTATAGGTGTTGACGTCGTCTGGGCTGGCTCCGCTGGCTTTGTAGCCATGGCCTTACAACACAAATGCTCCCAATCCCTCTCAATTTCCCTGCTGCTGCATTCATTATACCTCTGCCATCCTGCTGCGAATTAGGTCCCGTCACAGGGGCTTTTCGCACTTATTCTCTCTTCTCTCAGTCGCTCGCATTCTAACTCTGTGTCTGTGCGGGATATATTCTTGCCAGCGAGGCCCTCCATAATGGCTGTATGCTGTGGGAATCGGCACATACGACCATACCCATTGGAAAACTCGGGATCCCGTCCGCTCTCCCATAGATAAGCCAATGAGGGCTGGAGTAGTAGTCGGGTCGGTGACGACCGGCGAATGCCCGGTGTTGTATGTTTCTTTTTCCTTCTCTTTTTTGCCTGACCTGCTGTGGTCAAAACCCCTTTTGCGTGATGGATGCCGTGAGCAATCCGGGACTTTGACGTTTTGGTCGAGACCATGTTTCATCTTGTACTGAATCATAATGAAGCGGGGGAAACTAGAGAGCAAGATCTTTGAGACTTTTTTCAATCAGGTTTGCCTGGATACTGCGAACGGCCAGTAGACATGACGGAGGCTTTTGACTAGACCTATATACAATTTGCGAAACCTTAGTAGCACAAGCCAGGACATCGCCGACATCAAAAGGCAAGAAAATCTGATTTAGCGGCGATTCTTAAAGCATGCAGAACAAAGGAACCTACAATACCAAGCCAGCTTTTCTAGAAGTATTCTCGCTCTCTATGCTTTTCAATCGAAGGACAACATAACGTCGACCTTTCATTCATTTATAGATCTCGTCATCACAATTTCATTTTACTTGGCATGAGAGAGCTTCGCAGGATTGTTCAGCGTGACCGCGAACGTCCTCGACAAGCAAGATGGCTCACAGTTACAAAGGAAAGCATATAGCCTCATCCCAAGATCATTAGAAGTGGAAGTTTGTCGGCTGGCATTGAAAGAGCGCAAAATTGATCTTCAGCAACTTCTTTTTGCCTCGCCAGACAAGATGACTCCTTCAGAAGTTCGAGATTGTCTCCTATTCATCACAAAAACTACCCCTGGTTTGTTCAAAGCTGACATGCACGTCTTGTCATCAATCATCTCCGAAGTCGTGATCAGTGTCAATATCAAAGAGAAGAAAATAACTCCCGCCTTTAGCCTGATTGTCTTCATGAACGAAAAGGGGCAGAAACTGGTACCTTCAACCATGCGAGAGGACCTCATGCGTCGTTGGACGCCCGCCCAGTCAGTGCAAGCCATATGGGGTCTTGTCTGAAGTCATGAGCATAAGCAGTATTGAACATTCAAAGTCAAGCATATCTTCGAGTGCATGACCTGGCGATTTGGTGGAGATGTGGTGGAGACGCACGCCAGATCCGGATTGGCAACACCAGAGCCGGAGAACGGAATGGAAGAAGCAGAACATCGACGCAGATGTCGATGGCGCCGAGCGATTCCAGCAATGACGCGGCAAGAGCACGACGAGGTAGTGTATGAATCTGTCTCTGAGAAGTCTGATTCGGATATTTCTGACGATGAAGTCCTTGGTCGTGGTCTTGCAAAGGGGAAGAATGCCAGGCATCAGGTTGGCAGTCAAGGCATTGCCGATGACGAGCATGAGCCCTTCAACTTACTAGATGGGAACGCTCTTGCCCATGCCTTGTCTGCAAAACCTCTCAAGAATTGGGCAAGTAGGGATGCCAGATAGAATAATTCCAAGACAGATCTCGACGGCCCAACGAGTACAATCTTTTGGTGCTTGCTTCCACAACATGGCTGACAATCACATAGGTACTGTAGGGGAACGTCACGCACAGTAAACTAGCGCTGGGATCAGCAACTTAGTGAAACACTGCGGAACCTGCGATCTAGGAGACGCGCATCAAGACGGATGGTACGTTCCACTACAGCCTTTTCCGCAGGAGCCGCCAGTTGCATATCCCACTGGTTTTCGTGTTTCTTGAAGGTCTTTGCCTGCTTTTCTGTTGATGCGTTTGACGGTCATTCAGGTTGGGCATAAGTCCAACCCGTACTCGTATCAATCTATCTTTGGGTCTTCGACCGATAGTTTTAGAAATGAAGGCTTCTAGGGATTCTTCGCCAGCTTCAGCTTAAGCTCGTCTAATCAGAAGGGTATTGCTCTTATCGAGGCACGTACTCAGGATTCATACGGCAGTTAACAAGGTGCGCCTCCAGGCGGCAAACTACAAAGGAAAAGTCAGAAGGGAGAAGGACTGAGGAGTCTAGCAAGGAAATGGTATGGTTTATATAATCAATATCCGGAACAACGCCGAGCTTTCCAGGCGGAGTCTGTTGGAGCAGCTACACCACTGCTATCACTTCGTCTTGAACTTATATAAGGCAGATGCGACTGCTGATTTTTACATCGTGGAGCTCTGACGACTTCTCTAAGCTACAAAATCTCCTGGATAAGCTTCTAAGACCAGGTGTCTTGTACTGCCAACCATACCCACGCCTTTTCTGGTCCAACGGTCGTTCTACATCACGCGTAATACTACCAGCCTGAAGGGTACCTAAAGGCTTACCAGCCCTATCTGCGCATCGCAGTGCACTTGTAACAGTCGCTTCAATGATTGCTATTACTGAGCCAGAGCACTGATGAATACCGTCTGGTGTTTATGTAATCACAAGCATGCATGAGTCTAGACAAAAGATGAAAGTAAACAAGGCAGACACATCCAAACCATACGAAAGTAGAGCTGCGGACAGAGTTGCATTTCTCTGCCCTTGGGTGTCTCATTCTATTATCCAGGCTCCGCACACTACTTTACATCAACTTGTGACAAGTTTCCGATTTAAATCTGCAGGCTACTGCCTCTCAAAGCCCCTTCAATATCACCCGGCGGCATTGACCAGGTATTTGACCAAAATCAACGAGAAAGCAAAGATGAGAAGTAAGATGCGAAATCCGAGTGCAAGGAGTCCAACACCAGCGAAGAGGCAAAAACCACAAACCAAGCAACAGAAAACTCTTGATTGCCAGCCCTGAAAAGTTATAGAGCACTATTTCCAATGCTGGAATGAAGTGGCTTGACCCATGCTGTTATGTAGCAGGCTTATAACAAAAGTAGAAAGCACGTCAACCTTCCGCCTCAACTCGTCGTTATCCACAGTCTCCTCGTCAAGAATCGAAACGCTCAGACATAGTACATGGCTTCTCAGAGCGAGAAATTCGTCCCCTCGACTGTCGCACGATCGATAAATGAGTCCGAGGAGGTCTTGAAGGATGGCGTGCCAGACCAGGCGCAGCCTCTCAGTATTACGATCATCAAATGCGTTTCGGACTTCTTCAAGGCCATTCAGAACAGCATGAGCTCGTCGTTCTTGTTCTTTAAATTTGTTAGTTGAAAATCTGTCGAACTGCCAGATGATGCATTTCAGATACAAGGACAGCACTCACCCGGGATAGTGGACAACATCTCCTGTTAGATGTCTCAAGGACGATGACGCGATCTGATGAATCGTTGGCGTTGGAGACTTTTAGGTCGTTGTGGCGAATGAAGTAGATGCTGGATAAGGTGATGAAGACAAGACGCAGCTGTGTTGCTAGTGCATGAGGAGCAGCAGACGAAATCTCCACTGTTTAAGTATCATTTGATCGCGTAGATGTGCCTGGTAAGTACAGAGTGAGAAGAGCAGCTATAACATACAAATTGTATGTGTGCAAATGTGAGACTCATAAAGACACTTCTGGGCCATTATGTTTAGCTTGATTCGCAGTTCTTTGTTAATTCCGACGGTAACAAAATTGTATCTTATCAGTAACCACCAAACCTCATCGGAACGAGGAATAAGAAGGGGCGTAACAAAGCATACCTTATCAGTATGAAACGGGCTTCGAATAGAACATGATAAACTGTTGTTCTAGTGGATGATCACTCAAGTCTTTGGTTTCAGGAAGCCTTTCGAACAGACTTGCTTATATCTCTCTCTAATGGTCTTCGATATCTGAGGAGCCACTGGAAGCCAAGAAATACCAGAGCCCCATGTTTCTCTTTCCATACGTTAGGATCTTTGGCGATCACATACTTCCCGGCCCGCATTGCCTCAACGAGAGTGTGATGGAAAAGAATCTCTTTGAATATCTGCAGGAACTTTGTTGATCCTTTTGGCGTCTGCAAATTGTTCCTGTCCTTTCGCCTTTCTTGTGCTTCAGAGGAATCCAGACGGATATTCACTGAGTCCGAATATCCTGAAGAGAAGTCAGATGCCCTTTCTCAAGGTTTCTTCGAATTGAGAGTGTACTGCGTAGGCCGTAAGTCAGTTTACACTTGCACCTTTCACGGGTGACACATGGAAGTGGCTGAGGAGCCTGAGATCAAAGGGATGCGCACGGTGTCTCAGATGCATACGAAACGGCAAGCCTAGCTTGAAAGTTTCGTTCCAGCTAATCCGCCTGGCAGCGCGGATAGAACAAAGAATTATGGGTCGACAACATGAAAGAAGATATGGCGTAAAGTGAACGGTGCGGAGACGCCCCATACTGGTTAGGCGGGAGGTTTTCTCAACATGACGTGAAGAGAAACAATTTTTCAAGCCCCATACCACCCCTGTTCTGAAGTTTATTGGAGTACTTCTGTTCATATTTGGTCTTTGAAGCGCGTGTCAGAGAATTCAATAAGCATCAGCGCTCCATCGCTAGTGCACTTATGCCACAGAGCCACCAAAGGTTAGCAGTGGGGGAATGCGCAAGATGTCACGAAGAGAATGACTGAGAGCAATGTTCGGTTCAAGAAGAGATATAACTGGCTCATGTTTTGAAGAGATCCCGCGCAAAAGGCTACGGCTGCACGGTAACCCGTTCTCAGGTCAACTATCATGGGATCACGTTCAAACTTCAAGTCTATGGCCTAAACCGGTTCGTGTTTGAAGCTGACGTTCCAAGCTCGGGCTCCCAAAGAGTCCCCTCGCGCCGAAGGTTGTTAGTTGTACTGTGGTCAAAGGATCCCCCTGCCCTTGGGCGAGTGTGGCGCAGACCTGTGCATATCAAACTTTGGTTCTTTCAGCCCGCTATTCTGTCGCCCACGACGCTTGAATTTGTCGGGGCCTGATCATCATTCCGGTGTCCACGCGATATGTAGGCTGAGATAGCACCTCATTCAAATCTAATCGGTCTTCCAATTAAGCAAAATCACTGGAACTACCCCAGACTGGCCGGCGAGGCATGCAAGAGTTAGACGCCTAAGCAAAAGGATATTCACTCGGTCAGCCTCTGACATTTCATTGCCAAAGTTGATTCACTTCTCAGCACATCGTCGACGATTCAGAAATGCACTCGTTCTAGGTATCGGCCCCCCAAACAATAATTGAATCCTTTTAGGGGGTTGGAGTGTCCGTCCCTCGGGCTTGATTCGCGAGTAAGCACGTATGTAACCCGACTCATTCTCTCGGTGTTAGGCCCGGACGTCCTCTTTTTGCCCTTACTCATCTGAATTGGGCTGTTCTGCTGCGAAACAGGGCCATGGAATGATCAATAGTGTATGACTGGCTCTTCATCTCCAGACGATCAATCTCAAGGGTCGTTCGTCTATAGGGCTAGGGAAAGTCGAGAGGAAAAGCCGTGAGTCGTCTTAAAGAAAGAAGCCGGTGAAACTGGCTGTATGGGTTTGGAGTGTATTCTACGAGTGGCAATCTATGGTGCTGAAGCTGGAACCGGTGGTCTCTACGTTGACATCTTCTTCGAGCTTAATACTCAGAATCATGCTTTCTGCTATTCAAACAAGTTGAAACCCAGTTGTCAACGAATCAGGTGGCAGGCAGTCTGGCAACTCCGTGATCCTCGCAAAACGCTGCTACAGTATCTCCAGCCAACCACCACCCCGGCGCCTCATAAAGCAATCCTGAAACCTCCCTCATCATAACCTCACGTTTTCTTTCTTTCTTCTTTCTACTTTTGAGAATTGTCTTCTGTTGCCAACTAACGACAGCGCCACTCTGTAATAACCCTGAAAACTTAACAAACCCAACGATGACCTTGCATCGGTCACCTCTCGCTCACTTAGTGCGTATGACCTCCGCTTCCTCTTTCTCCCCGTCTAAACCTTATTCTTCGCAGTTTGAATGCAGCATATGATCCCCGTTTACTGACCGTTCGTCTTCGAAAAGATGACAACAAAGATGTGGTGACTTTGTCTAACCAGTACTTGTTCTTCTTTTCCTTCTCCATGGTTGGAGTTACTCCTGAGCGTCGGCCGCACGCGGATAGCCTTCCTGAATCTCCCCGCTTGCTGAGCTTACGATAGAAGCTTTCTTTATTTGCATAAAGGCCCAGCATGTCGATCGAGTCTGACCCTGGAGCGAAGGCGATCTTGATCACCCGCTTCGAATCGGCTTCCATGTTATCTGTGCAGCCTATAGAGGCATGCTCATCCATAACGGCGTCAAAATACATCTGATTTGCGAAACAGAATCGTGGGCTCATTAAGATTTTGGACGGTGCTCGCAGACGATTCTTAAATACCAAAACACCGCGCCAATCAGCTGGCATGCACCTTTCTCCCATCATGACGGCGATTCATTCCTAGTTAGCCTTCCTGTACTGATGATTTGGCTCATTTGCAGATGATATGTTTCTTGTGCAGATCATTTGGGCCTTGTGCAGATAATAGCGTCCAATGGTACGCATTAATGATCTCCGGGGCCTTGGCCGTTGTCTCCGGGAAATCACGTCTCAAACCATGGGAGGCACGAGAATTTTACTAGCTAGGTGACCATTTACTATTTTAATCAATATCCTTGTGTTATTGAACTCCGCTAATGTGGGAGGTTGATGTCCAGGGGCCCCATTCCCGTCGCCCCTGCAGTCTTCACTCCTCATCGTTTTAGCCAAGCTAATACCAGCCAGTTGATTGCCCAATTACCGTCTCCCTGACTGAGACTCTGCCAGCTGCTCCCTATCAATTACAAAGAATACGCCAAGAAAAAGGACAGGACAAACATCTAGTGAGCTTTGAGAAATGAGAAAAAGCGCCTGACAATGGTCTTTGCTGGACAGCGGATCAGCAATTATAGACCTGGTCCTTTGCACAGTTGCGCGGCTGACTTTGTATCATAGCAGCGCATACATATGACCTCCTGGGCGTGACCAAAATTACAGCTAATGTCGCGTGAAGGGGGAAAGTAGAAGCATGACAGTACTCGTGGTGATTTTCTCGCCTATGTTCGTGATACATCCATGGCAGCAAAAACGGGAGTTGTTCTCGCAATGATGAAGACAACGCATTGGATACGAACTTGGAATCTCTGAAGAATTGGCACCGAGGAGGAGTCGACAACTGGAGAATCGTGCAAAGAAGAAAATAGAGCTTTCTTCAGGCGAGACCCAGGCTTTTTCCCTCGCCATACTGGACGAGGGCAGAAAGAGACAGGAAGAGAGAAGATGCTGTTGATCTAATTATAAGGACGAGTCTGGCCTAAGACTGCCTTTGCAGGCTTCAACATGGTCACTGTCGAATCACACATGGCTTGGGAATCACAATCATTCTGCCTGGTGCATGAAAATCTTAAGCGTTGCAAACATGCAGGTCATCAGGCGATCGACGCCCCGCCATGCGTGGGCTAGTCCATGTCCCCAAGCCTGTGGCAGAGAGCCGATACGAATGCTCGAATGAATTTGCGCAAACAGCTATTTGCCGGCTGCAGCTACGATCATGGCCTCTAGTTACCAGGAATTTGGCTCAAACACAGCTCCCACTGGTGATGCCGGCTTCTGGAACCACTGGCGAGTCGACTCATGATCGAGATTCAATTCCCCGGGTCCGGGAACATGTAAATTTGGCAGTAGTACCTGCAACAACAACCGCAAAGCCACGGCTAGCCAGGGCAGCACGGAGTGAAGTATCGCAGCCAGCTCACTCAAACTGCCAGCGCCCTCTTATCTCGACAATTCCGGCTTTCAACTTGATGAAATTTGCCTGGCATTGTAGCGCAATTTACCTACATCACCACAGCTAAGCGATTGGAGATAACAACGAAATTCAAACTCCAGATGCTTTACTGTCGAATTCATGTCTCTCGGGCTATACATGAAGTCAACAGTGGCGGAGAACGGTTTGTATAGGCTCTATATCATGGAGCGATGCTCAATAATGCCAGGTGTGCGTGAGGGGAACATAAAACTGTCAGCGGTTTAATTACAGATGATCAGGTTTGAAGATGTTCAACGCATTTGAAGCTTAATTGGACAATACGTCTTTACACAACAAATTCCTGTACAACGGGCAGGTTAGCTTTAAACCCACCCGGAATTCCCGAGTAGACGTCTGAAGAGCAGAGATGTTGTAAATCGAGCAGCGCGCCAAGATGCCAGCCGAATGTTCTGCACATATTGAACTGCTCGTTTTGGGTAGACAAAAGGTGTTAAGGTTGGATATTTCCATCCTTCCCAGTCTAAGAGGATTTCCTCCCGGGCTATGTGTGAGAGAGCAATTGCGAGGGGACAGAGTCACTTTACATGCGCATTGTGCGACCGGATTGTATCTCTAGCGGCGCGATGTTCTCCCTGCTACGCATAATTACATTCTCGTTGCGGTCCGTTAGGACGTAGAATCTATCCTCCTCTAACTAGACTTAATACATGGTATTAAACTAGTTTTGCGTGTGTGTGTGTGTGTGTGTGTGTGTGTGTGCCATCATCCACGGAAGAAATCTACATATACCGCCGTCGGCCTTCGTGTCTGTGTGTATGTGGTGTCCACCAATGCTGGTGCACGAACTGTACTCCTCCTGAAGGAAATTCCGTTTCGAAATGTCTCGAATAACTCCTTCGTAGTTTCAAAGTCGTCTGCACAGCCCGACAATGCCGCGATCGGAGATCTGATGCTGATAGTAGCATGATCCGTAGTGGATCCGTTGATGTATAGAATAGTAGATTCAGCTTTGCTGACGACCCAGCAGCCCAATGAAAGAGTTCCATGGGCACAAGCAGTGGAGAGCCCATTCTTGTGCCAGATCAGGACGACGAAATGACTGCCATTGTCGCTTTTCGAACCCATGGCCGCGTGGGCGTCATTCAGACACAGCCGTGCACAATTGAAGAATTCGTATTTAATGACACTGTTGAGGGGCTGTGGAGACTTCTCAGGCATGCCTTGTGACGCCTCTGCTGTTCAGCTGCTCTTTTCCATGGCCGTTATTCACGCCACCACAGACTTCCCGACTCAATTCATTCTCAAAATCGCGCCTAATCATCCAGTCTCCATCCGTAAACTCGGCAGTAAACATGCTCAGGGGGCGTCCTTCGTCATCCAAGAAGACGAGCAGCGGCAATTTACTCAGTGGCCGTCGGGAGGGCTGGGAGAACGCCTCAATCATCATTTACTTCTGTCCTATGTTCATGTACCAGGACAAAGATGCGCTGAAGGTGCTTGAGCCTCAGCGCCTTCATCTGAAATACGTCAAAACACTTAGCCCTACCCAGTCCCGGATCTCACTCGAGGAGTGTCGCAAAAGAGTGCGAGGTTCATCTAGTCATCAAGGAGGCTCGCAAGACTAATCTCGCAAGCCAGAGTGTTTCATCCAGCCAATGGTAGCTGTTAACAGCTGGAGGCACTCGCTGCAGTTGGTATGGCCGAAGTGCCTTGAACAAAAAGTTGAAGTGATGAGTGTGGTGAGAGGGGCTAACTACGTGGGCTGCTAGGCCAGAGGCTGGAAGAATCAATATTGCTCTTAGTCTTACACGACTTCATCAAAATCCGGAGTGGCCATTGGCTGACATGAAAATGACACCTGAATTGGAGTCAGGGGCCTGAATCCGACTCATACTTCACCTGCCCTTAGAAGGTGTGTGTGCTGAGGACTTGCTGGTAGTGTCCCCGAGGTGGTTCAGGGAAGCAAACAACACATCACTTGGGAAAAGGGCACAGCCATTCGGCTACATGTTTTGAGACCAGCTCGCATTTGGGGGTGTTCTATCGCGGGCCAGCTGTCTGAGACGAAAGTTTCCTGTGGCCAAGAGCATAGATTGTCATTCTCGTGGAGCTTCTCGATGGCCGTTGGAACCGTTGTGGCGCTCTTTCCAGGACCATGCATCCTGGGCAGTCAGTCGGATCCGAGCGCGCGACCCTTGACGGCGTAGGCGAACAGGGGGGGGGGGGTCCTTTTCCAGTCAACGCGAATGGCACCACAGCTGTGACCAGCGGAGCACACGAAGGCGTCGATTGGCATGTCCAGAAGTCACAGAACGATATCGATTCCGGAAGCTCATCCGAGCTCAAGGGAGTAGGGGGCTCCAAGTGAATTTACTCGAGGGTAAGCGTCTTGTGACTTGCCCGAGGGAAGTCACTGTACTGCCACATGAGCCCGTCGAAGCTGGTGTACATGACCTGGAGTGGACGGCTCTTGGCGTAGGTGAAGATTCACGCTTAAGTTCATTCGAGGCCAAACGTATTGACGTTGTCGCCGTAGTTGGTGGCTATCGTCGGCGTTCTCCTTATCGATGGCGACACCAATCCTGGAGACGATAATTTGGCGCACGAGAAGGAGCCCGGCTTTCTAATGACCGGCAATCTGGTCCGAGGCGGTGGGTTGTTCAATGTACGGGCGGAACGAGCACGCAACGTCTTTTCTGGTCCTGCTTTAATTCCGTTGGTATAATTGTTCTTCAAAAGTTCATGCAGAACGCTTTATTGCATAGACCCTTCCACCCTAGATCTTCTTGATAGTCTCGCCAGAGTGATGCCGCGCAACTCAGACGTCTCCAATGTCTTATTTGTAAAGAGAGGGCGATTCTGAGTCACAACCGCCTTTTTCGTCCTCAATTCCACCCGCCCTACCACTATCCACTCAAACCGTTGGATACAGTCTATCCTGCGCTAGCTCACGACAAATTTCAATTCCTTCCTCGTCGTTTCTTTCGTCCATTTTCATTTCGCCACAACCCCAAAGACCACCCCAAGGACATGGTGACAAGACGATTACGATAAGCATATCCACTATCGCGACAAGCAGCATCAGCAGTTTGCCAAAAGATATCAACGGCTCGTCGAACACTGGGGCACGGTATGATCCCATCGCGTTTGTCAGTCGCCGGCATGTTAAGCATCAAACATATCTCCTTTCTTCCCTTCTAACTTTTCTTCTTCGCAGTTTGCCGCCTGGAGGCGCACCTTGTTGACTGCCGTATGACTCTCACGGCACGGGGAAATATTCGAGGGTCAGGATGGCTCGCAGAGAAACCTCTATGGCCACCTATGGGTTCTCGCTCGCAACAAGCGCTTTGGTATTTATTCCGCGAGGTATACGCCGGTAAATCTTATGCAAAGTGACAGCTCAAAGCTTGCTGTCGACTAATCTCTCCGTCGATATGTTCTCAACGGGATATGTCCTCAACGTTCAACAAAAATTAAACAATTACCAGCACTGGCGTCCCCATGGCTGAGGTCGAGATCTTTGGGGCCCTATGCGAGAAACTCGACACTCGAGGTACTAATCGGCAGAAGGGTGCTGAAATCACCGCTAGCTGTACATCTGAAGACAGCGGTCAGGGCAAATTAATAACACCGTGAATCGTGGACTAGTGAGGGTGGCAGAGACCTGTAGGCCATGTAACGGAGTTGATGTCAAAGACTCATTGTGGTAGAGATTGTCTTGGCGGCGCTCTCGGCACCTTTCGTTGAACGGCAATTCGGGTGGCGAATAGCTCGAGTGGTAGTGAATGGTTGACGAGGAGACAGGTTGTTGTCCGTGGACTTATTGACTGTAGCCATTAGGTAGGCGCCAAACCTCAAGAAGGTTAGCCTGATTTGATTGGTATTGTAAACATATGGAGACTCTGAGAGGTTGGAACCAAGGCATCTAAGGCGTCAGGTGAGAGCGGATACCTGCTTCCTTATCTTTTCTCGCTTTGTGCCTGCCGGACGATAATGCAAAGGACTGTTCTCGACCTACATCACATCAGGCAGGGGGCTAGAAGTGAAAAATCCCCTGTCCATCCCCCTTCTGAACAGGCGTGCTCTATCAACATGGCTGAACAGCACCTACTACTGTCATGCTGGGCAAGGCTACAGAGTCGACGAATGGCCAGTAGATCATATGAGTCATCAGGTCATGAGGATCTGGCCAGCCCTAGAATTATGCTGTAGGTTCTGCCCTTATCTCTAGATATCTATTCCTAAACGCAACGTACCCTTGAGGACTTAAGGAAATAATTAACACCTTGCGCTTCATACCTATTATAACCCATAAATAAGGATAATAGCTGAACAACCTACTTAGGCGTTAAGTAGCTAAAACAGGATATTTATATTATAGAATTATAAGAATAGTAAGAACTCACTTAGTATAGAAGAACTATAGTATAAGTTATATAATAATAAGATAAAGAAATAATTAGTAAAGTATAAAATAAGATACTTAGTAATTAATTAGTATTACTAACTAATTATAATTACTTTATATACTTAAGTAATCACTTTTAAGTAAATAAAGAATACTATTTAGGATTTATATATAGTATAACCTAAACTTAATTTAAAGTTAAATTTTTATAGCTCTTTAGTAATTAACTTAGTATTTATCCTTAAAATACTTTTAGTTTATTTTTACTATAAATTACTTATTAAGCTTAAAACTAATTACTTTAACCTCTAAAAACCTAATTTACTATAACTTATAACCTTTAACTTAGACTATAACTTAATATACTATTAGAATATATTAATCCCTAGCTTCTATTAATAAACCTTACTATTAAATAGCTAACTATAACACTTTAATTATTTCTATTTAGTAAGTTAACTATTAATACCTATTAAATAATATAAGTAAGATATCCTCTTATACTTCTACTAAATCTCCTACTTTAAGATCCTTATTTTCCTTATATAATTAGCTTTAAAGCTTAATATAAGAACTCACTAATATTAAGGATTATAATATACTAAACCTTAAATATAACTTTAATAGAAAAAGTTCTTTTACTAAAGAAAGGTATAAGTAACTCTAATATATTATTTAGAAGTAAGAAACTAAGATTAAAGAAATATAGATTTTTATTAATAAGAGTAAGTAAGCTATAAATAGTTTAAATAAATAACTTTAAAATACTAAAGAAGCTTATAAAAAACTAAAAAAAAATATCTATAGAAATATTAACTTTAAGAAGATTTAGGAACTTTAAGGAAAACTTAATACCTTTTAAGCTATTATTAATATTATTACTACCCCTATTAGAGGATATTAGAAACTTAAGCTTAATACTTTTATTACTTATAATAGTATTTCTAGATAACTTAAACTATATTTAATCTAAATTAAAACCTATTATAACTTCTACTATAGTAATTTTACTAATTAGATAGAGAAAGTTATCTATATAGCTACTTATTTTTATAGATAAGCTTTTAAGTAGTTTAAACCTATTTAGGAAGAATTCTTTAAATATAAAACCTTAAATAAATACTCTATAGAAATATATAATATCTATAGTAGTTTTTAAGGATTTAAGAACACTTTATAATCCCTTTTCTAAGACTTAGATAAGAAATACTAAACTAAATATAACTTTACTTAGTTATAATAAACTAAGTTAGCTAAAGAATATACTACTACTTTTAAATAACTTAGTATTTAACTAAACCTTACTAAAGAAACTAAGATCTTTATATTCTACTAAGGATTTAAAGATAATATTAAAAATAAAATTATTAAGCTAAATAAACCTAAAGATTTCCTTTAGTATATTAGTATAGCTATTAAGATTAATAATTAACTCTTTAAATAAAGAAAAGAAAAAAATAAAAAATAATAAAGAGCTAACTTTAAATATAAGTATTAATAATAACCTTAATATAAGTTTAATAACTAATAGAATAATAATAGACTATATAATAACTAGAATAACACTTAATAAAGTATTATTTATAGATAATATAGTAGATTTATAGATTTTAGTATAATAACTAAACCTAATAATAAGAAATCTTAAAACTTAAAATACTATAACTATAATAAATAAGGATATATTACTAGAAATTATAAATAACCTAAGAAGCTCCCCTAGAAACTAATAGCTAAGTAATCTTAATAAGTTAATATAATTATAAAAACCTTATATATATCTTAGTTATAGACTAAATATTATAATAATAAATATTAAATCTACTTTAAAGATAAAGAAATATTAAGATACTACTTAAAGGATAGTAACTTTAGATAATCTAGATATAATATAACTATCTTTAATACTTATTTTAAAACTTTAGCTATAATATATTCTAATAATAGTAGAATTATTAGGAAACTAGCTAAATAACTTAATAAAATACTAAAGGTATAATAATTTAAACTTATTAATACTTTAGTAATATAAGTTTAAAACTAAGAACTAGAAAATAATAATAAGTAAAAATTAATATACTTCTAGCTAGTAGAACTTATATACTTAGAATATATCTAAGAAGAACCTTATAATCTTATATAGGAAAGATAACTAAAAGCTATGCTTTTATATATAGAATAATATAAATATATATATAGAAACCTTACTAGAATTAAATAAATTAACTAAGAAATAGAAGAATAGGTTAAGGAGAAATCTAAAGAAGAACTAAAATATTAATATAATCTACTAATAGAATAATAACTTCTTAGTATAATTAGTAATTAGATTTTTAGAAAAAGTAAAAGTTTACTTTATAACTTAGATAAACTTTATAATATTACTTAATAATATACTTAAGTAGAGATTACTTATAGTTTTACTTTTAGTATAAATAACTTTAGCTTTAGAGAAAAATCTAATAACTAAGAAAATAAAATTAAGTAACTCTTAAAGTACTAAGAAATTAATATACTTTAAGATAAATAATAGCGTTATTTCTATAGTATTTTAGTAAACTAATAAGATTAAGATTATACTTTCTAACTATATATAGAAGATTATCTTACTCTATAAAGTAATTATTAATAATACTAAACCCTCTTTTAACTTTAATACTTTTATAATAAATATAAAAAATATATAGGAGATAAATATAACTATTAATTCTACTTTAGAAGACTTAATAATAAACTTATTAAGAATATCTATACTATATATATTATAATTAGATAGATTATAATAGCTTTTAATAGAAAAATTACTATTTTTTAATTAAACTTATAGTTTCTTATAAGATATTAATATAATAATAGTATAAAATAAGATAAATACTAATATAATAAATACTAAATCTACTACTAAGATAAAGCTTATATATAGAGAATTATAAAAAATAGACTAAAACCTCTATAAATTAGAATCTATAAAAATAGCTTTACTAAGGTAGTATAAGAAGGAAAATAAATCACTTACTTAGAATAATTAAAGTAGTTAAAAAACTAGATTTACTTACTAATAATAGATTATAATAAGTAATAAAGAAAAGATCTATCTATTAGATATTATAAAGATATAAAAAGAACTTAAAACTTAAAGTTATTATTAATAAATAAATAATAATTATACTAATAGATAGTAGAACTAAAGTAAATTTTATTACTCCTTAAATTATTAATAAGTTAGAAATATAATAAGGAGGAAAAAAATAACTATACTTTTTATATATAGTAAAAGGAGAAGAATTTAAATATAAAAGAGGTACTATTTATAATAAAATTATACCTCTTAAGATAAGTTATTTAGATTAAAAAGAAAGAATCTAATTTAATATTACTAATATAAGGATATATAATATAGTATTAAGATTACTCTAGCTATAAATAAATAACTTATAAATAGATTAAAGTAAAAGCTAACTCTAATAGGACTATAATAGTTTAGTTATTAAGTAACTTTATAGAATATAAGCCTTAAATAAACTAATATAATAAGAAATAATAAAATAGTATATTTACTACTTTAAAGTAAAAGAAGTTATATTATAATAATTAATAATAGAGGATCTTAAGAATAATCTACTTCTATTTATCCTAAAAGAATATAGAGTTTATAAGAAACTTTTTATAGCTAAATTAGAAATTAAACTATTAGAATATATTAGCTTTAATTATAAAATCCCTTTTAAAGAAGGAAAAAAACTATAATTTAATAAAATCTATAGCTTTAACTTAATAGAAATAGAAGCTTTAGATAAATACTTTAAAAAAAACCTTAAAAAAAGTTATATCTAACTCTTAACCTTACTAATAAGAAGTTTAATCCTATTTATACTAAAAAAGAACAGAAAGCTATAACTATATATTAACTATTATATACTTAATAAAATAATAATTAAAAATTACTACTTATTACTACTTATTAATAAAATAAAGAAATTCCTCTATAAAGCTAACTAATTTATAGCTTTTAACTTTAAAAATACTTATAACTTAATTAAAATAAAATAAAGAGAAGAATAAAAGATAGCTTTTAGGACCTAAAAAAGATATTTTAAATACTTTATTATACCTTTTAGTCTCACTAATACCCTTATAATATTCTAAAATATAATTAATTTAATCTTATATAAATATATTAATATTTATATAGTTATCTATTTAGATAATATCCTTATATTTTTATTAATATTAGAGAAATATAAAGAAGATATTTACTATATTTTATAAGTTTTTTAAGAAATTAAGTTCTTAGTAGAACTTAAGAAAAGCGAATTCTATACTTAGAAAGTAGAATATTTTAGATTTATTATTACTCTTAGAGAAGTTTAAATATTAGAGAATAAGATTAAAGCTATTAAAGAATAGCTAGAACTTAAAAACTTTAAAGAAGTTTAAGGATTCTTAGGTTTTATTAACTTTTACTAAAAATTTATTAAGAACTATAATAAGATTAATATAGCTTTTATAAACTTTAGCTATAAAAATACCTTTTTTATATAGAAAGAACTTTAATAAATAGCTTTTTAGAAAATTAAGGACTTTATTAATAGTAAACTAGTTTTAATAATATTAAACCCTACTAAATAGTTTAAAATAAAGCTAGATTTTTTAAATTATACCTTTAAAGCGTAGTTATTATAATAAAACTTAAAAAGAAAGCTATACTTATATACCTTTTTCTCTTAGAAACTCTATAGATTTAAGCTTAATTACTAAATCTATAATAAAGAACTTATAGTATTAATTAAAGCTTTTAAAGAATAGAGACTTAAACTCTTAAGAATAGTTTATAAAGTACTTATATACTTAGATTATAAGAACCTCTTATACTTTACTACTTCTAAAATATTAAATAAATAATAAGTTAAATAGTTAGAATTCCTTTTTAAGTTTAACTTCTAAATTATCTATTAAAAAGGATTAGATAATAGTAAAGCTAATACTTTTAGCTAATAACTAAACTATAATATCTTAATACTTAAAAAAACCTAAGTAATTCTTAAAAGAAATAATAATAGAGACTTAATACTAATAACTAAACTCTTAATAATAGCTAGATAATCTAAAACTAACTTACTTAGTAAACTAAATAATAAAATAATTATAGAATTCTACGCTTAACCTATATAGTTACTAAGGAATTATAAAAACCTAGAAATAACTATAATAGTAATATAGAGAAAAGGTTACTAAAGAATATATAGTAAAAGTAATTAAAAACTATAAAGTTTACTTTAAAAATAAACCTACTTAATATTAACTTTATAATATACTATAACTTTTACTTATACTATAAACTACTTAGTAATCTATATTACTTAACTTTATTATTAAGCTACTAAAATCTTAAGAACCTCTTATAGAAGTATATTATAATAATATTCTTATTATAAATTAACTTATAAAGTATACTTACTTTATCCTATATAAAGAAGTAAATAATACTAAAGAATATATCTATATATTTCTTAAGTATATTATTACTAACTATAGAATACTTAAGGAAATTATATTAAATAGAGATAGAATTTTTACCTCTAACTTTTAGAAATTAATTATATTATACCTTAATATTAAATAATTAATATTTATTATATTCTACTTATAGATTAATAAATAAATAGAATAAATTAACTAAATCTTTAAAACTTACTTTTATATTTATATTAATTATAATTAAGATAACTAAATAGTGCTACTACTAATAGTATAGTTTATATATAATAGTATAATAAGAGAAAATATTAAAAAATCCCTCTTTTACTTTAACTATAAGTTTAAACTAATAATATATAGAGAACTTTAAGTAGAACTAACTATAGTAAAAGCTATTACTTTAGTATAATAAATTAAGAATATCTAAGAAAATATATATAAAGAACTTAAATTTATATAATAATAAATAACCTAATTTAGTAATAAATAAAGAATTAAGGGACTAACTTTAAAAGAGGGAGATAATACCTATTTTATATAGTAAAATATTAAAATAAAATAACTAAGTAATAAACTTAACTTTAAAAAACTTAAACTTTTTAAAATCTTATAAGTTATTTCACTAATTAACTATAAACTTAAACTCTTAGATATTATAAAATATTACTTAATATTTTATATTTTACTACTTAAACTAACTTTATAAAGATTATAAATAAGTAATATTATTATTATAGAGAATAATAAGCTAAAATATAAAGTTAAATATATTATTAATTACTTTAAAAAGCTTAAAGGATACTAATATCTTATTAAGTAGAAAGAATATAAATATAAAGATAATACTTAGGAACCTATAAAGAACTTTATTAATATAACTAATAAACTTACTATCTATTAATAATAATATTAAGAATAGGAAACTATATTAGCACTAATAACACCTCTTAGTTAAATAAATACTAATAGCTACCTATAAATTAAACACCTATATAGATATATTAGACTACTAATAGAAGTAGATAGACTATAATAAAGAAAATTATTTATTTAGTTAAGAACATTAAAATATAATTAAGACCCCCCTAATAAGAAATTTAAAATATTAAGATTCTAATTAAGGATTAAATCTAAGTCTATTATACTAAAGCTACTTATTAACTAAACTTCTAATATAAGAGATACTATTAGCTCCTCCTCTATAACTTCTTAACCTTTTTAGAAAATTATTCTCTTTTATTTATATAAATAATCTAATTATGCTATAAACTTATCTAACTTAGCCTATATAATATATAAAGTAGCTACTTTTTTTTATAATACTTCTTCTTTAACTACCTCTATATTTTCTAGATAAACTACTTTATCTAATAAATAATTAACTATAATAAGTTAGTAATATATATAAAATATAAGGAATATAGAGATATATAAATATAAATAGTATCTACTATTATATTATAAAACTACTCTAAATAAATATACTTACTATAAATATTACTACTTAGAAAAAGCTTATAATACTTTCTTATAGAATAATAATAAGAATAAAGTATATTAATAATAAAACTAAACTTAGTAATATATAATATATAATTATAATAATAAAGAGTAGAAGTAGAACTTAATTTTAATTTTTAAATATAACTTAATATAGTATTAATATTATAAATAAATTAGGAAGTATAATTAATAGATCTCTAACTTAAAACTAATAACTTATTTATATTAAGTTTTAAAAATAAAACCTTTAGAGAGAAGATTTAATATTATAACTTATAAATAAAGATAATAGCTAAATAACTTACTTAAGCGTTAAGTAACTAAGATAGGATATTTATACTATAGGATTATAAGAATAATAAGAACTTACTTAGTATAAAAGAACTATAGTATAAGTTATATAATAATAAAATAAAAAAATAATTAGTAGAGTATAAAATAGAATACTTAGTAATTAGTTAGTATTACTAACTAATTATAATTATTTTATATACCTAAATAATTACTTCTAAATAAATAAAGAATACTATTTAGGATTTATATATAATATAACTTAAACTTAGTTTAAAATTAAACTTTTATAGCTCTTTAGTAATTAACTTAGTATTTATCTTTAAAATACTCTTAGCTTACTTTTACTATAAATTACTTATTAAGCTTAAAACTAATTACTTTAGTTTCTAAAGACTTAATTTACTATAGCTTATAACCTTTAACTTAGACTATAACTTAGTATACTATTAGAATATATTAATCCCTAGCTTCTATTAGCAGACCCTACTATTAGATAGCTGACTATAATAATGCTACGCAAGCTAGGAGTGTTTAGAAGAAAGCAATATGGCAACACTATGCTTAGTTACTAAATCAATAAGTTAAGCTGCATAGCTCAGGTAGCGTCAGTATGCCTTCAAAAGCCCTGCCATCTGTCAACA
The DNA here is from genome assembly GCF_013390195.1 of Colletotrichum siamense. Classification (NCBI taxonomy): domain Eukaryota; kingdom Fungi; phylum Ascomycota; class Sordariomycetes; order Glomerellales; family Glomerellaceae; genus Colletotrichum; species Colletotrichum siamense. Next base: position 521,890 of record NW_023501024.1, on the reverse strand, counting down.
ACAACGAAGTGTGAGGGTTCGAACTGGCCGCGATCCACGGCAACTTTCACTTTTTTCTCACTGCTTCGTCACTGGTGTCAGTCTACCCTTGACCGATGGAATTGAATCCGTCACGGGGATCAGCGAGCTTGCCTTGAATCGAACTCTGGTACATGTAAAACCTGACACTAGGTTAAGTTTAGAGTCTTCGCACTGGGAATATATCGTATTTGAATGACTACCGCACGCCCCAGTCTAAAACCTCCTGATCCTACATCCTGTTCCCTATAACCGGGATACTTCCAACTTGCGCGTGATATCCAAACCTAAAATAGCACCTAAGGCCATGTCTAACTGTCATTTGGGTTTTTCATTTGAAAGTTTCACCTCCCTGAATACTGCATAGGCCTTTCTCTGTGAGCCCCTCGTTTACAAATAGTCCAGTCTTGGCGAGGTGGAATGCAAGCTGCACAACCCATGATTCGCCACGGGCCAATCGCAAGACTCGGTCCCGATGTGAAATTTGAACTTTGTATAGCATGGTACTTGAGCGGAAAGACTGAGCCAATCGCTATGATCCTGAGCTTTTGCAATAAGACGACGTCGTGGGTGTCTGTCGGCACCAACCTCGGTGTCACGGACAGGGAGGTGGAGGGTTTGTAGCTTGTTCAACATCTGGCCAACCCATAATTCGGGGAGGGGCGATGTTGCTGGTGGAGCAGCAGCGATTGCTATCGGCATCACATGTCCCGAGAAACCGGCAGCACGTCTAATCGGCAGGACAAGTCTTTAGGCTATTGTGCATTCCTTTTCTAGGTTTTTGCTCTTATTTATCGGGGGAATCCGAAAACTATGCGTTCGAAGCTTCGGAAACTGACACAGTGGGAGATGCTGAGAGGAAGGTTGCGGATGACGAGTTCCCAGGATGAAAACCGTCAAGGTTAAGGCAGAAACACGCGCCAGCCTATCAATTTTACTACAACTTGTCGTCTTTTGCCGCACACCTTGGGCATTACATGGGACGGTAATCAAATAAGCGCAGCCGGTGGACTGTGAATCTAAACATATATGGGTATCCCTGCAAGAGTTATGCAGTCTGCACGTTCACGTCTTCTTTAGGCCCGGCTACGTTATGTGATTGGATACGCGTTTCTTCCGGTAACAATTGAACTCTTGTGCATCCTCACCGGCACCAGCCAATCTTCAGTCCCCATCTAACGATGCAAGCAAGTGCAGGGCAGGGCAGGGAAGGTCGCGGGAAATCGTGATAGCAGATAGCTTGTAAGCTGATAAGTCTGTTATGACCTTCTTCCTGTTTTATTGTTCCATGCTCGCACTTACACTTGCGTTGAACCCTTCTACGCAACCTTCATGTGCTAAATCTTCTTTGAGCAGACACTGCAGTTTTCGGGACTCTCCACACGACATCCATTTTCACATAAGAAACATCTTCAGAGGCAGACGTCATGGCGGTGAACAATTCGAACGACAGGACCGATAGTGAGTGGCCAACCTCGCCTATCCACCGTCTCTGTAGCGCTCTTCATACTAATGCGCACACGTGACCAGATTCCGCGACTGCTTCCCCTGCCGAGGATCGTTTCGAGTCACCGAGACAGCCGTCCATCAAGACATGGAGCCTCCAGGCTGCGCATGATCCTTTGTCACAGGCTTCAAGGTCACGAGCAGGGCAGAATGCTCCTCCACGAGAAGAACCAGACATGGATATGGGCTGTTCACCAGATTTTGATCATGACAACTCAAGTAACGCCATCGCTATTGGGCGCCAGACATCCAATGCTCTGGAACTTGGAGAAAACAGAGTCGGAACGTTCGGTCCCAAACGGGCACATAGTCCAGTTCACGACACAACGGCTGCCAACAAAAAGCCGAAACAAGGAGCTTTGATTCTTGGTTGTGACATCTCAACCCCTAGGAATGGTGACCTTTCCGATGATGGCGAACTGGATCTTGCTGGCAGACGGGAAGCCTACAGTGTTCAGTCCTTGGGGACGAATCCTGGAACAGCTTCGAGAAACGGAGCCAGAACTGGGGTATCAATGTCGTCCGAGGGCTATGTTGCAGAGCACCATGAAGATGGATTGGATGCGCTGACAATACTCCTCGGAACAATAACGCACTCTTCATCGACAGTCAATGACCAAGATTGGTCAAGCCCCAAGATTATTGACGTTGTCTTTCGTTACATCGCAATCGCCGCCCGGATGCAGGGAATTGTCTACGTTGACCAAGCGTTTGCCGCCAAGCCACACGCACCTCTTCCGTCGGTTGTTGTGGAACGCAGCAAGCCGACCGGTCTGGAAACGAGAAGTATCCTGTTTCCGCTCCACTTCCAAGACCACTCTTGGGCTCTAGCCAAGCTCAATGTCGCGACACGTGTCATTCAGCTATACGACCCCATGTCTTCTTCTAAGAGGTTTGAGGTTGCCGAAGATACCCTGAGATCCTTCCTGTCCCGTCAGGAGAGTGGAAGGTGGCAAATTGAGAGCTTTGAGGAGGACATGGACTTCACGCAAAGGTGCACCGATGTCAGAGACTGCGGTCTTCTGATCATCACTGCGGCAATGTATCATGCTACGGCAAAGCCATCATCACGAAAAGTGAACCTGGACGTCATTCGAAGTATCTGTCAAGCCCTTGTCGGGATCGACTTTCCCCCTCATCTTAGACCTATACTGGCTGCAACCGCGGTGGCAGCCCCGCCTAACGTTGCTCTGATAACAAGCAGGAACGTTGCTCTGATAGCAAGCTGGTCCGATGCATACTCAGTACGCGGACATGAGATTCGTCTCTGCGGAAAATTAAAGGAGATGAGAGTCCTAGTCGACAATGTCGACAACGTCCTTGAACTTGCGAAGATCATGGGGATTCTATCAGAGGGTGCCTTTGAGTTTGCCAGCCACATGGAGGTTTTGATGAATGGGCTGATGATCCGCAGGGAGGTTGTGTTCCTGCTTTCAGAACTTCCAAAGCCTAGTGCCGTTTCCAAAGATATTTTGGTCAGCGAACAGAGGGTGATCGAAGACGACCTTGACACTTTGCGAAAGGTGATAGGGGGCGGGGCTAGGGAGGTCGTCTCAGCGACGGCAGCTCGTCAGGCGGGTAAACACATGCAAAAAGTAGCGTCATCTCTTCTGCATGTAGCTGGTGAGCTTCAGAAGATATCATAGGCGAGCACTTCACTGGGCTTTGATCGCGCACTGGGCTGTGAGCCAGCGTGTAATTAGGGTACCTGCCAGGCCTGCACCATGTTCAGAGCAGCTCCACCTTCACTCACAGCAGCTTCGCTGCTAATGCATACTGATCAGCTAAAGACGTTGGCAGCGTAGGGTGTGATGTCCTCGACCTGGAGCTAAGACTTATGGGTGATTAATCAGATTCTCGTACGGCACTTCAGCTAGCCCACCTTAGTGTTAGTGCTTATTGAGGTCCCTAGGTACTGAACTACCAAAGTGACAGTGAGTGATTCCCTTGGTTTGGAGATTGCCTCCTGATGCGGCAAGACTCAGAAACGGATTGTGCGTGCCTAACCGCTTGAACCGCCTGACCTCAAATCACCACCCAACAGCGACGACATCCGCATTTTCCGCCGTTTTATTAGTAGCATCGACTTCGAGCAGAGGCAAAAGCAAAGATGTGACAAGCATCGCCGCCATCATGCTGGCCAGTGGTCGTCTCTACCCTCCATTACCGAACCAGGAGTTCAACCTGAGATAAACCTCTGCCGCCAGGTTATTTCGGAGACCTGCAAAATAATAACAGCCTAGCACAAGGAGAAGATAAAGGGGTCGTCACTGCAAGTCTGTGGCAAAAGCTGTGAGCGGTTGAATCATGTACGTGCCATATTTCCCATGATTTTAAATCATTCTCGCTCAATCTTTCGTTACAGCGGTGCTGATTTCTTTTATTTTGCTCCAGTAGGTGCACCCGTCTGTGTCAAAGCATCCAAGACAAACCCTGTTAGCCACGGAAGCAACTCTGCCCCTCTTCTCGATACCGAAGAGCATCCAGGCAATATCGATCCTCTCTGAGTCTGCATAGAATACACCTCAATGTCATGCAAGCCCCAAATCTCCAGGCTGCACCGATCAAGACTGAAATGGGCTCTCTGACTACCGTGATGACTCATATGCAGAATGAGAAAGATCTGAAAACAATGCCGTCGAGACACTTAGATAATTCCTCACATCCGACGATGGCCCAACCAAGGCATACTTTTTTAAAAGGGATCAAGACACTGGTACGTTATTTGGCCATAAATATGTTGGGAAACCCCAGCCCAGTCCACACCAAGACAAATATTTTTCCGCTGCTATGGAAACTACGGATATCTACGCAAGCCATCCCACAGCCCAAGCAAGCCTTGACAGTGGCTTCAGAGGGTATTCCTCCCAAGATAGGCCCTCGCAATGGCCTAAGATCTTAGAATCACCACAATTACCGCTTTTGACCCCAAGACCGCCATTCCTGGTTCCACTGTTATGTTCTACCCCACTGCCGTCTTCAGAGACATCGCCTGCTCTGATATTGACATGTACTTCTGTTAGGGCGTCATTCGACCGGTCTTTCGAGTTCAACATCGCATCAAAACCCAGAGACGCAACCGGACACACGAGGGAGAGAACAACGGCTGCGTATCTTCATCGACATCGATAACTACGCCCAAGCAACGTAAATGCCTCACATCTCTCACAGAGTTGCCAACAAACAGTCTTCCACGAGATGTACAAAGTACTGACCGTCTCATAGGGGAGGCATTCATTCTGTACTATGCGCCTTGGATCGCTGTACCGACGCGTGCTCAGTTACGACGGCTTGAGAGGTCGAATTGGGAAGAACAAAAGACGAGTCGTCCGAAAGAATCTGTCATTCCGTGCAGGGTGCTTGCAGTTTGTTGGAGGTTGAACCGATCAATGTTTTCGTCGACCAGAGTGTAGGTGCTTGAGTTTCTAGGTCTTGATCAGTGATAGGATACACTCTGAATATCCTGAAATGCCTCAAGAAAGCCGATTTGTGGGGTGATTAGGTTCACATATTATACAATGCTTATTGTCTGGCTGACGGAAGACCCTTGAAACTACTCTGGCCTTTTCACGGGACTGGACTTGCTACCGCCATCCACATTTAACGTCAGACGCAGCATCGATCTAGCCACATGTGATCCACAAACTACATACAATTTGACTTCCACTGCTATTTGTTCGAGGCCAGACCCAAAGAATAACATTAGCACGTCGGCGATGGTTTACTGGCAAGCATAATGTTGTTGGTTCATGCGCAGCACGAATGGCGAGGATGTTCTTCGCGTCCCGACGGGATCACACCGGAGGTCCATGGAGGAACACCGAAACCAGCTACCAGCCTCACTTCCATTTTCCAATTTCATCAAGGCACAGCTCTCTCGGGCAGCATATGAAACATTGGTAGTATCTATGCTGCACGTATGGGTCGCTGCATGACTGCGGCGATGACGCACATTGACCGACCAGATTTCTTTCGGTCGGTCGCAGATCTGGTGCGCGATGTAGAACTGCCGGTACACAGTGCTGGGATGGGTTTCAAATTCCAGATAACGGTTTCGAAGTGCATGAGATCATTGGTCAATTTTGCAATAGAGACACAAAAACGATGATAGGACGGCGGTTGACAGGCATCGGTGGACTAGATGTGATCCGGCGCCCTAGCGGTGTGTTCGAAGCAAGAGCAAATCTATACATGCAATACCCGATGGTGGGCTGCGTTTGACCGGTGTTTGGCTCGCCAACGCCAAAATGGTCGTGATTTACATTCTTGACAATGCGTTCCCGCTGGTGGGAAATAGTAGTGCGTGGAGCGGATTGACTGAAGGTGCAAAACATGGTTGATGGCGCGTCTGCTGAATACCTACGAGCTCACCTGCTCGACATCGTCAGGATCTTCCGATGCTCAGCAAGCCCAGACAGCGAAATAGATACTTTAGCCGTCCTCGTCAGCGCAGGAATCTGACCCCGACGCCATCACGTGCTTAGCCTGGATGATAGGTTGGAAGGGCGGTAATGCTTTGTCGCACATGGTGGGGAGACCGTCGGAAAGTCCCTGAGAACAGCCTTATCATGCGTCAGCTGGGACGGTGTCCCAGCTGATGGCTTAATCTTGACAACACGATCCTTTACAGTGTCATCTTCGATCTTGATGCTGTCTTCCTTGACCTTGCCATTCTCGATAATGTCGTCTTTGGTCCCGTGAACTCCCTATTCGTGGATACTGACCAAATCTTGGCAACGCCACTCACAGAGAACCCGCCATCCATGATACCGGTGTTGCGACCCACGATGCTCTTCTTGGTGACGGTACTCTAACACTTGCAGCCTCGATTTCCGTCCCCGGAAAGCCAGCCAAAATTGTCCGCTAGTACCCGTCTGCTTACTTTTTCCGTGGCTTCTTGCAATAGCCACTGACTGTTCCTTGCTTCCCTACTCATCCCACAATGCACCTGTTTCTTTCCCAGAGTCTCGATCTATCCAAGACTCCCGCCTAGACACATCTACAACAATGCAGGAGTCGTAAAAAGCCAAACTAGAACGCTGAACATGACCTTTCGAAGAGCCTTTCGCTAGCGGTAGATGCTGTCGGGCGAGCACTGTTCGGAGCGGCTCGTCTGCCCTCGTCTTGTCGACAGAGATGGCGGGCGGCCCACAAGACTGGTCACAGAGACAGAGTAGAGTAGTCTCACTCACGGCATTGCAGCAGTCAGGGTGCTGCAGAGCGGAACTCTCTAGGTTCTGCCCGGAACGATGCAACTGTATAGATCGGCATTTATGTGGCTCATGCGATTGCCTTCGATGCGAGTCTAGTGACTAATGAACAGTGAATCCGTGGTATCGCTCTTATTGACGTGTCTGTTGAGGAGAGGATGAGTTCCGGGGTTGGGCATTCGGTCCAGTCTGGGTCCGTAATTGCGGTCGGAATAAAGACCAACTGTGCCATCCACATCACTCAACGAGTCCGACTCTACTATGGAGCCTGTAACTACGAATCTCAGAATGCCTCATTCGTGAGCTGCAGCATGACGAAATTGCTTTGAACCCCGCCGCGACATCCTCGCAGCTCAAGATCGAAACATCGAGGCTACTCTCCAAGTTGTTGCGAGATCAACCTCTTGTCTTAAGGCAGGGCCAGGCACGAACCCTACATCGTCAGCACCATTTCTATCCCAGAACCAAGTGCAATTCTGCGTGTCGGACCACCATGGACAACGTGGCTGTATTCAACCGAGTTCTGCTGTGGGATTCTGAACATGCAGGACAGGGCGTCACTCGGTCTGCCGCTATGACATTGCCACTCAGTTAGGAGATATCTCCGTTATTATAAGGCGGATCAGCATCGACATGCGACTTTGCTCTCCATAGCGGAAGTCAAGGTCTGAAGGAAGGCCTTGGTCACTTAACATCAACACGGACAGTATTAACCGCAAGGAAAGACCCCAGGACTGACGCATCAAAGCTTAAAGCATCATTGAGTCTTGATTAGCTCACCCGCGTCCTTGGGAAAATCAAATGTTTCGCATGTCCTCCAGTGTCAGGTCATTGACGTAGCTTGACTTAAGAGGTGCACCAAATACCTCCCAATGAGATTACTCGTGCAGGGGCAAATTTACAACCTAGCCGTTGAACTTCTCCCTGATGGTTCCAAAGGCTTTCCATCCAAGTCTTCTCGTGAGCTGTGACGCACTTGTTGTAGCGCTCTCCCCAACTCTAATCAGTCAGCAGCAGCCACTCTGGATCACGATGAACGTGCAAAGGAAGTATGTTGCAGGACATCCAATTGCCGCTCGTCTCCCCATAGCCGGCGCTTCTTTACTGACTGAATACTTTCGTCGGGCAAGGTATCGAAGAAGCAAATGCGCCCGCTCTACTCGCAGGTCTTCCATTTGGGGCGAGAGCTACAGCGCTTTGTGGACAGTCAACAATCAAATTTGAAGTTGCGCGGAAGAAGTGGGCTTCGCGTCTTTTTCTTTTTCAGCGACAGCGCCGGTATGCTATAATAGAATCGTCTCGCCTGAACCTGGGTATTCGCCCGTTTGCAGATGCGCCTAATCCGCCTGGAAGGATATTTGAGGCATAGGGGGAAGCGAGAGAATTCGACAATGCTGGGGCGCCATCGCCACCCCACAATTTCATTGGTAGCGCAATGTTGCGTGTACAGAATGGCGTTTTGACCGCAAGAAAAGCCTCCCAATCGTAGTTGAACTGGTTTGCGGCGGAACATTTGACGTAGGATTTCTCAGGCCTTGAGCGAGACGACGTCCAGGATTTGCGAAGCCGTACCGGCCATAGGTGACAGGGCGGGCGTCGTCTCCCCCCACATTGCTGCCCGACACCATCCCAGAGGCACACGGCGCGGATCCATTCCTGATCCCATACCGACATGGGCATGCCTTTCCTCATCGCGCTTGGCGCTGCTGGCGTCTCTTTGTACATCGTGACTTCATAGAGGACGTGCAGACGCAGGAAGAGCTGCAGGCAACTATCCCCGCCAAATATCCCGCCAACAACATTCGCTCCGACACTTGGCCGTTGAGGAGGTTCTGTAATGGCTAGCTTTCTCTGTTGAGAGCCCCATCACGTCACGAAAGGAAGGAGACAACGGGAAATACCAAACTGAACAACTTGGGGGGGCGTGTGGCCAGAACAGGCTGCAACGGGCGGCAGACGCGCACCACCCCTGCGAGATTGGACCAGAGCAGTGGATATGCCAAGAAACAGGCTCGAGATTTCATACGAGGCCCGAGATTAGGTGCTTAGACAGGCTCTACTCCAGGTAACTCTTCTAGATCTCGCTACTTCGGCACTGTCCTCTGGCAGAGGACCAAGGCGATCGGTCAGTTCAGCGTGGGAATACAACTGGGCAATCTGCGAGCTTGGAGCTTAGAAGAATTAGCCAGAGACCTCGTAAGGAAGAGGAAGATGAACGTGATAAAACCTTCCCTAGTAGAATTTCTTCACCTGTAATTGTCGCCTCAATGTGCGTCGCCATTGATGGTGAGAAACTCCTGGACATGGAGTCAGGCTGGTCTGCCGTCAAGTTCGTCGTGAGAAAGTCCAGGGCGAAGACCTGGTGTGCTCTTGCGGATCTCGAAGGCGGCCTGGCCGCTTCATTGGCGACTCGTGTGCCGCGAGAATATGAGTAGTACGTTTAATTGCCTATGACTATTGAGCGCGCTGTATCCAGCTCCGGAAATGCAATCGGGGGGATGTATTCGAGGGATGATCTTGAGGAGTGGCCTCGGAGGCTCGAGGAGCAAGGTTGGAATGGAGTGGATTCGGGGCAAGACGCAGGCGATCAGGCCGTGGATGATTCGGAACGGGCGCGACTCCAAAGGCTGCTTGCAAAGCGCTAAGACAGTGACATGACCGCTCTCTAATTTTGCTTAGCGGTCAGAACGAGCGTATAGCTGGGTTTGGAATTCGGCGTCTGTGGGGAAGAATTTCGAAATCATTTTAGCAAATCGACGACCACTGGAAGAGGAAACGCTTGTGGCTGATGTAAGGTAATTGGTCCCCCGTGCACCTTGCGGTCAATTCCGATAAGTCCGATAAGAGCTCCGATAAGAGCTCCGATAAGGCCTCAAAGCACGAGGAGCATTCAAGCCATGCATCCATCTCACGAAACCAGAAAAAATTGCTATTTGTACTGCTAAACAGGGGGGGCTATTCGTCAGAGCCGAATTTTCTATTCCTGGAGGTCGCGCTGTATTACCTGCTCGCTCTGCATGTGCACCAGGTAGAGCGGGGGAGCCTTCGCGGCTGATCTGGAAAACCCACCCCCGTTGGCCAGTACAAGCCAGCAGGCTGCATCATGTCATCAAGAAGACGGACCTGACTTGCATTCGCACAGAACTTTTGGTCCTCCACTTGTCGCTGGCGAGACCACTTCCCGTTGTCGGTGTCATTCTCAGCAGTCGGGCGGTCGTGGCTGTCCTGTGTGGGATTGTGTGCCATGCGCACGCCCTGGATAACCTGGCCGCGACGATTAAGTGGGGCGCGGGAGCGTTGACGTGCAAGGTTCGACTTGCGGCGTCGATTTCGATCAGATCTCGTTGGATAGCATAGGCATGGGACAACGCGGCGGCGGTCAACCTTTTCTAGATGGAGGACAGGGTCGGGTCGGTCGCTTGAATGGGTGCATCGTGCAAAACACTCAAGTGGAAAAGGTGGAATACGGGCGAGGGTACCTTTCCACTGGGTCTTGTAAGATGGACAGGAACGACTCGTTCGGACCTGTCGCCAGCACTTGGTGATTACGTAGTGTTCTGGCTTTTTTTCCGCCAGAACGCTACGTCATCTAGGCTGTGGGTAAGAACGACCAATTTGGGCCTCTCTGGTCTGCCCACTCCTTCCGTACCAGCACTGAAGACCACAGATGACGGAGTGTTCTGGCGGAAAAAAAGCCAGAACACTACGTCACTGGAATTAATGTGGGCCAATGTGCACCTCAGGGTGTACATTGGTCCACCTTTTATTCTTTGTTGTCGCTGTGTCAAGACCACACGCAGTTCACTACCTTACACGAGCCACGCGTTGGTCGAGTGGGTCCACGGCAGCCACATCGCGACATGTCAGTCGGGCACACTGCTCAAGGATCGACTCCGCTTTGCAACCGCACCCACCCGCGTGTCATACTCAGGATGGAACCTCCTCGAGATTCTTATGGTGTTGAACCTGCGTCTGTCGCGTGCGGCTTCGTGGGGTTGATAGATGAACTGTGCCGATTGGTCCTCAAAGCTGGGTGGGCAGATGCCCGGACGGGCATAGACTACGTACCGATCATGGGCTGGCCCTGGCAGATCACTTCCGGTTGTAAGTGCGCCTGCGCACCGAGACCGTAGAGGTGGACCGTAGAGGTGGACCGTAGTGGAGGGACGGACGGACGGACCTCACAGTGCTGAGATGCCCGAGGCACGCGAACACCTGGATGGGCAAGCGATAAGGTCGGCGTCAGTGCCTCCCCCCGTTTTTGTTCTTGCCTTCCAGAAATGTTTTCGAGACTCGTGACGCCTTGCTCCGCCCCCTCACACGCTCTTGGTTCCACCTCCTCTTTCCTCCACGGAACCGCATTCAGAGGCTGCAGGGCAGGTGCTGTTGCCCGCGTGCCTTACTCCCATGTTCCAAAGACCGACCGCCTTTGCAACCCCTCATCTTTCGTCCATCTTCAACGACATGTCTTTTCTTCTTCTTCTTCATGCTATGCACGCAGCGCCAAATGTCCACCGTGATCCCAATCCAAAAGACCGCACAGACCGCATACGAGGGTTCTACCATGACTTGAGCGGCTTGTCTTCTGATTCTTCTTTGCTTTCCTCCGGCTGCTGACACTGTCGCCGTGAACAGGCATACAGCGCCCCGAAGCAATACTTTCGACAATTCGATTCAATACTCTCGACAAACTCTCCTTTCCTCTTCCCGTCATCTCTCCTTCGAAAACGTTCACGATCCGATGCAATACGCTCGACACCTTCCTCACACAAAAATGGGTCGAGAACCGACGTCTCCCCATCGAGAAGACCCTTGATATTCCGATCAAATACTCTCGAAACCCCGATTCAATACTTTCGACAATATCCCTAACCTTCAGGCCCCCGAAAAGCATGCCATCGTCGACTTGTAGTACACAAGGTCGCCTGCCGAATCGCTGGCACACCCGTCGTAGTACTTCAACTCTCTCTGCAACCACCATCGCAGCAAACCGTCTGCTGGCTTGGATTGAGCACATCTAAACAGCTCCTCGTCGGGCGGTTCTTCAAGACGATGGACTGTTGCATTGTCGCCGAGCAGGTTCCTGGCCTTGTTTTTCCAAAGCGTCAAGACCGCCAGACGTTGCAGACGGACAGGTCAGCGGCGGGCACCTTTTCCAGGCATGTTCAAAATGCAGTGTCCTCATCCATGAGCCATCTTTCTCGTCTGTCTTTTTGCAAGCATCTGTCAGCATCTGCACGTGTTCTTTTCCTTCGTGATCCTCCGGGGCAACCCGTACGATGCAAGGTTATGTTAGAGGGCGGGGGTTCATGAAGTACGAGATCGTCTTCGTTTCTCCAATTGGGACGATACCAGACCACTCCCCTCCATACTCAACAATTCCATTACTTACTTACCTACTAGATACGCTGATACTAAGAGCAGACGCTTTAATACCGTGAGGATGCTGGACATCATTACGGCCTTCAATGCCATGATAGTCTTCAACAAAAAGATGACCTCGGCATCATGATGACCTCCAACATGGCCTGCGCGATCGTTTCCACGCCGTTTCTGCTTCGCGCAATCCCACGTTCGTTCTCACAAAACACAGACACTTGATTTCGGTGCAGGAAACATTCGGGATCATTAGCTGCCCCTGAGTCTCGTTCACACTGATCACGATTAATTGCACAAACTTGGGTCACTTTCCGACCAATCTCAGAAACCTAAATTGCAAAGTTTGAATGGGCTTAGGACTTGTGTGCGTAAACGTGCAGCCGATGATGACGACAACCCAACTCTGAGACGCCATGGGGTCCTGGCCAGAGTTGCAGCAATCTTCCGGCTCTGTCTTTCATCAATGGTTTCCTGGAAAGCACAAGGCTGCACTTGCGGGCCCCTTCGGAACCAAAAATATTGACGCTTCTTGTTTGCATGCCCATTCTTCATCCAGACCCCATCATCTGCGCTGACGGGAGACTAATGGTCGACGATGATGGTCCTCTTGCGTCTATGAAAGGCGACGACACACGGCCAGTCCGTTAAGGACTTGGAGCGTCAGTTTCCAACGTGACTTGGCGACATCTCCAATTCAAATTGGAAATACCTCATGGGTGGCAAGCCTTCTTAAGATGACACCGATGCAAAGGTCAACTACCTTGTCCACAATCAAATCTAGGCGCAACAGTTGCCCTCTGCCTGCTATCAGTTGCACGATGGACGCCACCCTTTTCTCCACGCCTGAGAATATCTGGGCGGCTAAACGGTCCAGTCAGCCCTTTGTCATCTGAATGGCAAGAAAAGAATTCGACAGAAGCACAGGTCGGTCCCTGTCTCAGCCAAGCACAAGGCACTCCACGTGCGTCTTGCCGACTCAGCTCTCTGAGCCAAATCTGATATCTCGTTGGCAATTTGCATGTCACCCTGCAGCCGGGTAAGAAATACGTGGCATGCTCTCGGACCTTAGGGGGCTACCATTTATTCCCAGGGCTAGACGTTCTTGAAAGCAAGCCATCCGCGCCTCGGAATTTTACATCACCGACTTCGCGAGATCCCACACAATCCGAGTGGATCACGCTGAGCTTTGCTCTGCCCACTTCATGTCTACCACTACCTAACCTCACACGTACACAAAGTCCCGATGCGAGACTACTTCATCTGTCGGAAGAATCACAACTGCGAATGACTAAGCTTGAGGTAACTATCACTCAATGCTTCCATCAGGACGAGTTATTTGGCTTTCGTTCGTGGATCCAACAACCATAACTCTAACTCGAGCATGGTCCAAGACGTGCCAATTTGTGGACGTCCGGCTGCAGGCCGTTCTCGCCAAGGAAACCATGGAATATACGCAATCAGCCTAGAACAGACAGAAGAAATTGTGAAAACATCCTCAAGGTGGTTTTCTACCACGGTTCCCCTTCTTGCGTCATTTTTCGCCGTCTGTTGAGTCCCAATCCAGAGAACCCACGATTGGCTGATGACATTTAGATTAGCGTTGCTGCTGTGTCATCTTTTGTGACTGCACTTCTGATGTTTGGATCTACGTCACAGGAGACAGTCGTGTTCTTCCGATTCATAACACACTCTGACCGGAAAATCAAAGACAAGGACTTTCTAGACCAGAGACATACTTATCCCTTTTTTGTAAATCATGACTACCACTATGGACCCATTTGCTTCGCTGGAAGCAGCCGGTGTTCGAAGCTGGCCGATGACTCGCAAAAGGTTTCCGCGCCAATTGAAGGACTCAGGGAGATCAGACTTGTCCGCCTTAATCATATTATCTTGATCATGATGTGAGATGCTTTTACTGCTTTGCCCCTGTTGTGAGACCTCTTGGTAGGGTCGAAACTTTCTCAACATGATTGAGAACATTAACCGCTGTGGTGTTTAATGCAGTCATGGCCCGAGAACAGCATCTTTTAGGGCTTGGGCTAAGTGTGAGGGAAAATATCTACTGAGAATCAACTTTTAGCAAGGGAGTCCTCGAGGGAATTTCGATAATATCCTACGGCCTGATCAGGGTTAAACCATATGCTTGCAACATGAGCACTTCCCCCAAGTAAGGTCAGTGTGCCCCCGAAGTGCATTCTCAGAAGAATGGCAATCACTAAGGCTGCCTGGTCACAATATCTTCATAATTAAATCAAAACCTGTTTATAGAAATTACACATTCTGTGTTTTTTGAGAAAGCTGTGCGGCAGCGTGTCATAAGGTGAAGACCAGAAAACCGGCTTTGCTTGGCGCTAGAAAGATGACACATTCGCGAGAATGAGAATTTCCACGATTTTCTTTCGCCAATCTCACATCCGCCTCAGCCGAAAGGATTGATTCGGCCAAACATACCTGTTCAGGTGTAGCCCTCGGTCTGGCTTGTGGTTTAATGTTAGGCGTATCCCTCCTACTTATTGCAGTCTACCACAGCCAGCGAGCTTGACGCAGACTTTCAGGTATATAACGGTGTAGAGCATGTGCCAAGAAGGAGCATTGTCGATTATTGAGGATATCCTGGCGGCTTTCTGGGCTTCGAGCCATGGCACGCTGGAAGAAAGCGGCATGGCTTCAATAAGGGTTTGTAAACCGAAGACTTAAAACATGAATTGCTTCATTCCCCGTGGTATATGGCGTCTAAGAGGCTAATGACGGACACCAGGCAGTTTATGGCTAATTCCTACTTCAGCTCATGTTAGCATCACCCCTCCCAGACATGATTATTTGGCTGCATTTGCGTATTGGAACTAGCAGCCCTTGTCCGCCCCTTTAGGTCACCAAAAGTGAGCCTACTTGTTTCCCATCACTCTCGTTCATCCTTCGGGGTCCGAAACGACTTCTAGGCCTTCGGGACGCAGCTTCTACTAGCACAGCTACACTTCCAAACTGCAGTCATGTTGATCTCGTGCTTCCGCACTACGGCAGTACGTCCCAACCCGAAATCGATGTGAATGCCGGGGAGACGGTTAGGCCAGGGCTTGAGCCGTCGAACTGAAAGAGTTCATTACTAGCTCGAATGACAATTCGATCAGTTATTCACAACCACCTCTTGGGACTGGATCTGACCGCCTTCATCCATTTCTGAGAGTCTGCAATTGCCATTGCCCACATCCTCTAAGCCGTATTGCAGGTATCATGAAAGAAAGTAGTGCTATTCATTTTCTTTCTTTGCACCGGACCAGATGCTCCAGCGTTTCAACGGAACATGACACCAAAGTCTGATCCATAATTTAACATCACCAGCCCCGTTCTGTAGGGTAAATTATGTGACTCTCTTGCCAGCACTTCGCAAGTCTCTCAGTCGCAGCTACAGGAAGCTGTCTTTTAGGTCAGAGCTGCCCAAGAACTGAAGAACGCCATACGAGGGGAACAGTAAAAGAAGATCTCAATGGGCGTCTTCAAGGATGATTGAGCGAGCTGGAGCCGGCATTCAGATACGGTTTCGAGGGTTTATGGTAGATTTGAGAGCTATATTTATGCTATAGTCTTTCAAACTTGAAGTAACGTGCGGATCCTGCTGGGGACTCGGCTTTTGTAGGGTGTGTATCTTGGGAGAGGGTTACGAAGTCCCAGGAGCTCCGTCAGTGGAACAAAACTTGTAGGAGCATTAGAGGTCTGGGCCGAGGAAATGCTGTACACGCGCTAATAGGTTTCTGCTGATATTGATTGGCTTGTGTTGGACCTCGGAAAATCCCAGGGGAAAAGGCAGACTTGGTTCCCGTCTCCAACTTGGTCTGTCCCGTCGATGGTAATCCACAAGCAAAGCGGTACTATCAAAGGCGATTGAGACTCCGGCTTGCCGTGATCTTGTTGAATGAATTGGCGCCATGAGTTCGAGCACACCCTGCAAAATGGCATCACTGCATTAGACAGCGACAGTCCTGCAATTATCCCAATTCACCACCAATAACCCCTTTCAGACAAAGACCAAGCTATCATGTCCTTTCAACTTCCAACGCTTCCTACCTTGAACCCTCTGGAGTACGGCTTACGACTGATAGTATTATGAATGCTGCTTTGCCCACTTTTGTGCAATTCCATTCGTAGAACGTCTTTTCCGGTGTACCGCTGTGTTCTGCTCTCCCATGTAGGACTTTGGATCAAATGACCTTCGAGTTTGCGACTTGTTGCTGTTCTCAGAAAGTTTTGGTGGCTGCATTAGTGTTCCAGCTATGCAGCTTGCGCTGACTTTGCATCTTGACTCGTTGTGGGACCGGACATTGAGGTATAACCGCTGACAAAGCCTCATTGTCTTTCACTCATCGGCTGGTTAGACCGGGAGTCTCGGGGCTGAGCTCCCGACTTGCAGTTGAGGAATTCGAGCGCAAAGCCCGAGCAATCCGTCTTCCTATGCCGTGGTTTACTGAAAGAGTTGCAGTGTAATTCACTGGGGAGTCTCATGCGGAAGTGTTGCCGCTATTGGATGTGTTTCTTGATCCGATCAAGGCGTGCAATGATGCGATGCCGGTAAGTGTGGACTGCGTTGAAGTCCAGGACGGTATCCTCCAGCATTGATAATCGACTGTGGGCAGAGCATTTGGAGGTTTAATGCGGAAGTAAAGAAGTGTCGCGCGTGTTGTCCTGCTTCGACATTGACTTCCTCGCGGGAAAAGGCGCAGCAGCTAACACGTGAACAGTGTTCGATCGGTCGGCCACGGTTCTTGCGGGGCTGAATAACGCATCGCTTTGAAATGGCATGTCTTCGAGCTTCGCACCCATCGGTTTTCAAAACTTAAAACAAATGCAGGTTCAGCGATCTCTTCTCCCTCTCGTCGAAGTCATCAAATGAGACTAGTACACTTATTTTATCGGACGCATCTTGGATGGTGATACATAGGCACGCATCCAACGGGCAGGCGTCATCGTGTTCAGCAATGTCACACTCTCATTGCTTTGAGCGCCTCGTCGCAAGTTGATGTTTGTACCCTGTATGATCATTCTCGGTCCCCCATTCGCTTGCCCCCTCCCCCGGTAGTGCGATACTTACTGGACTGACCGTTACACCAGTGCAGGATAAGGTGAGCGGATTTGTTCAAGAATGCTAAGCTGAACATATCCATCGACGATTATATTTAGCTCATATCTTACTGAGTTCTGTAAATAGGACAACCTGTGTGTTACTTGTAAACCCGAAACTCCAGCAGACAGAGCAACTTAAGACCGCTCTTGAGGCTCGACATGTGTGCATGTTGTCAAGGTGGATTATTCTCTGATATCAGAAGAGGGTGAGCTCGTGGACAATGATGGGCTATCTTGTGGATTCATGCCATGACGGCTATATGGTGATGATAGCCCGGGAACAAGCACATCTCAGCACCACGCTAATAGGGCTTGAGTTTTCGCAGAGAGCCTTCCACGAGTGGCTGCCAAAGTTGACCTGCTTCGTTCTGATTCACAACAATTGGCCCTTTCAGGAGCGATCTTACAGCATGTTGAGGGCGATGATCTTGTGAGAGGGTGGCAGGGCGTTTGCCTAGACAAAGGGTGACGCGGAGAGTTGTTTTTCGAAGGCCCGTTTCGCTGGTCGTTGCTGAAGTACTCTCTCACAGTGGAGGCTTCATGATTAACGCTCTCGGTCTTGCGGACGCATTATGGACTTGACCCCGGCCTCGGTTCTCTCCAATTTTCTCGGCCTGTCCCTCTTCTTCTTATTCTTCATCACAAGTCCTATGATTCGGCCCTCAAGCTCATCTACACAGTCAACCGAGCTCATATTGAGGGTCTTGGTTGTGTACTTGGACATAACGACGGCTGTGTCCACGTTTCCCTCCTTGTCAGGCATCCTGCGCGACTGATGATCTCAATAACTCTGGAGTGGCTTTGCTCCAAAGAAAAGAGTCTCAAAGACGCGAATAGAAATTTGAACGCGATGAAGTCTAGGAAGTGATCGCACAAACAGGGGCGTAGGGCGTTATGTTGACATGCTGTGTGGTCGTGTTGGATTTTGGAACACTTCCTCCATTCAGCGAGTTCTTCGGTGCGTGCGTGTGTACATGTACATGTTTTCACGGGAATGACTCGAAGACTATACAGCTAAAGGTATCCCTCCCTAGTCCACGCCGCCTGATCGAAACTCCCCTCTGCCGTCCGCGCGTCCGTACGGTCCTCAGAACAGATGCTGTCAGAGGAAACTCCAATGTCGTCTGTATGATGTGTCTTATTTTCAGCATGACCGCCTCGCACAATACCTCTTTCGCCAATGTCTTTGACTCGAGCCGTGGCGAAATGGATCATGTCTCCGACAAATTGTCCGTTGGTCGGCAATTACTCCTGCGCAATGTCCTTAAAAGACTTGTCTCGATCCTCTTCGAAAGTAGCGGTACAGCTTTTCGTGATAAAGATGAGATAATGCCGAGCCTGGACCGCGCGTGCGTCACCACCAGTAAGGCTGGAAGTATTCAGTCCATTGATAATCTGCACGGCCTTCGTTCTGTCTCCATATTGGTTCGTTTTCAGGAATAAGTCACGATAAATACGAGGCGCCCGCGGGTCGCGTGCATATGTGGTGACAGCTGAGAGATAGCCTCAGAGCCTGTTTCAAACGTCTTCGCATCTGTTGGGAGGCTGCTGACTCCCGTTTCTTGAGTTTTCATGTGGAATCAAAGTATTGTATCCCATGCGGCGCGAGTGGACTGCAGCACCTAAAGCTCCAGCTACAATTATGATCAGCCACAAAATCTTTTACTCGCTAGAAAAAAGCGTCGATCTATCTGCGTGTGAGCTGGTTGGATATTACCCTACACGTCTTTGCACTGCAGTCCACTCGCACCGCATGGGATAACCGGTTGGTGACTCCATATTTCTTATGCCTGTGCGCATTGGAGGCCTCTTCTTCAGACAGCTCCCGGCCGTCATAGTATGCGTCGAAGTATTGCACTTGCTCCTAATGACCAAGCCACAAACAACGTCGCTCTCGACCAACCGCGCGACTGGGAACGATCGCCGTGTTGGCCACGGTTGGTTTTGATGTTCATCATCCAGATGCAATTTTATGGAAGGACAGATTCGGCCAAAATCCCTAAACAATGCCGGACGTCCGTCCAGTGCTTCATGAGATGAGTTTTGACTCCACCATTGAGATCGAGATGCGAGACATCGACCTTACCTGTTGCTGACTCATTCTCGAACCCCTTATGAAAGAGACAGGATGCTCCGCTTCCTGGCAGATCAAGGGCGAAGACATATATCAGGTCATCAATCTGGGGAAGTCGAGTAATGGGGACCGAATATTTCGATCCGGGGGTTGCCGCAAAGTTTATAACATGCCATTGCATCGCCGCCAGGCGTCAATTAGACCATGTCAACCGGTCCAAGTCCATCGAGTCGAGGTCCATGAGATGGAGCCTCTTTAGATTGAACAGGTTGTCTTTGGCGAAGCATGCCGCATTGCTCGTGATGACTTCATGCCCAAAGTCACTGTGTTTCAAGTTCGGCAAACAAGAGACGCGACCGTTGGATATTCGGAGAATGTCCACGAGTCCGTCATTACTCGTATCTGCAACTTAAATGGTCCTCTGATGCACCAGAAACGACTGCCATAACGCCATCCGAGTCCGTACTAGTCTGTTCGTCTGGTGCATGACATCCGCGTGAGGGTTCGAAGCCATTCTCGCCCATCGACCGGGTTCACGAGGACCCATGAGTCGAGTCGTGCAGGATGTCACGTCAATTATTGATACTTAGCTCTAGACTCCTTGTTGGTTTTTCGACCGTGCTGAAGATTGCAAACGGCGGAGACTCCTCAAAGTTAGTCCACTCGCTCTTGGCGAGGCAAACAAAGTTCCTAACAAGCCGGTCGTTCAACTTTGAGCCAATGAGATATTGTAGCCCGTTGCTATTAAGGTCTTTTAAGTGCACATTGTTTGGCAAGTGATGGTCAAAGTCCGACGTCTTTGGCTGGACCAAAAGAATCGCCCTTCTCCTGCGTGTATCCCTTGATACAATCCTTGCTATCGTCACTGCTCTTTTCGCTTTACAAGTTAGTATGCACAGCAGCCTGATTGCGCTGATACCTTCATGTGCCTTCGGACCTGACTAGAAAGCCAAGCGAGCCTTCGAAGTGAAGGCTGATTTACTTTTCCTGGACGCTGTTCTTGCTCCTGGGAGTATTCTGTAACGATGCTGGCTTCGTCCTCTGTAGCTCGGTGAGGTCCCCACGAGAGGCCTTGATGTGCTAACGCCTGCACATTGAAGAGCTTTCTGGGATGCATGGCTTGACTACGTGGTCCCCAATGTGACCTTTGTCGAATAGGAATTTCGTGAGCGATCCCACAAGGAGTTCGCCGTACGCAATCTCGTTGGGAAAAACGAGGCAGTCCTGGATCGACAGCTTATTGAGTGATTGGTGGAATATTAGGATTCGGCGGCACAGCCCATAGTATTGAGTCTCGAATCCGCAAGAGTACGTCTAGAATGGGTCGGAATGTACATGCCACAGGAGGGCTTGTTCCGTTGTCGGGGCGTGCATGCGCGGTGTTCTCTATCAAGAAATACAACCTCGAACATCCACCACTTGGAGCTGTTCTTGCTTTATAGATAAACTACTGGATCTTCAGTTTTTCCAGTCTCTTCTGGGTCAAGTTACCATGTCTGATGAACTTGATGTAGCTGGCGATCGATTACAGGTCCCAGTCTGGGTTGAGTTTCCAAGATAGAGGGTCGGTGCCGATATTAACTACGTATTACTCGCTCTAGGCTTTGTAGCAAGACTGCATCGCATACCTGAACCATCGTGAATCTCGCACCGAAGCTACAAGGTACAGTTGCTGTGTGAATTTAATTCGACTAGGATCCTCGACTCGTTTCTTCGGCAGCAATAGAAGGCAGTGTTTGCTGACGAAACCATCCTCCAGAAGACATCACTCTCATCCAGCTGGCTGCAGATATGCTGGATTCGGAGAACATCAGAGCTCTAGACACCCGGCTCTTACCTCTGACTCTGAGCCCGGTATATTTTGCTTGAAATCGTCGGATCTAAAGACGATTAAAACGTCCAAGGCGTCGTACTGTTGGTTTTTAGACGATGTCGTCCTCGTGATGGGGCTGAGCCCCAGATGCAATCCCAGACTAAAGTGGATGCTTCTACTTCAGAGTCGTACAAGAGATGACGCGTAGTCTCCAAAGGCATGCTGGTAGACCGACTGTCACTACCTTGACTCACTTCGAATATTCGGTCCATGGAGGGAAACAAGCCGCCGCTTTTGCCACTAGACGAGCTACAAATTTGATCCTGTGTCATTTAAGGCTGTTGTATCATGTGGGAGGAACCTAACTTCGATTTTGCGTCGCTCCTCTCGGGTGTCTGACTGTTTGTTTCTGAGTATTTGATTGGCGATGCCGCGTCTGGCGTTTGCTCTTTATTGTTGAGGCCCCTATTTTCTGCTCAGCTCGACAGGCCCGGGCTCTCTAGAAAACCAATCATGGCCACCAGGATCTTATGCAAATTGAATGGCAACTTTCCTCCATTCTTCTCACACCAATCAATGTCAAGAATCGTATGAGACAGGACATATGTGGTTGTGCTCTCTACCTCCATCGTCAAGTCCAGCATAACGGTTCATCTGTTGCTCACTTCAAGGCCGTAAACTCTTTTGACTTGTTTATCACTAATATCACTAATACCAGGTCTGAACCAGCCAGGATCAGGAGTGCTACATTACCTGCACGGCCAACATTGGGCTGACTACATTCATGATGTCGCTGTGGTGCCTGGGGTTATTCTCGTATATGGGACGGCAGACGACCGACATGTGAGTGTGAATGAGCTTGATAGGTGTTGAACTGGGGAACGCAGTGACGTTACTGATACTCACAGCCGGAGTCTATTCATTTGAGCAACTGGAATCAAGACATCCGAACTAAAGGATCAAGTAAGACTTCTCAATCACCGCTCCTCATACCGCTTGATTGACGGTCGTTTCGTTGGATAACGACATAACTCAGGTACTGTGGTGGAACATACGCTGATGTTCCCAGTTTTGATCATCGAAATGAGATTGTTACCCAAAAGGTATTGTCCAGAGGCAGCGATTGGCTGCACGTCTATGCAAGCCACCGCGCGTCTTCCAACTTCACTGCACGGCGATGCACGGTCAAGGAATGGATTTTTGACATATTTCACGAACGACAATTGACAATGAACATGATCTGTGCATGGATGATTGCTCTTCACTGCAGTTGTCACTTCCGTGGTTTATGGAGATTGAGGCGAGCACCGCCTCGAGCGGAACGGAAGATGTGCAGAGTCGAAGATGCGACAAGCCCGTCAGGTGGCGGTGATTTGATGACGTACTGTTGGCTTTTGATGTCCATGGAAAGAAGGAGGAGCATGCCTTTGGGGTTAAGGGAAGGTATGAGGACCAGAGCCGATCACACATTATGGGAAGGCAGGTGGTGCTTAAGGTACCTTACCTATGCGGTCCAATGTGGAAGGGAAGGTGGCCGCAAAGCCACGTGCCGTAACCTTCCCGAGGAAAATGGAAAGACGTGGGAAAGAAAAGAATTTTTTAAAGAACCGTCCTTCATCATTGCATCGCTGTCGTGATCAAGCTCTGCCGGTTCTTCTCTTCAGATCATTCCGAGTCATAGCGCAACCAATCTGTCCGAGCCCTATTTTCGGTAGGTACCAGAAATAGCGCAGGGGACAGTACCCATTCAGAACATTTACCTTGGTGGACCAGGCCCGCTGCTAATACTGGACCCTGCGATCCTCAAGTGAGGTGCCGCACGGAACGTTCCTACGGCACTAAGAGCCCTGTAGATTCAGCGCACCTCTGGCGTGGGGCGGCACTAAGGTACCTGAGGAAAAATCCTAGCGGAGCACCTGCCCGCTCCGCAGACACGGAAACAGGTCAAATCTCGACGTCACTCACTGCCCCGGGCCGCCTGCACACAATTGCACACAATTGCACACCTTTGCTGCCTCCTACCATCCCAGCATTCACCCAAACTATTCGTCGCGAAGACCCGAATCACCTCCATTTCGGATGCAGCCCTCACTTTCTCCCGACATCACTCTTGACCTGTTGATAGAAGGCAGCCCGCTGGCTGGGCTCCAAGGGCCCTCGTCCAGGCGAAAGTCCGGGCAAGTTCGGAGGCACAGACTTCCAGTCGCAATCATAATTACAACCACAATCGCAGCCACGCCGCCAGATTCCACCCGTCAGCTATCTCAAGCAAATTCTTCGCTCCTTCCGTGGAATTCGTTGCTGAGATTTTCATTGCTGTGCTGTCAATCACGATGCCTGGTCTGCTGCAGCGACGAGGGAACAGGCCCCTGGATCTTTGCCCAAGCGAGCACAGCCAGTAAGTTGTCTCTTCGTCTTCAGCGGGAACCTGACCACCAGCTTGACTTGATTTAGATTGTTATGGAGAGCCATCACTTCTTCGATGTCGAGCATGTCCGCACATTTTCCTATGCTCCACAAAAGCAATCAATGCCCCAACGCGGGCGGTCTCCGGGAAACGCCGACAATCCCCTGATATGTCCCCGACATGCCACTCCCCTTTCTCGTCGAATAGCAGCAGCATCGTGCAAGATAAGACGATCGTTCACAAACACCCACGACCTCCATATCCTCACCCGACTCTCGAGATAGAACCAAGACGAACGTCAAAACGGTTGGGCAAGTCTGCCTCCGCTGCATTATCAGGACAGAGGCACCTGTCAAAATTCGCAGTCCCTGGACCAAGGGCTCGGCGAAGCGACATTCTTCAAACGACTGACGACGGCATTGGGACTTATTGTGCAATATCAAATGAGAAAATAAGACTCAGCAGGCCGTTGTGCCTACCGTGCGCTGTCGTCAGAATCCTAGGACGCAACTTTTCTAGGAATCTTTTCCATACTCTCTAGTTTAGACACCCTTAATACTGCTGCTAATCTATTGAAGCAGGCGTTGATTAATAGAGACACTTCATATCAGGCATAGGCTATAGATAATAGGGCATTATTAATTAGGTGTGTGATATAGGGTGGAGGCTTATAGAGGCTAACTATAGTTAGGGGTTAAAAGATAGATTACTGAAATCTGCCTCCCTGTATAATATATATAACCTGCTCCCTATATATAACCTTACTACTCTTTTATTACTTCCTCTTTATACTTAACTAGTTCTAGTGATCCTAATAAAGCGCCTTTATCTTAAGAACTTTATCTTTAAAGATAAATATAATATTAGGTTACTTTATAGTTACTGCTCCTATTAGCTTTATATATAGGTTATATTTATGCTATTAAGGGTATATTTATACCTAATTAGTACTCTTACTTTTTAATTAATTACGCTTTCCCTTATAATATTTCTTACTTCTAAGTTAGTAGTTAACTTATTTTTTAAGGTTAGTATAACCTACTTTTTAAAGTTAATAATTATTTCCTTTTTAATATATACTTTTTTATTTCTTTTCTTCTTTTTTCTTTATTTAAGAATAACTTTATATATTTTATTTATTACCTTTCTTATATTATTATTATATCCTCTCTACTAACTATTTATATTATTAGATCCTTATTTATATAGTAGTTCTTAAGGTATATTATTACTATATCTTTCTCTTTTCTATACTACTAACTTACTAGCTAGTCTTATTATATCTATTATTCTCACTTTTAATACCTTTTTACCTCTTAACCTTAATAGTAGTAATAATAATAAATACTTTCTACTTAACTTTACTTACCTTAATATATATACTCTCTATATATATACTGCTCTTACTTATTATTATTTAGTTTACTTCTTAAAAGAAAAAAAAGAAAGCTATAAAAGTAATTAAAGTTAGTAGTATTTAGGTTAGTTATATATACTATATTACTTATATTAAATATAAAGCAGCTAACCTTAATATTAAGTATTATAATTAA
Organism: Colletotrichum siamense; assembly: GCF_013390195.1. Taxonomy (NCBI): domain Eukaryota; kingdom Fungi; phylum Ascomycota; class Sordariomycetes; order Glomerellales; family Glomerellaceae; genus Colletotrichum; species Colletotrichum siamense. Next base: position 496,815 of record NW_023501024.1, on the reverse strand, counting down.
ATAGGTATATACTATAATATTATTGCTTTATTATAATACTAATAATAATTTTAGGTAAAGGTGTTTACTATATAAAGTATACTTCTTATAGATATATCTATCTTAGTAGTATAAGTATACTATTTCCTTATTACTTCCTTATAGTATCCTAATTACTTTAGATCCCTAACTTTACTAAAGGGGCTATTAATAACCTCTAAGATACTATAGAGACTTCTAATAATAATATTTATAACCTAAAAGTAAGTTATAACTTCTTAGTTACTCTTATAATATTCCTTTACTAATTCCTCTAAGCTTAAGAAGATTATTAAGTTACTATTAGTAATATACTAAAAGTACTTTTTTATTATAACTCTACTTCTATATATATTATACCTCCTCTTTAAGCTAAGATTAAGTTTAAAGATCTTATTAATACTACTTTTATATTTCTTATTCCTATTACTCTTACTCTTATTATTAGTATTACTCTTATATTTACTTTTAGCCCTACTTTTAAGTAGCTTTTAGCTTATATAATTATAGTTATAGAGAACCTTACTCCTCTTAATGCTACTCTTATTATGCTCCTCAGCTATATAGTTATTACTCTTAATAAGATTTAATAAGTAGTTTATTTTATATATTACTACTTATACTTTTTAAGAACTTAGCTAATCTACTACTATAATATATCTACTTTACTTATATTAAGGGAGAGGGGGAGGAAGAAGAAAAAAAAGAGGAAGAGGGAGAGGAAAAAAAGAATAAAAAAGAAAAAGAGACTTTATAATACCTTACTTACTACTTAGAAGTTACTCTTATGCTGTTTTTATATTACTATTATACTATTAGGAGGATTAAGTTTTAAAGTTTATAAATAGTTAAGTAGGGAGTTAGTTAGTATAGTTTTTATACTACTTACTAACTATAGATTATATAGTCTCTCTATAACTATTATTTAATTAATACTACTTCTTTATAATGCTATATTAATACTATATCTTTAATATAATATTCTAGCTCTTATATATTTTTATTAATATTATACCTCTACTATTAGATAAAGTACTACTTTTTCTTCTTAAGGCTTTAATAGTTTATAATATAGTTAACTTTATATAGGAGTTTACTATTAATATTACTAATAAATAATAGTTAGTATAGTACTCTATTATAGTGATTATATAGTTCTAAGAGGGATATATAGAAGATATTATAAATTTAATACTAGCTAGGAATATCTAATTAGTAAACTACCTCTAATATTCTTATAATTACTAAGATAGTAAAAAGTCTTAAATACTTATTAGCTAACTTCTAGCTAGGTTACTATCTCTAAATATGTTTTCTAGATAGAAACACTAAGTCTCTAACCTTATAAGCCTTATAGACTTATATTTTATTAGCTTAGATTATATATATTTATTATACGCACTATAGTAGAGGCTTAAAGGCTTTTTAGTTAGTATAAAGTCGTTCTATATAGTTAGCTACTATAGTGTTCTTAGTAGCTAGCCTTATATTAGGCTTTATAGTTATAGGACTAGTTAGCAGAAATCTAAAAAAGGCTTCTATTAATGCTGCTTATATTACTAAATATTAAGTGTTATTATATATAAATTATATAAGGTGAAGTTATTACGCTTAATCTAATTAGTCTTATATATAGAAGTATTATAGGTATTACTTTAGGTGTTAGTTTTACTATTCTGTTTAGTTATCTATCTAAGGGTAGAAAGCTATACTTAGCTACCTCTTAGTAGCTAAGAGGTAGTAGAGGTATATTTAGAATTTGCTAGTAAAGAGTGATTCCTTATTAAAGATAATACCTTTAAAGATATTAAATATTTTAAAGATCTTAGTAAATAATAGATTAATAAAGCCTTAAGTAGTAAGCATTAAGTATATAGTGATATATATATTATATTTAGTAAGCTAATTAATTACTACTAAGATAGTATTATAAGATCTATAACTTAAGAGTATTATTAATATAGGTAATTTAGTAATAAAGTTGAGGGAGATCTCTTATTAGGGCTGTTATAGTATAAATAGGGGCTATAGTAACCTATAAGGGTAATAATAGTAAAGCTTTATTCTCTAGCATATTATATAAGTATTAATATAAGCTTTAATATTCTTACTTATTAAGTCTTAATAGTAATATCTCTTAAGTAGTATTAATATCTACTTAATACTATAATACCTTACTATTAGTATATTATAATACCTCTTAATAACCTCCTAATAGATATTATAGTATATAGGAATATATATATAATTACTAAAACATAATAACTCTTATATATTATATCTCTAGCTTCTCTACTAGTAACCTCTAGCTTATTATAAGTATTAGCGCCTCTTAGCTTATTAGTATTCTTTAATAAAAATATCCTTTTATTAGGCTACTAATAACTAGCTTATTATTAATATTTAACCCTCTTTAATAGCTGTTTTAAGCGTTATATTTTTAATATAATCTTATAGAATAAGTAGCTTACGATTTATAGTTCTAGTAGTAAGCTTAAGTATCTCCTTAAGTGCTATGCTGCTATTCTAACGCCTTAAGCTTATAGCTTTATTACACCTCTTAAGTAGCTTTTTAGAGCTTATATCCTAAGTTAGAGCTCTTACCCTCTTTTATTTATTTTACTACTATAGTAACTATATAACCTTAACTTTAGTACTACTCTTATAGTAATACTTTATAAATATTACTATTATAATAAGTAGCTCTTATATAGCTTCTACGCTTAATAACTGCGTTTTTATATCTTTAAGTAATTCTTAAGCTCCTCTTTTAGGGTATATAAAGCTATAATTAGGTCTCTATAAAAGCCTATTTACTAGATTTTTTATTCTTAGTTTAAACTTAATATTAATATTAAAAGCTACTAACTTATTAAGCTAGTATAGCTACCTACTATTTAGTTTCTTCTTTATATTAAGAAACTATAAGTTAAAATGATCTGTGAATACTATAATATAGTCCTTACTATATATTAGATAATACTATTAGTTCTTTAGAGCGTTTATAATAGTAAGAAGCTTTACGTTTCCTATTCTATAGTAGCTTTTTATATTTATTAACTTTTAGGATTTAAATATAATAAGGTGCTAGCAGTTTTTAAATAGCTAAGTAATTACTACCCTAATTACCTATATAAAAGTATTAGTTTATAGCCTTATTAGCAGTATAAGATTAAAATACTATAGTATAAGCGCTTTAGTGAATACCTTAAGGAGCGTTTTAAATGCTATAATAATGCTTAGTAGTAAATTAATTTCCCTTAGCTTTACTTTTTAAAATAAGTCTATTAATAGTATAATAATCTTAGTATAGTTTAATATAAACTATTTATAGAACTTAGTAAAGCTTAAGAATATTTAGATATTTTTAATATTATATAGTAGTAGCTAGTTTATTATAGCTTTAGTATATACTAACTCTATTTTAATTTCTTTATTTAATATAATATATCCTAAGAAGCTTATATATAAAGTATAAAACTTATACTTATTACTATTTAAATATAAATTCTACTAATAAAGCTATTTAAGTATACTATATATATATTCCTTATATGCTTTATAACTACTACTATATATTAAGATATTATCTAGGTATATAATATATATAGTATCTACTAAGCTACTTAGAATATTATTAATATATACTTAGAAGGTAGCTAGCATATTAGTTAAGCTAAATAGGATAACTAGGTATTTAAACTAGCTATACCTTATATAGAAGGTAGTTTTCTACTTATTACTCTTAGCGATATATATCTAATAATAAGCATTCTTAAGATTAAGCTTAGTAAAGACTAATATATTAGATAGGTAGTTTAGAATCTCTCTAATTAGTAGTAATAGCATTCTATCTTTATATATAATCTTATTTATTACTCTATAGTTAATATAAAGCTATAGTTTCCTACCCTTCTTAGGGATAAATAAGATAAATACCCCTATTAAGCTAATTAATAAGTATATCTAACCTCTTACTTCTACCTTTATTAAGTAATCTTATAGGATCTTAAGCTTATAGTTTAATAATAAGTAGATAGGGCCTTAAGGAATAAAAGTAGTATTATTAAGCTTAATATAATAGTTATAAGCTGCTCTTTTAGGGAGTGAAATAGCTTTCTCTTCTGAAAATAAATTATTAAAGTTATTATAGTATACTTATTAATCCTCTATATTACCTAATAGTGCTAGAGGTGTATTAATAGCTAAAGTAATAGTAATATAAGCTATTATAGTATATTATAAGCTGTTTAATAGCTCCTTCTTAAGGGCGTTTAAGTAGATATAGCGTTTATAGATTAGATAGCGTTACTACTATTATTACTAGCTGATAAGAAGGTTAATATCTTCTAACTATAGGATGCTTAGGATTAGTATAGGTATTAATAGATCTGCTATAATAAAGTAGTGTAGCTGTATTTTTATAATATTATTACTATTAGAGATTTTCAGTTAGAGGTAGTAAGTTTTAAGTATTTAGATCTCTTAGTTATTTATATCTATTAACTAGGGAGCTAAATAGATATATAGATTAGCTTTAAATATATTAAGTAAGCTATAACTAATAATATTTCTCTTTAATCTTAAGTTAATAAGCGCTTTTAGTTTTACTTAGTTGCTATTAAGTTATATTTAGGTTAAGATATCTAAGTAGCGCCTTTACTGCTATAAATTTATAATATAAATAGGTATAGCGTTAGAGTTTATTACTAAGCTTAGCTACTCTAGAGCTATATTATTTATAAGGTAATTAGCTGCTTTATAGCCTTTTTAGTTATACTTTCTATATACTATATTTAGATATATATTAGCTAAATAGCCTGTTTTACTATAGTTATAATACTATTAAAGCTATACTTTTAGGTATAAGCAGTCTCTTACTATATAGCTAGATTTATAATAGTTATAATAAATAGTATCTCTAGGAGGGGATCTATACTATTAGAGGGGTGTAGTAGTATTATTAGCTAGCTACTGCTTAGTTAGTAAGGCGCCTCTTAGTAGGCTATTTAGAGGGGAAGCCTGCTAGTTAAAGAATATTAATAAAGACTGCTTAATATATTGCGCTAGGGAGATAAGCTTATTATAAGTGTATAGAAATATTATTTATAAGGTTATAGTGTAGTATAGTTATAGCTATAGTTTGCTAAGTAGTATTAAAATATATTATTTCTCTATTAAGTAGTAGTTTAATTTAAGCTTTAAGTTATTAATATAACTTATAAATTTATTAACCTGCTTTCTAAGCTTTTAAGAGGTATTATCTAAATATATATTAGCAGTTATATTATAGCTTATAGGGTTAAATAAATTATTATATAAGAAGGTTTTAAGCTATAAAAAGGTGATCTAGCTTATATAGAAACTTAGCTCCTTTTAGAGGTTATAAATATAGTATATTTATAAGGTTTTAAGATAGCTATAAATATAGCTTATTATATATATTATTTTATTATTATTAATATATATTTAGTATGCTTATAGACTGAATTAGTAGCTATAATTAAATAAGAAGCTTTATAGATCCCTTACTAACCCTCCTAAATATAATAAGGTAAGTAGTAAAACTTACTAAAAGATAGTATTAAAGCTTTAAAGCTGAGGTTTAATAAGTATAAAGCTAATAGCTTATAGCTTATTTATAGAGTAAGGTTAGCTTTATTTTTATAACTTAGAAGCTTTAGATTTAGTAAAGTTAAGTAAAATAGTTTTATAGCTGAGGATTAAAGCTTTAGTAATATTAAGCATAATATTAGATTAAGTTAAAATAAGCTTATTATAGCTTAATCTAAGTATTAAGCTAGTTAAGGCGCTTTAGAGGCGTTTTAATTTAGTATACCTCTTATATAAGCATTCTTTATATATAGTAATAAGGATCTCCTCCTTAAGTATATACTCTTCTTTATATAATTTAGATAATTAATTACTAATAATATAATTTAGCTATTTATAAATTTAGATATACTTAGCTAATAGAGGTTTACTATATTACCTTTACTTAAGGGGAGTAATACTTTTTTATTCTTATTATATCCTCTTTAGAGTTAACTAATTACTTACCCTCTATTATAGAGATAATAAGTCTTATTATTCTTACTTATCTTAAATACTTAGAGTAGTTAATAGTAGTAATACCTTATTACTAAGTTATTATATAGATTATACTCTCTTAGTATATTATATTTAAACTAATATTTTAAGCTTTTAGCTTAATCCCTTTTATAAATAGAGATTTTAGATTATTAATTAGGTATATAATATAAAGTAGAGGCTTATAGAGGCTAACTATAGTTAGGGGTTAAAAGATAGATTACTGAAATCTGCCTCTCTATATAATGTGTATAACCTGCTCCCTATATATAACCTTGCTGCTCCTTTGTTGCTTCCTCCCCACGCCTAACTGGTTCCGGTGATCCTGACAGGCATCTTGCACGGCGGCGCGCGCCTCCAGTGCCCAGGCGCAACACGGCGTCAGCAGCAAGAGCGGCATGCCTGAGGGCTTCAGGACCGTTGATCACGGACTGGAGAAACTCATTGCAGCAACCCATCGCGGCGTGGTGTTCGCGTCGAGCCACTCGCGGACTATCTTGGGCCGGACACCCTGCACGAGTTCGAGGGGACCTTCGACGGCCGCATGCGTAAGACCCTTTAGCGCTACTGCTACGGCCTATCGGGCAATTGGAAGCTTTACCGCGAGATCCTCAGGGGCTCGTACCAAGCGACGTAGCTGGACATTTTCCTTGTCGCCTTCGGCCTCCTCGTCGCCGGCAACTAGTCGCTGATGCTTGCCGACGAGGCCAGTTAGCACTGTGTCATGTATACCGCGAAGTCGGACACAAAGAACGTCAGGGTCGACTCGAAGACGGAGATTTTGACACACAAGGAAGGCATGCCGCTGCAGGACCCGCGGCTCACCGACTTGATCCCGGAGCTCGACAGCCCGTGGTCCGTAACGATGGCGATGGTGTGATCGAACCTGATCGTCCAGCGGGACATGAGCACACTCGTCATCCCCCAGTTCGTGCTGAGCGGCTCGCACGAGTCCATCGTGAAGTGAACTATCGGGGTGGGCTGCAAGGGCAACAACGAGAAAATGACACACCCTCGCATCCGCTGGGGCAGCCTCATGGAGCCGCAGGCTTCCCTAACCTGGAGGACAACGAGGCGATTGAGTTTGTGCAGGGCGATATGAAAGAAGTGCCTGGCTGTCAGCACGTTGTGAAGCTCGATCCTGTGACACCGGAAGGCATGTCGGACGCGCTGGTCACGGGTCGCCGACTCGCAGCATGTAACGCTACACGCACGGGGACATGGCCTGTGAGCCTGTCTACGGACATGTCGCGCCCCGCCGGCGGTCACGCCGGAGGGGCGGGTGGAGGCATTGCTGCTTCAGTGTTCTCTCCGAGACTGGAAATTGTAACGCGCATCATGTCGCGGCGCTCGAGTCTCGATGAGCAGCGGCTGCTCGACTGGATCAAGATGTTCACGGACGATACGTTTGACGTCATCATCTTGCGCTAGAACGTCAAAAAGAACATGCCAGTATCGCTTCAACCGAGCGCATATCCTCCATCATCCAGTAGCGGTACCATCCATTGACGTTGTCCTGACGAGCGCCGGCAGCAGACCCTGTGGGTTGAGCGGCATGGATTCGTTGCTCCGGCGCTTTTTATTCGGCCGTGGCGTTGTTTTCGTCTGGCTTCGCGGAAACCACCTTTCCCGTACTTGGGGATGAGTCTCTCGATCACCTGGATCGATGCATCATCTGACACTTCCGTCCATGTCAATACCGGCTTGCATGCATTGCGCCAATTCTAATGCAATTTTTCGCAGCATTGCATCGCTTCTCCTTCATACCTGGAACCAATAAGTCGTGTCATGCGCTAGCTCAAATCATCCAAACGATTTAACACGGGTCAAGTGATTCACACTCGCCGTCCTGTCCAAAAGCAGATCCAGCTCATGGAAAATAGCCGAGCGCCGTCTACAACATCTATACTACAGGCCGGAGCTATCTATCATTACAATCCCAATGGTACTTAGCTGGAAACATGAAGTAACATGATGTTGCTCCTACCCTAGACATTTTTGTGCATGATAAAGGAGACTGGTCTTGATTTTATGGTGCTACTACGTCGTAGTATGTGTGTGTGTGTGTGTTTGCGGAGGCTGACTTGACGTTGAGAATCACCATCTGATCATATGGAACTGTGCTACAGCAAAGTTTGACAAATCTTTTGGTATCATTGGTGTTGTTGAAGACGTTCGCGCTGGACTTAGCTCTCAGCAGAAGAGCACTTTGCCTTGCCACTAGCATGTCCTTTCCAGCTCCAATCCATGCAATAACAAGAAACGCGTGAAAGTAACATGTCTGCTGAAAAGCTCTCCGCTATCAAAGGTTTCATGAACAAATTGAAAGAGGCCCGTGACGTCTTCGTCGTGGTATCCGCCTGAAGACCAAGTCTCGTTGTGGAAAGGATGCGCGTGTCATGTCTTGCGTGAGCTTAGCTACCGGGCTAATCTGCCGCACACGGCAATTCCCACTGGAGAACTTGGGCTCCCGTCTGCTCTTCTATGTGTAGATCGGCTGGGGCTGTAGCAGTAGTTGGCTCGGTCATGACCGGTGAAGGCCTGGTGCTGTATGTCTTTTTGCCGTTTTGGAGGCTCTCGGCAGGTCGACCTCCTCGTACATCGTTCGATGGTAGCGGACCAGCCTTTTGACATATATCAGCCTGGGATTATGACGCTAGATACGACCAGAATAATTGTTGCGAAGGATAAGGCGCAATTGCTGCTTAGCAATTATGGTTCCACTTTTATAACAGTTATAAGCCCTTTGACTCTGCTAGTTATCGTGTTATTTTTGAGTAGTAAAGACCCGCGTTCGAATCCTAACTCCGGCGTACCCGGAAGGGATTTTTTCCCCTTAGTAGAGACTCTCGTAGAGGGACTACGAAGTTCAGATCCAGTAGACGACTCTCTAAGATCTGAGGGGGTGTGTTGCGAAGGATAAGGCGCAATTGCTGCTTAGTAATTGTGGTTCCACTTTTGCAACAATAATCAAATTTGGGGATGCGAGAGCGACCAGAAAGACGGCCAAGGGATATGGAAGCATGGATAACCCACACGATAGCAACTTGTTGCTTTGGTCTAGCGGTTCCGCGCGGACAGGTCAGAAGCTGCTGTCTGTGGCTATTGCGGCGACGCAAGCTCAATTCAAGCACATCTGTGGAGACGGCATGCAGAGATGAGGGTGCTGAAAGCATTACCAGCTGGAGAGGATGATGTGATCGAAGGAGGCGCTGTACATCGTCAATGGAGAGCTGTCGTCGTTTTAAACACGAGGTCCAAAAAGAAACGGCAGGGGAAGAAAACAGATGCAAAAGAAAGGTCGAAGGGAAAAGGCAAAAGCAAAGCTAAGGGAAGTGAAATTCTTGTTTCCCCCTTCCGATACTTACTTCTTTCGTTTCTTGCTGTTATGTCCTCCTTCTTGCTTGCTCTGTGGGCCTTTGGGCATGTCACCGGAAGGCGTCTAGGCATCATTCCCCACACCACTTGGTGCTTGCCTAGGTACCTCACTCTCAGTGTGAGCTGAATAGATACAGTGCCACAATGTGGGTCTTACGGGGTGCAGGCGTGCAGGCACCGTGACTGTTGGGGCATCGCTCGTCGGCCGACACTCTCTGTAGACTTCTCAGCTGCCACCATGATGGACTCTCATGGCCAAATCGTTGGATTTTCTTCCGTCCCCAACCCCGCACTTATTCAGTCTCGTCAAACAAGGTCATCGGTATCATGAGGACGCACGGGTGAGACCTGCGCAGCTCCTCGGGTCCAGCCACATCTTGTGCGCAACCATGCTCCTAGAGCGCCACTGAGCCCAACGATGGCAAACGCGAATGGGAAACGCGCATTCTCCATTCCGTTGGCTGAAAGACATTCGAATACCTGGGCTCCGTCAATTGAGAAACTCGGATGTTGATTTTCAAGGTGCCCGCGCATCAGTCGGTGGAAGACGTGAAGCGGCTGGATTGACGGTTGATAGTGCGCTGGACGGCCGTAGTTTTGCACGTACCTACCCCAGAGGATGGGACCCCTAGATCCCAATTGTGGGGCTCGTGTGAAATTTCGCATGGGAATGGGAAACGCCCCCGCCCCCAGAATTCGATGTCCCGGTCATCAAGGTGCCGGCCACTATGAACGGTACCTTTGGTACTGCATGACGTGTAGCCACAGGGGTTGACCAGAGAGGTCGCAACAACCCACGAAGTTGAACCTTGTAGGGCAGGAAAACCACGCTGGCCTGGATGCAGGCTCCGATCTACAAATATTACAGTTGTTAGAGCGACTTGCTGAAGGAATAAATTGAGCAACGCCGCTGTTACTAGCGCAGCCATGCGTCGCAACATTGCACAAAGCCACACCCCATCGACCAAGCCACACCGCACTGCACAGCGTCCTGCACTGTACATGCACAGTGTATGTTCTCCACATCTTTCACCCCGCCTGGTCAGGGTTTCTGCACAACAGCCCGAAGTCAGCAGCATCCTCTGTCGCCTCCAGAGTTCCAGCCCCATCGATATCGAGGCAAGGAAGATCCCGCGCCCGTCGAGATCCCGATCGTGATACCGAGTGTTGTTCCCGATGGAAGTGAAGGTGTACGACAACGAAGTCATCGCCAGGGTTATGTCGCCTTTCAGGTCAGACAGATGCACGCCTTGTTGCGGAGACTTGGGAAGCCACCAGATGACCAACATCGTTGCCGTAAGGTTCATCTCCATGGCTGTCTCAGTGTTCGAATCAAGCCCACAACACGCGCCGGTCAGACTACCGATTGATATCTACTCCCTCTCCATGAAGAAACCACCGCTAGCTTGGTCCACGACCCTACGAGCGACAAGTTTCGGTGCAACGCCGCGATCCGGGTGTTAACGGTGCAGTGCGGCGTAGACGTCAAGACGATCATCGCAGCTTTCAGGGAGGTGCCTCCCAAACTCGCGACACTAATGAGCATAAGCAGGGGATACCTGAGGTCGTCCAGACCCGTCAAGGCGACGCCATATGTGCGCGATAAATGAAGAGCAGGAACGAATCCAAGCAGACAGCCAGCCTCAAATCGGCACTCCACAGAGCTTACCTTCGCAGGCCTAGAGCGTTGCACAGAATACACTTTCACGAAGGACAAAGACGAACGTGGCAGGCCTGTCCGTCGAGGAAATGCGCCAAATCGTGCAAGGTTCATTGCCCCCTTCCCGTATTATCACGGAAAGGATCGCTACTTTTCATCGAACCAGCGCGCTCGCCACCCCCTACCCCTTTTGTTTTTCTGCATTAACGAACAGTAGACATGCGCTCACACAGCTGCCGGGAACGAACAAATAAGGAGAATGCGCTTCCCCAACCTTCAGAAGCTACAGTGCCTGACAGCGAATATGATCTACGCTGCCGTCGCCGGCAATGAACGCGACGTCCCGTGACTCGATGATCGAAACGAAAGCTTTTCGGGGGACAAACATCAATATGTTCATCACAAGCGCTTCAGAATCAGCCGAGGGCAAGAGAACACCAACCCAATGGACGAGACGCTGGGAGTACCCGCAGGTCGAATTTGCGACGAAAGCGGAAAAGGCCTTCCAGGATGCTTTGGCGGAGTCCCAAAACAATGACTGCGCCTGCCACGACTCCAATAACAATGGATGGGGCTGGGGTCGATCAGGTATAAGCGCCGCCAGTTACGAGCAAGCCTGCAGAAAGTCTAGCTGCAACGCCTGGTTTGAACTGAGGAGGGTTGAGGTATCGACGAGAGCAGTGTTTGTCCTCAACGGAGGAAAGTCTGAGAAGTCGGCCTGCGTCCGGACTGCCGCAGCTGCAAACATGGAATGCAGAGGCCATGAGAAGTGGAGGGTGGATCTGTTCTGAGCCTGATCACGTTTGCTTGGCCTCGGACGGCTGTTGGGCGGTCGGACGCTCAGGCACCCCGCCACCACTAACAACAGTGGGAAGTGCACTGAGGGGCAGTGGCGCTGTAGTGACAGGGGCAATATGCCCAAATCAAATTCAGCTTGCTGGACGAGACTGAACGAGATATCTACCCATCCATCTTGGTACTGAACCTTTCGGTCGGCGAACCTGCCCGCCTCCCGAAACTTGCTCTATTATTTGCCTACCGCGCGCGCGCGTGCCGCATGACCTTCCCGCCCTCCTCCACAAGCTGTACGAACAACCGTCAGATCGATGTTGCTCTACGGGACGCACACTTCAACGGCTTAGACCCTCCTGTTGTTCTCAAATCGAAATGCACCAAGCGCTAACCTCTGCACCTGTTACCAGATGGACCGCTGCGTGCTGGTCAACCCTGCGATAATCCGACTTAGCCAACATGGCTCGCAATACTGCAGCTTGCGCCTTTACCTGTCGCCGTGGTATCCCTCTCTGCAGCTGCTCAAACTCTGCCACAACCTTCTCCCAAGCCGCCTACCTACACGACGACATCGTTCACCATCAACCAGGAGGGCGCGTACACGTTACTTGTGTCGGCTCTCATGCCGGAAATCATCGTGCAGAAGGTCGTGATTGACCTCGGCGGCGCGCGGAAGTCGTACCTCGGACCTCCGGAGAGCTTCCTCGTTCTCACCTCCCTCTCTAGTCCCAAGACCAACGATTGACCTTACAAAGATCCAAGCTGAACTCGATATTCTTCTCGGAAAACAATTTCCTAAGCTTGCGATTGAAGATGGCAGAAGGCCAAATCCACAGCTACACACGAGAGCAGATTGGTTCCTTCGCATACAATGACGCGAAGCCCGTGTTCTACGCCATACTACCTGCTTGCAAGCTCTACTCTACTCGCTCGGCCAGCGCGCTGTCAAGGAGCTCATACCAACGGCTTCTAATCTGCTCCCACGACTCAAGTAATTATCTGTTGTCCCGCACCATCCTTGACGTCTCTCGTGCGAATGCGAAAGCGAAAGCCCGGGACTCTTGATGAATTCGAGCAGCCAGGTCCGACTGGCCTTCGCCATGAAGACGCCGTACCCCAATGTCCAGACCTCGGACAAGAAAGACCGAGACCATGACATGCCGGCTATCGTTCTGGACCACATCGATCTCTTCGTTATCAAACCCTAGAAGCGGTCAAGGACGACGTTAGGAGTATAACCCATGTCGACAGCATCATGGCAAGGACTCGTCACCTGGATGAAAGCCTGCCCAGAGTTTTGCCCGTCCTACTTCGTCTTCGACGCATCGGAGCTGCCGGCACAGTACATCAGTCCCCAAAGTACGACAGGCATGTAAATCTTCACTGATACGCAAGGTTCGAGTCCTAATCTGAGAAGCTGACACCATCTGAAGTCAGGCCATCTTCGCCGTTTTTCCTGGGCGTCACCGAACCAAAACCCGAGAATGGAGCGCCCACTGCTTCATTATTCTACAAGGGATGCAAGAGTCGGAGCTTGGGGTATGGAGATTCATTCATGATCAAGGAGGACAACGCAGATGGCGCTTCGCTGTCGTATGCATGGCCGCCCAACAGGGCCTTTCGAAGGCTCCCCTACTCCCTGGATCAAGTACTTGTAGCGAGAGACACTTCAGGAGAAATTGCGGTCAATTTGAACTGGACCTTTTGAGCGTCTCGCCGTTTGTGTCATCTGGCCGGATTGTCCATGCGGGCAACACTCAAGTCTCCGAGTCCGTCGAGTCTTTTGTCTTCAATTGCTGCTTCTACCTCAGCTAAAAGTGGGCGACCCCTCTACCTCCTAATCGCTGCAGCTCATCCAGTCACTTACCAGTAGTAGCATATACAACCATTTCCGAGCGAGACTCCAAGTTTCTAGACCCAGATAACCGCATCAAAACGACCGACGGGACCTTGGATCCGATGGGCCTGTTTTTGAACGTCTCGTTTCTGCTGCAGAGAGCCATCAAGTTCTATTCCTTGCGGCTGCTTTGTATCCGTCACTGAACGCAATCATAGACTTCTTAGTGATTCATGCGAACATACGACAGGTCAGGGACGGATTTGAGCACGTTGTCGGCAGTGCAGTGGCGACAGTAGCCTCTCAAGTGGGCGCGAATAGTCTGCAACCGAGTTCGCATGCCTTGACAACTTGAGGCAGTTGGCGAGATCAGAGGCATATGCGAGTGGCTGAGAAGCCCAATAATGTCATGTTCACTGGGCAGTTGGTCCCTATTGACCGTGACCGCTTCACAATGTTGGAAGACCAATACAGAGGATTTCATCAGAGCCAAGGCCACAAAAGATAGTAATCAGGACAATTAGTTTCAGCATCACAGAAGATGGAGAGATCCCGCCAGAGATCAGGTCCCATCACGGCTGATATTGCAGGGAATCAAGCCGTCCCTCCCTCCAAGCTAAGCAGTTGGTATAATGGTCACCGAATGTTGTGAGGTTCCCACCCTGCTTCGCGGCGGAAATCGCCCATTTCCCACCGCATTCTGCCGCCCATCAACTCCATTCCGGTTGAAATCAATGACGGTCTGCGCTGGAGCTGCGACGCCCTTGGCGCTGCCCACACAGAGATGCCTCCGTGGTACAGATCCTGTGAAGTCGCTGTGACCTAACTCACGAGATCCTTAGCCAGGATGAAAAGCGTGTTCGAGTTGCGACGCCTCTGTGACCTTGAGATTGAACTCGGGAACACATCGACTATGAATATCACGTTTCTAGATACAACAGAGCAAGGAAGAAGATCTCGTGGCAGCAAATAGACTGGTAATCTGTTTTCCTCCAAAGTGGTGACGCAGGAAACGTGCGCATTTAGTGGGCGAACCGTCCCTGCCCGCTAAAGTGCCCTGTAACTACAGTGGAATGCTGCGATTTTTCCCAGCAACCCCGCCAGGACCAGCCCGCCCTCAGTGCCCGCACCTGCAGGGCGACTAACAGGGCACCTGCAGCCACAACAGCGCCCAAGGATCATGACGCAGATTACGGCCGCACCCAACTATCCATGGATGTCCATACCTCGGTCCCATTCCAGACGGCGGCATTAACGACGACGACGACGACGACGACTGGCGGCATCATGGCCGCAAGTCTGCCACGCACAGCCGCACGAAGAAAAGCCGGCCGCTGATCTCCACCTGCTTAAATTGAGTCCCATCTCGGCTGCTGCGCCGCGCTCGAATGCACTGATTAGTTGGACGAAACCTCTCGGTTCGTCGTACTGCCGCAACTTCTTAATGAGCGCCTTTCATTTCCTTAGAACAAACATAGGTTCTCGTCTCAACTTTCCAGGCTATAGGGAAATCTTAGAAGACCGGATTCTTAGTGGGCAGATCGGACGTCGATCATGTTGCACGCTATCTGCTGCACAAACTGTCTGGCGGGGCGGAAGAACTCCGTCCTTCCCCATTCAGCTCCGAGTTCAAATATGATTGGTCATGCCCGCCTAACTTTCGCTGGACTCATCTGAACTCTACGCAGCTAATTTCAACGACGCGGCAACTGTCCACGAGTGCTTAAATCGGTTTGACTCATCAACGTTCTCTCGCGACAGTCAGCATCCGGAGCAATGCAACGACCTTGCCTGGTCTCGTGCGGCTTACTGCTTGGATCTTGTTCCTGCTGCTGGCAACATGCGGCAGGTATGATGAAAAACGGCAGGTGCAGCCTTTGGCGTCGGCCGTCAGGCCCTGCCCACCTCAGACTGTTCCGGCCGCCTGGTTTCTGTCGGGTTCTACTGTCGTCGCCTACAAAGACACCGCCTTCCTGCATTGTGAAACTCAAAGCTTCCCGATTACATCATCATTCGGTCACGACCAACACCTCTCGAACGTCTCCAGAACACCAACCTGACCAAGTGCTCCCCCGAAATGGGCAAATACAAGGGGTGGCCGGTTCTTTTCCATCGAATTCGGGGCATCCACTTCCCGCAACACTGGCTCAATTGAATTCGCTCTCACCTGCATTCGGTATCGAGAAACTACTTTGACTTCCGCATTCGCGACATTGATAAAGTCCCGAGACATGTATTACGACGTTACGCAAGAGGACGGAACAGAGCTGACGTTGAGGACCTCTTGTGTTCTGGCTTATCTTCTCCTGCATCTTCTGTGCACTTTCTATTCATGCTTAACGGGGACAGCATGCACATCCCTCAAGACATGGAAGGTGGTCACACATGGCAAGGACGCATTCGTTAATAAGACCGTCGCTATCAATCACGACCAGTCTGCACCTTGCCTTCAATTCTTCCCAGTCGAACTGGTCTCCCTTCATCCGCAACGTCACTTCTTCTCCTACGATTCCTCCTTTCTTTTAGAACGGCATCTCTGACCCCAAGCAAATATTCAAGTCAAGGGAATCCTCTAATTCACCTTCGTTGAGTTGTCACCTTCCTGTCGCATGGCCACCACACCATTTGGCCCTGCCTCATCTGGAGCGTCGGCATTCTCCTCAATTTTCCAGCCCCCGAACTTATTCACAGATTTTGCGAATCCTTTGATTCACTGGCTGACCCTGGTCCATCCGTCTCTCCCAGCCTTCGAGCCTTCGAGCCTTCGAGCCTTCGAAACAACGGTGGCGCAACAGTCCTATCATCTGGATCGCTCATCAGTCCACGCGCAATGTCGGTACGCTTGACAAAGTTGCCAAAATATAGATATCCACAACAAACAGCCCGAGCCGCATCCCGTTTGCAATTTCCTTCCATTACAGCAGCCACGGCGAACCCTTCTTCGTTCAATTCGGCATTTTGCAGAGCTCAGTCCCGACTTCGAACCATCTCTGAAGATTCTCTTGGAATTTGAGGATGCTCGCCGTCAACAAATCAAGGCCTTGAGAAAGATCGGAACCAACAGGGCAGCCGTCGGAATAACTTACGTCGAAGAAGCTATCAAGCGTGTTGACTCGGACTTGACCGAGAACGACCCGGCATTCAAGTCGGCCTCCGGCAAGCAGCGTCAGGTGAAGCTCCCACTACACGCGAAGGAGTCTGGGAAATTTTACCACTCCACGGCTGATAAAGCAGACTGTCTTTCAAGAGGTAGCTACAGCATCAGAAAGACGCAGCAGAACGGCCACATGAAAAGGTTTCCGCCCACGAAACACAGCACCCTAGCGAGCATTCTCCGAGAGAAACTGCCGGACCTGGACGCATCCGTGAAGAGACGCTCGCTTCACCCCAGCTTGGCAGACAATCGCGCGCCCGGGACTGCTCAAAACTTCGATTTCCTGCTTCAACAACCCCAGGTACCCACAGCCACGCAGATCTGAGTGAGGCGATAACTCCAGAGGCCCTGCCTTGTTTCAAACCTCCCGATAAGAATCCATGCGACAAGCGCGATTACAACCACAGCGAATGTCAGAACATTTTCAGTGACGAAGACATCGATTCCGAGAACACAAGGAAGGGGTACAACCTGGACAAGGAAGAACACGTCGAGGAAGACCAAGACGACTCCTACGGCGACGACTCCGGGCAGCTTTCAGCTACGACGAGGGCAGAAGAGACAGCTGAGTTCAGGACGACCACTACTACGAGGACTTTGATGTCGGCGGCGACGGCGTGGAGCAGCGGCAGATTGCTTATAATCTCGGCGGCGACACACAGTCAGACACAGTCACAGCCTCAACGCCAACCGCAGCTAACCAAACATCCGCGGCGCAATTCTTACGAAGCAGCCACTAGAACACTGAAGAGATGCCCGCTCCGCTGTTCAGGAGACCACGGATCGTGCCGGCCCGCCGCATTTCGATGGCCCTACGATTATGGACACTGGACTGCCCTTGGCCGCAGAAAGTCTCGACAAGGCCTGGTCTCTTCTGACCAACCTGGTTGGCGCTTCGCGAGAAACTCCACAGACGAGGCAAGCAACGATGTGCTCCCGCACATCTCCCAGGAGGTCCGAAGGGAACCATACCTATCCCGGTCCAGCTCTTAGGGAACGCTTGGGGCTTGAAGTATGTTCAGGAATCTCGGCCAGAACCACCAGCAGTGAACCTGCACAGCTTCCCGTCCTCCAAAAAGCTGCATCGAACACCATCGATCCGAGCGCGGTCCTGTGTTGGCCGCTACTTGCCGCCATGGGACAGGCGTACAAGCCTTCCACACCGTGTGCCAGCCCCAATCCGACAAATAAATCCAACGATGCAGCTGGCTTTCCCTTTGCCGTCGGCAATGCTCTCGCCACGCATCCCATCCGCTGAGCTTCAAAGAAGATCGAGGGCGCAGTCACAGACGAGCGGCAAGACCTGGTTGTTGCGACAGGCGTCATGGCCGGATCAGGGTCAGCTGTAGATGGTACCGTCGCGGACCTTGAAGAAGCAATTTCGTATATGAAGGTGGTCTGCAAGCAATTGGAGTGAGCGGGCAGGGAAATGGAACGAGTAGGCGGCTTCGTGGTAGGTCGCTCAGATGCGACAGGCATCCCTCGATGTTGAGCAGAGGATTCAGAGGTCGAGACGTGATCATTCGAACTTCAAGGGCAACACTGGTAGAAAAGTCTCAGCTTATCTTGTGCTGGAGCTTCTAAAATATCGTGATACCATGCGGGTCTGAGAAGTCGAAGCTGATGTGCTCAAGACATCAATTGTGAGTGGAGTGCCAGGAGACGTCGCTGAAATGATGGCAGCCACCCCTACCCAGCTAGTCCTCCCATCCCTTCAGTGCCTCGCGACCAAGCACATGCTGCTGGAAGACGTCCGCCATCTTCGTCGCACCCTCTACCTGAACGAGCGACTAACCAAAGCCCAGCACTGCTTGTTAATGTTCTCTACACACCCCAAGGCGCCTCTGACGCCGTGTCCTAGGCGTATGCCAAGTCGGGTACGTGTCCCGAAGCTTGCGCTCAACAAGGTATGCTGAGCAGCCCTCCCAGCGGACCTCGTCTCTGGCGGCTAGGCGAATAACCCGAGAACTGCGTCAGTGATTGCGGCGCCCGAGGGCTTCGGAGAGGCAGCAAAGGTCTTCGGAGCAGTAGCTGAGGCCTCTGAAACACTCAAATCCGCGTCTCGGTCATGAGAAGGGGAGGATCAGGTCTATCGACTGGTTGAGGACGGACTGGCCTTACCAGAGTCCCTGGCGTCGGCCGTGGGTGCCTGGAAAACGTGCAGTATGAAGGATGCATCATGTGTGCCACCACTTCGAGACCACCGATAAGACATCCTAAGATTCTGCCTTTCAGTCATCAAAACCGCAAGTGGTTCCACCAGCCACGAGCACGCGCGGGGGACAACATACAAGCGACGGAAGAGAAAGCCCAGCCATCATGTCCAGGCGTCACACAAGCCCAACTTTTGTTCGTTGACATGCAGCATTCGGCTTGCTCACGAGCAATGCGGCATCCTTTCGCCACGAAATCGAAGTTCATGTTTTCGGGGGACCAACACATCGGAGCGGGTTTCATGTTGGGCTTGTGGCATTAGCACTCGGTAGGGTAGGGCCAGAGGCGCCTTTTGGACTGGTCGATCGGACTGGTAATCTGGCAGGATGAGCGATCAGCAACAGATACGCACGATCATGGCAGGGGACGGAGACAGACGAGGGACGAAGAGCTTGGCGACAGCAGCAGACAGAATACGAGGGACGGGAGCGCAAGCGCGCCGATGTCGAAGAGTTCGATGGTGATTGCGAAGCCTCAGTGCAGGATGCAGTGGGGATTGCGACGTCTGTGAAGCTCAGAGGCACCTGAGTTTGGCTGACGAACGGGCTTGTGCTTGCCACCGTGGAAACTGCCACCGGTTGTAAGTGTGGCCTCGACGACGGCAATGCGACATGGTGACGGCAGACTTTCGGTCGCAAGTGTGTGCACTGATAGGTAGAATGACGGGCCGGTGTGCGGAGACATCGAGTGTTTGCGAAGGCGTCGGGGCGAGGAGAGCGAACGTGGGGAAGTCGGGTGCCAATTGAGACGCGCCACGACGCGTCGGCGTCGCGTCACGTCATCGTTCCCGTGTGATATACCTTACCTTACCTTACCTTAGGTACTTAGTTACCAAGTGGTGGTTGGGTGGTATACGGTGGTGTGGAGTTGCCGACCGCTTCAGGTACCTGTGGGCAGCCCACAGCCTATGCAAGTTAAGGTAAGCCACTAAAGGCAGCCATCCTCCTGGAGGGTGCTACTAACAATTACTTGCACTACCTCACCCACACCACTGAACCACAACCTTCTAGCGCAGAAAGCCCTTGCCTGCTGGACTTAGACGGAAATGCCTGTATGTCATCAACTTCTTCTCATCATACAAGGCACTCTCACCTCATCTTCGTAGAACAACAATTACTTCCACACGATTAGTGTTGCGACCACGAGAACAACACCTCAGCTGTAATTGCAGGGGCCTCTAAGTCTTTTTAGCCTCCTTCGGAAGTGCGCAACTGTCCTCATCCTCTGCTACTCTTCATCAGACTCCAGCAACAACGTCCTCGCTGAGAAACGCGGGGTCGCACCCCGACCATCCTCAAAGGCTACCTACCACTCCAGTGGGGACTTCCTTCCCCGTCAAATGCTCCCAGTGGGGGGTTCCTCAGCCCTGTCGGAAACCTCCCCCGGCATCCATCTTTCTCCAAGCTAAGAGCTTTCTCCCGTCACAGGTGCCTTTCACGGACAGCAGCCATGTACAGTGGACGCTGGCCGCGAACGGTATCGCATCGCACTGAAACGATAACCGCTATATCTACTGAACTTCTGTGATGTCTGCCGCAACAAGTAGACAACATCAATAACTTCATCTGCATCTCTTCGATCCCTGCACATCGTCAACCATCATCCACCACCTTTTACCACGTCCAGTGCACACGGACACGCACATCCCCATGAATCAACCACCCATAAACCACCAATGCATGATCGTGCAAGTCCCAAAGTCGACGCCTTCATCTAGCCCACCATCCTCAACGCTCAACCTCCGAAACGCCCGCCATCCATGACCTGATTCCCTGTGAAGCGAAAGCAGATTCCCATCGCATTCAATGTCGTATGTCGGGAATCCCAGCCAAGAGACACGAGGAGTCACCGCCGCATGTGCCAAGCACAAAGTCTCCCTCCTCGTACCCTCGCTCTTCGGGCCTAAACAACAACATGATATGCGAAACGCTATTGCGCTTGCTTCGCTACCCAGTCAGGCCAGCGAGCCGTCGAGCCGTCGAGCCGTTTTTGATACCCTGACTGGCAAGAGCCGCCCGCCCGTTCAGGCAACTGGACCTCCGCTCTGTCCGTGAACGTGGTACTTCCTTCCAAGCTGGGCCCCCTCTTTCTACTTTCATCATCACAGCAGTGCGGAAATGGAAGGCACACCACCTTCCAGACTCTTACCTCTTCGGCCTCTATCCTTTCTCCTCCTTTACAAAACAATCCGTACCAGCCTTTGCCAACCGAGATCTTGACGATGATTTTGAACCCAGCCGATGGAGACTCGAACAACGCTTTCGACAGCAGATTCTCGGGTGTCTCACGTCTTCGGCAAAGCTTACGCACGTCATCAGCTCGCATCGAGTTCGGTCAACGACGAGACGAACCGCAATGCCTCTGGAACTCAACAACCGGGAAGGTAGACCAGCCAATCCCATCGCCTCTTCCCATGACACCAGCTCACGTATGTTCCTACATGTCCATCTCGAACCCCTCACGCCAATCATAGCAGCCCCGAACTCTTCGCTCAATTTGCCAAGCATGTCATTCGGCTCGGCGCCACCGAGAGGACTTCGGGCTCCCCTCGCAATCCGAAACCGCACATGGCGTCCATGAAGGCCCCTCTGGTCTCGAACGCAGAAGCGTTGCTTGCGATCATAGACCGCACTCCAATGGGCATCGCCGGTTCTCATGCTACAGGAGAGGGCAACGCACCCCACAACACTGGCAATCCTGCCCTTGCGGACAGCTCATCGGGAAGCCTCAGCAGCAGGCCTACCGCAAACGATTGAGCGAGCAGTGATGCGTATAGAGTAACTGAGCCCGATCTTAAGATTGAGATGTGCGCTGCAATATGGTTACGTGAATTGTGGGGAAGACTGGCTTCTGGGAAGGGTTTTATGGCTCTTCTAGTAGAGTTCGGATTACTCCAGCAGCTTGGATGTACTGCAAATGGTGTGTCGGGGAGAACACATCACAAGGGTGGCTGAAGGTTGTGGCCAGCCTGCCTGTAGCGGCTAACCATAAGAGGTATAGTTAAGTATAGACTTTTGCTTTCTAGGTAGTAGCTCCTAGCTAACTAGATAAAACTTAACTTATAAAACCTTCTTACTTCCTCCTTAAGCTAAAGGTTTACTAGTTATATACTTATAGTTCTATAGATTTTCTTAACCTTTTTAACTTTTCTTCTAATTTATATATATTCTCTATTAATTAAGCTATTTTCTCTTTAGCTTATATTATACTTTTAATAGCTTATATATATTATAATATTTAAGAAGCTATAATAGTAATATTATAAAGTAAGTTTCTTATTAAGTATGCTAATATACTTTTAGTTTAATATTTATAGCTAATATCTTTAAAATTATAAGATATATCTAAAGTAAAAGACTCTAACTATTTACTATAAGTTTTACTTACTTAGAGCAATAGACCTCTTAATAATATATAAAGCTTATAGTTATATAATTATAACTCTCTTAACTTTAGCTATATTTATATATATATATAACTTTACTATTCTTAACTTTATATTAGTAATAATATAGTTTATAATAATTTAACTACTTAATTACTAACTATGAAACTATTAATTTATCCTCTCTCTTATATATTACTTATACTACTATTAAATACTATTTTATTACTACCTTACTATCTACTATAGAAGTTAAGATATACTTCTTTTATTATAGCTATTATATTACTAAACCTTACTTACTAAAGTAGCTTCTTTAGAAGTAAGTTATTACTATTATTATCTTTTTATTTAATTAAGCTAGCTAATACTTTTTTTCTTTATACTTTAAACTTAAAAGTAGCATTTTAATTTATATTTAATTTTAATAAAGTAAATAAATAAATCTTAGTAAAACTAGTTATTAATACTTAGCTTAACTTATCTTTAGTAGAAGAAAGAAAGTAAGTAAATAAAAAAGTAGTAAAATATACTAATAAGAGTATTATTTATAACGCTATTACTTATAAATTTATTACTTATAATATAATTAGAGCTTAATAATAGCTTAAATCTATACTTAAAAGTATAAGCTTAATAGTATAACTCTTTACTATTATAACTAAAAAGTTTCTTATAGCTATAATATAAAAACTTAACTATTTAAATAAAGCTTTAAGCTTAGTCTCTCTATCCTCTTAGATAAATAAAGCTATTAATAATAATATTAATACTTATAAATACTTTATAAGTTTCTTTAAAATAGTTAAAATAGCTTAAGTAGTTAGTAAGTTAAGAAGAGTAAATATATTAAAATTATAGCTAATAGTAGTAGGGCTATTAAAACTATATAATGAGGTAGAAAATATTATTGAAATGTAGATATCTAAATAGTAGAGGAGAGGAAGATAGGTATAAATTAAATATAGCATAAAAAGTAGATATAGCTTAGAGAAGCCTTAAAAATAGAGGTAGCTAGAGGAAGATAGTTAATATAGCTTATTATAATAGTGAAAGTTTAATAGAGGAGTATAAAGATAAAAATAATATCTAAGTTTAAAAGTTATATAACTTAAAGGTCATTAGTAAAAGGTAAGAAGATTAGTCTAGCTTTTATAGTTAATACTACTTAAATTTTATAATATAAAGCTAGTAGCTTAATACTCTCTTTATTAGTTAGTATAAAATATTAAGTTTAAAGGTATAATACAGCCCCCCTATAAAGAGACTATAGCAAAATTCACTTTATACGTAGGTATAATTCTAGAAACACTATATAGGCACTTTAACTAATAGTAGTATAAAATATACTTATTAATATTTAAGCTTTATTAAGCTTAAGTTTAAACTACTTTTATTTTAATATTATACAAGGTTTATATAAAGAAAAGCTACCTCTTAAAATAGCTAGAAATATATAGAGCTTTTATATAGAAATATCTAAAGTTATTATTTATTACTTTAATTATAGTATAGGGAAAAATCCTTTCTAGAAGTATTTATAAAAGTTCTAACTATAACTACTTTTTAAATAATATACTACTAATTAGTAAAAAAGTATTTACTAAATTTAAAAGCTTTATTTATTATATAGATATTATTCTATATAGTAATATTTTTAGTTATTCCTTTATAAAAAAAGTATACTTTATAAGAGATTAGTATTTTTATATATTCTTATAGTATAAATATTATAAAGTTTTAAGATTTATTATAAGTTTAGAGAGGAAGAAGAAGAGGGATAAGTATAAAGTTCTATATAGTTTTTATATTTCTAGCTATAAGAACCTCTTCTAATTACCTCTTTAGTTAAAGAGTTATCTCTTATATAGTAGTATTTATAGCACTTTACTAAAAGGTTTAATAAAGCTATTACTATAAAAGCTTTAGTAACCTATTTAGCTTTGATATAATTAGTTTAACTATATATAGCGCTACTACTACTAGCTTTATATTATAGATCTTAGCGCTATAACTATTTTATTAGTTTATTTAGCTGAAGTATATATTTAACTTTATATAAAGGCTTACTTATTAGTAGGAATATATAAGGTTTTTATACTATTTTCCTTAATTAGTAGAAAGTATAAATTAAAGTACTTATATAGTGTTTTTTTAGAATTATACCTATATATAAGGTGAATTTTGCTATAGTCTTTTTATAGGGGGGCTATATTATAACTATAAACTTAATATCTAAAGTAAAGCTTAGATATATAAAGGTTTTATAGATTAAATAGATATTTTATTAATAAGTTTAAAATTCTAAATACTTTATATAATAGAAAAAGGTTATAAGTTAATACTAGTAGTATTTTGAATATATAAATAAGAAAAGTTATTCTATATAAAGCTTTATAAAGCTACTTTTATAAGCTATATAAATTAAAGGCTGAAATAGCTTCTATATATATCTAACTTAAATATTTATTCTTAATAGCTATAGTTAGGTTTAGTATTAATATTTACTTTAAGTTCTTAATTCTACATTTTAATCTTTTTATTATAAATATAAGTACTATATTAGTATTACTACTCTCTATTAATAATTGTTAAATATATAAGTATAGCTTAGAATTTAATATCTTATTAACCTATACTTTTCTAACTTAAACTATTATAATAAGCTTTATTATTTTAATTTTAGCTATTTCTATTTTAATAAGTTTTCTCTACTTCTTTCTCTTCTATTATCTAAATATTTATACTTAAATAAATTCTTATTCTCTATTATATAGTTTTAGTAAGCTTTACTATAATAAGCTATAGCCTCTAGCTGTTTACTATAATTTTTACCTACTTAGAGTAATAAACCTCTTAACTCTACACCTCCTAATAATATATATAGCTTTTAGTTATATAATTATAACTCTCCTAACCTTAGCTATACTTATATATATATATTAATAACTTCAGTATTATAAAAAAAAAGTTATATAAAGAAGAGCTACTCCTTAAAATAGTTAGAAATATATATAGTTTCTATATAGAGGTATTAAAAGTTATTATTTATTACTTTAATTATAGTTTAAAAAAAAGTCCCCTCTAGAAGTATTTCTAAAAACTTTAACTATAACTACTTTAATAATATACTACTAATTAGTAAAAAAGAATTTACTAAATTTAAAAACTTTATTTATTATATTAATATTATTCTATATAGTAATACCTTTAGCTATTCCTTTATAGAAAAGTATATTTTATAGAGGATTAATAGGCCTCTAGCTAGCTACAATGATTTTTACCTAGAACTTATACTATAATAACCTCTAACTTCCCCCTTTAGCTAACAGCCTACTAGTTATATAATCACAGTCCTACTAATCGCTATCTTTAGCTTCAGCCTTATTTCCTCTATACGCGCTTAAGTATGCTATCTATTAATTATTCTTATTACTTTTAATATTACTTTAATAATAACTTTATAACTTTAACTAGATTTAATTACTATAGACTTTCTATAACTTTTTAATCTATCTTCTAACTCTTATATATACCTTTTATTACTTAGCTTTTATCTCTACTACTTACTTTAGTTCTATAGTTATTAGTAATATCTATAAAATTTTTTAGCTAAGTTAGCTTACTAGCTATACTACCCTACTAAGGATATTATTAAAGTAAGTATAATAGTTAGAATTAGTAGTAAATATAGCTATATCCTTTAGCTAAGGTATATAGGCGCTTTTTATAGCTATATTATTAACGTTAGCTTTTAAGACTATTAAGTATAACTTAGTTATAGTTATTTTATCCTTAAGGCTCTATAAGTAGAAAGGTATTAACTTACTAATTATAGTAAACCTAATTTTATAGTTAGTATTAATTATTATATTTTAAGATATACCTTAAGTAAAGCTTTATAGTATAAAGCTTTATAGATTAAGTAGGATAGAATATATTATAAAGTTATAAGAATCTAAGTAGTTTACTTTAAGTAGTAGTATTAATATAGGATTAAGGATAAGGGATAGGCTTAAGGCTTAGTAAGTAGTATTTTAAGTATATAGCTAAGATAAGCTTTTTTATAGCTAAAGACCTTATAAAGCTATTACTATATAAGTTATATAGGTGAGGCTATTAACTTTATTAGTAATAAAACTATTATTAATAAGGCTAATAGCTATAATAATATATATATCTAGCTTAGATACTTTCGCTTAGCGAGTTAAGGTTAGTATAGGTAGTTATTCTAGACCCTTAGGTATATATACTGTGAAGCTACTAGACTAAGCACTAACTGAGGTGCTTTTACTGCTTTTTCCCCTACTATGAAAACCCCTACTAGGTAGGCTTAAAACTTCCTCAATATAGAGGATTAACATTCTTATATATCTCTTATAATATAGATATTATAAAAGATTTATTATAAGTTAAAGAAGAAGAAAAAGAGGGATAAGTATAAAACCTTATATATAATAGAGTTTTTATACTTCTAGCTATAAGAACCTCTTATAATAACCTCTTTAGTTAAGAAGTTATCTCTATTTAGTAGTATTTATAACACTTTACTAAAAGGTTTAGTAAAGCTATTACTAAGCTAAAAAAGCCTTAGTAACCCCTTAAGCCTTAATATAATTAGCCTTACTATATATAGCGCTACTAGCCTCACGCTATATACTTAGTATTATTACTATTCTACTAGTCTGTTTAGCTAAAGTATATATTTAATTTTATAATATTTTAAAGCTTTACCTATTAGTAGGAATATATAAGGTTTCTATACTATTTTCCTTAATTAGTTAAGGGTATAAGTTAATATGCCTATATAGTATTTCTAAAATTATACCTATATATAAGGTGAATTTTACTATAGTCTTTTTATATAGGGGCTACGTTATAACTATAAACTTACTATAATAAGCTATAGTTTTAGTATTTAGCTAAATCCTCTTAATATATTAAATATTTAAGCTACTTTACTTTTTTAGAAATAACTTATAAAGTATTTATATATATTGAATTATTATTTATAATTCTTACTATTTTTATATTAATACTTAAAATATATTTTAATATACTACTTTTATTACCTATTTTAAATAATTATAATTATATAATATAAAAGCTTTTATCTTAATTTAAATATATTTAGTATACTTTTAGCTTTTAATTTTATTAATTTTAATCTTTAATATTAGATTATTTAGCTTAACTTATTAAATTTATCTATTAAGCTTATAGTTATAATACACCCCCCCTATAAAATAACTATAGTAAAATTCTCAAACTACTAAGTCTTAACTAAGTACCTCCTAAGGGGGAATTTAAGTAAAACTAAATATAACTAGTGTAATATGAAAAATATAGAGCTAAGTGTCCTAATACTAATATAACTAGTAAAGCTATACCTAATTAATAAATAACTATCATTATAACTATTAATTATATATTAATATAACTAAAAGGAATAAAATAACTATAACTTTATCTAATTAGAATTAAAGGTGTAATTATATAAATTACTTACTATAGTAATTCCTATAATTAGCTAGAATAAATTAAAACTATATATTAGGTTACTTATTATAAAAAGTATATATTAATAGAATAATAATTCCCTAAGGTTAATAATATAGTTATTATTATCTAAAGTTAATATTAAGTTAAGATTTAAAACTAAAATAATAGAAACTAATAATCTATAATAAATTTATAAACTATAACTATAATAATAATATAGATCTAAGATATTTAAATTAAATTGAATAAAGCTATAATAATTAACTTCATAATAAGGTTCTTATAGTTAATTACTTATTATAATTGTAAAAGAGTATATAATCGAAGTAATATTATTAGGGGTAGGAATATTATATAGTATTGCAAAAGGGGGAAACTTTTCGTTTTGTTGGTTATTATAATAAAATTCCTGATAATTAAGAATAACCATTTATAGCTAGTATAAATAGTTATTATTAATATAAAAGAAATAATACTAATAATAGTAATAATAGGTAAAAGGTAGTAATAATAAGTAGTAGTAGTAATTAAATAGATAAAACTGTTGAATTACTTGCTTCCTTAAAATCTGTTCTAAGTGGAAAAATCTATCGTATATATAATATATTTTTTCCTCATAAACCTTTACTTAGTTAAGTAATTACTTAATTAAGTAATTACTATAATAGGTAATTAACTATAAAAACCTTATTATAAAGTTAATTATTACAGCTTTATTTAATCCAATTCGGATATTCTAGATCCATAGTATTATTATAGTTATAGTTTATAGATTTATTATAGATTATTAGTTTCTATTATTTTAGTTTCAAATCTTAACTTAATATTAACTTTTGTTAATAATAACTATATTATTAACTTTTAGGGATCTATTAATTCCATTAATATATACTTTTTATAGTAACTAACCTAATATATAGTTTTTATTCGTTTTAACTAATCATAGGAATTACTATAATAGGTAATTCATACGATTATACTTTTTATTCTAATTAGACAAAGTTATAGTTACTTTATTCCTTTTAGTTATATTAATATGTAATTAATAGTTATAAGGATAGTTATTTAATTATTAGGTATAGTTTTACTAGTTATACTAGTATTAGTAATTTTAGCCCTATATCTTTTTTATAGCGCTAGTTATATTTAGTTTTACTTAAATTCTCCTTTAGGGGGTACTTAGTTAAGACTTAGTAGTTTTAGAATAATAATTACTTAACTAAGTAATTACCTAACTAAGTAAAGGTTTATAAGGAATAATATATCATATATATAATAGATTTTTCTATTTAGAATAGATTTTAAAGAAGTAAGTAATTTATAAGTTATATTTATTTAACTACTACTACTACTTATTATTACTACTTTTTACTTATTATTACAATTATTAGTATTATTTCTTTTATATTAATAATAACTGTTTATACTAGCTATAAATAGTTATTCTTAATTATTAGGAATTTTATTATAATAACTAATAAAACGAAAAGTTTCCCCCTTTTGCTATATTATATAATATTCCTACTCCTAATAATATTAATTAAACTATATACTCTTTTACACTATATTCTTATTAAAGTAAAGTTAAAGATTATAAAGTTATTAACTAATATAAGTATTTAAGTATAGTAAAGGTTAGGAGATAATTAGATAACTAAAAGCTATATATATTATTAGGAAGCGTAGCACTAAGAGGTTTATCGCTCTAAATAGGTAGAAATTATAGTGATTACTTAGAGGCTATAAGCATACTATTAAGATACTTTATTTTAATTAATATTAATATAATATTAATATAATTTTATTAGGCTTAAAATATTATAATACTACTATTAAAAAAAGCCTAACTATAGTATCTATTAAAATAGATTAAATATTAGATATAATATATTTTAGTTTAAGTTTACTTATTTTACAAAAGAAGTTTAAGTTAAAGTAATATTTTTAAGTATGAAAGTAGAGTTTAAAATAATAAAAAGAGAAAACTATTTATTTTCTTTATTAATATAATCTATTCCTTATATTTAAAATAAAGTATATATAGCTTATATATATAATAGTAAGAATATATATAAATTATAAAATAGTAATAAGAATACAGAATTTAATAGGTATTAGTAATTTAATAGATAAAAGTATTAAGTTACTTACTTTTTAAGATTTATTATTAGATAAATCTATTATATATAAAATATTTCTTTCTTAATAAACCTTTACTTAAGTTAGTAATATTATAATAAGTAGTTAATTATAGATATTCTATTATAAATTATAATTATATAGCTTTATTTTATCTTATTTAGTTATTTTAGATCTATAATATTATTATAGTATTAGCTTATATTTTAAGCGTTAAATTATTAATATAATCCTATTTATTATTTTAATCTTATAATCTTTATATATATAAGCATTAGCAAATTTATATATTACTAATATATATATTTTCTTTTATCTATTTAATATAGATGTTTTATTTCACCTACCTAAGTATAAAAAGTACTATAATAAGTAATCTATATAAATAAGTCTATTATTCTTCCTAAATAAGATTATAACTACTTTATTTCTTCTTAATAATCTAAAATAAGTTTAAATAACTACTTAAGCTACATTAAATAGACCTTAATATAACTAGTTATATAAAAGATATATATATATAATATAACTAGTATTAATAATACTAATAAAGCTATAGTAAAGTTAGTATAACTAGTAAATCTATACTTTATTATAAGTAAGAGGCTTTATAGCTACTAATTCGATATTTATATTTTTAATAAAAAGAAACTAATTATAAAACTATTTAATTAGAGCAAAAGGTATAACTAAATAAAGTATATACATAGTAATTTCTTTAATTAGCTAAAAAAAAAATAACTCTATTAAGTTACTTACTATAAAACTATATATTAATAAACTATATAAACTTAATTAACTTTACTTTGTAATTAGTATTAGGCTAGCGCTTAATTAAGATTTAAACCTTAACTAAGCAGACTACTAATTTAAAATTAAAGCTTTAAAGTAAAAGTATATTAATACTATAGATCTAAAGTAACTAAATTAAATAGAACTAAGTAATATTATTATCTTTATAATAAGGCTTTTAAAGTTAAATATCTATTATAATAATTACTTAGTTAAGTAATTACCTAACTAAATAGATATTTATAAAGATAAATATATTATATATATAATAGATCTTTTTACTTAGAATAAATTTAGAGAAGGAATTAGTTTTAATACCTTTACTTATTTTAATAACTATTACTAGTTACTAAACCTTCTATTACTCTAATATTCCTAGTATATTAATAGTACTTATTTATATTAGCTATTAAGAGTTATTTTTTAAATATAAGGATTACTATTATAATATTAGACTATATAGATAGTCTCCTCTTTTTATTATAATGAATATTATTCCTACCTTTAATACTATTATCTTAATTATATCCTCTTTTATAATTAATATATATAAGAATACTTACTTAATTCTAAGATATAGCGTTAAAGATTATACTAATAGGAGTAACTAAGTTTATAGTTATAATTTAGCTCTTTTATAAAAAGACTTTAATAGGATTTACTCTATATATATTTATAGTTTTAATAATACTATATTTATATTTTAACTTATACTATTTGCCTTTTTAAATAAAATAATATAGATATTTTATATATTCTTATTTATAAGTAAACCTTTATATACCATTATATATCTACCTTAAGGGTTTATTAAATCTTTTTCTCTTAAAATTAATTATTAAGAAGAAAGACTAATATATACTTAGATTAATAGTTTTACTACTTAAGCTATATTATTAGCTATATAAGCTTTATAGATCTTTCTAAATAAATAGATTTAAAGTTATCATAAATAGAATAATATATATATATTATTATTAATATATATAACTATATTAGCTATATTATTACTAAAATATTATTTTCATATTAATCTATCTTTAATAAATATAGTGTTATAGCGCTGGCGCTATGCCTGCTGTAGAGTGCGTTATATGCCTAGGCATATAACTAGTAGTGAGCGCGCTAGGCACGCCTATAGAGCCCTCGCGCGCCCACGCCCCTACTTCCGACTTTTCCCTTCTGTAACTCAATGTTAATTGATCTATGTTAGCTATTAATGCGCGTTAGCTATACTTTGTGAGCCTGTCGTCATAATAGATTTTAGAAACTTAGACCTCTTTTAACTTTTATTAAGTAGATTTATTATATAAAAAATAAAGTTCTAAATTCTTAAATATAGAATTATATATATAATAGAATAAGAATTTAATAGAATAAAGATGTTCTTAAAAAGGTGCTAGTTATAAATATAATAAAAACCTTAAAAGTTTAGAATAGCTTAAATAGTAAAGCTTTAAATTTAAATATTTCTTTATAATATAATATTAAGTTTATAGTTATAATATAGCCTTCCTATAAAAAGACTATAGTAAAGTTTATCTAATATATAGGTATAGTTCTAAAATAGTATAGAAACTTTATATATTCCTAGTTATAAGTAAACCTTCTAAATATTATAAAGTGAAGTATATACTTTAGCTAAATAGACTAATAGAAGTATAATAACGCTAGCTATATAATATAAAGCTAGTAATACTATATATAGTAAGGCTAATTATATTAAAGCTAAATAGGTTATTAAAGCTCTTATAATAATAATACTATATAAGAGATATTAGCAGTCTAGTTAACCTATATAAGTAGGTATTATAGTTCACTCTATACTTTTTTTCATAATACTAAAACCTAATAGTAGTACTTTAACCTATACCTAATTTTAATAAAGTAAATAAATAAATCTTAGTATAGCTAGTTATTAACGCTTAGCTTAATATATCCCTAATAGAAGAGTATAAGTAAGTAAGTAGTAGAGTAGTAAAATATACTAATAAGAGCATTATTTATAATGCTATTATTAGCTAAAGCTTAGTAATAGCTTAAACCTATATTTAAAAGTATAAACTTAATAGTATAACTTTTTTCTATTATAGCTAAAAGGGTTCTTATAGCTATAGTATAAAAACTTAACTATTACTTTAAATAAAGCTTTAAGTTTATTCTTTATATCCTCCTTTATATATAATAACTATAATATCTTTCCCCCTTATTATAACTATATATAAGCTAAATAAAGCTATACTAAATAACTTAGTCTATAAAACTAAAGTTAATAAAATTAAAAGCTCTAAATATAATAAGTTTATTTATACTAATAAAAAGATTTTACTTAAATTTACTTAGAAGTACTTATTTAAAATAGCTAATAAGTATAAGATATTAAAGTTATATAGCTTTAAAGTTAATATAGAGATAGTTAAAGCTACTAATAATAATTCTAATACTTATAACTATTTTATAAACTTCTTTAAAATAGCTAAAGTAGCTTAAAGGTTTTTTAGTAAGTTAAGAAAGGTAAATCTAATATTAAGAGTATAGCTAATAGTAGTAAGGCTATTAAGACTGCGTAGTAGGGTAGAAGATATTATCTAAATAGCGTAATAGTATAGAGGCCTTAAGGCCCTTATACTTAGTAGAGTAGCATAAACGTCTGAATAGTAGAAGAGAGGAAGATAGGTATAGATTAAATATAGCGTAAAGGGTAGGTGCAGCTTAGAGGAGTGGAGATAGAAGCAGCTAGAGGAAGATAGTTAACTTAGCTTATTATAATAGTTGAAGTCCTGAAGGATAAGATTTCTAAGTTTGAAAGTTATATAACCTAAAGGTTGTTAGTAGAGAGTAAGGGGACTAGTCTAGTTAAATTCTACTACTAAATTTATAACTATATAACCTTATTAACTTTAAATTTAAAGCTATTAGTATATTTAATAAGTAGTAGTAATATAATATACTACTTTAGTAGTAGGTTATTATTAGCTTTCTATAGCTAGCTTAAGTTAAAAATATTATATACTTAGTAGCTAGATAGTAAATTTATAACTTAAATACCTTTAAAGCTTACTACTTTAATCCTATATAGTTTATCCTAAAATATTAATAGTTTTAACTAAATTAAAAAGTATAAACCCTTTATTAATACCTAAACTAAGTTATTTATAATAAA
Source organism: Colletotrichum siamense (assembly GCF_013390195.1). Lineage (NCBI taxonomy): Eukaryota > Fungi > Ascomycota > Sordariomycetes > Glomerellales > Glomerellaceae > Colletotrichum > Colletotrichum siamense. Next base: position 462,691 of record NW_023501024.1, on the reverse strand, counting down.
GTTATCTAAATAGTAGCTTTAGTTAGCTATATATATATATATATATATTAATATTAAGCTATAGCTATCTACTTTAAAGTAATATGCTAAACGTTATATATTTAGCTAATTATAGCTTAAGTATCCTTATAGTTTAGTTTATTATAAGTATTATTAAATTTTATTATATACTTACTTTAGTTATAGCTTATTCTTAGTTTATAGCTCTATTTAATCTTAAATAGTAATAAGCTTATAGCTTTATTTTAAAGATAAACTTATATAAATTACTTTAGTTATCTATATACTTATTAATTAGGGGCTGCTAGCCTTATATTATGAAATTTAACTAGTATTAACTGCAAAAGCTAAACTAATCCCCTCGCCCTCTACTAACGACCTTTAGGTTACATAACTATAAGTAGTTCAGACTTAGATATTATCTTCACCTCTACGCTCCTCTAACTTCAACTATTATAATAAGCCTTAACTATCTTCCTCTAGCCGCCTCTATCTCTATTAGTCTCCTCTATCTCTCACGCTATATTTAATCTACACCTATTTTCTAAGTCTCCTCTGCTGTTCAGACGTCTGCACTATAAGCTCCACTAGGCATAGCAGCCCTAAGGCCTCCATACCGTCACGCTATTACAACGTCTTCCGCCCTACTACATAGTCTTAATATAGAGCCTTACTACTATTAGCTATACTCTCACTATATTCACCCTTCCTAACTTACTAAGAAGCCCTTAGGCCGCCTTAGCTATTTTAAAGAAGTCTATAAAATAATTATAAACGTTAGAATTATTATTAATAGCCTTAACTATCTCTATATTAACTTTAAGGTTATATAACTTTAATATCTTATGCTTATTAGCTATTTTAAGTAGGTACTTCTAAGTGAATTTAAGTAAAGTCTTCTTATTAGTATAGATAAGGTTATTATACTTAGAGCCCTTAATTTTATTAACTCTAATCTTATAAATTAAGTTATCTAATATAGCTTTACTTAGCTTATACGTAGTTATAATAAAGGGGAAAGATATTATATAAGGTTATTATATATATAAGAGGATATAAGGAATAAGCTTAAGGCCTCATTTAAAGCAGCAGTTAAGTTCTTATACTATAGCTATAAAAACCCTTTTAGCTATATAAAGAGTCACACTATTAAGTTTACACCCTTAAGTATAGGTTCAAGCTATCGCTAGGCTCTAGCCGCAAGTACTATCAGCATTCCACGTTACAGAACGACGCCTTCGCAACGTCGTAAATAACGTACTTATAAACAATAGTATCGCAAACGACGCTCTCGCTAGTACGTTTTGCCGCTCTACTACCTGCCCGCCTGCGCTCTTCTATATACTAAGTGTTAATAACTAGTTATACTGAGATTTATTTATTTGCTTTATTAAGATTAGGCATAGGTTAAAGTGCTGCTATTAGGTTTTAGTACTATGAAAAAAAGTATAGAGTGAACTATAATACCTACTTATATAGGTTAACCAGACTACTAACATACTTATTAATTAGAACTTATAAATATTACTAAAAGTATTAGTTTATAACCTCTATTTATCTATCTATTTATAAGTAACTTACTATAGAGAGATTAATTTATATATTAGTGATCTTATAAATTTATTCTAAAAACTTAAAATAAATTAAACTTTATAGTTTAATATAATCTTATTAAGGAAACTAAAATATAGGAAAATATAGTAAATAAATATTTAAACTATATCCTTTATAATAGCTATTTTATAGTAGGGAATTAAAACTAAACGTTTAGAAAAGTAGTAAATTATAACTTAAATAGTATTAAAACTATAATAATCTTTTAGTAAGGTTATAAAGTCTATTATAATAAACTACTAAAGCTATATAAGGATTAATAGTAATCTTAATTCTCTTAAAGTTATATCTTATAGCTTTTAAGCTTTATAATAAATATAATAATTATAAATATATTACTTAATATTACTAATTAAGCCTTATTAATAATATTAGCTTTTAATAATCTTAGTAGTTTTATTTTACTCTAACTATACTAGAAGCTACTATCTATAAACTTCTTATATAATATATATATAGAGGTTTTCTTCTATTAATACTACTATATAGCTATTTATTATTAGTAGCCTTTCCCCCTCTTTAATTATCTAATACTTTAAGTCTTTATTAATTAAAGTATAATAAGCTTTAAGAGATAGTATTTTTAGGTTCTTATTTAGCTATAAGATATATTTAACTAATAGTTAGTTTTATAATTTACTTATAGACTTAAAAGTACTAACTATAAGTTTTAAAGTAATAAATATAGTAGTTAATATCTATTATAGTTCCTTTAGGACTTCTAAGGATAATATAGAAAGCTTTAGTATAACTAAAGTTTTATTAATATCCTTAATATCTTTCTAAGTATATAGGTCCTTTACTTTATATAATAATATATCTACTAATATATTTTCTCAGCTTAATTAGTATTAGATTATAAAATTATAATTAAATAATAAGCTTATTTACTTAGTTTATTTTATATTTAGGAACTATTTAGTTATAAAAAATAGAAAAGCTTAATAGTTTATAATTATATTAAAATGCTATAATATAGATATTAGTTTAATATATTATTCTTTTAGTATTAAAATAATTATAAATATCTTATAGTTATAAATTAAGTAGTTTATTTCCATAAAACTTATAGTTTTAAAGAAAAGAGCTATAAGATATTAAAGGTTATTATTAAGCTACTACTATAGTAAAGTACTTATATAAATAGAAATAGAGGCGTTTATTTCTATATATATAAGTAGGTTTAAGTTTTAGTATTATAAAAAAGAAGCTAAAAATAGAGTAATTTTTAAACTTTTAAAACCTTCTTTATAGTTACTAATCTATTTATATTTAATATTTTTAACTATAAACCAGTTTAGTAGTTAAACTATTTTATTATAATCCTTAATAAAATATCTATAAAAGTTATTAAAATATTCTATTAGAACCTTATTTATATATTATTAATATATTAAAAAGCTATTATAAAGCCTTAAAAGTAATACTAAATATTTATATATATTAAGTTAGGTTTTAAATATTATAAAGTTTTTATAGCTTTTAGTAATATAGATCTTATAAAAAGCTTATCTAATATTAAACTTAGTATAGATTTTAGCTTTATATAAGTATATAAATATATTTTCTATTAGTAGTAATAAGTATTAATCTTTCTTAATTTTAGTATTTAGTTAATAATAGTTAATATAGAACTATTAACTACTATTATACTTATAAATAAATAAAATAAGTAAGGTTTAAAAGATATTATTTATAATAATAAATCCCTTATTTAGATTATCTTTTAAATACTCTTAGGTTACTTTTAGTTCTTTAAGTAATTATTTATAGAGTAATAAGTATTATATTAGCAGTCTAATTAACCTATATAAGTAGGTATTATAGTTTACTTTATACTTTTTTTATAGTATTAAAACCTAATAGTAGCACTTTAACTTATACCTAATCTTAATAAAGTAAATAAATAAATCTTAGTATAACTAGTTATTAATGCTTAGCTTAATTTATCCCTAATAGAAGAAGGTAGGTAAGTAGGTAGTAGAGCAGCAAAACGTATTAGCAAGAGTGTTATTCATAACGTTATAAGCATATTATTTATAACGTTATAAAGGTGTTATTCTATAATATAGAATGCTGATAGTACTTATAACTAGAGCTTAGTAATAGCTTAAACTTATACTTAAGGGTGTAAACTTAATAGTATAACTCTTTATATAGCTAAAAAGGTTTTTATAGCTATAGTATAAAAACTTAACTATTTAAATAAAGCTTTAAGCTTATTCTTTATATCCTCTTATATATATAATAACCTTATATAATATCTTTCCCCCTTATTATACTTATATATAAGCTGAATAAGGCTACTCTAAACAACTTAATCTATAAAACTAAAGCGAATAAAATTAAGGGTTCTAAGTATAGTAACTTTTTATATACTAATAAGAAGACTCTACTTAAATTTACTTAGAAGTATTTACTTAAAATAGCTAATAAGTGCGATATATTAGAGTTATATAGCCTTAAAATTAATATAGATATAGTTAAAGCTACTAATAATAATCTTAACGCTTATAAATACCTTATAAGCTTCCTTAAGATAGCTAAGGTAGCTTAAGCGCTTAAACGTTAGTAAGTTAGGAAGGGTGAATATATTAAGAGTATAGCTAATAGCAGTAGGGCTCTTTATTAAGACTGCGCGGTAGGGTGGAAGATGCTATTTATTATAGCGCAGACGTCTGAATAGCAGAGGAGATAACAGAAGATAGGTGCGGATTAAATATAGCGTGAGAGATAGAGGAAACTGATAGAGATAGAGGCGGCTAGAGGAAGACGGTTAAGGCTTATTATAATAGTTAAAGTCTAACAGAGAGGTGTAGAGGTAAAGAAGATATCTAAGTAGTTATATGACCTAAAGGTTGTTAGCAGAGGGTGAGGGGATTAGTTTAGCTTTTATAGTTATATAGTTAGTATAATATTAGTTTACTATTAGTAGTTTTACTAAAGATATCTACTTATAGTTATAGTTCTAATAGTAGTTTTTCTCTAATTAGGTATTAAGTTTCCTCTATATTATTATATAATAGATCTTCTATAGTATATTTCTTAGCTTTCTTACTATTAATCAACTTATTAAGTTTATATAGTAATATAATATTAACTTTTATAGTTTTATACTCTATTTAATATTTAAAGGATAATATATTAGTAATTAAATTTAATACTAGCTTAATAAATATAGCTTTAAATAGCGCTAAGTCTTATAGCTATAATAAGTATTTACTTTTATATTAAATAGTCTTACTTTATAAAATATATTCTATTTTATTTATAAACCTAATAGTATTCTTTTACTATATATAAAATAATAGTTTAAGTTATTTAAGTATTTTAATTAGCTAAAATACTATCTTCTTATTATAGGTTATAGCGTTTATTTTAAAAACCTTCTAATAATATTCTATATCTAACTAATATTCTAGATCTATTTTATTAAGTATAAGTAGATCTTCTACCTACTAAATAATAATTAATAGAAAATTGATAAGTAAAGGTATATCTTTTAGCTAGCTAAAGCGTTAGTAGTATATATTTAAAGATATATTATAATACTTAAACTACTTATAGCTAAGTATTAAGTTGTATTATTTAATATTAAGGTATAAAAGAGGTATATTTAAAATTATTCTATAGTTAATATATAAATTAATAGTTTATATTATATTTATAATATCTAATTATTCTTTATTAAATCTAGATATAAAGATAAGCTATTCTAATATATACTAGAGGGTTTAATAGAAGTCCTTTAGTAGTATTAATAAATATAAGTATATAGATCTATAACTATTTATTTTAGTATTAAGTAATATATATATAAAAATACTATATCTATTATATATTATAATAAGTTCTATCTTAAGGAGCTATTTACTTATTAAGTATTATATGTTAATAGAGGCTTCTAGCTGTTCACTATGATTTTTACCTACTTAGAGCAACAAACCTCCTAACTCTACACCTCCTAATAATATATATAGCCTTCAGTTATATAATCTTTAATAACCTCTTAAGTCTCTAACTATCTCTCCTAACCTTAGCTATACTTATATATATATATAACTTTACTATCTCTAACTTCACTTTAGTAATAATATAGTTTGTGATTACTTAATTACTTAATTACTATAAACTACTAAACTATTAACCTATCTTCTCTCTTATATATTACTTATACTACTAATATTATTTTTATTACTGCTTTACTATCTGCTATTAGTCTTCTTATTTAATTAAGCTAGCTAACACCTTTAGTATACCTTATATTATTTGTAAATAAAGTAGTATACTAAGCTAATAAGCTTAATAGTAGCTATACTATTATTAGTAATGCTTTCTCTATTAGTTAGTATAAAGTATATTTACTAATCCCTATTAAGCTTATACTAAGGCTTAAGCTATATCTACCTTAGTATTATAGAAAGTTTATATAAAGAAAAGCTACTCTTTAAAATAGCTAGAGATATATAGCCTCTATACTAAAGCTATTAAGTCTTATTATCTCTATAATTATTTAGTAAATAAGGTTTCTTAGAGAGATATTACTAAAAGCTCTATTTAATATAACTTTAGTAAAACGCTTCTAATTAAAAATAGAGTATATACTAAACTTAAAGGTTTTATTTAGTATATAGATATTATTCTATATAATAATATCTTTAGCTATATTCTTAAAGAAAGGTATACTTTATATAAAGTTAGTATTATTATATTCTTTATATAGTATAGATATTATAAAGGATTTATTATAAGTTATAAGGTGAGGAAGAAAAAGAGAGAAAAGTATAAGGCTTTATATAGCTTTTTATATTTCTAGCTATAAGAACTTTTTATAATAACCTCTTTAGTTAAGGAGTTATCTCTATTTAGTAGTATTTATAGCACCTTACTAGAAGGTTTAGTAAAGCTATTACTAAGCTATAAGAGCCTTAATAACCCCTTTAGCTTTAATATAATCAGCCCTACTATATATAGCGCTATTAGCCTTATATTATGCAGCTAGCATTATTACTATTCTGCTAGTCTATTTAGCTAAGGTATGTATTTAATTTTATATAAAGGTTTACTTACTAATAAGAATATATAAAGTTTCTATACTGTTTTCTTTAATTAGTAGAGGGTATAGGTTAAAATGCTTATATAGTGTTTCTAGAATTATGCCTATATATAGGGTGAATTTTACTGTAGTCTTTTTGTAGGGGGGCTGCGTTATAACTATAAACTTAATTATAAGTTAATAGATAAAAGCATAAAGTATATATTTTATATATTATTATTCTCCCCTAATTAGAAATCTATTTTAATTAAAAGCTTTAGTTTTCTAAACTATTATAATAGCTTTCAGTAGGTTTTTTAAACTTTATAACGTTTATAGTAGCTTTCTTTATAAAGCACTCTTTAGATTAATATCCTATCTTATTATAGCTATAGTAAGTATTAGAGGCTTTTAAGGTTTTATATACCTTAATATTTATGTAAGTTTTAGCCTTATTAGTATTAATATATATTCTATTAATATTAAAGCTAGAACTAAAGCTAGTAGTAATAATAAGGTGTAATTTAGTATTAAAAGTAGTATAAATAGTATTAGAATAGCTCTTACTCTTTTTATAATTAGTATTTATAATATTAATAACTTTAATAATATAATCTAAATATTAATAGAAGTTATACTACTCTTTAGTAAAATATTAATTAATAATTATATTTTAGATTTATAGTAGTAGCTTATTATAAAATATATAGTATTAGTAGTTTTTATAAACTTTAGCTTTATAAGCTTTTTAGATAAAAATATTATATTATACTTAAATATTATTATATAAAATAGTAAGCTTATTAAGGTTATAATAAATATCCTTAATATATATAATACTAATATAGTTATTCTTTAGTTACTTCATTAGAGCTTTAATATTTTAAATTATATTAAGCTAAGTAAATAATAATAATATTAGATTAATAATATTATTATTAATATAAAAAGTAATATACTTTAGCTTCTTACTATTAAAGTAATTACTTATAGCTTTAAAGTAGGTTTTAATATAATATAACTAGAAGTTAAATATAAAGTTCTTATTATTATATCTATCTTAAATATTAATAAAGATAGGAACTTTAGTAAACTTAAGTAAAACTAAAGATAAAGTTTTACTAAATATAGTTAGAATAAGTATTCCCTTATAGAAGTAGTAGTTATTATTTTTAACTAACTAAAAGTAATAAGTTAAAATAGTAATTATAATATTAGTTATATTTCTAAAAAGTATTAATATATTAGAATAATTAGATAGATATTTAAGTAAATAAGATTAACTATACTTAGAAGAGAGATTAAAGTATATAGTAAGCTTTATAGATAGTTACTTATTAAACTCTCTAAGTTTTATAACTTAGGTTTAAAAAGTAGTTTTCTCTATAGTAAAAATATTAATTTAATACTAAAAATAGCTATTTTAAGCTTTAAAAGTAGTAATTTTATATTAATTTCTAGTATTAAATAGGTTTATAAATATTTAAGTAATATAATTAGCTTTTAGTATAGTTATCTTACTATTTAAAGTTTTAATTATAAACTAAAAAGCTTTAATTTTAAATTATAAAGAAACTTCTTTAATAATACTTTTATATAAAATATTTATTATAAACTTATTAGAAATATCTTTATAAGACTTAAGCTAAACTATATATTAGTAAAGGGCTTTAATATTATTAGTAATATAGATAAAGTTAGTATAAAGTATTTAGGCTTCTTAGCTCTAAATAGTATGCTATTTAACTTAGCTAATAACCTAAATAAAGAAATTCTTAAGGTTATCCTTATATACTTTCTTAAAAGCTTATTAGTTTTATAAGTATTTATTATTATTACTAAAAAGGTTAACATCTATAATAATAAAGTTATTACTATTAAACTACTTATTATATAGTAAATATAGTTAGTAGTAGTAATCTTAAATAAAAGGTTTTTAATAACCTATATTTAAATAAAATACTTAAAATTTATAGTAGTAATCTCTAATATAAAGCTTTAAGTACTTTTAGGTATCTTATATATATATATATTATTAGTATTTTTTTAATTACTTTAGGGGCTTAAGCTTCTTATATATTTAGGATAAAGTATAATCTATTTATAGTATTATAACTAAAGTAGTACTTAGTTAAACTATTCTTACTTTTCTTATTTTTATATGCTATTTCTAGTTAATATAAGGGGTATATAATTAGTTAAATTAATAAGTATATAATAAAATTACGTATATTATTAACTATATTTACAGTATTTCTTAGTTAAGTTACTCTTAATTATATATATAAGGTTTATATAATAAGGGCTTTTACTATAGATTAATAGTAAATACTTTTAGGGAAAGTTATTATTATACTTCTATTACTAGAAATAAATAGATTAAAAAACTTAATATATTATAATATTAGGCTTATAAAGTATAGCTAATACGTATTAATAGCTAACCTAGATTAATTAATATTAAGTTATAAAAGGGAAAAGTTAGAAGTAGGGGTGTAGGCGTATAAGGGCTCTATAGGTGCGCTTAGCGCGCTTACTACTAGTTATATACCTAGGTATATAACACGCTTTAAGGCAGACTTAGTGCTAGCGCTATAATATAAAGAAAACTACTATATTTATAGTTTTTAATATTATCTATTTAAATATTATAGATTAAATTATTTAGTATAACTTTATTTAGTTTATATAGAGTTATAATAAAGGAGAAAGTTACTATATATTAAGGAAGCTTTAAGCCTACCTAGTCGGGGTTTTCATAGTAGGGGAAAAAGCAGTAAAAATACCTCAGTTAGTGCTTAGTCTAATAGCTTCGCAGTATATATACCTAAGGGTCTAGAATAACTACTTATGCTAACCTTAACTTGCTTATTATAGCTATTAGCTTTATTAATAATAGCTTTATTACTAGTAAGGTTAATAGCTTTACCTATATAACTCACATAGTAATAGCTTTATAAGGTTTTTAGCTATAGAAAAGCTTATCTTAGCTATATACTTAAGATACTACTACTTACTAAGCTTTAAGCTTATCCCTTATCCTTAATCTTATATTAATACTACTACTTAAAGTAAACTACTTAGATTCTTATAACTTTATAATATATTCTATCTTACTTAATCTATAAAGCTTTATATTATAAAGCTTTACTTAAAGTATACTTTAAAATATAATAATTAATACTAACTATAAAGTTAGGTTTACTATAATTAATAAGTTAATACCTTTTTACTTATAGAGTTCTAAGGATAAGATAACTATAGCTAAGTTATACCTAATAGTCCTAAAAGCTAATATTAGTAGTATAGCTATAAGAAGTATTTATATACCTCAGCTAAGGGATATAGCTATATTTACTACTAATCTTAACTATTACGCCTACTTTAATAATATCCTTAGTAGGGTAGTATAGCTAGTAAGCTAACCTAACTAAAATTATAGATATTACTAATAACTATAGAACTAAAGTAAGTAGTAGAGAAGAAGGCTGAGTAATAAAAGGTATATATAAGAGTTAGAAAATAGATTGAAAAGTTATAGAAAGTTTATAGTAATTAAGTCTAGTTAAAATTATGAAGTTATTATTAAAGTGATATTAAAAGTAATAAGATTATTAATAATAGCATACCTTAGCGTGCGTGGGGGAAATAGAGCTAAAAGATTATATAACTAGTAGGCTGTTAGCTAAAGGGGGAAGTTAGAGGTTATTATAGTATAGGTTCTAAGTCTAAAAACTACTAAGTCCTAACTAAGTACCCCCTAAAGGAGAATTTAAGTAAAACTAAATATAACTAGCGCTATAAAAAAGATATAGGGCTAAAATCACTAATACTAGTACAACTAGTAAAACTATACCTAATAATTAAATAACTATCCTTATAACTATTAATTACATATTAATATAACTAAAAGGAATAAAGTAACTATAACTTTGTCTAATTAGAACAAAAAGTATAATCGTATAAATTACCTATTATAGTAATTCCTACGATTAGCTAAAACGAATAAAAACTATATATTAGGTTAGTTACTATAAAAAGTATATATTAACGGAATTAACAAATTCCTAAAGTTAATAATACAGTTATTATTAATAAAAGTTAATATTAAGTTAAGATTTGAAACTAAAACAACGGAAACTAATAATCCGTAATAAATCTATAAACTATAACTATAATAATACTACGGATCTAGAATATCCGAATCGGATTAAATAAAGCCGTAATAATTAACTTTATAATAAGGTTTTTATAGTTAATTACCTATTATAGTAATTACTTAATTAAGTAATTACTTAACTAAGTAAAGGTTTGCGAGGAAAAAATGTATTATATATACGATAGATTTTTCCACTTAGAACAGATTTTAAGGAAGGAAGTAATTCAACAGTTTTATCTATTTAACTACTACTACTACCTATTATTACTACCTATTACCTATTATTACTATTATTAGTATTATTTCTTTTATATTAATAATAACTATTCATACTGGCTATAAATGGTTATTCTTAATTATCAGGAATTTTATTATAATAACTAACAAAACGAAAAGTTTCCCCCTTTTGCAATATTATCTAATATTACTACCCCTAATAATATTACTTCGATTATATACTCTTTTACAGGTTATGAGCCCAGGGGTTATAATTCCTAGGAATCTAATATACCTGAAAACGCCTTTTATTTCGCTATAATATTCGATAATAAATATACGAAATACGAAGATTTTGATTTTTATTATAAAAATCAAAATAATATATTGGAATTTTTATATAAAGAATTAAAAGTATATCTTTTAAGAACTTTTATTCCTATCTTTTAAGTCTTAAAGGGACTATTTATCTATAAATAGATAGATTAAAAATAAAACTATTCTAGTTTTATATAATACTTATTATAAAAACACCTTTTATAAAAAAGTATTATATAGAATTATAAGCATCTATCAGTCTTATAATTCCTTAAGAAATACACATCTATTAGTCGTATTTTAACCTATCTATATAAAATTAGATAGTTTTATTATATATTAGTATAAAAATAATAATTTATTATTATTAATACTAAAAATAGACTCTTCTAATAATAAGTCCCTTTCTATTCCTAAGCTTAAAGGTAGTATAAACTATACTACTTAGGCAGTTAAGATGTAGGCTTGTCTAATTACTAAAGATTTAAGCTACGCTATTATAAAAAATCCTATTAATAATAATAGTGAAAATAATAGTGATAATTCTGATATAGAGGATAAAAATCCTACTATAAAGGAATCTAAAAAGGCTTTTAGCCTAATATTATTATATATTGAAGATGGTCCTCTTATATAAATATAACACGCAGAAACTGCTAAATCTGCGTGGGATATATTAAAAGAAACCTATAATCCTAAAGGATTTACTTCAAATAATCTATTATTTCAGGATTTCCTAAATAATAAATTATCTAATTATAATAATATTAAGGAATATATTAATAAGGTTAAGGAAATATCTAATAAGCTAGAAGCTCGAAAATTAGATATTCCTAAAGACCTATTATTAGCCTAGATTTTAAACAGGCTTAATAATAATATATTCGAGGGTTTTATATCTAATATTACCCAACACCTTAGAAATAAGTTAGATTCCTATACTATAACTACTTTAATTAGTAGTATTATAGATGAATCTAAAAGAATTAATTCTAAGGAAGAAGAAACAAAAATATTAGTTACTAATTATAAAACTTATAAAAAAGGTCAATATTATAAAAATAATAACCTTAATAATAAGTCTTATAAAGTAACTAAGGGCAAAAATAGCTGGAAAAAGACTAAAGGATTATGGTGTAATAACTGCAAAGTTACTAGCTATAATACTAATAAGTGCTTTTATTTAAATCCAGCTTTAGCCCCTGAAAATTAGGATATTTCTAAAGATCCTAATAATAAAATTAATAATAGCCCACCAAATAGGGCTCTTATTATTAGAGACTTTAATACTAAAGCCTCTATATCAGATTCTAATTCAGAATCTAATAAAACTGATAATTATAATGATAATTTATCTAATTATTCAGAAGACTTTAATACAGCTATCAAGGTAAATTCCCCCATTAATATACTTAATACTACTATAACTAATAAAAACAATAGTAGTAATATTAAGGAAAATAAGGATATATACATAAATAACTTTGTACTAGATATAGCTGCAGAAGCACATATTATAACTAATAAAAACTATTTTATATCCTTAAAACCTTATGATAAACAAGTAAGCTAGAGAAAAGCAAAAACAACTAATATTAAATTATATGGGGACTGTTATATTAAATTTATAGATACTAATATTAAATTACTCCTTAAGAACTGCTTATATATGCCTCAAATTGGTATTAATTTAATAAGCCAAGGAGTTCTAAGTAACTATAATAATATAACTACTACCTTTACTAAAAACTATGCTTTTATTAAAAGAAATAACCAACTTTTAACTAAAGCTAATAAAAACAGAAATTTATATTATTTACCTATTAAAGTATTAAAAAATACTAATAATAACAATAATATAAATATACTAAATACTCTAACTAATGAAATGCTTATACATAATAAGCTAGGGCATATAAGTATTAACTACTTAAATAAACTAAATAATAACACTATAGGTTTAAATCTACCTTTTAAACCTAATAATTTCACTAAATGTGAAATCTGTATTAAATCTAACTTAACTAATAAAATAAATAAAATATCTAATAATAATAAGGCTACTAAATACTTAGAAAAAATCCATAGTGATTTATGTGGCCCTATAAAACCTAAAACCTATAATAATCAAAGATATTTTATAACTTTTCTAGATAATTATACTAAATATCTAGAAATTAAATTATTAGTTACTAAAGATGAAGCCTTTGAAGCCTTTAAACTATTTAAATTAATAGCTGAGGCAAATAGCCCTAATAATGAAAAAATAACTATTTTAAGTACTGATAATAGTATTGAATACGTTAATAGTAGATTTACAGCTAAATTAGCTAATTCTGCTATAATACATCAAAAATCTAGTCTTTATATACTAGAACAAAATGGTACTGCTGAAAGAATAAATAGGACTTTACTTAATAAAGTTAGGGCTTTATTATATAATAGTTATTTACTCCTAGAATTCTAGGGAGATGCTATTTATACTGCAGTTTACTTATATAATAGAACCCCTAATAGTTCTATTAATTATAAACTCCATATCAATTAAAATATAATAAAAAACCTAATATCTCATATTTAAGGGTTTTTGGATCTTTAGTTTATTATAAAAATAAAACTAATAAATTAACTAAATTATCACTTAGAGGTATTAAAGGTATCTTAATAGGTTTTAGTATAAATTCATCTCAATATAGGGTTTTTAGCTTAGAAACTAATAAACCTTTATAGACTAGAGATCTAGTTATTATAGAAAATAACTTCCCTTATAAATATATTAATAATACTGAAACTAATACTATTAGTACTGAAAATATAGATATAGATACTATATCTAATAATCTAAATAGTAATAGTATTAATAATGATAATAATAATAATAATAATAATAACTCTTCTACTTCTATAGACGAATTAGCTATAGAGGAACAGGATATTAATATTAATAATAATAATAGTAAAATGTCTACTATTAATTACTATAATGATGAAGAAGATGAATTAAATAATATATTAGTATTAAATACTAATATAGATGATCCTAATAGCTATAAATAAGCTATTAGCTCAGTTAATAAATTAGACTGGGAAAAAGCTATGGATAACGAAATAAACGAACTAATAGCACAAAAAACGTGGATTTTAACTGATTTACCTGACAATAAAATCCCACTTAATACTAGGTGGGTATATAAAAAGAAAAAAGATAAAGATGGCAATATAATTAAGTATAAAGCTAGATTAGTAGCTAAAGGCTTTAATCAAATTATAGGTATTGATTATATGGATACCTTTAGTACTACTTGTAGGCCTGAGACGTATAGGCTATTAATGATTATAGCACTAAATAAAGGCTATATAATACGTCAATTTGACGTTAAAAATGCTTTTATACACGCCCCTATAGATAAAGAAATTTATCTATATTAACCAGAAGGCTATATTAATAAAGATTACCCTAAAAAGGTATTAAAACTATTAAAAGCTCTATATAGGCTTAAACAAAGCCTTAGATTATGGTATGAATTTCTAGCTATACAACTAGCTAAATTAGGATTTATTGTATTTCCTTATGATAACGGCGTTTTTATTAATACTATAACTAAAGTTATATTATTATGCCATGTTGACGATATCCTAATATTAGGGCCTGAAAATGAAGTTAACGAATTAGCTATAAAAATAGCAAATTTAATGAAGTTAGAACCTATGGGTGAGGTAAGCACCTTTTTAGGTCAACAAATTAATATTAATAAGGAAAAAGAATACTTTACTATATCCTTATATAATTATACTAAAACTATAATTAAAAAATTTAATAAAGAAAATATATATAAATATACTACGCCAGTAGATCTAACCCTTAAATTAACTAAAAATAAAAATCAAGCTACAAAACAAGATATACAGATATATCAACAGGAAGTAGGCTCTTTAATCTGGCTAGTAATAAAAACTAGGCCTGATATAGCCTTTGCAGTAAATTAAGTAGCTAGATTTATGTCAAATCCTTCTAATATCCATTTTAAGGCTTTAGATAGGATTTGGGGTTATTTAAATTATAATACTAATTATATATTAATCTTCTACTATAATATTCCTATTATAAGAATACAGGGTTTTTCTGATTCAGATTAGGGTAATTATATACCAGAAAGAAAATCTACTTCTGGTTATATATTCTTTTTAAGTAAAAATATAATAAGCTGGAATACTAGCTTACAAAAAACCCCTGCTACTAGTACTTATGAAGCTGAATATATAGCTTTAAAAGAAACTACTAAAGAAGCTATATATTTAAATAATATTCTTACTAGTATTAATAATTTATTAAGGTTTAATTATAACCTAACTATTCCTAGTATAATTACAGATTCCCAATCAGCTCAATATTTAGCTGAAAACCCAGAATTTCACAAAAGAACAAAGCATATAGATATAACTTATTACTTTGTTCGTTGGAATATTATTAATAAAAAAGTACTATTAACCTATACTAAATCTAATAAAAATATTGCTGATGGCTTAACTAAGGGTCTAAATACTACCTAATATAGGCAATTTATTACATATTTAGGCCTATATAACCCTACTAATTTTTAATAATATTAAGAAGAATTTAAGTAAAATAAATGTTACTTAACTTCTGGGGGGCTCTAAAAACTACTAAGTCCTAACTAAGTACCCCCTAAAGGAGAATTTAAGTAAAACTAAATATAACTAGCGCTATAAAAAAGATATAGGGCTAAAATCACTAATACTAGTACAACTAGTAAAACTATACCTAATAATTAAATAACTATCCTTATAACTATTAATTACATATTAATATAACTAAAAGGAATAAAGTAACTATAACTTTATCTAATTAGAATAAAAAGTATAATCGTATAAATTACCTATTATAGTAATTCCTATGATTAGCTAAAACGAATAAAAACTATATATTAGGTTAGTTACTATAAAAAGTATATATTAACGGAATTAACAAATTCCTAAAGTTAATAATACAGTTATTATTAATAAAAGTTAATATTAAGTTAAGATTTGAAACTAAAACAACGGAAACTAATAATCCGTAACAAATCTATAAACTATAACTATAATAATACTACGGATCTAGAATATCCGAATCAGATTAAATAAAGCCGTAATAATTAACTTTATAATAAGGTTTTTATAGTTAATTACCTATTATAGTAATTACTTAATTAAGTAATTACTTAACTAAGTAAAGGTTTGTAAGGAAAAAATGTATTATATATACAATAGATTTTTCCACTTAGAACAGATTTTAAGGAAGGAAGTAATTCAACAGTTTTATCTATTTAACTACTACTACTACCTATTATTACTACCTATTACCTATTATTACTATTATTAGTATTATTTCTTTTATATTAATAATAACTATTCATACTAGCTATAAATAGTTATTCTTAATTATCAGGAATTTTATTATAATAACCAACAAAACGAAAAGTTTCCCCCTTTTGCAATATTATCTAATATTACTACCCCTAATAATATTACTTCAATTATATACTCTTTTACACTAAGTAAAAATCATAGTAGCTAGCTAGAGGCTAGAGAAAGTTACTATATAAAGTTACTAAATATATAAAAAAATATAAAGAATAAAGTAAAAGTTTTATTTAAATAGTTAAGTTCTAATATTCAGCTAAGCATTAATAACTAGTTATATTAAGATTTATTTATTTGATTTATTATAATTAAGTATAGGTTTAAGTATTATTATTAGGCTTAAAGCATAAGAGAAAAAAAAGTAAAGAGTAATCTTTAATACCTACTTATATAGATTAACTAAACTGCTAATATATAGTAAACTTAGTTTATTATGTTAAAATTAACTAAGCTTTTCAGCTTTTAATAGTAATAGCTTTCTTTAATACTCTAATAGTATAATAGAAAGGCTACTAAGTAGATATAACTCTTAATTAAAGAATTTATTAAAGAAGGATTTTATAGTTAAAAGATTTAAAAATTATATAACTTAATATATATAATCTTAATTCTTTTCCTCTATTTTCTTTTTAAAATTATTATAATAATAAATAATACGTTATTTCTAATACTTTTTATATTTAAAGATTCTAAATATACTAATATTATATTAAGTATATTTATCAAGAGAAATACTATAGCTTTTATTAAATATTATAAAATCTATATATTTAGGAAAACTTTTAAGGTTAGAAAATATTATATTTTTAATTATAAATACTTTTTAAAAAAAAACTTTAAAAGGGAATTTTAAGTTAATTTCTATAGAAAAGGTTTTATAATAAAGTTTTAATAATATAAACTTAAGATAGTTTTGATATAGAAACTAAATATATTTTTAGGGAGTATAAAGAGTAGTTTGTCTCTATATAAGCTTTTTATTTAAACTTAAATTTTAGTTTAAGTATAATAGATTATTTTATAAAGACTATTTTAATTAAAAAGTAGATATAAATAAAAATTAATACTTATTAAGTTAGTTATAAGTTTATTTTAAAGATTGATAAATTCCTCTTTATAAACGTAAATAATATATATTAGAACTCTTTAGGTATTATATTATAAATATAGACTTATATAAAACCCTCTAAGTATTATAAACTTATAACAGCTACTTTCTTATATAAAAGAACTTATAAATATAAAAAGAGTAGGATATTACTAGATTTATTATTATAATCTAAAGAAAGATTAAGTATTAATATTAAGTTCATAAGGATAATATCAATCTTAAACTTCCTCTTTTTTTATAAAAAAACTAATAGAATTAGAAGAACTAAATATTAAAATACTTATATAAATGCTGCTGTTAGGTTTTAATATTCGAGAAGAAAGTATGAAGTAAACTGTAATACCTACTTATATAGGTTAACTAAACTACTAATAATATACTTCTTATAATAAGATAGCTATTAAAGTAATAGTATCTATTAATATCTATAAACTTTAAGATTTAAGCTATATTAGAGAAATATAGCTATAGTCTATAGAATATATATCTCTAAGGAAGTAGTAAGATATAAGAATAAAGAGCAAAAAGTTTAAAGAGGCTTTATATAGCTATATTAAGAAAGAGTATATACTTAAAGTAATACTATTAGGAGTAGAAATATTATATAATATAGCAAAAGGGAGAAACTATTCGCTTTACTTATTATTATAATAAAATTATTATAATTAGAAGTACCTATTTATAGCTAGTATAAATACTTATTAAGAATATAAAAGAAATAATACTAATAATAGTAATAATAGTAATAATAGGCAGTAGTAGTTAAATAGGTAAAACAATTAAATTACTAACCTCTTTAAAATCTATTCTAAGTAAAAAAAGTCTACTATATATATAATATATTCTTACTTTATAAACCTTTACTTAGTTAAGTAATTACTTAACTAACTAGTTATTATAATTAGTAATTAACTATAAAAACCTTATTATAAAGTTAATTATTATAGCTTTACTGTATTTAATCTAAATAGCTTTAATTTATACTATTATTATATTTCTAGTTTATAAGTAAATATATATTTATTTTATTTTAGTTTTTAAATCTTCACCTTTTATTAATCTTTATAGATAATAACTATATTACGAACTTAACGAATTTATATTATATTAGTATATATACTGCTTATAGTAGTTAGCTTATTATATAGTATATATTCTTTTCAGCTAATTATAAGAATCACTATAGTAAGTAATTTATTTAGTTATACTTTTCATTCTAATAAGATAAAGTTCTAACTTATAGTTTCTTTAAAGGAATTATAAATAGTTATGAGAAATTATAAAAACTAAGAGAGATTTACTTAGGAAAACTTAGTTTATTCTTAAGTATTTCCTAAAGCTTATTTATAAGAAATTTAAAAGTACCTCTCTTAAATAAATACTAGAGTATATAAATAAAAGGAGTTTTAAAGTAATATTACTATTATAAATTTAGAATTTTAAGAAGAGCTATAAATTACTTATAAAAAAGTGTATAGATGTTATGCTGCGTAGCGATAGTCCTAGCTATCTTCTCAAAGAAGGGTATGCCTAGCGCAAGGTTAGTATTCTTATATTCCTTACGTAGTGCAGACATTATGAAGATGCTTTAGGATCTATTATAGGTTATAAGGTGAGGAAGAGGAAGAGGGAAGGGTATAGGCTCTATGCGCAGTAGTAGAGCTTTTTATGCTTCTAGCTATAAGAACCTCTCATAATAACCTCTTTAGTTAAGGAGTTATCTCTATTTAGTAGTATTATAACCTCTTTAGTTAAGGAGTTATCTCTCTTATAGTAGTATTCGTAGCACCTCACTAGAAAGTTCAGTAAAGCTATCACTAGGCTATAAGAGCCTTAGTAACCCTTTTAGCTTTAATGTGATCAGCCTTACTATATATAGCGCTACTAGCCCTACGCTGCGTAGCTAATGCTATTACTATTCCGCTAGTCTATTTAGCTAAGGTATACGTTTAACTTTATATAAGGGTTTACTTACTAGTAAGAATATATAGGGTTTTTATACTGTTTTTTTTAATTAGTAGAGGGTATAGGTTAAGGTGCTTATATAGTATTTCTAGAATTATACCTGCGTATAGGGTGAATTTTGCTATAGTCTTTTTATAAGGGGGCTATGTTATAACTATAAACTTAACTTATAAAAAAGTGTTCTTATTAGAATATATAAAATTATAAAGTTAATAGGAATAGATAGACTTTATTTTAAATTAAATAATTTTATTATAAAACTTAACTTAATTATAAAAAGTGAATATTAGAAACTATCTATAATAAGATAAATATATTTTTATAAAGATAATATATATCTAAATTTACGGTTATAGGATAGGTAATCTCTATAATTATTGAGAATTTTCTTGACGTTATATATATTAATATATTAATTAAGCAAAAAGAAGTATAAGAGATAGTATAAAGGTGTTTCCCCTTTATTATCTTATAATATAGAAGCTTTATAGGTCAGAAAAGGTTTAAACTAATTAGAGAAGAGATAAAAGAGTTTTTATAGTTATAAATAAAATAATACTATATAATTAGAAATATAAAATTTAAAAAATAAGTATATAACTATTTCTTTACTATTTTTATACTTTATAGTAGAAGCCTCTATAGGAAAATAATACTTTATATTATATATTACTTTATATATATTTAAAACCCCTCTAAGAAATAATATTAAGAGAAGTTGAATTTATTATTATTTCTTAGACTTTTATTAAATAATTTAGGAAAGTTATTTATTTAGAGGTATTACTACTCTTAGAATCTAAAATAAAATTTAAAACATAAGGGGTTAAATACTTATAAAATATTCTATAATATAATATAACTAATAAGGTATCTAAGACTTATAAAATATAATATTAAAGTAAATAAACCTATATATAAACTTTAGAGTATTTTCCTAAAGAATATATAATAAACTTAATACGCTTAGTTTAAAAAGTTTATTAATAATATAAGGGGAAGGATTCTTTTTAATTTTATAAGTTTATATTTATTATTAAAGCCTCTATATAAAAAGAATATAGTGAGATTTATTCTATATATAATTATAATCTTAGAAATACTAAATTAATACTTTAATTTATCTTCTTAATAAGTTATAGAAAATTATATTTCTTAAGAACACTATTTATTTTTAATGATAAGGAAATAATTTAAATATAATAAAAACATTCTCTTTATATATAATAAATATATATTTTAAAGGCTACTAGCTTTATACTATAAATTTTAATTAGTATTAAGTATATATATAACTTAAAGTAATCTCCTCACCCTTTACTAATAACCTTAAGGTTATATAGCTATAGTTCAAACTTAGATATCTTAATTTTAAATATTATATAAAGCTAAGTTAACTATTTTCTTCTAGTTACTTCTATCTCTATTAATCTCCTCTATTTATTATTCTTCTAAACTATACTTTATTTTCTATTTAAGTCTCTTCTATAATTTAGATATTTATATTATAATATCTTCTGCTTAATTATATAGTCTTAATATAAGAAGAACCTTATTACTATTAGCTATACTCTTAATATTAAACTTATTTTTCCTAACTTATTAATATTCTATATAAGTTACTTTAGCTATATTAAGGAGGTTTATAGATACTAAAACTATAATTAGTAACTTTAATTATATTTATACTAGTT
This sequence comes from Colletotrichum siamense, assembly GCF_013390195.1. Classification (NCBI taxonomy): domain Eukaryota; kingdom Fungi; phylum Ascomycota; class Sordariomycetes; order Glomerellales; family Glomerellaceae; genus Colletotrichum; species Colletotrichum siamense. The sequence goes on along the minus strand of NW_023501024.1, from coordinate 441,155 downwards.
TTAAAGCTATATCACTCTAATATACTATACTTATTAGCTATTTTAAATAAATACTTTTAAGTAAATTTATGACGACAGGCTCACGAAGTATAGCTAACGCGCATTAATAGATAACCTGGATCAATTAATATTGAGTTGCAGAAGGGAAAAGTCGGAAGTGGGGGGCGCGGGCGCGCGAGGGCTCTATGGGCGCGCCCAGCGCGCTCACTGCCAGTCACGTGCCTAGGCACGTGACGCGCTCTGAGGCAGGCACGGCGCCAGCGCTGTGATAAATTTAAGTAGAATCTTCTTATTAATATAGGGAAAGTTATTATACTTAAAGCTTTTGAATTAATAAAATCTAATTTTATAAATTAACTTATTTAGTATAGCTTTACTTAGTTTATATATAAGTAAAATAAAATAGAAAAAAGATTATAGTTATTATATATATATAAAAAAATATAAAGAATAAACCTAAAGCTTTATTTAAATAGTGAAGTTCTTATATTATAACTAAAAGAACTCTTTTAACTATAGTAGTAAGAGTTATATTATTATATCTATTCTTTTAAAAATAAGTTAAAGCTACTACTAAGTTCTAGTTATATTATAAATAATATTCTTCTTTTATACTATTATAGGTAATAATCTATTACCTTTATATTATTAATATTAATTAAAAAAAGTTTAAACTAATCTTATTACTCTTTATTTAGAATCTTTAGGTTAAGTATAAGTTAATATGCTTTTATTAGCTTTAAAAGTAGTATAAAATTAGTATAGTATAAACTATTATATATACTTTTATAGGTTAATTAGACTACTAATACTAATAAGAAGCATAAATAAAAGCCTACTTTTTATATTTAATAGTTAGAAATAGACTAGAATTAGTATTAGTAACTAATTATAATTATAAATCTAAAATATTATTCTTCTACTTTAGTAATATAAAGTATTTAAAAAGGGCTGCTATTAGGTTTTAAGTATTATAATCTTAATAAAGGGTAGACTATATTATTTATATACTGATATAAGTTAAGTAGACTGCTTAATTTAACTTAAATGTTTCTATTTTATTAAACTACTTTTGATAATACTATCTACCTTACTTTTAAGTATAGTTCTATATTCTAAACTAATATTAAAAAATATCATTATATACCTTCTTAATATTAATATATTTCTAAATAGTTTACTTATATATTACTTAAGAAAAAAGGTCTCTAATAAAATTATAAAGTCTCTTTTTAGTAAGTCTTATAATAAAGAAATTAAATCGCTCTATAGATTAAGAGTTTTACTATTTTAGTAGATACCTCTAGCTATCTAAGTAGATACCCTCTTTTCAGGGATTTATATAATCCTATAAGCTTATAACTATATATAATTAATTAATTATTACTTCTAAGTTTATATTAATGCGTTATTAATAACTTTGCATATAATTAATAACCTTATAAATAATTAATAACTTCACATAATTAGTTAAATAACTAGGCGCGATATATAGCAACGTTATATTATGTAGTTAGCTATATAATTAAGCTATATAGTTTAATTAGTTAGTATAAGTAGGGTATCTATCTAAATAGTTAGAAGTATCTATTTAAATAGTTAGACTCTAAATAAATTATAAATCTTAAAATAAATACTTAAGTTTAAAGGTTTAGCTACACTAAAGAAGCTATGTCAAATTAGAAGTATACTTTAAAATTAATTACTAAGTGCCCTTTTAACTATAAAGATAGCTAAGAACACTATATAGAAACTAATAAAAAATATATATAATAAAGATATATTCTTAAAATAGGATAGTTCAGAAGCTAAGTTCTGAATTATAGTTAAAAGTATTTGAATAAGTATTTTAAAATTATAATATATTTAGATTATTTTAGAAATATTAGACTATACTAATTCATAATTCTTTTACTTAAGGATAGGAAGTCTTTATTATGATTAATAATTTAAGAACTACTTACTTATACTATCTTAATACTTAAATAAAATATAATATTATTTAATTAAATTATACTATTTAAATTATTAAGTTAAAGTGCTGCTATTAAGCTTTTAGTATTCTAAAAACAAAAAGTATATAGTAAGCTTTAATATCTACTTACTTATATAAGTTTACTAGACTATTATAATAATATTAAGTTTTACTAGTTAGATAGTCTTTATTAGCTATCTAAGTAGTATCCCCTATAATCTATAATTATAAAGAGAATAATAGAAATAGTTATAAGAAGAAGAAGAAGAAGAATAATAATAATAATAATAATAAAAGTGAGAATATAAAATATAATAGTTGCTTTAGAAACAAGCTATAGATTATATACGCTTATAAACACTACTTAGATAGCTAATAAACACTACCTAACTAGTAAAACTTATGATATTTAGAAGTAATTAAGTAAGTTATATATATAACTTATAATTCTCTTAAATTTAATAGTATTTATAAGCTTACTATAGTTTCAGAATCTATTATATAGCGTTATAAAGATATACTTATAATAGCTTCTTTTTATATCTATATTTAATAGTATTTATTAAACCTTATATTTAATAACTTTATTAAATACTTAAATTTATAAGTTTTTAAAAAGTTATAATACTAACTTTATTATACTTACTTTAAATAATTACTTAATTACTTAATTACTAACTACTAAACTATTAACCTATCCTCTCTCTCACACATCACTTATACTGCCTTTAAACACTATCCCTATCACTTCTTTGCTATCTGCTATTAGCTATGCTGTTATTAGTAACGCTCTCTCTATTAGTTAGCATAAGGGGTACTTACTAATAAGCCTTAGAGGGCTGCCTCTACCTTAATATTACAGAGGACTTATTTAAAGAAGGGCTACTTTATAGGGTATATAAGTACCCTATCTACCTCTATAGCTAAGTTTACGCACTTACTATTAATTAAGTTGTATATCTTAAGGTCCCCTATAGGGGTATTAATAAGAGCTCTCTTAAGTATTATTTTAATTATATACTTTTTATATATATTAGGCTATATAAGGAAAGAGAGGTTTTTATTAATTAGATTAATATTAAACTCTATAGTAAGCTTTTATACGTTATTTATATTAATAGATATATTAAGCTTAAAGTATCTATATATAAGGTTAAGTGCTAATATTATAAAGGTTTCTTATAGGTTAGTGAGAAAGAGGAAGAGGGATAGATATAAAGCTTTATATAATAGAGCGTTTTATACTTCTAGCTATAAGAACTTCTTATAATAACCTTTTTAATTAAGGAGTTATCTCTATTTAGTAGTATTATTAAGCTATAAGAGCCTTAATAACCTCTTTAGCTTTAATATAATTAGCTTTACTATATATAGCGCTACTAGCTTTATATTATATAGCTAGTACTATTACTATTCTATTAATCTATTTAGCTAGGGTATATGTTTAACTTTATATAAAGGTTTACTTATTAGTAAGAATATATAGGGTTTCTATACTATTTTCTTTAATTAGTAGAGGGTATAGGTTAAAGTACTTATATAGTGTTTTTAGAATTATACCTATATATAGAGTGAATTTTACTATAGTCTTTTTATAGGGGGGCTATGTTATAATTATAAACTTAATACTTACTTCTAAAAACTTAGAGATTCTCCTAATTATATAATAAAGTATATCTCTAGTAATATATATTTAGAAGAATAAATATGCTTCTCTCTACTAAATAGAAATATATACTAAAGTGCTTTTCTTTTAATTTGAGATACTTAAGCTAATAATCCTTTTAAAAATAAGATTACTTAAAAGCTATCTAAAAGGCTTAAGAATATATAATTATTTAATTTATTATAAAGTTATATACTAACTTTACTTTAAAGTATATTTATAATACTCTTATTAAACTTTAGACACTTTAATATAATAGAAGTAATACTTATATAATATTAATTTTAACGAAATAGATATATCTACTAAGTATTCTTTTATAAGCTTATAAAGTTTATAGTTATAACGTAGCCCCCTTATAAAACAACTATAGTAAAATTCTCCTTATATATAGGTATAATTCTAGAAACACTATATAGACACTTTAACTTATACCTTCTACTAATTAAAGAAAATAGTATAGAAACCCTATATACTCCTATTAATAAGTAAACCCTTATATAAAGTTAAACATATACCCTAGCTAAATAGATTAATAGAATAGTAATAGCACTAGCTATATAATATAAGGCTAGTAGTATTATATATAGTAAGGCTAATTATATTAAGGTTAAAGGGGTTACTAAAGCTCTTATAGCTTAGTAATAACTTTATTAAACCTTTTAGTAAGGTGAATACTACTAAATAGAGATAACTCCTTAACTAAAGAGGTTATTATAAGAAGTTCTTATAGCTAAAAGTATAAAAAGCTCTATATATAGAGCTTTATACCCTTCTTTCTTCTTCTTCTTTATTAACCTATAATAAATCCTAAAGTATCTTTATAATATTTACACTATATAAAAAATATAAGAATACTAACTTTATGCTAAGTATACCTTTCTTTAAAAAAATAGCTAAAAATATCACTATATAGTATAATATCTATATACTAAATAAAGCTTTTAACTTTAATAAGTACTCTAACTCTAATTAGAAGTACTTTATTATAGTAGTATTAAATAGAGCTTTTAAGAATATTTCTAAAAAGAACCCTCTCTATATTATAATTAAAGTAATAAATACTTTTAATAGCTTTAAGGTAGAGGTTATATATATCTTTAGTTATTTTAAAGAGTAGCTTTTTTTTATATAAACCTTCTATGATATTAAAGTAAATATAGCTTAAGCTTAGGTATAAGCTTAATAGGGATTAGTAAGTATACTTTATACTAAATAGAGAGAATATTACTAATAATAGTATAGTTCTAAAGAAGCTACTATAGTAAAAAGTAAAGTAGTAATAAGGATAGTATTTAAGTCTTCTTGTGGGGGGGCTGCGTTATAACTATAAACTTAAGGATAGTATTTAATAGTAGTATAAGTAGTATATAAAAGAGAGGATAGGTTAATAGTTTAATAATCTATAGTAATTAAGTAATTAAGTAATTATTAACTATATTATTACTAAAGTGAAGTTAAAGATAGTGAAGTTATCTAGTATAACATATATATATAAGTGCAGCTAAAGTTAGGAGAGGGATATAGTTAGAGATTATAATTATATAACTGAAGGCTGTATATATTATTAGGAGGCGTAGAGTTAAGAGGTCTATCGCTCTAAGTAGGTAAAAATCATAGTGAATAGCTAGAGGCCTTATTTTATTTATAATTATAATAGAATTCCTTATATTTAATAATACTAATAATACTATTAGTAGTAATAATAGTTAGTAGTAATTAAATAGAGATAACTAGTGTTATAAAAGTAGAACTATAATTACTAAGCAGTAATTACGTCTTTTCTTTATAATACACCCCTTAGATCTTAGAGACTTATCTATTAGATCTATCCCTCTATAAGTATCTCTATTAAAGGTTAAAGATACCCTCTAGGTATATTAAAGTTAGGATTTAAACGCGCATCTTTACTACTTAAAGATAACAAGTAGTAGAGTTAAAAAGCTTATAACTATTATAAAAGTGAAACTATAATTACTAAGCAGCAATTATACCTTTTCTTTATAATAACTAATAAATTACCTACCTTTTTAAAATTAGTTTTAAATAGAAAAGTTTACTATATATATTATACTTTTTGACCTATATAGCGCAGTGGTATGCGCCTAGCAGGCCTATACGTTACCTAAACGCATAAGCATCAGTTCAATCCTAGCTATAAGAACCCCTTTTCCTCTCTTCTAATTAGTTAAAGACCCACTGTAAAATATAGGTCCCTCTCTCAAAGAACCTACATACATAATAGGGTACTAATAGCCTCTAGCTAATCATTATATAGTATAGTGTACGTATTATCTGCTTTATTATATACTACGCTTATAGCCTAAGTTTTCTTCTTATAAAAGGTTTCTTAGTAGCGCATAGCTTAGTATTAAGTATTAGTATAGAGTATTAGGGCTATAAGCCCTACAGTATAGATTAAACAGAAGGGGAAGTACCTTCATACCTACCTCTATATTATACTTTTTGTTTATAAACCTTTACTTTATTAAATAATTACTTAAATAAGTATTTATTATAATAAGTATATACTATAATAATTAATTAATTATAATATCCTTACTATAAAGTAAATATTCTAGCTTTATTTAATTTAGTTTAAATATATTAGATCTATAGTATTACTATTATAGATATACTTATTAGACTACTTATAGATTATTTATTTCTAGCATTTTACTTATTAACTTTAATATAATATTAACTTAATTAGTAAAGGAATCTATACTCTATTAAGATATACTTTTTATAATAACTAACTTAATATATAGTTTAAATTCTTTTTAGCTGTTTCTAAGAGTTAATATACTAAGTTCTTTATTTAATTATACTTTCTATTCTAACTAAATAGGGTTATAAAATAAAACTTAAGAAAATAATAATATCTCTAAGATTATTTATTTAATTAAAAAGAATAGTCTATTAGTTATATTACTATTATAAACTAGAAAAGAGTATATAACTAAGGTAATATTATTAGGGGCAGTAGTATTATTTAGCTATAATATAATTAGCTTTATAATTTATAGTAATACTAGCTCTATACTATATAGCTAGCGTTATTATTATTCTACTAATCTATTTAACTAGAGTATATATATACTACCTTATAATATTTAGAGGGTTTACTTATTAAAAAAAATATATAAAGTTTCTATATTATTTTCTTTAATTAGTAAAAAGTATAAGTTAAAGTACTTATATAGTGTTCTAAGAATAATACTTAAGTTTATAGTTATAATATAGCCCTCCTATAAAAAGACTATAGCAAAATTCACCCTATATATAGGTATAATTCTAGAAATACTATATAAGTACTTTAACTTATACCTTCTATTAATTAAAGAAAATAGTATAGAAACCCTATATATTCCTACTAATAAGTAAACCTTTATATAAAGTTAAATATATACCTTAGCTAAATAGACTAATAAAATAGTAATAGTACTAGCTATATAGTATAAAACTAGTAATACTATATATAGCAAAACTAATTATATTAAAGCTAAAGAGGTTACTAAAGCTCTTATAGCTTAATAATACTACTAAATAGAGATAACTCCTTAACTAAAGAGGTTATTATAAGAGGTTCTTATAGCTAGAAGTATAAAAAGCTCTACTACTATATATAAAGCTTTATACCTTTCCCTCTTCTTCTTCTTTACTTTATAACTTATAATAAATCTTTTATAATATCTATACTATATAAAGAATATAAGAATACTAACCTTATATAAAGTATACTTTTTTTTAAGAATATAACTAGAGATATTATTATATAGAATAATATCTATATACTAAATAACACCTTTAAATTTAATATATACTCTATCTTTAATTAGAAACGCTTTATTAAGGTTATATTAGATAGAGCTTTTAGTAATACTTCTTTAGAGGACCTTATTTACTAAGTAATTATAAAGATAATAAGACTTAATAGCTTTAGTATAGAGGTTATATATATCTCTAGCTATTTTAAGAAATAACTCTTCTTTATATAAACCTTCTATAATACTAAAGTAAATATAGCTTAAGCCTTAGTATAAGCTTAATAAGGCTTATTAGTAAGTATAATTTATACTAAATAGAGAGAGCGTTACTAATAATAGTATAGCTATAAAGGTGTTAGCTAGCTTAATTAAATAAGAAGAATAGTAGATAGTAAAATAGTAATAAAGATAGTATTAATAGTATAAGTAATATATAAGAGAGAGGATAGGTTAATAGTTTAGTAGTTAGTAATTAAGTAATTAAGTAATTATAAACTATATTATTACTAAAGTGAAGTTAGAAATAGTGAAGTTATTAATATATATATATATATAAGTGCAGCTAAAGCTAGAAGAGGTAGTTAGAGATTATAATTATATAACTAAAGGCTATATATATTTCAAAAGGCGTAGAGTTAAGAGGTCTATTACTCTAAGTAGGTAAAAATAATAGTAAACAGCTAGAGGCTAAATATCTTAACTTTATACTTTATAATAATATATATATAGCGTTTAGTTATATAATTATTACTTTTAACTATAGCTATACTTATTTATATATATATAACCTTTTTATTTTTAACCTTGCTTTTAAAAGAATATAGTTTATAGTTATTTAATAATTATAAACTATTAAACTATTAATTATCCTCTCTCTTATATATTACTTATATTATTATTAAATACTATCTTTCTTACTATATTACTATTTATTATTAAGTTACTACTATTATTATTTTCTTTTTTAATTAGGCTAGCTAATACCTTTATAATAGCTATATTATTATAAATATCACTCTTTATTTAGTATAAAGGATACTTATTAATGTTCCTTTATTAAGCTTATATTTATATTTAAGCTTAAGCTTAAGCTATATCTATTTTAATAATATATAGAGCTTTTATAAACTTAAACTATTCTTTTAAATAGCTAGTAGTATAGAAAGCCTCTATATAAAAGTACTTAGAGCTATTATTAATAACTTTAATTATAATATATAGAAAGTTCTATATAAAAGTATTTATAAAAGTTTAGCTATTATTATATTAATAATATACTACTAACTAGTATAAAAGTATTTATTAGATTTAAAAGTTATATTTAATATATAGATATTATTTTATATATTAATACTTTTAGCTATTTATATATATAAAAGTATTTTTTATAGTAAATTAGTATTTTTATATCTATCTTATAATATAGATATTATAAAAGATTTATTATAAGCTAATATAAAAAGAAGAGTGATTAATATAAAGCTTTATATATAGTAGTAAAGAATTTATACTTTTAGCTATAAGAACTTCTTCTAATAGCCTCTTTTACTAAGAAGTTACCTCTTATATTATAATAGCTTCCTTAATAAAAAGTTTAATAAAGCTATTATTAAACTATAAAGTTTTAATAACCTATTTAGCTTTAATATAATTAGCTTTACTATATATAATACTACTAGCTTTATATTATATAGCTAACGCTATTATTATTTTATTAGTCTATTTAGCTTTAATATATATAATTTTATATAAAGGTTTACTAATTAACTTATTAAAAAAGAGTAATTAAAGTATTATAGTTAGCTATTTAATAATAAGGTCTACTAATAGAAGCTAGATATTAATATATAGTAATAGTATATTAAGATTATAATTTAAGTTATAAGTTATAAACATATAGTAACTTAATTCTATAGATTAAAAATAATTAATTTTATACTTATTAAGTAAGGCCTCTAGCTAGCTACTATGATTTTTACCTAGAACCTATATTATAATAACCTCTGATTTCCCCCTTTAGCTAACAGCTTACTAGTTATATAATCTCCTATAGATCGCTATCTCTTCAGCCCTATTTCCCCTACGTACGCTAAGGTGCGCTATTACAATCTCATCACTCTTAATATTACTTTAATAATAACTTTATAACTTTAACTAGACTTAATTGCTATAGACTTTCTATAACTTTTTAATCTATCTTCTAACTCTTATATACACCTTTTATTACTCAGCCTTTTTCTCTACTACTTACCCTAAGCAGTTCTATATTTATTAATAATATCTATAATATTATTTATCTAGGTTAGCTTACTAGCTACGCCGCCCTACTAAGGACGTTATTAAAGTAAGCGTAATAGTTAGGATTAATAGTAAATATAGCTATATCCCTTAACTAAGGTATATAGGTGCTTCTTATAACTATACTACTAATATTAGCTTTTAGGACTATTAGGTATAACTTAGCTATAGTTATCTTATCCTTAGGGCTCTATAAATAGAAGGGTGTTAACTTACTAATTATAGTAAGCTTAGCTCTATAATTAGTATTAATTATTATGTTTTAAGGTGTGCCTTAAGTAAAGCCCTATAGTATAAAGCCCTATAGATCAAGCAAGATAGAATATATTATAAAGGAATCTAAGTAGTTTACTTATAGGTATATTATATGTTTTGTGTAATACTCTACGCTCACACACCTATCTAAGTAAGTAGTAGTATTAATATAGGATTAAGGATAAGGGATAGGCTTAAGGCTTAGCAAGCAGCAGCGTCTTAAGTATATAGCTAAGATAAGCTTTTCTATAGCTAAAGACCTTATAAAGCTATCACTACGTAGCGTGAGTCACGCAAGCGAGGCTATTAACCTTACTAGTAATAAAGCTATTGTTAACGAGGCTAATAGCTATAATAGTATATACGTCTAGCTTAGATACTTTCGCTTAGCGAGTCGAGGTTAGCGCGGGCAGTTATTCTAGACCCTTAGGTATATATACTGCAAAGCTACTAGACTAAGCACTAACTGAGGTGCTTTTACTACTTTTTCCCCTACTGTGAAAACCCCTACTAGGTGGGCTTAAAACTTCCTTAACATACTTATTAAGTAAACTATTATAAGAGTAAACTAAATATATCTTAAAAATATATTAAATTAATTACTTAAAAACTATAGAAATTTAGATTTAAACTAAGTTTAAGCTATATTATATATAAGTGTAAATAATACTTTTAGTCCTTATTACTATCTTTAATTTTAATAAAGCTTAGTTGAATTAAGTATAACTTTTATATTCTTAATATATAGATTTAATCTCTTATTTTATTATTCTATTATATATATTATAATCTTTATATTCTTAAGTAAATCTATTATATATTATAATCTTTATATTCTTAAGTAAATTAGTAGTATTATTATAATCTTATATTATAATACCTTATTTTAGTAACTAAATGTCTTAATAAATTACTTAGCTATTATCTTTATTTATAAACTATAATAATATATTACTATATTAATTAAATATATTTTATACAGCTATTATCCTTATTATTATCTTTTTAATATAGTAACTAAAATATATATCTTACTTTATATAAAGCTAATTATATTTTATTATTTTCTTTAACTACTAGAAAATATTAATAAAACTTTCTTTCTAATATTCCTAATATAATATATATCTATAAATAAATTAACTTCTACTATACTTCTTTTAATAGGAAACTATATTATAGCCTAGAAAAGAAATACTTAATATATAATAATAAAGAATAATTAAAATATAAAAACTTTAATATAAATAATCTTTTAATAATAGAAATAATAAGAGTAAAAAGAAATAAAATAAATAACGTTTTCTAAAAATATAAAGAATTTAATATAATACTTCAGAAATATAATATAAGTAAAACTAAATATAATTAATATTATAAGATATATAAGAGGCTAATTTTAATAATATTAACATAACTATTAAAACTATACTTAATAATTAAATAAATATTATAAACGTTATACCTTAGACTAAAATGCTAATTACTAGTCTAGTACTAGTGCTCCCTATCTATATATAGAAGTCTAGTTAGAAATAAGAATAGTGCCGGTCTTAGTCACACTAGTAATCACCCCTCTCCACGACATTAAGGCAAACCACAGTCCCACAGGAGATACATATATCTCGCGAGCCCACCTCTAACTTTCCAAGCCATGAAATGGACGCTGCAATAGGGCGATTCTTGTCCTCATAGCACACAAGATAGAGGAAACACAGCCAGCGCCTGATATCAACGCCACTCGCGTTCCAGAACGCATAGGAACGAAACTTCTGAAATCCCCTGCACAGACGAGTTGGGTCGGGTCATGGTGCGCGGTAAACGAATGGCTGGGGTTGTCCCGGTAATTGAACCGTCAAGGCCACTTGCGCGGGCTAGCACGATTAACTTGAATGGAGCAGCTACCACATGAATATTCGATGGCAGGCTTTAGCACACTCATCAGAGAGTTTTAAGGACCAAGACCTGGCGGGAACATCTCCAGCAGCCGGTACAGACGACGCAGTACTCGCGATGTCTTTACCTGTTTTTCTGCCAGTCTTGTTGAGCTACGATGCGAATACTCGTGAGCAAAAGGGAAAATTTACGGGACTCGGAGTCGAACAGAGGTTGCGGGACTGTGAATAAGTTCGATTTCTTACCACCTAGTTTGTCGGGACCTTGGCAGCTTGTTGGACTGACTGTACGGAATGGCTTCGGTGCAGCTTAGTGACAGCATTGATGCGCCAGGGTAGAGATCTGTACCTCAGCTCCAGACTGGCAAGGCCGTAGGTTGTATGCGGGGCGACTTTGAGAAAGAAGACATTATGGCTTATTGAAGTGCCGGGGGCAGCAGAACACGAAGACCGTCGCCACGGCGATGCTGTCCAAAGGTCAGCAACGTTGGTTCAGCTTGCTCCAAGGCAATTCAGCCAACCTGCGGAGAGCATCGCACATTACCGTAAATCTTTCCTCGACCAGAGAAAAGGCCCATCGTGGTCTGATGGGAGCTGTGACCATGTAGGGTGACAACCAGATGCGCAATCATGACCCGATGACAAGACACAGTGGGTTAGAGCCCGCAGGCTAGCAGTGAGTGCAGAGAACCCCTCTAAGGGAGACAACATCGTGGTCAACTGATGGTTGAATTGTATTGCTCGGTTGGTGGATGCGTTATTTGGGTCGGTCGACGGATTGAGGGCTCGGGCAATGTAGCCGGATCATGGAAGCTTGGGTCGAAGACGCTTCATCGGATCCCAGGGGCCGTAGTGCTCAGCGGTGATCTGTTGGCAGCACATAGAGAACCTACAAGTACGTCAGCACGGCCAATGATCACCTCGGACAAGCCTTGAGTACGAACACTAAAAGTGACAAAATGGCCCTGGTTTGAAAGGAGACGGCTAGCCATGGACATAGTGTCGCGAAATAGCGTTACTGAGCAGGGATGTCGAGAGAACGAGGAGGACGAGAATCGTGATAGGGCAAGCTAGGCTGTGGCTAGAACAGGCGCAAAGATGTCTAATGCAATGGGATCTGTCCGTGATGACCTCTTTGGCAGGGGGACTCGGTTCGTTGAGGCGCAGATGGAAATTATCGGGCCAGACGTATTTGCAAATTGTTGGTCAGGCTTGGGGCTACTTTCGAAAAGCCGATCGATCTCGTGCCGCCGTGCGGTTTGAGCGGCAGGGAGCTGAGACCTGAAGGACGTGAATAGTCCAAAGAAGGAAGGTGCCCACATGTGTCTTTCTGTGGAGAAAAAAGACGCCCTGGGCTTCGAGGGCAGGGAAGGCTTTTTCATTCGAACGCCGACTGACAAGTGAAAGGCGCCCAAGACGTGGTGAAGGGTTCTGTACAAGAACCCGGTGGGTGGTTTAGTCTCGTCTGCTGAGGGGAAAGGTCTTTCTGCAATTGCGCCCGCAGCGAGGTAAGGTCGTAGTGAAGATGCAAGTGCCAGTTGAGGTGCAGATGCCAAAAGTACAGGAGCGAATGCGCTGGACTCAGGATGCAGCTAAGTAAGGCATTTGCACTTGCTTTGTCTTAGTCCTTGTTTCCGCCGTTTTTGTTACCAGCAGCAACCCCTCTTGCCCAACGTTTCGCTTCCGTCCCAACGTAAATTTCTCATTCGCAGCCGTTCTATCAACGCAATCTTGCAAGGAACCCTCTGCCGCTAGCCCTTTTACTGCCTGAGTCCCTCAGCGTCCGCGACAGAATACCTTTGTAACTTGTCTCATTTCGTGTTTATCATCTTGATGGTCTGCTCTTTTTGCGATGTCCCTTTAACTTCAGGGGAAACGGCCTGAGAGTCAAAGATCAACACCCAGAATGATGCGCCGACGGTAACTTGGGAGTATTGGGAACACTTAGTTAGCCGGTCTTATTTCATGAATGAGGTCGGAAAATCTAGATTCCATGTTCCTCGTCAGGCAATGATTGCCGAAGGAAGCCCCAGATCAATCATGATGTAGATTGGGTTCCTAGCACGAGCGGGCAAATGTGCCTCGACCACTGCAGCGCCAGTCAAGTACTAGGAATTGGTTGCTCAGACCGGGGTCACATGTGAATGAGTCCTTGAAAATCAGAGATTCCGAAGAGCTCCGAGAGCGGCTACTTCAGGCAAGGACCGCAGACCAACTGAGAGTGCGAGATGGCGCCATCGCTCCTGAAGAGGACGACGTCTTTTTTTGTTGAGCACCTGATATCATACGTTCAGCTGCATCGGTTACTACGGTTATGCAATGTTTCCTCCGCCCCTCGAAGCCTCGTTTCGAGATTGATTGTGGATGGCCACTAATAAATGCACCTAATTACCTTTCTCAGCAATATAGCCTGATGTTATCTACTGTGTGTCTAACTGAACGAGCGTTCGCTGATGTGTCTTACACAGCCGTACAGTTGTAAAGCTTCACCTTGCTGTTCTTCCATTTTTCCCACCATAGATGCCGTCCGATTATGCGATCTTGAGAAGAAGCAGCGGGTCATTGGAACAAGCAGAAACACTGAGATGTGTAGCTCAAGAGAAAGCACACCTCCGCCGTGCTGGCGAGCGGCATCTCATGCCGGAAAAACTCCTTCGACATTGCAGCTGCGGCTTTGTTATCGCGTTACAAAAGTCTACAACCATTTTCCAATGTGTCCATGAATAGACCAGGCACGGAGACTACCGTAACTACATCGTCCATCAACACTGGTCACAACAGCTGCTTCTATTATCTGTAAGTGCTCTGCTAACTTCGACCCGTCCTTAGTTCAACTGGGTGTCCGAGAAGGGGTTGTCATGAACCGACACCAGTTCAAAGAGGTCCGGCTGCTGGATTCGTACTCCCTTGCACCTTCCTTGGCCAGCACGCGATGCAAAATCACTCATACCAGCGCAGCGAATTCATGTCAGCGACCCATACAACAAGCTCTGCTGGAGAGCCCATGATACCCAGCTTCCACTTCAAACCCTCTTGCCGAGAGCGAATTCCCCTCTCTTCCTCGCCGTTTTCCAAGCCATCGCTGTCGAGATCCAAGACGCCTCATCTCCATGCTCAGCAATTCCGTGAGCGAAAGTTGCCAGTGGGGCGGTAGTGATGGTCTCTTTAGCTTGCTGCCGATTCGATCCAGCATCCATTCGTTGTCTCTATGCACTTGGAGGTTGCTGAAATGGGTACCATGTCTCCCTTGGCGCGCATTTGTACGCGTACAGCAGGTTTGGCTTTCCGGAGCAGATGCGGGATTCACCGATGGCGTCGTCGAAGTTAGCGGACGGCTTTGGTCTAGCCACATACACGCTGGTCCGATTTCTGCGTTGCTGTCGTTATGCATCGAGGGAGATTTCATTACTTATGGCAATAGAGAGTCCCGCAACTTACGGTCACATTCGATCAGTCCGCCATGGGTCTTAGCTGGGGACTACTGGTGCATGTATCGTATCGGTCAATGTTGGGTATACCAACATCGGGAGAGGACGACCTTGGAAGAACGATGTTCATGCCAGACCAACTTTGTCTAGCTCTGTTGATTGACTGAAAGCCGTGCCGTGTCCTGGGGGTACCTTGACTGCCCCAAAACACAAAGAGAAGGCTATTTCCCTATCCGTTCATCCATCACGCGGTTTCAGAGGAGAGACGAGAACGAAGTCCCTGCGTGTCTCCGGAAAGGCCATCACGTTTCGTTGGATGATTTCGCAGTTGTCATCGTCATTCTGCTTGCGAGCGTTGTGCCCAACACCCTGACTGTCGTTCGCGCGGGCGGATGACTTCTGGCCTTCAGCCTTCGCTGCAGGCCTCGGGTTTTATCGTAGAACCGGACTTGCTGTTGTTCAACATGTAGTGTTCGCGGTGATTCTCGAGCCGGGTTCGCGAACACCTGTTCGTTCAAGGAGGTGGTGGGGGGAACGTTCGAAAGACAAGGGCAGTTGTGTGCAGGCAATGATGGACTCGTGAACAATTCCCATGGTGGCGCTACGCGAGCGACTCCCGCCTTCCGTGACGACAACGACCCTGGCGTGGACGGAAGCCTGCGATATTGCAAATACACTTCAAGTCTGCCGATGCAGCATGTTGTCTCGGACTAGTGCCTGGATTGACATCTTGTGCGGACAGTGCGTTGGCGGTCGTCAATGCCGTTGACAGCACAGGCACTATGGATTCCTTCCACAGTCGCCGAGTCCAGCAACAGTCTACATCGGATGTTGCGGATGGCTCAAGTATCCTGCTCCAGACGCCGGACTGACTGGTCCAATCCCGGAGATGAAGATATGAGATATCTGTGGGACCCATTCTCGTGAAATCTTGTCGCGACTCGACCGCAGTTTGTTCCCCGCTGTCGCGATCTTGCTGGCACAGTTGCGGAACCTCTCCACCAGGCTGAGGACGTGGAATGGCATCGTCTGTCGACAAGGCGCTGTGAAGCTATTGGGGTGTTACGCATATCCAGTGCTCCATCTCTTTGGTGTAGAGGAACAGCGTGTGCCTGGGATGGACTATCGGCTATCAAGACGGCGACCAGGAGGAGGTTGAATTTGGCCGAGTTGAGGTCTGGAATGCCGAACCTGATAGATAGAGAGCGGCTTAGGTCCACCGAGTCACCATCCCAAACACGCTGTAGGGAGATGATAACGATGACAAATGTGGTCAATGGCGTCCGTCCCTGAGATCTCTCTGACCAGATTCCTCGCCTCCACAGCCTCTCCTACCACTCAGTCTCAAATCCTGCAACCGTAGCCCCGGAGTCGACCTCTCGAGTCCGCACTACTTCCACGAAATTCTGTAGGCCCGTAAGCGGTCATGGAGCCCGTGGAGATTGCACGGGAGATACCTCGCTCTGCCGACTGTATAGCTGATGCTCATCGGTGCCGTTCTGGCCAGCGATGATGCTGGCTGAAAGATCGCAGTCTTGCTCATAGTGTGCCGCCTCCACCAACGACCGAGCATCTCCATGAGCGTGCAGACTCGCTGGTTCTCTCGGGTTTCCAATGCCACTCCTGCCGTGACCGCTGCTGGGCAGTGTGGGTGTTGGACCAGCTATCCTGGACGGCCCGTTCCGGAGCCCCCCTCTTGACCGTGCCGCTGACGCTGGGATTTTGTCAGCTGAGGGTAGGCATAAGAAGCTCTCACATCCGAGAGCCAAGGCAAGGCAGTCTCACGATTCATCGAGGCACTCGTTGGTCGACGCGGTTCGGAGGCAAGCGGAACGACTCAACGTGGTCGCAGGGGCGCTGCTCCATCGGATCAGGTGTGCGGGCAGTGACAAGAAGCCCAACGTGACTAAAGTGCGGCTGTTGAATGCCGTGACGTGGGTGACGGGTGCATGGACAGCTATCCTGCCCAACAATAGTGGAAATCCCGTTTCCCAGGAGTTTGGTTGAAAGTCCTGGTTAGTGTTCTCGGCGCATGCATTGTTCCCGTAAGCGCACCATCGTCTTGGGATGGTGCGAAGGACGGTGCGCAGAGTGGTACGGGTCTCTGGTTGGCTGCAGCCCAGATGTCCTTGCTGAAAAAACCCACTGCGGACTGACGGACAGGAACGCGGAGACCACCTGCCTTCTGCAAGTCTCTGGGCGCAAATTTCCACTGGTGCCCCTGCACTCAGGTATCCTGCACTCCGCGTTGCTGGGATTTCCCCCAACGCCGCACTGTACGGAACGTACCTTGAGAGGCTTGCGACTCGTGCTGTGGAGGAAGTCGCGTTCGTTGCTAACCCTGCCCGGAGAACGCGTCGCGTACGCGAGGCACCTTGACAAATACCTGGTCTGTGCTTCTGCGCCTTCAATTGGCGCCCCACATATCTGGGTGGAGGTATGCGCTGAGGTTGGTCACCGGATGCACCCCGGGGCAGTGAAGGGCATGCATTAAGGTAGTGGGTAGCACATTTCCAGCTGTGCACGCGCTCTCTCATGTCTGATCATCAATATCGCATGGTCTGCTGGTCCAACACGAACGACACGTTCGCGGTCTTGGGTGGCTGTACTTGTCCCTTGTCATAAACATGGGCGAGTGCGTCCGCAAATTTTCTAGCCGCAAGCCCTGATTTTCAGGACATGCGAATGCTGACGGAAGGACTTCTCGCCGATGTCGTGATACTTGGGGACATGCAAGTTCGGACGGAAGGAACCCTCGTCCACGTGTCCCGGATTTCGGGCTTGCTGATTGATCCTCATTTTGTCCATTGCGCGTCTCTTTCTCCCACTGAAAGCGGCAAGGTGCAGTGCAATGCCGGCAACAAGAGCTCCTTAGACGTGAAAAACTTTGCTCCATATGCAAACCATCGCAAGGGCAGCGAGGAGGCAGAGCAGCTATGAGGGATGGGAATGCATGCGACTTGTACTTGGAGGGAGGCTGCTGTGGTTGCATGCCTAATAGCCGTCGCGGTTGGTGTGCGTCCTTGTCAGTGTGTGGGAAAACCTCGGGGGAGCCGGCGGGCAAAAAAGCCAGAACGCTCCGGTGACGTAGTGTTCTGGCGAAAAATCGCCAGAACGCTCTGATGACGTAGTGTTCTGGCAGTGGAAAAGCCAGAATACTACGTCACTGTTATATAATCACCAAGGCCCACGGGACGGAAGGAGTGGATGGACCTGATGCACCTTCTTTGCTATCAGGTTGGGGTGGGAACGAGCAAGTATCTGACCTCTTGAAGCTTTGTGAGTACGTACCAGCGATCGAAATTTTGTGGCTGGGCAAGAACCGATGATTCCCCTTCAGCATGTCACCTTCTTGCCGACATTAGCCATCAGTCCCATGTGATTCTTCGTCGCACCCACAATTGACGCGACGTTGGCTGGCAGCTTGTGCACGCCAGCCCACGGTCTCACATGACTGCGTTGCACAGAGCAGAATATCTGTCCAAGTGGGATTACAGTTGGAGCGGGCGGGCGCCGAATCGGCCGAGTCAATACCGGTCGGCTCCCGGGCTGGGTATGCACCTTGGGTGAAGCAACCAGCCAACCTGTCCGTTATCGATGCATTCGTGATGCAGGTCGCGTAACCAAGTCGATGTCCTTCCGTTGAAACGTTTGCACACACCACTACCCTACCAATCGACGATGGCTAGTCAGCTCCAGGTCCACCTTGCCCACATGGACAGCCTTCTAAGCTCTACCGCTTTGGAACGCGGTCCCGCGGTCGCTGCTCCCCTCTTCTTCCCCTTCCACATTATCCAGAGCTGACTTTTGGGCAGGTGATGCGTGCAACTCGAGCAGTCGGATCCCAGCAAGCGCGCGGAGATAGTTGGACCCTGTTCCCTCACACGAATCACCCCTCGAGGCACCAGTCGACCAGGTAAGAGTCAAGACACATTGAAACACACACGACAGCACAACAAGGTTGACCAAATTTCGACATTCGCAGACCGAGAGACCGTGGCACGAAGCCTGAACCATTGCCCGGAAAGCCGGCCGCCACACGAAGAAACAAGGCCGAGTAGATATGCCCAGGTGGCTCCGGCCATACAGAGATACTTTGTGGTGGGTGTGCGGCTATTGAGTGTCAGTTTGGGGCGGGCTGGAGGAAGCGGAGGACGTCAGTGAGGACTTTGAGGGATGGTGAAGGCAGGTTGAGCGTTTCGAGGTGCGGAAGAATGGTTGCGACGAGGCCTTTGTCGGCAGAGAGGCCGGAAAGCTTGCCGTAGCTGGTCCTCCATGGAATCATACAGCTTCTTCGAAGAGAGCTTGTGCCGGTATCAGGTCTGGATCTCGCTGGACCATTCCACCTCATGCCACTGAAGCACCTGCTCTTTTTCGAGCTAAGAACGCTTCTTCTAGGCAAGAACCTGTTTATGCAGAGCCTGGATATCGCGGCCCGTCTTGGAACGTCCTCTCCCACAACTAGCGCGTCAAGGTACTGATACGCCCGGCCTTATGGCTCTCGCTGATTGGAATCATGGCCCTGATGCAGTCGGTCTTGCTCTTGGCCGCTAAGGCGTCCGCGGCTTAGTGCGAATCGATTCGTATCGTCCCTCCCACACCTGTGCGCTGGCCCGGTTCGCTGATTGTCCGAAGCATGCGCATGCCGGCCACGATCTTGTTGAATGTTGCTGGATTCCTCAATGATATGGGCCATCTTCCGAGTCTGTTCAATTCCGCCTGCTCATAAGGACTTCAGCGAAGGCGACACAAGATGGACTTGTCGACTTCGTGGGCAACGTCCGCCAACTCCGTCTTGGCGTCCTGGCCAATCTGCTTCCTATCCTCACCCAACAGCTTGAGGTAGTGGCCCAGCTAGCTGACATTGGACTTCCGCTGGATCTGGAGCGACTTCAGCGTCAAGTCTAACTCCTCGTAGCCGAGGCTCTTTCGCCCAAGGAGCATGTCCTGCATCTCGACGTCCTGGCGCGCCCGCTGGAGAGCGAGTGCCTCTGCATCGCGCTTCTCGCTTAATGTCAGAAGCTGCTCCATCATGCTCAGTACCTCTGCGCACATCTCGATGACTCGTCTATCAGCACGTGAAATCTAGCATATGGCACCAGGGCGTCTTGTCTCTTGCTGAGTCGATGGAGTCAGAGGTTGAGCTACTACCTGCCAGCAGCTCGGAGGAGTCCAAGTTCAGCTCGCAGATAAGATCGGCCATCAGCCGACCGTTGATGTCGAGGTTGTTGCGCGTCGTGAAGAAGCGGTTTTCTAGTAGCTCACGGAGTTGCTGGGGTTTTTGGACTCGGCGGCAGATAGGAGTAGTCCGACATGATCATGCCCAGTAGGCTCTGCTCCTTGCCGTCGACCTTCCGGGCAGAAGTACTGCCTCGGCGGTTCAAAAAGCATACGAAGGGAGAGTCCAGCTTTCAATCTACCCTTTGCTTGAACGTCGCAAACGCAAGAGGCGCCTTGCGCTGACCTAATTCGGCCCTTTCTGCGGCACTTGGTCGAGCATGTGGCTGCTCTCGACGTATCGCTGAATGGCAATAGACAGGGCTTCGAGACTGCCACGTCGGAAGTAGACATCGCCGGTGCATACGGACGCCTCGATGTACATGGAGGCTCGTTCCATATAGGCCTGAGTACGACTGCGTGGAATTGCTTCGCCTCTCTGCCACGGCCACTCTCTGCCACGACCAAACTCAAATCTGATGGCCGCGACTTGGGAGCAAGATGGTCAAGCCACTCGGCGAAGCCATCGCGAATCTTCTCCCTTCGTTGTCGCCGCCTCCCTGACGGCTGAGAATTTCCAACACTCGACAGCTACTGAGCCGACATCGTCCATCTTGCTGATAGACCGGGCAGTGGGATCGAGGATGAGCTTCAGGCGCGCCACGCCAGATCGAAATTCTGCGTGGCCTGGATACGCGCAACTGGAAGAATGATGCAGTCAGAACTCCCAGTTGGAGATGGCGTAAGTAGTGGTGGGCTCGTGGGGGCCGGCAGCAAACTTGTCCATCGTCTCCGATCAAAAGTCCAGACCAGCAACCCCTGCCGCTATGGACATCATCCACGAACATGCCCGTGACGTCCCGGCTCTTGTGCCCGCCGCAGAACAGCGTCCAGGTCAACTTGGGAGTCTCAATCTAACTTCCATATGGAAAAGTAAGAAGGGGCAATCGTTGCTTTGCCAGGTTTCTGCCCGCGCAGATGAGGCTCGGCGGAGCCACGAGAGCTTCTCTGTTCGACAAGTCGGACCACGGTATCGTCTGGAGTTGAGCCCTCAGGCGTCAGCCCAGTACGTCTGCGATGCCGCTTTCTTAGGACATGGTATCATCGGTGGCCGGTACTATCGTTTGCTTTGCCTTGCCTTCATTGTCATTAGCCTTGATCGTATTCGTACCCCTTATCACCTGAAGGCTTGTCGTCTTCGCGGTGATATGGGGCAGGAACAAGGACAGCGTGCTGCGGCGCATGGCGGACAACATGTAAGCGCCACTTTCTGGAAGGCTGTTGCCGCCCCAGTCTGTCGAGCTCCGTTTGGTTCTACGCTGACCAACCAGAGAATGGGTTGTTTATCGAGACAAACTCGCGGTTGCCCGTTGTGCAGCGGTGAAAGAATAAGTAGGGCGCGTCGCGAGTCCTCGCGAATAAGTAAAGGATGTCTGGTGAGTCTGAGCTGGACTATCTGAGGTATGTCTGGATGTCGAGGTCGGCAATCAGCAATATTGCCTTGGATGGAAGAGACGGAGGATTCCCACGTCAGGTACTCTTGGATGCGAATGTTGTATTGTTGGAAGATGGATGTCTTGTCGTCACGGATGGAGGGCGTATGCCGGTCCTCGAATGCAGTAAAACCCTGGTGCTCTGCCAGACTGAGTGCTGCTGTCTTCATGCCCACCCCCTTTAATGGATGTCACGGCTGACTACGTCCCTGGGGCTTCCCACACCCGAGATGCGCCGCTGCAAAGACAACTGGATTATTGACACAGCCTGCATCCTGCGTGGTATCCAACTCGGGATCCATCCGAACGTCGATGAGCAGGTGCTCATATTACAGACCATCGAGGCTGCCGATTCCAGGGGCGGTCTTGATACGCTCTTGTGCTCTTGCTGCTGAAAGAAGTCGACCCAAACACGTCGCTTCTTCCCACTCATCTCATTCTGGAATTTTGTTCGTTATTTCTCGCACAGGCAGTGTTGCGGTGCTCAAGATACGCCCTTGGAGGCCTTTTGGCTGAGACGTGACCTCGACTGGCAATATGATCCGACACATGAGCGAGAGTGAAGCCTTGTCTTTGAACACTGCCAGGCCCTTGATTCGCATTGCGAGAGACGTCAACTCGAGCAAGCTACCCGAGATGTTCAGACTCTCAAGAAACAACCAGGTAACAATTGGCTCAATTTCTGGCTGTAGACTTGGTTGGCGATGGCCACAGACCAGCCATACCATTAGACAAGTGGACAGTCAGCGAGGCGAGATCGCGTGTCTGGTAAACGAGGCAGATGTTTAGCCAGAGGGTCTTGATGAATTCGGATAAAGTATCGTTTGGAGTAGGGCTAGACGCACGAGAGTCTGCGAACGATGCTTCTTTGGCGAGGCCATGCCATGAGGCGATGGCGGCAAAGCTGTCGCGGCCCAGGGATGGAACGTCCAGCTGTATCAAACAGTTGACATCGAGGAGGAGGCGGACGTCAAGCGTGCTCTTCCCAAGCTTGCGAACAAGGTTGGTTGTTGTGTACATCTGCTTCAATAATGTCGTAGACCTGTTCATGTCCTCAGACCTGATGGTCGCACAGCTCGCGAGAAGCGTGGTGGCTCCAGTGCCATCAAGTCTCGCAGACCTCAAGAGCTTGTCGGATGTGAATCCATGGGCTTCGGGATTCAGTCGCATGGATGATCGAGTTTTGGGACCCAGACTCTGTTCCCGAGCACTGAAATGCAATGGTCCAGCCCTCAGAAAGTCCCTTCATCGAGCTTGACAAATGCCGAGACACCGTCCACCTTCATGTTAGGGATGTTTCATCAAATGGCAGATAGAAGAATACCTCCGTCTTGGCTGTGACACAAGCCAGGAAGAGCAATAACTCTGAAGTGATCCTGGCGCCATCCGCCTTGGCCGGCTTCAGGCCGAGTGATGGTGCAATAACCTCCGTCTCTGCGCTTTTGAGAGAGACAGAAAAGCCCCCATAGAAGAGTCTTGGCGGGCTTTTGTTGTTGCCAAGACCTTTCTCAGACCATGTGCCTGGACACCGGAGCTGGCTGAGGTTTGGATCAATGCCCCTGGGGCGCGGAAGGCGTGTTCGAAGGAAGCTGCGCCACGAGCATACCGAAGTCTCTCTTTTTCAATCCCAATCTGCTCAGTAGAAAGACTAGCCGCTCTGCGTATCTAAAGCGAGAGGCCTCTATGCTTGAGCTTTCCGCCAGAGTTGGAGTTCAGCAATGGTTGCTTGGGACAAGCTGCTTTGCTCAAGAGCGTGGACGACATCCCTCGACTAGCTGTCTAGCTGATGAATGATGTTAATCGCAGTCTCTGAACTTTGTTTTTCGGAGAACGGGTGTGTTTTTTTTCTTCTCCTGCGACAGGGGACTGTGAGGCCTTAAGCAGGGTCTAGAGTCGCTCCCAGTCCTGTCCAGGCGAATGCGAGAGGTTGTCCCATCAGGCAGTGAGGTGAGGCCAGGTGTCGAAGCCTCGAGTGTGTCACTGATTGAGCTTGCTGACTCTTGAAGCAACAGGACTAGCTTTCAGGACCAGGCTGCAAATGTCCGATGTTGTCCGAGTGGTCAGGTGTTGGAACGATGTGATGCTCGTCTTGGGAAACCATTCCGAATCAATCTGGCGCGGAATATCGCATAGGTCTGCGGCTAATATCACAGAGATCCTCAACGAATCACATAGTAGTTGATGCCGGTACAGGGTGGTGAGGTTCCTCAGCGACAGTAGCTCTCGGTAGCCCGCTAAAATTGTTCGTTTCGAAATGTTCGTCGCCATCGGTCGAGACGCGCAAAACCGCCTGTAACACAGTCATGTGCTCCCACACCATGCCTACGTATTGCAAGGGTCTGTCAGTGATACGAGTGCGGGGTGCTGGGATGTGGAAGACACGGTCACCAGTCTTGCCAGCAGCGGCGGTGAAGCAGACCTCATGTTGAAGGGACTGTTGATGACGAATATGGATGTCAATCCAGAGGAGTGAAAGGGCTGTTACGGGCTTTCAGACGAGCTCACTGAGCGCGACGATGGCGGCCAGGTCTTCAAGGATGGGCGCAGAGATGCCGCGGATGGAAATGCCGGGTGAGCTGGCGTGCGCTTCATTGACCAGACGTTGGCTGAGGCACTACTTTCTGAGTAGAGATCTGTAATACTCCAGTTTCCGCGGACTTTGAACCGCAGGAAAACTTGCAACTCAGTGCAGAAGTGGCTGTCTAAGCTCGATATGAAGACATCATTATCGTTAGCCTTGGGCTATGCAGCATCACTGCTTCCGCAGCGGCTCAAAGCGCGCGGTCCGAGCTCCGAAATGGTGCTTGATTCAAGGCCCCTTTATCTCATACTTACGGCGTCTGCAGCAGCTTGACCAGCTCGTCGAAGGAAAAGCCCAGGCGAGCGAAAATCTTATTGGCGGACCGATCGAAACTTGGCAACGACGTCTCAATGGGATCTCTGAAAACCTGGAAGTCTGTAAGGAAAGATCTTGCAAGAAGGGGAAAGGTTGCGGAGCCATACCCAATTCGCATGGCGCCGACGACTTGAAGTTAATCTCGGCCTTCTTAGCTGCAGATGCAGTCAGCGTGGTTGAGCCGTCGAAATCATTCACTGCCGTGAATAATCGTGGATCTTCTCGCTGCATTCTCCCTGATGCCCTGCTTTTTGACAGCGCGGTCGATGAACCAGTTGCAGCCAACAGCGATCATATCGTGGGCCGAGCGCAGGCTTCCATCGAAGAAACCCAGGAGGTGATCTGGGTCCCACATGAGGTAGAAGAGGCGTCACAGGCCCTTGGCCATCTCCAGGACGACTTCCTCTGGAGTTGACATGTCTACGCCGGTCCTTGTCCTTTCAACTCCGTCGAAAAGCTCTGGCGTCTCTGCCGATAATCGAAACAGGAGGAATGACATTGGAAGCGGATCACTTCCTGTAGCAATCTCTAGCGCGCGGGTAACGGCTTTCCTGAGCGAAGCATCCACCTCCTCGAGGGTCTCCGCCCTGTAAATCATACCAAGCAGCGAGTCTAGGGATTCAGCTTCGAACGTATCATCCTGGATTGATGCTCTGGCATTGTAGAAATAGTAGCGAATCAGCTGCTTCACGGAGGCTATCTCAGAACTGTTGAGGACAAGCCTCTGCTCGGGGGCTAGCAGCTTGGGCACGGTTGCTTTCTTTCTCTTAGCTAGCTCTGATATGCTTCCGAGCAGGTTCATTGGCTTCAGCCTCAAATCTTGTCTCGGCCCAGCCTCAGAGCATTTGGCAAGCTCGGCTGTAACGACGTCTGCCCCTGACGGGCAAGCACTCTCGAGCTGCTTCTGAGCGTTCTCTCCACCTACGCTCATCGTCATTTAGCGAATGGAGCTCGTCAAATCGCTCTGTCCAGCTGATATCGTGGCAAGCTGATGATTGTTGGCCTGGCTCTCCGAGTAGAGGGATGAAGAAGGTACAAGGAGGTGCCCAGCCCATCGTCGTGCAAGGGGCGCGATGGCGGCTTCTACTACCAGGCGGTGAGCATGTCGCAGGGCACCATCAATGTGTGCTTCAAAGACACGTTCGACACCTTCAAGGGCACCGACGAGACCGTGTACACGTTGTTTCTGCCCACCAAGCAGGATGGCACGCTAAAGGCTCCTTCCGTCGTCCTCATGGGTAATGCTTTTCAGATGGTCGAGGTCTGGGACGTGCTGCGCTTTAATTCAGGCACGGTCGAGCTCAAGTGTGGGCGGAACATGGATCTGGCCGGCTGGACCTTTACTGTCAGTACGCGGCTCAAGAAAGTGACGTTGACTCCTGACGAGAATTCGCCAGGGCTGCGCGCGGAAAAGGAGCTGGTCATGCATACCCTCGGTGCGAAGTAGAACGGCTTCAAGCCCGCCACTACCGCGTGCAGCACATCTTCTGCGTCCTGGCCGAGGCCGACTGGACTGGGCCGGACAGCTACAAGTGGTGAGAAGTGGAAAAGGGCGCCAGAATGAAGATGTTCATGGGACAGAAGACAAGCGAGTCCAAGGGGTGCTCGATTACGCCAAGCCCATGCTGAATAGCCAGGGAAAGTAATGACTGTTGCGAACCATGGACTTCAAGGACGACGAGGTGAGCAAGAACGGGCGCGTAAACTTCACCGGAACGCACAAGATGTCCAATGAGCCAATTCGGTTTGAACACGTTTGCGTCCGCGTTCGTGCCCAAAGCAGGCAGTTCTCCGAGGACGCGGCGATCGATATTTTGGACAGGGAGCCTGTTGATGAAGGCGTTGATGGCCACGAAGACGGTGCAGACAGCGTCTCCAGGATGGCCGAGCACGAATCAATTGTTGGCATGTTTGAAATTGTGCTCGGACTTGAGAGCCCTAGCAGGGAAGCATATGTCGACATCCTAGGTGCGGTGCGACGAGATGGATTGGTATCATTTACTTATCCCCGTTGGGAGATGTGTTCCTCCAGTATCATACATATAGCTCGCCGCACCTCGGCCTTTCTTTGCTCAACCCACGGTTGGGGAACTCGTGCGTGGACTCGAACAGTTGCATGCTGTCTGAACGCAAAAAGTCAGCAACTGTCAAGTCCTCGCAAGGGATGAGAGGGGATGGGAACAGCCGAGGATCCAAAATCTCAAAGAGCCGGGCAGGGCAGTGCAAGCAAGACAGGCCGCACAGTTTTGCGAGACATGGTGCGCATTACGATCCGAACGAGCGATGGTTGCAGTTGAGGGGCGTCATGTGGGCTTTTCCTCATCGGCGAAGCAATTGTAGTGGTTCAGGTGGCAGTGCTGGATCTTGCTCAGACAGGCGGTTGCAATTGCGAAAGGTAAGGAAGGCATTGGATGGGTTCCTGAGTTTTGGTACATAACGCATTGGAAAGAGGCACCCGTCACAGCGCAGGCGACCACCTTCCAAAAGAAAAGCACTCCATGTGAAGGAAAGTACAAGCGAAGGTAAGGTACCTACCCACGGAACGAGCCACAAATGGCGGCAGGCAGCTGCGCTAACAAGGCGTCGCTTAAAGTGAGCTGCCGCTACCTACCTGGGGCAGCTCTGCGGTGGAGTACGTACCTTGAGGGGATTGGCTAGCTAGGTACCTACCTCTCCGTACCTGCAAAATGTACTACAGCAGATATCTGGTACTTAACGTTTTGCAGCCGTCTTACCTACCTAAGCCAACCAAAGGGCCTCTTTCTCAGTGCCGCCCAAAAGCTGAGGTAACATGGAGATATGGAGACAGGACGCACTCAGTCGCAGCCTCAGCCCACATCCCGTCCTTTCTCATTGTGGAGTCCTTCAACATCAGTAATGGGTTGTGGCAGCGTGAAGAGGGAGATGCCTGCCCCCTGGCGATTCGCGCTCTCTTCATATACCCCCATAGGTGGCCATAGAGGTTTCTCTGTGAGCCATCCTGGCCCTCGATTATTTCCCCGTGAGAGTCATACGGCAGTCAACAAGGTGCGCCTCCAGGCGGCAAACTGCGAAGAAGAAAACTTAGAAGGGAAGAAAGACTCATTGTGGAGTCCATTAGCGTCTCGATCAGCCTGCTTGAAAGACGTGCATTTGAATTGTTAGCGAGGTTACTGGCGTCGGCTCATAGGCCGGGGTTCAATACTGCCTGAAAAACACCACGAATCAGTGTTATCCAGTGAGGCAGGCGGGAGAGGTGCTGCGAAGGGGAGCGAAACTGGTGACGGCATGGGTCCGGAGGTTGACGGGGTTGACTCAGGGGTACAGGGGTGGTGTATGGTGGGCTGGAGCCTAAACCGCGCTGTGTCCAAGTACCTAAGGTAAGGAAACGTACTGTCACCAGCGGCAGCAACAGCAAGAGGATTTCATTGTCCACCGCACAGACCACTTTTGTCTTTTTGCTTCCATTGCCCTGCGTGGTGCAAGCTGCAGATTGGATACGAAGCAAATATGCACAGGTGCAGGCCCGGAACGGCGAACTTGTTGAACATTTTAGTGGGGCGAGGATCCAGGCGGCTCGCAGCTACGCCTTCCGCAGATGGCCCGCCGGTTAAGACGGAACCTTTCGATTTCTTGGCATGATTCCGGCTTGGAACACGCGGAGCGAGGACTCACAAGTATTCGAGATGGTATGTTCCCAGGTATTTGGGCTTATTTGGGCTGGGAGGACTCGGGGGCAGTGTATGTTGAGGTACGTGGCGAATGCAATCGTTCGCCCGGAAATCTTCGGGTGTAATAGCCATTGACTAGTATGCCTTGCGAAGCGGAACGCCTCCGATTCCGACGGCGGACCCACCATTGTCGGCGGATGAAGCAATCTGCTCCGATAGCCCGAGAGCCCCACATTTCCGGCTCCGAGCTTTGACACATAAGAGGGGTCGGTCAGAGGTGAAGAAAGCGAGATCTGTTCGGATAAGGATGTTCTGGCCATGGGCCGTTCCATTGTCCCAAGAGAAGCCGCTTTCTGGAAGACTCTATGGGCGGACCTCAGGCCCCCGAATTCCATAGACAAAATAAACCAGGTCTGCAAATGGCACGAAGCGAGGGCCGAAGGCCAGGGACTTAACTTGTCGATGCAGCAAGTATCAACCCAAGCATATGGTATGCTCCTTTGACGGGCTAATTCGCAGGTCTCTGAGATTTTGAAGAAGCCGGCCTGCTTGCGAGCCGAGTCGAGGTCGGGAATATCTTGGAATGACACTTCATCGTGCTCCCACATACACCGAGAATACTCCATCAATCGAGCCAGTACATCGGGCAAAAGAGCTTATTATAACGTTTCATGAGTTGAATCTCAAGCAGTTGATCGGTGCAGTGCGTTTCTCCGTAAATATTGCATCTGGGTGCTTGGCCCAAAGTGATCTCCCACCCAACGCTCCACCGTATTCTTTCTGAAACCCCACATCGGACCCTCATCTGGCCGCGGTGCATTTTCGTCGTGAAATACAACCTCGTTTCATCCGCGATCAGGACGCACCCAACATGCAATAATACCTCGATTGCCCACGAGGAAATATCATCGCCACACCGTGCTTGAACCATGCCGGCTTCCCTACCCTCGCGAACGCCTCGACGACGGCTGCCTGGGCCGCCCCTTGCTGCGTCGTGCCTGCGGGCGCCGAGCGTTTGATGGGATGGAATGGCGGAGCGTACGGGTTGAGTTCGAACAGGCTGAAGGGTGTCGGCGCGTTGTCCGACTTGCTGAGCGAGGTCCGGCTTCGGGCAAGATGCCGGAGCTGACATATGCGGTCCTGGGAGGCGTCCCGGGGTGTGAGTATGGAGCCGGTGCCGGGACAGGTCTGAGGTATTGCGATGGTGTTCATATTAGAAGAGCGCCAGGCTTGCTTGAGCATGCGGCCGAGCATGGGAGAGTGACAGCGATCTTGATGCAGTATCTGAGCATCTTAGTTATTGAGACTAAATGAGCTTCTTCGGAAAAAAGCTGACGGTACACCCTGTTGATGCTCCGTATATTTGGAGATTGGAGGCGAGTTATATTTGATACGAGCCGGTGGAAAGCGGAACAGACATCCACAGAGACCAAGATGACGATTTCACTTATCATCTCCAATCTAAAATGCTGGGTCATCGTCGACCGTTCGAACCACCTCTGTTGATGGCTGACAAGTCAGTGAAACGCCTGGGAGCAGCCTCGTGAGAGCCCAGACCATTGTATAGACACCGATTTCAAAGATAGCTTCTTTGTTCGCTATCTCTCATACGCAATCGCGTCTCAAACCACCACATCTCAGGCTAGTGCCATACATTTTGATGTGTCATGAGAGGCCCATTTCAAGGAGATGTATACTCCCTATCCTCCGTCCCCCTTAATTTCAGTCCTTCTTTGACAACCCGACTCAACATCTTCATCAAACATTCCCTTTGTTCACTCGAATTTATATCGATTGAAATCCCGCAGTGAAAGGCCTTTAGAACGCCTGAGCGGGCGAGACGCGTGTTTGATGTATTCACAGTACTTATCTTGTTTGTTCTCGGACATCCCTCGATGAAGTGCCGAAAGTAGGTCACTTATCTATCTTTGCAAGTAAGTGCGCGACGAATTGATCTACCGTGTCACACACGATAATGATGCCAGCTGAGGCGTTGCCGAGGGCAAACGCTGACTCTCCAAGCCGGGCGCGGTGGAAGTCCTCGAACTGCACAGTAGCTGCCTCCAGATCGCGAACCCGACTTTCGAGCTCATGTTGGTCAGTGATGCTATCATCGGGCAAGACCCTGCTGGTGGGGGGGGAGCCGAACCCACATCTCCAGGCCCCCGGCGAGGAAGCGGACTGGATGAGCTCGCTTGTGGGAGATTGAGCCGGGGGAGCATCGGCGGCGCTGCCGAGGCCGTGGCGCCACAACGGTCGCCAAGATCATCAATGCCTGCCCAGAGCTCAACGATGGGATGTGTGGAAGCCGTCGCCCCGTCTTTGGCAGGGACAGTGAGAAGAACAATGTCGTCTGACATAAAGAGACGTTGGTTATTCGGATGTAATGGCTCGCATAAACCTCTCTGCGGGTGTTGCTTGCGAGCTCGTTCTGGT
The DNA here is from genome assembly GCF_013390195.1 of Colletotrichum siamense. Classification (NCBI taxonomy): domain Eukaryota; kingdom Fungi; phylum Ascomycota; class Sordariomycetes; order Glomerellales; family Glomerellaceae; genus Colletotrichum; species Colletotrichum siamense. The sequence continues at coordinate 410,176 of NW_023501024.1, read as the reverse complement.
AGGCGATTTGGGCTGCGGGCAAGGTGTGGCATCGCGTCGCTTTTTCTCGCAACAAGCCTGCATGAATCGTGGCTCGTGGGCAAACTGCCATGGAATGGATTGCAGGGCTTTGATAGGTGCCGCGCTATCGACCAGAATGGACTCGCCTCGAATGCGGTAGGTCTTGAAATAGTCGTTGATAGGTACGTTGGGTTTGGGCACCGTTCTTAGTCGTAGAGCAATGTAGCGCAGACTATGCGTGGTGGAAGGAAACCAGGCATCGAGAATAAGAAACCGGAGCTCTGAATCGAGTATAACATCTGAGCTGGTGCGGCGAAGGAAGAGGCCGCAGGACTAGCTGAATACGGCGGCATCAGCATTGGCGTGCTGCTTATCCGAAGTCGAAAAACGGCATTTCGTGGACGCAGGCCTTACTGACGAGGTCGTGAATCTGTGCAAGGAGTGTCTCCTAGCTGGGATGTGGGCTTCCAGGCGTGAGAAGAAGCGCAGGTGACTCTGCTGATTACGTGCTTTGGTGGTAGATGGCACGAGTGCCTGCGTGCAGTGTAGTTGGCTCCGCGGTCGTGATACATTGCAAAACGTACGAGATACCGAGGACTCCGAGAGCAAGTGGGTGGGAGCGTACGCCAACGGCAGTGGTAGTGCTTTCGGGGCTTGAAGGGAGAAAAATCGTGATCAAGGTCGCGGCCGACGCAGTCGCGATTGGCAATGTTGCGGCAAGAACGCAATCCTAGAAAAGCTGTATACATCTGGCAGCATCGCGGGTTGACCGTGGAGAATCGGAAGAAGCTGAGCTCACTTCATCGCTATTATCTTCATATTATGGCGCTGCTATCTTTGTACTAGCTGCGTAGGCTCAGGATTTCGGGAACTCCGTGGATGCAAAAAGACGGCGAAGGCCGGGAGAGAAAAAGGGGACGAGCAAATTGTCTGGAGAAGTTAGCACAGTAGGCGTCGAAATGTAAGAAAATGGGACGTTCCGGGTCGGCAACGAAGGACTGGCGGAAACAAAGCTCGAAAAGCTGCATGCGATGCAAGGATCCGGGCCAACATACTTCGAGAGGCACGCATGGGAGCATGATCGAGAAGCGCACTATTCAAAAGGAATCCCGAAGATGAGATTCCGGTTCGAGGCCATGGCTGTCTCCCCTGAGAGACAGCGGCGACGGATCCGAAAGAAGAGATGCAGAGCACCGGAGGAGAGACAGAGATCGGGAGCGCGCTCTGGGCGTCGACATCGAAACAGGTGGGTTGGTCGCCTGGGGAATAGAATCATAGATTGGTGCCAAAGCGCGCCGATAAAGACAGAGACAGGTGCAGTATGTTGATGTCTAAGGTAAGAAGAGGTCAGCAGGTGCGACAGGAACAAGAAGCTGGATGAAAAGGCCCTAAAAGGCGAGATGATACATGAGGAGACGATTCGAAGGCCAAGTTTGGCAAAGGTGAAAGTGCCGGCGGGTTGTCTGGCCTGTCACGTTTGAAGTTCTATTTCATTCTTGTTTGATTTTGGTCACGGCAATGGTTCTGGTCGCAATGATAGAGCCCCCAGTACTGGCTGCCGTTCTTGGCTGGCGTGAGAAAGTGGCCGGCATCTGAGGCTTTGACGGACAGTTGCGGCGGTTTTGCCCCAAACCAAAGACTGTCGGCAACGAATTACTCACCATCTCTCAGCATCTGCATGCAAGTATTGACGGAAATACCGCTGAACCGACGGGAATTGTCCGGAAATTTGGCTGCCAAAAGAAATGCCCTCAAATGGGATGCGACAGTTTCTGTGCAGCTTACTGACTGGATCTTCAGGACCGAGACGCTGACACTTTTTGTGAATGACCGATATTGCATCGACTGGGCCCCGATTCAAGTATGAACCTGCTCTAGTTACGCCTTTTACAGGCCGTCCGGATGTGTCGTCGCTTTCGTGCCCATTAACGCCACTGATCGCGCCCTCGAAATGGTCCCCAGAGGTTCCTGCTGCGCTGCCGGCACTCGAATCAATCAAAGTGGTACACTCCAGCTCCGAGTCGAATGCTTGTTCCATGTATCTGATTCAGGCGACTAGCCTGTGTCACCTCCGTAGTCATGCTCTGGCCTGTCATCATGATGATGGAATGCCGCATGATCGGAGCCATTTCGGCTGGTAGCTCAAAGTCTTGTTCCATGCAGTTTGGAGTCCTCGTGGCTGAGATGATCGGGCTGTGAGCCACCTTGAACAGGCATCTTGCGATAGAATGTGCCCAGGTCAAACACCTTGCCCTTGTGGAAGTCTTCACCGGACCCGTCGTGATAAGAGCCCCAGCCCTTCTGAACCCCGTGATTGGATGTGTCGTTGTCAGAGCCACTTCGATCGTATGCACCGTCGCGATGCGCGCCTTCGTCTGTCACGATCACAGAGCCGTCATGACCATCTGGATTGCACACACTGTCGACGCTATCGTCCCCATGACCGTCGTTTTTGAGCCTGTGATGCCGGAACTATTGCTCTCAAGAACCTCGCAGTCAGCAGTTCGTCGGTCGTGAACTTTCCTTGAGTAGTATCATCGGCAGCCTGCTTGCTTGGAGCCAACTGTGACTGATTGTTAGCCAAAGAATATAATTCTCGTACGTGAACATGGCCAAAACATAGCCTACGCACCTTCTGAGCCACCGACCCAAACAAACTGATCATGCCCCCCGAGGTGGTTGTTGTCTTGTTTTTCGGTGCCTCGCTCGAGTGGCTTCGGCGGCGTTGACGTCTTTTGACGTGGGAGCTGATCGCAGAAAGAATAGCCTGGAGACCCTGCCCAGTGGCGCTCGGCATTGCGCGTGCACCTGTCTAGCGAAGTTGTTCAAAGTGACGCCTTTCAGCTTGGAGGGGCGGACAAAAATGACGGCGTTTCCTCGCGAGCTGACTTTGCCCGGACCAAGGACGAGATAGAAGTCCTAGTTCGACACTCGCCAGTTTTCTTGCCCGGTTCAGCGAGTTGGACTGCTTTTTCGGTATCTCTCTTGCGCGATCTGGGCTCTTGAGCTTGTAGGCGAAGGAGCGTCGCATCCTGATTCCCCGGGCCAGGTTGATTCTTGGCGGCTGAGCTGCATCAGGATTGACGAAGAGCTGCTGGCTGGATAGCGAGGGAATCAGAAAGATTCCGAAAGAATGTTGTCCAGCGAAGCCGATAGATTCTCCTTGAAAGCTGCAGTGGGCTCTGTTTCGTGCGTCGCTGTTGCGGTCAGGCGAACGCGAGGAGGTGGCTTGGTGATGATTCGATGAGGTCGAAGAAGAGGGAACACTGTGAAAGTAAGGCGTCACCTGAATAGGCGGGGTAGGCGGGGCAGGCGGGGCAGGATGGACGAGGAAGGATTGGAAAAGGGCACTTTCCCTGTGAGAAGTCAGCTTGAATTGAGCGACAGGCGCGCCAAATGATGAACACTGGATACGCTTCAAAGCAGATTAAATCAAGGCTTGCAAGCTATCGCATGGTAGCAAAACAAGGCCGAATGATGAACTTGGACGAATTGAACGCACCGCAGAACCTCGATTGGGCTACTTGCACCGCTGTGCGGGGCGAATTGGAAGCTGGTGGGAAATCCAACAAGCTTTGCGAGGGAAGGTAAGTGATGAATTTCCACGTCGCGCGTAACGTGACGGAAACTCTCTCGGCAATATTCAGTATGACAAAGCAAACCATCGGAGGGGTACCACACTCAGGCCTCCATGCTGAATGTTGGCCGACCTCGCTACCAACCAACGATGGATGCCAGGAACAAAGCAAAGCTCCGATAGACCCACTAGCATCCGCGCACAAGCCAGTGTCGCAACTCATTGCAGCAGTGCAGCGAAAGACAACTCGTCAACACACACTTTACTTTATAGCCCACATTCGCGGGGACGTTGGTCCGCGGGATGAAGAGTGTAGCTGGTGCAGGCGACAGCATGGTGGATGAAGGGCTGCGACAAAGCCAGTGTTGGATGGAATTACTTCAGTGCTTTTGCTAATGAGCCGAAGCGAGGACAATCTCCCTCCCATCCACCACTCAGCCAAATAACAGGCGGCTCTGAGGTGGAGAATCGTTGGAACCAATGGGATACTGAAAAACGGGCGGATAACGTTGACCAGCCCGACTCGAATTTCCCTTGAATTTCCCTCGCAGCTGTGCTTTCATACCAAAGACATTCGAGAAGCCGCCTGGACCCTGATGCTGAAATACTTCGCGCTTTCCGGAAAACGAATACCTTTGATTCGCAAGTTCATGCAGAAGTTGGAGCGACAGAGTGTGGACACTTTTGTTTCGGATTGTAGCTTTTCAAAGCGGCGAGAAGAGACGCCAATCAACCAAGTGAACAGAACAAAGACACATGACACAGTATGAAGCTAGCACATGAGGCCCGCAAGAGGTTGAGATCATCCTTTACGGACTTGTCTTAAATGTCTCGGTGCATTTGAGTTACCAAAAGAAGTGTCTGACTCAGATCATCTCAGTGTAAGTTTGCTTTAACTTGGCGTGGTTTCGCAAAAGTTGAGAGTCTAGCCTATGCTAGTAGAACTTGGAAGTAGCTAAAGCTACCACGAGCATCCCGAGCAAGCCTGATTCGTCGCGTGTGATTGCAGATTATGTATAATAGATGAGGCTGGATCTCTTGACGCCTATGTGGAAACTTCAAGCTACAACACAACACAAAAGCTCACGCAACGCCTAATCTCAGACCTATTCCAGAAACGTAGGTGATAGCAAGACGATGAGATTCTACCCTCGTTCAGCTGTGACTTTACTCACGATATCGAAGCGGCGGATTGTGTCAACCAACATGGTCATGGCAAAGAGATCAACCCGGTCCGAAAAACAGAAGCGCAAGAATCAGACAGACGTCCCTTGGCCTGCATCATCTCGGACACTTATCACGAGACATCAGGAGAGACTCATTCTGTTCATCCATGCGCGTGGCTTGCGGAGGCTTAAACAGAGGGTGGAAGCAGCAAATTGGTTTGCTGAAAGCCCAGCTGACTCCGAATAGATGTTGCAATGAGAGATTGAGAATGATGTATTTCATCTGAAGGGCCTGAAGGGGTATCTGCGACCAGCGGGGTCTTGGGGCCGGCAGGTTGTCGGGATGACAGGGAGTTTGCCACCAGGTTCTTTCCGAGCCCACTTACTACAGTAAAAGCCTCGTAATCAAATTCAATTCTAAGAGGTCAATCATTCTAACGCTTCCATCTGAGTGCTGCTGCTTGGTCTCTTGATAATCCCGACGTTGAGCAAATGTACCAATGACGGTGCAGAAAGATGACGAAACGGTGGTAATTTCAGGCTCCTCAGAATATGCCACCTCTCCCCAAGACAGAAATTACACCAGAGACAGCCGTGGAACACGTCGAGACCCCTTGAATGTTCGGTTCTGTGAATTGTGATTTCTCCACAGATCAATTTGCTGCACCTTCTCGGAGGATGTGCTGTAGGTATCTATTGAAGCATCTGAGTGGTGTCAAGGCTGTGTACATACGGGGCTGGGCCTGGCTTGATATCATGCACACCACCTTGCGGCTACGCAGGTTTCGCTATGCATCGGAAAAATGATATTGTGGATAATGTGTTGGGAGCGCAGCAGCCCAGCCGAATGTAGTGCAAGTCGTGCTTGGATACCACAACACGTGTCATCCGTCAAGACCCTCTGTGTTCAGGCAAATCCACTCACGTCTTCAAGCAAGATGTAACAGTTGGGAATCTCAATGTATTTGCTGCGCTGCAGACAGGCGGCGTCTCGTCTTGTAATGGACGTTGACCTTTTCCTTCCATGCATGCCCTGTAATAACCGCATAACTAGCTCTCCTTCCCTGTCTCTGGTGCAATTTTGTAGACAGACGCGGCTGGCCATTGTCTCAATGGCTGTCGTCAGCTATGATCTGTTTGTTGCCAGTGTCGTTGCGATAGACGTCCAGCTCAGCATCATTGACATTGACGACTTGAAGCCTGTCAAACTGTACTTCAAGGTCAGCACACAGCGGACCTTCGTAACCCCTGATGCTCTCTACCCCAGCTCCATGTTCGTCACTCGTTGAAGCACGTCTGATGGAGCCGATCTGCCACTTTGCAAGGAGAAGCAGCAGCAGCATGCGAAAATCCATTTTGCCGGACTCTGGAAACTTTGCCAGCGACATGTACTCGGCGATTCGCTCTTGGCATCCATGTATCTCCTTGCTGATAGCCGAAATTTCGACAGTGCTCTCAAAAGCCGAGGTAAGTCGGTTGTCGATGTTCTTCCAGGCGCTCAACATCGGACCGGGAATCAAAGCAGGACCTGTCGATCGCATTGCCGTTAGATATGTGATGGGAGATTGGGGCTGAGGCAGCTTTCCATACCTTCCTTATTTCTTCGGTCTCTGGCTAGCTGCAGCTCGAGAAGATGCATGTAGAACTCGGCGATCTCGTTGTAGAATGCGTGGTACTCGGTAGCGGTTGAACCTGAGCTCAGAGTCGTCAGCCTTTGCCAGTCTGCTGTGAGGTACCATGGTTCCTTGCTAGAATCTGCCTACCTCGTGTCTCCTTCTTTGGCAACTCATCAAGCATGGCCTTGCTGCCTGTTGCGAGACATGTTGGGACGTCGCCTGCCTGTATGGACGGTGGTGCGTTTTTGATCGGCACGCCGGGTGTCGTGAGGCGTGTTTTTTTCTTCACGGTACGCAAAGACAGCGAGGGACGATCGGAAGACATTGCGAAGATGTCAAGGTACGTTGTCGCGTGTTCGTTCTCAGCCGCAGCAAATTTGGGGGTTGGTGTCACTGGAGGGTAGGAAGATGGCGGCACATCATTGCGCCGGGTGAAGCAATCATGCAAGACGGTTCGAATTGGATAGGAAGGAGCGTTCAGATCGACTGCACCTTCCAGCGATGAGGTGAGACTGGTGCTGTGGGGCCCATGGGTGCTTTGGGAATGCAGATTGCGATGGAAGGAGCGTCACAAGAGGCCCGTCGCTCTTGCTCTTTGTCTTCCAGAGCAAAGGCTGGTTCCATGACAAATGTCGACAGCGAAGCTGGGAAAGCCTTCCAAGGCCATTTCATTGAAAGAATTGTGAAAAACCGACTTCGAAATTTGGTTCTAGCCGGTTGATTCTTCAACGAGATAACTTGGGGCTCGGAGTTGAACAGCGAATTTATCTTGGAGGGAAAGTGCCCTCATGGGCCCCACACAGGATGATGGAAAGTCAAGATGCCAGGCACCCATAATATTCATCGAGCATCAAAAGTACTTCTAAATCTCAGCTTAGATCCGTTCCACGAGATGCGACAGACATCAAACTAGGTTGGTTGAGGTGTAAAAGCGGGCAGCATGGTGTAATCTTGTGTTAAGTCCCACGGATGACAACCTGGCGCTTGCAAGGTCGGCAGATAGCACAGAGCATGTGCAGAAAATTCGATAGTTATCAGAGGCGCCGCGCGATGTGCGAGCAAGGAGGAGGATGGCCCCAAGGTGTGTGCGATCTGCCAGGTTCCCTCTTCTTAAAGCTCTGTTTGCGGAGGACTTCAGAAAGGGGATTTGTCAGGGAACATCGGTATCTACCTGCCCCCTAAGCTTTCCCCATGCTCATTCTATGGTTTGGGAAAGAAGAAGATGGCAGCAATCATATCATCAAGAGCCCCCTCCCCCCTCGAGGAAAATAAGTTCAATTTCCTGCTGAGTTTTCGCCGCGTCGTCATCAACACGAGGCAAGGCCAAAGCGACCCGGCAGTGTTGAATTATCCCGAGTTGAAGTGATGTTCGGAGGTGCAATTGCGTACAACCTACCTAATTTCTGGCCTTCATTTTCAAGCATCTTTGAGTCATGTGCGCGTGCCAGACTTCATCGAGGATCAGCCCGGCCTGGCAGCATCTCCGTAAGCTCTCTCTGTTCCACCACTCTATTGCTCAGCCCAGGAAAGTGGCAGAGGATCAAAGAAAACAACCTACCTCCTGTTTTCACATGAAGGCTGAACAGAGATGAGGCGGAGGGTGAAACAAGAGGTTGTAAGACAAAGGGGCGAAGGTTGATAGCGAAACGTCGCAACAACAAGTCGGGACAAGTCGTTTGTGTGCACAATTGGATAATGATTTTAAACAGCTTCGCAGCTGCCATGAAGATGTCCAGAACTCAATTGTTCAAGTAACTAGCCATCAAACACTGCATTTGCAGCGATGTCTTGAATAGCCTTGGGTTAATCGCATCAACTGGCGTGAGCGAACGGGTTAACCGCCAAAACTAGTGTACACAGCCAATAAACTCCATCACAACATCTGGCCTGTCGCTAGTTCTCCTTCGAATTCGGGCGGTAGGTCGCGACTGCGGTCGTAATCTCTCGACAGATAGGGCAGCGAGGTGCGGCATCTCGCTGAGCCAGATTCTCCCAACACGGCGAACAGAAGACGTGACCTAGACCCCCAGTCAGATCGGTATTGTAGGCTAGGAGAAAACAGAAACTACTCACTGCATATCAAAACCGTCATTTCCTTTCCTTCCTCGAGGCAACACGCGCACTCGTGCCGGGGTGGGTAGATGATGGCAATCACGGTCTGTTCGAGACCGCAACAAAAGCCTTTGGAAGGGAAGCATCGGCCGCAGGAGAACTGTTCATTTGGTCAGAAATGGAAGCAAGTTCGAGGAGATAGGGCAAGCCGACATGGTGACAAGACCGAAACCAAAAGCGCTTCTTCGATTGATCGCAAATACATTTGCAGATTTTCGGCGCCTCGATGAGAAGGTCATCTGCGCCTACCACGGGGACCCATCGACGCGTCTGGTCCATCGTGGTGAGTTGTGCGGGGCCGCAGGAATAGAGTTGGGCTAGGAATCAAGTAGCAATCGAAATGTCGTCCTTGGGCTTGGAGAAGACACCAGTCTTGAGGTTGAGCAATGCAGTTTGGAGTGAAAAGCTGATTGATCTGCGACGCGCCTGATCTATCTGGTTGGGATGCAAATGGCAGAGAGGAGCGACGATGACGGAGCTCTGGCCGCTTGGGCGGATAGGCGCATTCGTGGGCGGATGAAGGAAGGTGATACTGCCTTTAAATGTGGATTGCTGAAGCCACAAGCTGACTCGACTGGTGGTTGCCGGCTTTGCTGTGGTGATGTCAAACAGTTGTAAACAACGCAAGTTGTTGTTAGATCGAGAGAGGGCACTGCTGTGCAGCTGCACTCGTCTCCCTGCAATGAACTGCAGCCTGCCATCATCAGGACTGCTAGCCAGACCAGCTCAGGTACTCGTCACTTGACTTGATTTTGAGAATATCCAGGAATCGCTTGCCTTTAAATAACTTACTGCGTCTTAAAAGTAGAGGAAATTGAAATGTCCCTAGTTCGAGCCTCAGAGTTACTGTTTTAAAGATACTACCACAACCTATTACTACTTAGGTTTTCTTCAAATTTAAATTTACCACACCACTGTTTAGAGGCGGAAGCTAGTAATAGAGCGGAACAGGAAGTTTGAGATCTCTTCGAGGCAGCCGCCAACAAGGGGGTATGCCCCAAGCTAAGTAGGTCCAGCACAAGGACAATGCGCAGAAAGACTTCTGCCAGCGAGGTGTGGCAACGACATTAAACCATCCATGATCAATGTCCAGACACTCTGTTGAAAATCATCTTTCTTGGGAAGTCCCCGAATTGGACTGTCTTTCTCACCCCCCCCTCAGCACTCACCACGTCGTTTCAAACACCCTTGCTTCTCTCTCTTGTCTGGTATTTCTATTTCGTCATTCTCGGTATGCTGGACATGCTTTCGCAGGGAGTGCTCTTGAAACATACCAATCAGTTGAAACGTGCTCAATCACATGAATGTCATCATGTGGGTTCTGCTTGCCGACTCATGATCACTCGCGTAGGTGTAAACATTGGCACAACCGCTCGTCTTCAGCGCCTCCGTCACGGCCTCGATTCGAGCGGCTGTGACTGTCTCACCCTTAACCTGACAGAAGACACCGTCGCCATGATCCCCGCGTCTGACCTCATAAATGACGTTCGCCTCAAACACACCATCTACGGTGTGGGCAATACTCTCGGCTTCATCGGCAGCAACGCCGTCTTTCACCACAACGATCATGACGATATCGGCGGGTTCTGTAGTTGTGGTATCGGACGGTTGATCGGATATCTCCACGGAATCACGAATAGAATCGCTCATGGTGGCTCTTTGTTGTGTTTTGGCGATGAAGGGTTTGCAGAATAGCTGGTAGGAGATTCTCTGATTGTCTGCAGTGGCCTGGATTGGTTTTTGGAAGAAGGGCATCTTGTGAAAATCTTGTCACGCTAGGGCTCAGGAAGGAACGACGCTAACTGGGGCAAGCTCCTTCCATTTCTCGCCGGCTTGCATCAGCGTTCGAGCTGATTCGAATCTTTCTCGAACGAGGGCCGACACCGAGCATCACAGAGATCCCCGTTTGAGGAAAGCACGTCCGCCCGCCCTCCTGCTCCACCCCGAAAGTGGGACTCTTTCCTGCCGCCGTCGGCCGAGGACCGGGAAAAGAATGCTCTCAGGCCTCAACCACCCACACATCCAGCCTGGTTCTGGCAGGTTCAGCGCACCATAACCTCATGGAAGCGTAAGTTCGAATCTCTGAAAAAAGCCAAGTCTGAGGTTCGTCATATCCGTCGCACGTTCCGTCCACGTTTGCCTGATACCGTTGCGCATATCCCCAGGAAAGCTGCTGATTGTCTATCTTCAACCAGACCCAAGTCTGTCGCCGGAGTATTTCGCCACATGACCACGAAACACACCTGCTTCTCCTTTCGTGCGCGAGAGAGTCACCACAGCGCACTACATCCCACTGTGCGCCAAGTTCTGCCGACTTCCAGGATCTCAACATCGTCCGGACCGACGTTGGCGATTCCGCTCGAATATCTTGCTTCCCGCGACATCGGAAGATAACATTCTCCATCGACAAACACTTCCTTCCTCCCAGAGGTTTGTCTCAGAAACCCCTCTCCCTTATTCAGCGCCCGAGAACCGGTAACAATGGAAGTTGCTGACGCGACATCGTCTGGAAAACCATTTTCTTCTACCAACCGCCAAGTCCACTAGATCCACCAAGATCATTCCATTCTTCGACACTAACACCGCAGTTCTCGACGACGAACACCATTCGCGGTGGCAGACAGCTCCTTCGAAGACACCGAAAACCATACCCGCACGGTAGCAGCCGTGGTTGGCCCCCGGCCTCCGAACCTGCAACAGACTCAGACCCGGATCAGTTCGAATTGAAGGTGCGGCTACCGGGGTGCTCTGTCGAGTGGATGACCGAAGCGACCATCCAACTGAACCACAGAAGCGCCCTAGATGCTTGCTGGAGGGTACCGGTTCCAGGAAGAGCCAAATGGTCCATCAGAATACTTGGACATTTCTGCTAGCAGAGGACGCCAGATGATGTGGTCGAAAGGCAGACGGCAGCTGGCATCCCTGGTGCCCGTGCCACATTGGAGGATAAAGCGCGGAAGGTGACAGAATGAGAAATATGCGTTTGGAGGAGAAGGCAGCAGTCCGAGATCGGCTTCAAGACGGCGTTGGATGGCTTCACACTCTGCTGAACTCGCGAGCGATACCACTAATCTTCCACGCCATTACTTGCCCGTGCTTTGCCACAAGATCTTCTTCTGCCGAGCCTTGTTCCAGACGACCACTCCCCGCGTGGCATATCACTTCAACGCAACTTCAAGTGCCCCTCGTCCACTGATTGCTACGATTCTGACCGGTCACAATTGCAGCTTCCAGTCGCCCCAGGAACCGTCGCGTTGACCCGGCTGACGAACTGCCCAAGCCTTTCGTCGCTGCCGATTTATATCGCAAAGCATCCTCGAGGTAAGCATGGAGTCTTCTTCCATAGAGCAGCAAATGACCCTCTCGCTCCAAGATCACCATGGCCTTCCCCAACGTCACGGACACTGCTCGACGTTTCCCCCCGATTGCTACCAACTCTACCGGACTGCTGCAAAACGTGGCCTGCCGCTGGCTTTCCCGAATACAGACGACAACTTGATAATGACTGCACGCGTCTGCTTACGAGACGCTTTGAAGCTACGGGTTGGTGGCGAAGACCTGACCCATCGGAAAGAATACCACGGCGAAGGCATATTACGAGGACAGAGCATGGGTGCGAGGGATCTTGAGTACTGTCGGGTCTCTTTGAACATCAATCCTAGCTGCACAGCTTCCGTGGGAAGGAAGTAGGATATTTCCACTGTCACAAAGTCTGGGCCTTTCTCCGTCGATGTACCGCAGCGGGACACGGCCTCATGGGTCCTTCCATCCCAGACTGCATGGTCTTTTACGACTGCTAAGAATCTGCCGGCTCGACGATCGCTCGCTCAGAACGCCGTTCGGCCCCCTTCGACGACGAATCAAAGCAGCCGCAGTGCAGCCTATCGCTGCGCGCGTTGGGACTAGAAGCGCATTGTTTCCTTTGGACCATGGCCCCATGGCGGAGGGCGAAGACCACGATCGACGAAGTATCCAAGTGCGTTCCAAAAATCTGCGGCTCATGGACGCCCGTAAGCTAGATCAGTAGTGGACGCAGCGGGCTAGGAAACCCAGCCATGCCGCCGAAAGCGCAGTCCTGAAGATTCGGGAGTTTCTTTTAGGAAGCTCGGAACATCCCTTTTGATTTTGATGCTTTGATCTTGACCTTCCGGTGTGCATGTATTCCCATCGGCAATACGTATCATTTCGCTCTTCCTCCAAATCTTTACTCAAATCAGTCCGCCCTGGTCCATGGTCTATGGCCTCCTAACGTGGATCTCGAGACCGGAAACCCCACTGATGCCGTGGCCATCAAAAGTTGCCGACCATGCTGGACGAAGCCCTCAAAGGTCAACAAGTACCCAAGCTGCGCTCTCTGCTACTCAGCAGGCCTCGGCCTTCGGCTAAGGACAGTCGTCTCGTCCCATTGTATTCTTGCATCCCGACCTGAATGCTGCATCCTCAGGAGACGTCTTGAGAAGGTCAAATGTTTCTCATTGTCAGTGCCGTTACTTAGTCTCCCCCCCAGCCAATCCTCGGGAAGGTCAATCCACGCGCTGGCATAGAAACAAGAAGCGGCCCAAATTGACAGCCTTGCCTTGCCTTGCCTTGCCTTGCGTCTCGCAGAGAATGTCGTCACAAGCTTGTACTCCATGCTCAAACGGCTGCTTGATCTCCAGAAAGACATTGTTGTTTTTGGTAGTATGCTATTGAGATGCTCAACCGCCTCTGAAGAGAGCCTATGGATTTGGTTCCGAGTAGACAAGAAACCTGAGAGCCTCGCCTTGTCTTGCTGACTTGTTGACCGACCTTTAGTACATGACAAAGAGAACAACATAAACGCATAGCAAAGCGTAACCACTGCCACCAACTTCTCGAGCTGGTGGGAACACTTGATCTTGAAGAAGGCCCGTTGCCGCTGCCGCTGGCGTTGGTGTCTCTGTCGGTGACTTCGACATTCAGATTAATTCGTTCCTTTTCGCCGTCTTTGACTCATCGTCTAGCTAGACCAAAAACGCGTCTTGAAATCAAACGTATCGCGTTGGGTATTGACATGATCTATCGCCATCAGGCACGCGTGCTGATTTGAGTTCGGGTGGACCAGGGACCAAAACGCCTTGCCTTGCCTCTCAGAAAGCGCGGTAAGCTTCTCAAAACGCTGGAAGCACTTGATCTTGAAGAAGGCTCGTTGTCGTCTCCATTCTTGCGGGCAAGGAATTCATCCGAAGAAGGCTCCTTGGACGATTTGTACCAGCGCAGCCCGAATCCGACCACCGCATGCGAGAACAGGCCCGGAGCCGGGATGATTTGCTGTAGAACTTTGGAATGTGGCGAACCATGGAAGAGATCGGAGGCGACATTGGAGAAGGAACAGGGATTCGGAAAGCGGTCGACCGTATCTTTGGCCTTCAGAAACCTCCTTCCTGAGACTCGAGACTTAGCATGGGAATTTTGATGCCTGTCTTGCGACGGTGTCAGCCAGATCATTGCCCCGAGCACGTGGCATGGGGAACGAGGGAAGAATTGGGAGACCCGTACGAACCATTGCCAAGCGTGCTGATGCTGGTAGCGACGGTGACCCGAGACAACGCTTTGTGTTTTTGCCATGCTGAGGATGCTGGTATCGGATCGAAGAAGATGACTTCTTGTGACTGAAGTGGCGATGTTTTGGGAGACCTCGATGAGCGGAAGGAGAATGCGCTCGCTCGCTGCAGTCAATATTCAGAGCGGAGTCGAGAGGGCGTAAAAGCCTTCAGAACCCCTAGAGATGGCAGAGCCACACTAACATCCAGGCTGATGGTAGGAAGCGGGATTCCGAAGTGTGGCTCGGGCTGGGACTGAGGCTCTTCGTGCACAGCTGCGGCGGGACGGATGACTGCGTCTGTTGCGCCGCGGGGGAATTGGCGGTGAGAAGGCTGTGGTACAGGAGGCTCTGAGCAATAGAGTTGTGAGAGGAAGACCTGGAATCGTCTTTGTTCTCGGGGAGCAGCGCGAAGAGATCGGATCGGATCGTCGTATCTATTGGGAACGGGGAGAACGTAGGGGCGTCGCTAGCGTTGGCGTCCCTCGCAGGATTGAATGAATAGATATGCTTGCTCTGCCGGACCTTGCTGCGCAACGACTGGCCTCACACAAAGTGGTTGTGTGCTAGATGCCGATTTGGTGCAATGAATCCATGCTGATTGCTTGCCGATTCTTCTGGGTTTGCAGGATGAATGAGATGCTCTTTGGGTTCGGACGTCAAGGTCCGCGTCGGAAGCGGGGGTGTGTGGTCCAAGGCCGGAACAGCTCACAGCGAAGTCAGAGTAGGCACACACCACAAACACCGGTGACCATTCCTCAAAGGCCCAAGCCGAGGACAGCAAGGTAAAGAAATGAAAAAGGACCAATGTCTCGTTGCACAATTGGAGCTTCCTCCGGCGGGGCAGCTCTGGGCGATGAGTTGCCTACCTAGAAGTTGGTGTGTGGCTGGGATGTGGCTCGTGCCTGTGCAGGGTCTTATGATATCGCGTTTCGACGCGTGGAGACAGCTCAGTGGACGCTTGTGCTTGCAGCCCGTGGCGTGGACTCGTGGCGTGGACTCGTGGCAGGGACGCGCATGCAGACTGAGATGAGATGGTTCGTGGCGTCGGCTCGGGCGTGATACCGCACAATATGACCAGCACAGCTACCCACACGGGCACTGGGCCACGGGTTGCGAGCGCGGAAGCCTCAGGGTTTAGGTGCATCATACGCTAGCCACCGAGGTGACCGTGAAGTGAGGCGGGATCGCTTTAATGATGGATACGCGCAACGATCGGCCGTCTTTCATCCGTAGAAGGAGGGATTCTGCAGACCTGAAAGCAAGGGATTTGCTTCACGATAGGTAGAACAGACCAGACAGGCATATGGCTATGGCAGGCAGACGATTTTGTGAGGGAGCGTCCCATGTGGATGGGTGGGGCTGAGGTCTGGTGCACCGGTTCCTCCGATCCTTGCCCTTTTTGCTGGGCTGGTCTCCCAAGGAACTACATGCAATCGGGGCAATGCTGTCTAGCTTGTTTGATGCGGAGGCGTCCTGGATCCCATGAATTGCTTTCCCGGCTAACTGCATGTCCGACAACACGTTACTCAACCACAAGTCACTCAGTAGAGAGGCGAGAAAGTCGACCCGCCAGTGGCAACATCTTGAAGACCCTGCAATGGTGTCTGTGAGTGGATGCTGGAATATCGGAGTCCAAGATCTTGGCCCGCGCCCGCGGCGGTGTCACGGCCATCAAACAATGTAGGCGGGTCGAAGCCTTGAGCCGGCGATGGGGAATGACTCGACTTGGGCAGTGCAGACGGCGACTGTTATCGTCGAGGTGGGTGGATTGATCACGCTGCGGGCGGCGGAGACATTGCACAGCGAATGCAGCGTCTGAAGCGAATTGAACGGATGTGGAGCGGCATTGGCCGGGCCGTCTTGAACAGACGATCTAAGACCAATGGCCCAGGATCGCCGAAGAGTGCGGGCAGATGCGACGGTGGAGTACGGTGTTCCAAATCCAGCATTCCAGCAGCGCAAGGAGTGATGCGTAGACACATCGCTAGGACAACCGAGATCTTGTACAGCAAACACCCCTTGTGATCGACTGCTAGAGACGGACTCCGACGTGTATCTTTCGCGCATCGGCATAGCTGACCTGGGCCGTATGGCAACCCATGATCCAAGGGGTTTCTCGACTCAAGTCCTCCTTCTGACTGCTGGTCGAAAGTTACAATCTTGTGCATCGCGTTTGGCCATGGCTGTGCCCTCTTGAGCCCGATACGATTTCTCGTCGGAGGATAGCAATCGCTGGATTGAGCTGGATGATCGCCGCCGCTTTTTCAGTTTCCGTTAGAATTTGACCCCCGCCCGCCTCTCATTCTCTCGCCTGCTGTACGTCTTCGGCGTCGCCTAGCGGTTCCGCAAGCTTATCGGAACCAATGCGCAGCGGCGTGTCTGATGCGATGGTAAGCGAATTAGTACCGAAGTCGTCCAATGTCAATCGAAGCTCCCATGCCCCATTCACAGGCTTGATATCTGATAATCGCAATGCCTGTGTACGTGTAAGCCATGCTCTCCGAAATCAGATGGTTATGCTCACTTGATGAGCAATGTCGGCGCGAACGCCAAGCATATCAAACTCATCTCCCTCTTCATGTGTGTATTTGGGCCGCCGAAATGATACTGTCGATGGTTTGACGTCGTGGTTCATGTCAAGACCGATAACGGCTTTGATGTCTCCGTCGGAATGCTGTGTATACTCCCAGGCCAAACTCCCAAGATCTTTCCCGTTCTGGGAGTAGAAAACCTCCACCACCACGCCTGGAAATGCGACCTTCCTGTATTGAAACTCGACATCTGGATGTCGCTGGAGTGCCATCGTACAAGGCACGGACTCTTGGCTAGTTGGTTCTCTGTCCGCGGACTCTTCCACCGCATGGTCTAGGACGATGCGGGAAGAACCTCCATTGATAGCCTGCGCTGCGAATGCGCCGTCTCTGTCGGGCTGGCGGGCGATGTGCTGGAGCTCCTTGTCGATTTGGTTCACCAAAGAGATAGCTATAGATGACCTCGTAGACCGGAGCAGGCATTCGAATGTTGAAAAGTCGCGACGCGGGATCGTAGTTCAACCTGTACTGTCGTCAGCCATGACTGTGGCATTTCGCATTACGTCAAGCATCAAACCTACTGCACTTGTCCTGAACATATTGGTACAAAGATGGCCGACGTTGCAATTTGCGTAATGCCTTGTCGTAGTGTTAAGGGGGCAGCTCGACCTGCGCCGTAGTGGGGTGAGAAGCCGGCGGGTCTCGACAAACTTCGAGAGCCTGGATGAAGTTGATCACGTAGCGGTCCGGCGTCGGGTGTCGATCGCAAGATGTCGGAGGCGTCTGAGGCAAAGCATCCCTCTCGGGGGGCGTACCAGATTCGAGGTTTGACTCTGCATTCGGTGCGCGACGTTCGCAAGGGTGGGCGAAGGGCCTGGCCATGGGGCAGCCGCGGACAGCGAATGCGCTAGGACCCCACTGGATAGGAGTACGATGCAGAAAGCGGGCTGTACCTTGAGGCACATGCTCTGGGCGTTTCTGTGGCTGGCTGTGTGCGGCGGTGAGTGCTTGTGGCCGGCTTGGACACATGCCGCGGCCATCGCAAAAGCATCATCATATCACCAACCACATTGAGCACGATATGATGGACGAGCGGACGTCGAGGGCATGTCTGAATATCGAGAATGACCAATGTCGCCTGCGGTCTTTGTAACAGACGCCGTGCTGCCTCGAGATGTCGTTGTGCTGCTGTCGGGTCGTCCAGTGATGTGTGCAGTTCCAATGACGTAGCGTTCTGGCGAAAAAAAGCCAGAACGCTACGTCATTGCGACAGCTCTCTGGAAATCGGCAGGTCACCTCGGTGGTAGCTGTAGGGGCCACCTGCCGATTGCTGGCCTGGATTCGGCAGGTGAGGTACGTGGTAGTCTGTGTCGGTTGAGTGTGAGGACCTGGAGGGCAGTGTTGCGATTTCTCCTCAGGTAAGGTAGGTACCTAAGGTACCTTAGGTGAGGTAGGTCTGGAGTACACTGGGCGCCCTGCTGAAAGCGCAGGTCGCAGCGCTCTTAGTGGAGGTAGCGGGGGACAGACAACTACCTACCCATGCACCGCCACCACGCATCATCTCAACATCAGGTGTGGAAGGCGAACTTTCGACGGGCTGAAGTTATCTTATTGCCCACCTAGGAGAGCAAAGCGGACCACCAAACTGGGAGAAGGCAGCTCGACATTTGGTATACCGTGGAGCCTTTTCCGTTCGCATTGGCTTTGCTGGTCTTCTCGAGAAGCCGTTCAATGCATGTCGTCCTTTGCCCTTTCGTCGTTGACCCACAGTTTGGCCTTGACGGAGCCCATCTTCTGGCGGCGCATTTCAATTCAAGTCTTGAATCTCACACAGGGAGGAGGGCGATGGATTTCCTGGACGCCAGGAACTCCACGAAAAGACCTGAAGCTGCGTTTCGGACGGGCATAGTCGATGAATCTCCTGGATAATTTGGGATGCACGTCGCAATTAGGGGTATCATCACTCTCCATTCCCTCCTGATTGTCCCACCGATGCCTCTACCCTTGATGTTGGAGACGGGCGCGATCTTGTTGGGCAAGACGAAGCAAGCACACGTATTCCTCGTCATCACCACCATCGCCATTGGTTTGATAATGTTGCAAGCAACCTTGCTCAAATCCGCGTCTGCAGAATCTACCCAGAGTTCATGGTCGCCTTCCACGCAGTCTGCGCTGTAAAGTCCAAAAGTGAGAGGCATATGAGAAATGCCACGGCGAAAGGAGCAGGCGCGAGGAAGACGCGAGACATCTGAAAGTGGACTTGAGCGCGTGGGAAAGGATCTATTGGCGATGTCCCACAAGCATGACGGACTCCAGTACTGGTCATGGCCATGTTCGTGACGACGTAAAATGCCACTCGACGTAAAGGCTGAGGCAGAAGCTCAGCGTGCTCGAGTCGTCGTGGCGATGGGATGGGGTGGCGGAGTTGAGGGCGTTGATTTTAGGGACGAAGGCATCACAGCGCAAATGAACAAGCCGTGTGGGCGATGTGGAGGACTCGAGCTCGACCAACAATTCATCCTCGATAAAATAAACGGCAACCACCGCAAATGAGACGACAGAGATGGACCCCAGCCAGCGACACAACATAAATGGGCGAGTGCATGCAGCGAAAACGAAGAGGAGACAGAAGTGAAAGACAGCAGCTGTTTGAGCGGGTGCTCAAGGGATGTGGGAGAGGGGGAGGCCATGCTCAGGTGACAAATCAACAACGAGCCAAGCCAAACCATCAGATGCAGATATAGTCCGCCGCTCTAACCTCCGGTATCTCATCGGTGTCACTCGGTCACAAGCCAAGCAGACCTCCAAGGTTAGAGTCCTTTCCGACGTCGATGCTCCCGAAGGGGCGAGCTCGACTAGAAGAGATGCGGCCAGTCTCGATGTTCCAATGATTTGGTGGGTGGGATGATAGGTTGCTGGGCACTGCACGAAACTCTTCTTGGTCCCTTCCGGATGATCAATGTGATGGGTGGGCTTCGAAGCATTTGTGTTGGGTGGGTTCTTGGGCAAGAGGATCTCACCCCGTCGCTCGCAGTTTTCACTCGATCTTAACTTCGTGGACCCTCCAAGAAATCGAATCCCAGCCAAGAAACAGAGCGACCCATTGAACCTAGTGTGTACAGACTGCACGTCTTCGAGGCTGATTTTGTGGCCAACAAAGCCGAGCGGGGTTGGGATCCCTGGAGAATTGGCTCGTCCTCGTGTCGCATCGAAATTGCTGAACTTGGGCGCGATATGCAGTGCTTATTCGGGGAGAAACATCTGGATGCGACAAGACATGGATGTCCTAAAGGGTAGAGTCAAACCTTCAGCGACGTGGAATAACTTGGCGAAAGATCAAGCTCGCATCATCCCTACCATGTGGGCGGATGGCAGGCACCAAGCAGCTGGCGCCAGGCGTCGAAAGCTCTCTTCCTCCTGGTAATCTTGTGTTGGTGTTATCGGTAGACAACAAGGTATCGCAAAAGGTTTCGAGCGTGGTTGCCGTCATGGCGAACAACAAAAAAGTTGAAAGACTCGTCGTGCTCCATAGGGGACGGGCTTTAGGACCTTCAGCGTTGTCGCCTGATCCTCGTCCTCCATGTCGGCAACCATAACCAAATGATGGGATCCTGTTGGGCCGACAGCTGATTCGGTGAATGCGACGGGTGTCCACCTCCGGCCAGCTCTTCGCCCGGACTTGCCTCGGTCCTTGTCCGCCCAACAGGGAGAACGGATCAAGGTCGAGCGCCCTTGTGGTGGTCATGACCCTGCTCCATCTTCCTCGTCAAGTCGTACCCATGATTGTGTAGCGCTGAGATCTTCCGTCTGGCGATTGCCGAAGGCATTTCTCATCGAGGGATTGGCAAAGCATGTCGCAGAAAGGTATCGTGCGGCTGTCTGGCTTGCCGATGCTGCCTCACAGCCTTCAGCGCTTGGAGACGGCTTGTTGCTGGATATTGATGACCGACCGGCCAAGCTGCATCCGCGTGCTATGGATGTGACGTACAAGCGCCAGTTTTGTTGGATTCCTTGCTCGAGGTGTGGAAGGTAATCCCCGGAGGAATGGTCGAAATAACGGACTGAAGGAACAACTCTAGACACATGATAACTCGGTCAGCATTGCTACGTTTGCAACAGAGCAGCAGACACGGCGAGGAGGAATCGAACTTACTTGCTCACCAACGATGAGAGGGCAGCGCTTGCGTAGCTATCGTCTCGTCCGTCCTCGTAACGCAGACGATGCATCACACGGCATGATTCCCTGACGATTCGTGTTACTGCAACCATATTGGAGGTCCTCAAGTCACCTCGCCGTCCATCGTATCGACCGGGGGTTTTTCAGCTGGAAACGACCTGTCCTTTTCGCAATGGTATCGGCGTGGGGGTATATCGATCTGCCAGTAAAAATTCGAGATCTTGGATTGTATTCTTGGTCTGGAGGACTAGCGGGCCAAGGCCTCGGGCCTGGCGGTTGCGAGCATCGTCATTGTCGTCGGCAAGAAGTGTCGATTGGGCGCGAAGACGGCAAATCGCCAAAGACGTTCTGCTGAGTGGCCAGGAGGGGAAAAAGACGCTCGCGTTGGTTAGAAGGTGGAGTTTCCCGTGAAGAATCGACAACGCATGGGCTGTGGCGAGGTGACGCGATGCAAAAGCTGATGCGCCATCATGATTGCGTTGAAGATGCCGCGGTTGCATTGAGGATTCCGCGACAGCAGCAAAGGTGGCGCGTCCGTATCTCCAGACGTGGCGTTGAGGAAATGTGATGTGGCTGGGGACATGGCGGCGAAAAGCGGCAGAATGAATTGAAATTGATTGTGACAGCGCCTCAAAGCACTTGACCTGGGCCTCAGTTTTCTCGGACAGTCTCCATACCTTACCTAAGGTACCTACCTGTCTTGCCAGCATATTGCACCAAGCGGATCGGCCGAAGGCGCCGGTCGGCGAGGCCGTAAATCCATTGCACCATCAATCAGGGCAGACCCGACAGCGACCGTGAGTGGTCACCGTAAGGTACCTGGCAGCTGAGGCGCAGCCGCACAGGGGCCGCCTACCGATTTCCGGCCTGAATTCAGCTTGTGGCACCTGCACCTCACCTAATCGCGTCGCAGCTCTGAACCCACCTCAGCATGTCTGATGGAGTTTGGTCGCGACAGCATGTGACTTCGCGATGTGAGAGGCGCATTCCCGTCATGACGTAAGCCCTGGCGTCCCGGTCGTGGCGCGTCCAGTCGCGTCCACCGAAGCCTCTCCTGTCCTCTCCACACACCACCATTTGGCCGCATCTTCTCCAAGCTGGCCCGTGTCGCCTGACAAGCTTCCAGCCGTCTTTGTTGCTGTACAGGACTTGCCTCTCGCTATCGGCCATTCGGAAGGCCGCCTTTGAACTCGATCCGAACCCGATTCTATCCCCACCGCCAGCGCGACAGCCGCTTGCTCCAAAGGCTACCGAGCCCAACGAAATCACCAGCTTCAAAGCTTCGATTTCTGCCAGGGCAAACCCCCCAAATGAACCAAATCTCGAGAGAATAATGACGCTCGAAAATCATCGCCCGAAATGAAGTCTGATGCTTCCCACTCTACGAGCCCTCCAAGCCCATCTACCGCAGCCGCCCCTCTCCTCACCAGCTCGTCGCGTCAATCACGTAGGAAGTAGCGGCAACGCTCACCCCGAAAACCATGTGTTTCGAGTTGTCGCAGAAGAGCATCACTGGCACGACTCTGGCCTTTCTTCTGTCCCGGCCTGATGACGCCAGGTCCATGACTAAGCATATTTCGACCTGGAAATACTGTGGCCCGTGCGCCCACGCGTGGCGCTTCTGACATCCAACACCTGCCAGCAGCTGAGGGGTGCGCACTGGCGCTCTTGTTGAACAACGAGGACACGACTCAGCCTGCCCAGCGTCGTGCCCGCGTGTAAGAATAACTTCCTGTTCGAAAAATATGACATTGCTCCTCAATCTGAAATCAATGCACCTCATGTGACTTATACACCGCACCTTGGGACAGTCTCTCGACTGGATTTGACTGGACATGTTCACCGAGGCGTGCTCCACTTCCGCCTCCGCCAGACACTGGGAGACAAGCCCGACCGGTCCGCCGGCAAAACCTGTGCGCTGCGAGCAGCGTGAATGCACTTATCAACCTGCGCACCACCCAAAAATTTGGGAAGCCAGGCGAAAAGAAGATGGCAGTCATTCCCGTCGGCATCACGCTTGACATTTGTTGCCAACTTTCTGGGAGTGCTGGTGGAGACACCCTTGTCTCGGGCTGGTCCGTGCTGCTGCCACCGCATCCTTCGCATTCTGCATGTGTTCGATCATCGGCCAGGTAATCGATCAAACCAAGCCTTCTGATGTGGCCGCCAAATGAGATGGATGCCTTTGAACGGTTCCGAAGCGCATTTATTTCACAAAGGTATTAGGGGAGTGCCTCGGAAAAGATACCCATCTGGATGCTCTCGCAGGCATGACTTTTGCACATGGTGACTTTTGCACAGGATGACTTTTGCACGAAGTTTGATGTCACAAGAGACCTCAACAGTGAGTATGATCCGTCACTCATATATAGAAATCGATTTCACGAGACGCCTCTAATCTGCTGAATTTCATTGCGCAATCATGCTTGACATTGCTGCACTCTGATTCAACAAGGAATGATCCCATCACAGCGATGCGAAAGTCGTCACTGCTCGACGATTGACGATTGACGAATCAAGGGGCGCGGGCACGGAGATAGGGGAGATACGTCATCAAGCATGCCGGCGGTCTCGATGCGACATTCTCTTTCGCAGAAGTTGTCCAGGATTTGAAACTTACGGTCACGGCGCCGTTCAAAGAGACTTGGTTCAGATTCATCGAGACACTCCTTCCCTCCGTCCAGAGGTCCCTGCTGAATAGCACCAGTACTTGATGATTATCTAATGGTAGGGCGTTCTGGCTTTTTTCCCGCCAGAACACTACGTCACTGGAGCGTTCTGGCTTTTCTTTCGCTACCTTAGCTCCCTGGTAAGGACGACAGTCTTCCGGCTTCCATAGCGATTGCATCCGCACTGCAGCTACCCAGTAATTGCAGTACAATTGAAGCACAGCCATCCGCCATCTCCCATCAATGTGAGACACCCAGTACTTCAGGCGGCTGGGTCTTGTATGTTTGAAGAAGTTGTGAGTTGGGTTTGGTTACGAACTACTTTTCCGTGGGTTCTCACAGCCACAGTCTTGGAGGCCCTTTATGCTCCGAACTCCTCCATCGTCCTGCCTGTCACTGCTGCTGGCACTGTTCTTTTTAAGTGGATAGTTCCAAAGCCCAACCTTGAACTTGAACGACTTTTGCTTTATCAGACCTGCGATGGCGTCACCATGAATCTGTTCGTGGTTAACTTGCACTCCATCGGTGTCAAGATCAGGAGCTATTAGTCCGCGGAAGAATTTGACGCTCAAATTTGAGCTCCGGCCAGTGTTTGAATTGAAGGCCCGCCCTGCTTTCTACCATGGCGCTCGACGAAGCGTCTGGCAGACCACCTTTTCAAGATGGTTTCACCCGTCTAAGCCCTCCCCATCAGTTGTTGCGAAACCTTGCGCCGTTGAATGATTCTCAGCGATCAAATCAATCCCTGTGTGTCGTCGTTGCTGGCTTCATAATAATATGAAGAAGTCCAGTGTCAACAGGTGAACGGCCTATTGCGATAAAAAGCGGTCTGGTAAAACCAACTTTCTTGCTGGCCTGCGTCTTGTTCGAGATACCGCCTTTCAAAATGCCGACGTCGTCAATTAGAAGCCCGACAATGACAGGTGATCATGCCGTTGAATAAGGAAACCATATTTCAATTCCGATGTTGTTCGTTCTCATTCCATGAGACCGGCTGGCTATAGCATGACAAGGAAGCTTTGCGCCTGGGGCTACTCAGAAACCAAATTGAGAAGCCCCGTTAACTGCCCATGACCTGGGTTTCTACGCATCTGGCCACTTTAATTGATGACTGGTTACCACGGTCACCATATTTTTTCGTCAGCTTGCCGGTAGGTAGATCCAAACGCGTTCCAGCACTTATAAAATAAACCTATCAAAGGAAGCCCGCCCTTACTCGCTGCAATGTTACACGCAGTCAGGAAGCACCTACATACGTGTTGATGTATGTGCTGGATGTACGCGAAAGTCTCCAGTCCGACATGCCCAAGACGTGTGCAATGACTGCTGTTCTTTATCCACGTCGTCGTTGGGGTGTCTTTTGTTTTTGAAAATGTGAGGGCTTGCAGAAGAGGCGCAAAAGCATTCAATTGCCGGATGGAATTGTTGGGCCAAGATCTCGGGCCTTTGGCGCCGAATGATTCATGTTGAACAGAAAGTTCTCCGATATTGCAACGATTGACCGTTCCTATTGAGCCAAGCACGGCGGGATCTTGAACTACACGGTTATGGAACAGGTGATCTTAGTCAGGTTGACCTGAAACGTTGTGAATATCGGAATTCACGCTCACGAAGATGGATTGGAAAGCAACTTCTTCGCAGCGCCGGTAACACGCGCACTTTTGACGGCTTTCCACCTCTGAAATTCCATCCCTTCTTCGAACCGCGGTTTCCATAGTGTCAAATTTATCTCCGCGGTCTCCAAAAACGACGATGACGGCGATGGCGAGAAAGGACTCATAGCCGAGCTATTCTACACCATGTCTTTTGGTGTTCCAGGCCGATCAAGCATTCAGGCCCAATCCGCGTTTGAAAACGCCTGAGAAGATTAAGACACCTGACTACAGTTCTCTCCGAGTCCTGTTGCCGCCTTGTAAGACCCTTGAGCATTCGCACTGGAGAGAGGCCCCCTTATTGGTACCGGATATCCAACTACAATGCCAATTTTCAAAACAACACCATGCTTCTGTTATCATGGTTTGTCGCCTTGTACACAGAACTTCTCTTAGCAGCATTTCCATCTACAACGATTCCTTCAGCAGGACTTAATGAAGTGGCTGCTTTACACCAAGCCTCCAACGCACGAGATCCTGGATCGCCAACGAGTATCTCGGTCGGGCTTCGGCTGATGAATCAGAAGGCAAGCGTCGCGGCAGTGGTATTATACCTCCGTGCCTGCGACCCAGACGGCTTGGTCGTTCGGCGTCACTGTGGTCCGGATCTGGGGTCCGGATCTGGAGTCCTGGATGGAGAAGGGATGGGGATGAGGAAGACACGGATGAAGAAGCACGAGCCCCGGTCCCGAGTCCCGGTATCCCAATCACAAATTGATAAGTGCGGATTCGTATAATACGAGACTTGGCCCTGGAATGCTCGATGGAATCACTGAAAGAAGCGTCGATTTGACCAGGGGTTGAAGTCGACTGCATCACAGTCGTGAGGAGCTGACTGATCGTTGGAATGGTCCGTGTCGGGTTGTTTCCCGTTAAGCTGTTGAAAGCTTGCTTGGAGCCCGGCACCAGAAGCAGGGGGCGCAGGCAGAGATCTCTGGCGGAATCAACGACATAGACATATGAGAGAAAGACGGGATTTGCGGCTGGCTCAACAACCAAGTTGCTCTGGACAACTATTGCCAGGCTGTCGATGCCGTGGTAATGAAGACTCAAGGTCTCATCAATCCTACACCGATGCTAAATAGATTTAGACAGATTGAGCCGAAGAAGAAGCTCGCCGCCGGCGCGAAAACTCAGACATATAGGAACAAAAGATTAGTCAACTGAGGTAATGCAACAGTAGTGATGACGGACGCGTTCCCAGAAGGAATGCTGACATCGGTGACATGATTCCAAACAGTCTGCTCGGAGGTGTCGTAGTGTGCCAGCTGGTTGCTATCACGCGCTGGGAGGCTGAAGTTGCCCATAGCCGCGGCCAGATGCGTGAAGTCTGGGATCACAAATCTCCCAGTAGTCTGGCTTACCACCCGTAGCAAGACGTCCGACGACAATGCTGGCTATTCTTTCGCCTATTACCACCTTAATACTCAGAGCCCATTGCCTGGCGCGCCACAATTTCACGCCCTGGCTTGGTCAGCGTCCTCATCTTATTCAGCGCTATGTGCGCAGTGGTGGAGCAAGGAACAGCTAACAGCGAGCTTGACGAGACACAGAACTGAAAGGAAGAGCGACTGTAAGACGCTACATTGTAATCATGATTTTGAAACGCCTCAGCATGGTACTTATCAATGCCACTTTCTCCAGCAACAGCAACCTTCATATTCAAGGTCGAGATCCAAGTAAACAGATGAAATTCCTTCATGATGTAAACATACGAACTGCCCGTTATATCATGTCGGACTGGTCCTCAACAGAATTGAAGAGCGTTCTGAGCATGAAAATGTGATCGTTGCCCTCAATCTGCGGCATACATCGTCTCAGCATCCCCATCTTGGATTCTGTCGCATCAAATATTTATGACATTCGTCCCCATGCCTCTTGTCTATGGCTTCCGGCGACACTTCCTTCCAGCATCGCCACAGCCTGCCCCAGCGATCATGTCGTCTCAGAAAGCATCTCCGCTAAATTCTACGCGAGTATCGTGATGACTACTCTCTATAGCGAATTGCTGACTTTCCCGCCACAGATACAATGTTCTGAGTACAAAATCAGACAGCGCCATTGCTCCTGCGAATGGCAAAGTCGACGGTTGAGGACTGCGCAATGCCACGGAGATATGCTTGCATCGTGTGGTTGTTCCTTTCATCTCAAGGTTTTGTTGTCTTGGGAGGTCTTCGGGTTTCGTGACCGAGAACTTGTCGCCCAGCATGTCACCGTAAGACCGGTGCGTCATGCAAGGCATCATGTTCGTGTAAAATGTTGCAGACCGCGCACCCGTGCTCGCGCGGGATGACGGCCTGGGAAACTTAGCGACGCGATGATGCAGTAGATAGGAGCGTGCAGGAGCGGAGTCTCCTTGATGATGGCCTGGTCAGGGGGCAGCCGCCTCGCAAGGTCCTCACAATTCAGGGGAGGCGAATCGGCACCGAACACACGGACTTGCTCGTGGTAGAGCTCCTCCATGATGCATCAAGAGTGACGTTACTGCCACCTGCGTGTGGTAAAGACCAATGGCAGCAGGTCGTGCGCCACGGGTATTTCTTTGAGCTATCAGTTTCAATGATAAGCCTGTCTCGCGGGACATATGGTAGACTGTCAGTCACGCTCTGGGTAACCTGACTTCAACATACCATTGTAATTGAGTCGCTGGCGAGTTTCCAGACTGCTGAAACATGCTTCAACTTTGGGTCTCGTAAGATCGAGGAATCGGAATTAACAATCCAACCATATCGACATGGGCGCCGCCTACGTTCTACCGACTCTTGCTCTTGATGCTGGGGATTTTGGCACTTTTGTTCTACTAGGGGTTTCCGTTCCCTATGAGTCCCCTTTGTGACATTTGCGTCGTAGATTAACAGATGTGCCGCCTCAGCCGCCGTTCAAGAGCTGTTCTCAGCCATGTTTGTCGAGCGAGAGGATTTCGAAAGACTTGCAGAGACGGAGGCTGCATTTCTTACTCAATTCGGCGTATCTTTTTCGGTATCGTCGATTGGCCCATCAATTTTCAGGTAATGCAGGCAGCGAAGAAAACGAAGAGGGTGAGCCGATGTTGGAAGAATGGGCAGACGTTCGTTCACAATTCTTTGCCTTCGTCATGTCAGTGGGACTATTCATCGTTGTTCGCTGGTATTTCTCTTCCTCAGACCCCGCAGCAGCTCAAAATGGAAGTGGGAATAGCCATAATTTCCTGCCGACTTCAGGTGATGAGCGACCCCAGAACATCGCAGAAATCAATCTTCTCTGGCCACTCTGCAATTCTAGATTGACCATGAATCGGAGAAGGTCTTTAGCGGGCGTTTTGACGGGCTTGGAGGCGGTCTTTCTAGGAACGCCTTCTGCGGTAGATATTGATGCTTCCCTTCTTGGGGGATGGGGCTTTGTGCTCTCATGGAAGCTGGAGCCGCGCGTGCTAACACTGACCGTCTCGGCCATTGTTTCAAACAACCTCGTCTTTTCTTGCTTGTTGATAGCCCTATCCTCGCTTGCTTCACAAATTCCGCTCCGCTGGCCTTTTCCTCCCGAAGATCTTTCGGCCCGGCCTGAATCCAGCAGGGCCACCTGGCGAATCCTTGTGAGAATGGGTCTTCTGCCCTCAAACCCTCACCATGCCAGGCAGGAAAGATCATGGCCTGGAGCAGCACAATTTGTTGGATGATGCGGTGGAGGAGGCCAGACATGACTTCATCCACGACGCACAGGCCGAGGAGGAGAGTGTCAGCATTATCCTATGTCTTTTTGGAGCCACTCCTTCAACAGCAACGCTCCGAGCCTGCTCCGTCAGTGTAAAAACCTTTTATCGTTGCTCTGTCTTCTTCGTTTCTGTCTCATTTGGTGTCGTAAAAAACGGCGCGATGTTTGGCGCTCGAAGCGTCTTACTGGGTCCTCATCGATTACTCGATCGTGGAGAGCTTTGTTTCATCGCTGTTTTCCAACAGGGAATCGTATTAGAGGCCGAAGTCACTCGGAGCAGTGGGATGGATGTCGTCATGTGAGTCCAAGATGCGCTTCGGGACTTTTGATGGTCTCAAAGTCAACCCACTTCCGCCGCAGCTCCTCTTCGGAATCGGGCAATATTTCAGTCTCCGCGCGGCCGGCGCCGTTGCTGTTCCGCCGGTCTATTCGGCCAGGGCGCGCGTTCGACTTTGCGCGAGGGTTTGCTTGCTAACAGGAACGTATAGAGTTTCTGTACTGTTTTCTTTAACTAGTAGAGGGCACAGGTTAAAGTGCCTATATAGTGTTTCTAGAATTGTGCCCGCGTATAGGGTGAATTTTGC
The DNA here is from genome assembly GCF_013390195.1 of Colletotrichum siamense. NCBI lineage: Eukaryota > Fungi > Ascomycota > Sordariomycetes > Glomerellales > Glomerellaceae > Colletotrichum > Colletotrichum siamense. The sequence continues at coordinate 380,839 of NW_023501024.1, read as the reverse complement.
CGTAGTCTTTTTGCGGGGGGGCTGCGTCGTAACTACAAACTCAATTTCAGTCTCAGTTTCATTGAACGATCAATAGCTTGACCGAGACGGTAATCGCTGACAGCTTCTAGAATCAGAATGCAACTCTAGTAAAGGCCACGTCGAGTCCAAACGCGCAGTCAGAGGCTAGCTGTCGGGGCGTGTGGTGTGAATACTCTCTCTTATTCCTACCCATCCAACCATGAACAACCATCAACCACGCCCGAAGCTGCTAGTTCATGGATCGTTGCAGGGGTTCTGAGGACCTTGGCGGGCATCTTTAATCCGTACCTAGGTAGACCTTGGGGTGTGGAACGTCAGGCGACCTCGTGGAGCTTGTCAATTCCAAAAATATCCACACATCAAGGTGGAAGACCAATTTTCGTATCGGCAGCAGAAAAGCCCCACGACGGAGGAAGTTCAACTGCCCCATATCAAACCAATCGGTATGCCTTGAGGATTCAGGGCCTTCTGTCTTGTCTAGCAGGCCAGTAGTTCGAGTTGCTCTGGTGAGGATGCACGCAGTCCGCGCGCCACAGCTTCCACTTCGCGGCCGTGCAGGACGCAGCCAAACATGCACCCGGGAGCTTGGGAAACGGGAGGTATACAGGCTTTAAGCCCGAACTTTGGGAACCGGGTGCAAAAGGGTTCACCGAAGGATTGATCCACTTCGCGGCGGGATGTTGTCCACACCCCTAAAACTTTGACTTGACGTCGGCCCTATGGGACATGGGCGTCGGTCATGACTTCTGCTCCAGAAGGAATTGTGAAGGGCCACTGCTTGTTTGGTCCATTGGAGTGCCATGGACTGGCGACCCTTAGTCATGTTAAGCCACCACGGTCTGCACAAAGGGGTGGCATCCGCAGATCCAAAGCGTAGGTTTCCTACAGCACATCCCGTCTGCCGGGATGGGCTGCAGAAGCCACATAACGTCAAGGCATGTTTCGACCTGTCCCAAACACTTGACCAGCCCAGCGTCCCGCATCATTCGCTCAAGACACGGCGTCACCCTGGAGCCGCGCTGTATGAACGTCCAAGCTCGTTGTCTACCATCCCGAGCCCAATCATCAAAAGGCATGGCTTCGACAGTCCAAAAGCGCCCGAGCTCGTCTCGCTGTTTGGAACTAACCATTCACAGACGACGAAATCCCTTGAAACATGACTCTCCATACCATGCCGCCAGTCCAAACAGCCCGCGCAAGCTGCCACCGACCCCGACCGAACGGTTTGCAAGAATCAAACCCAACGCGCCCAGTCTGATGGCTCCCCCAAAGCCCGATTGAGGCGTATCCAAACAGGCGCCAGCGATGCAACAACGAAAGAAGACCTAAACCCCGACACGGACACCTCCCGCAGCAGCAATCAAGGGCAGCTTCAAATTCAGAAATGGAACATTTCAGTTTATCTCGGGCAGGCCACTCTGGCATTAGAACCACGTGTTTTACTTAGTGTAGCAACAGACTGGGCGTCTCGATCGCAATGCAAGCATGCCGTCCGCGACCGCAGCTATGTCAGACACCATCCAACACGTGCATCATCCCTTACTCAACAGAAACAATCACTCTTATGGCGCAAAGTGAAAAGCTGCTGAGAGGTGGAAGGAACGCGCTGGATTTCCCAGTCACGGGGATAGAGATAGCTATCTTGAGGCGGAGGAGGTTAGTGGGGTAGATGGGACACCGCACTGCAGTAAAAGCACGATTTGGTCTCTTCAGTGTAAATTGCGTCTTGCCGACCGATCGCCGATCAGAAAAAACAAAAATCAGTTAATGTTAATGACAAAAGCATTAAGCCTTGCTTCACCCGCTACAGTCGCATGGAGATAAGGCCCCCCTTACCAGGGCGAGAGTGCAACGCCTCTCATGGACAGTTCTTTCGAGACTATATGTAGCAGGTGTGAGCAAGGCGGAGCATTACACCCGAAGGTGGACAACCCTATTCCTAACACCTGGTAAGGGGTGTTAGGCCTTCAATACTACACAGAGGCATCCAGCCGGCATACTCGAACTTGTGAGCGCTTATAGAGGTTAGCATGTGCAGGTCAGCTTTGTCACACACACACAACCGTTAGGCCATGTGCACGCTGCTGGTAGTGATGGGAATGCGATCAGCCAGGCACATAAGGCACCCGCGTCAGAGACGGGAGGGAAGGTGTTGTGGTCCAGCAGGAACAGGAAGGGAAGGAAGTGGGTGGGGTGGTCTTTCCCGCACGGAAGGGGCGTCCGTCGTCTGTGACTTCGCCAAGCGTCTCAAGGCGGGAAGTGCAATCACGCTTCCTTCTACACAGAGAAAAGAGCAAAGACTGAAAAGACAGGAAACCGACGGCTGAGATCGGAAGGGCGTTGACAACCAGAGGTGGAGAGAACAAAGACCTGGACGGGGCGAAACGCGGAAGGCGAGGGACGACGTTGGAGGGAATGCAGTCAGTGGAGACAAGGGCGCGAACGACGGGATACCGATGGACCCAGGTGACGGCACTGAGGAGCAAATGATTGAATCTTCCAAAGTTGAAAACTTCGACCGGCGTTAGTAGAAAGGAAAGTTGCGGGTTATCGGGAGGGTGGAAGAGAGCTCACAGCGTTGCGCGGACCCCACCGTTTTCTTGCCAGGGACTGCCGGAGCTGCGAAAACCTGCAAACAGACGGGGGCAGGCACTCTTGGGTACGTACCTTGGAAGGTAAGGCAGGATGGTGGTCCAAAGGCATGACCTTCCCCGATTCTCAGGACTACCTACGTTACCCTTACCCACCAGGTAAGGCAGCAGCACATTGGTACGTGCCACTTGGGCCGCCTCAACCTTCCAGGTCCGCATCGACCGGATTTCCCTCCCATGTCGCGAGAATACCTAATTCCAACCACATCGCACTTGTTTCTTGCTCCCCGAAATCGCTGAACCGACCACTTCCTCCTGGTACCTTATTAAACAAGCACGACAAAGAACATGCACCCGGCGAGCCCTCGCCAGACAAAGCTTGTCATCGCAATTCCGACAGACAACAAGAACGGCAAGAAGACGATGCCCATCTCGAACGCACACTCGTTCGGCAAAATATCTCCAGATCTCCGAACGATTCCGCGAAATCCCGAAGTACCCTCTTTCTTCCGGTCAACCAGTACATGTCTTACTGATTGTCGACGAAATCGTTCTGGACAACCCATCGTTCGACACGATGCCTTTCCTCTTGGCCGCCACATTGTCTGGTTTACAGCCGCAACCTAAGACCTTACGATGCTCCACGCGTGCCGGCAGCAGCCCCTACCTCGTTCCGACATCCGAGACCAATATGACCACCCCGGCCGCATCTTCACAATAGAGAACGTACACTTGGTTCGGGAAACTGTCTGGCTTCGGTTGCCGCCGCCCATCGGGCAGCGGCAGGAAGGCTTTCATCACCGCAGGCCTCAAACTGCAGGGCACTTGCTAAATGCCTTTGCACTAGATGCCTTTGCACGGATGAATGATGCGATCGCGGAACGGGAACAAGCAAGTGTGCAATCCGCTCCCACCACGACCAGGCAAATTTGGAGCCAAAGGTCCGGTTCGGAGAAAAGTGTTTAAGGTGTTCATGGTCCAGTGAAAGTGAGATGCGTACGGCCGTCCCCAACCCAACCAACCCGAGACGCACGTTGCTGTGGAGAATCAGGTCATTGCCCAAACCGTCGAGATCAATGCAATGCTTCACCGGAGCTCAATACTTCATCACCTTCAGCGTAAATGGATGATTGCCCTGCAAGCCAGGTGCACAGGGTTGCTCTGTCCGAATGAAGCGAAAAGTGCGCTGCTGGTATCTCAAAAGCTTGCCGTAGGGTGTCGTTGAGTTCAATGGTTTCGTGGGTGGAAATGTGCCACCAAGACCTTCTGGTCAGGACGACGGTTGATGTCTCAGACAGAACGACCCAGACCCGAAACCTCGCACCTTCCTCCCCAACTTTCGAGATGACCACCACCCCCGGCCCCAACGCATAGCGAAAACGCCGCATACAGACTACAATGGAGGTATGTTCGAACTGTTTATCGCATTGTATTGTTTGACTAACGTATTTTTGGAGTGTTCTGAAGCCTATCAGCGCGCCCAGCACGGTGACAGCGATGTTTCGCAGCGGGTAAGAATTCACGTCGCCATCGTCGAGCCTTGGAACAATCTGCCTGACGCAAGCTAGGATCAGAGCCAGAAAGAGCTTTCGGCTGTAGAGCAGCTTCTAAGGATGCACGCCGAGCATATACAGGCGGCTATCCGGTTTGATGCAGGCAGCCCCAAACCACAAAATGCTTTCCTCGCCGCCCTCGTCCGCGCCAAGCGCCAAGCGCACCAGAGAGCCAGCGAGGCCGAAGCCCTTGCCAAGAAGGCCCGAGAAGATGCAGAAGAGATGGACAAGGTAAGGCTCAGTCTTCGTCTCCTTCAGTCTTCTGCCACGGGCCAATGCTGATGCTGCCGTAGCTTGTCGAGACGTACATGCAGTCATCCTGATCAAAATCAATTCGAGACCCAGAACCGTACTTTCAAGATTCAGCAAGCTATCGGAAACCGTCAGGTCGGTGGAATTGGCGAGTCCCATATCAGGCAGGAAACAGTCGACGGGGATGGGACTTTGAAGCCTGGATGCGCAGCGTGGCTGTCTTCTCAGGATCGGTCGCCAAGGGCCCGGGCTCGGAGGACCTTTCGGGTCGGAAGAATCACCTTCGTTTGCAGAATATCAGGGTGACGAGCTCAAAGCTCCCCCTCGATCGGAAGAAACAAAGTCACTGCCTAAAATTGGATCACGTTGCGTTGATGAACGATGTCTGGTTCCCCGATCGTTCCGACTTCAACCCAATCAGGATGAGACGGGAGGGTGTGCTCAACAAGCGCTTCCTCAGTTCAAATAGGAAGCCATGGGCGCAAAACACCCCACTCGATTTCAGGCTCCCTGCTGTTAGGTTCGAGCACTGCGTAAGCCCGCGTGAAGCCATTTGGCTAACCACAGCTTGCAGCCCCCGACTCCCATCGCCAGCATTGATGGCGACACTGTCCAGAACGTCCACGCTTCGAAAGAAGTCGACCTTCTCTATGATGATTCCGAGATCAAACCGTCGCACAAATGACTATTATTGAGGATTCTTGCTAACACGGTCTGGCGAATGACAATCGAGACAGCCTGTCTCCACTCGACTGCGTTTCAAACTTTCCATGGTACACCCGCGAGACCCAATTGATTGACCATCTCAGACCGTCTTTCTTCCCTTCTGACTTTTATTCTTCGCAGTGTGCCGCCTGGAGGCGCACCTTACGATCTGGAGGAGGATGGGATGAAGCGAGTACAGCAAATTGCATGGTTGAGGAGGAGAACACCTGGCGATCTTGAAACGCATCCTCTGTTGATTGACAACTACAATTGCAACCGGACATGCAGAGGGGGAAGGCTGGTGTTGGTCTTGGATGGTTGTGGGCCTTGAAGAAGGGAAATTCGCACCCCCTGTCTACAAGGAATAGCTCAAGAGCCGACTGAGTACTCAGACGGCGAACCAGCGAGCGGAGCTCACGTGTAAAGTTGGATTGGCTGCGCGTGTTGATCTTCCAGGGCGTTCAGCGAAGTGTTGGTTTGCGGCAACGTGGAGTGGGTCCGCATCAGCGGTGCATGCAGCAACCCGCATGGACAAACGGCAAAAGTGCCGCCCACGGCAACAACACGTTTCGACTGTGAAATCACTGAGCAATCGGCAGTATATAAACCTTGAGCGGGCGACACCTCAGGCACAGCGGTCCGGCAACGGTCAGTACCTAATTGCAGTTCGGTAAGACTGCATCTCCTGGCGCTGGGCAATGTGAGCCCCGGGACACACGGGTATCCCCAATAGGAAGACGTGGAGGACCATGATGAACGGGAGACAGCAGGGCCCCTAGAGTGGCGCAAGGTACCTGCCTGGGAAATCTGCAGGCGGTGAAAAATCAGCAGGTGGTAAACAGTCGCAAGGCGTTCAAAGTGCTGCGCTACTTCCTCTGATGGACTGCTTTTAGCCCTCTCTCAGCCGGAGCAAGGAAGGCAAGCAGGGGCAAAGAGGAAAGTGGAGGCCGGGTATCTGTGGCGTGCCAAGCAACCAGCGATCGGTCACATGTGACATTCCACGTCAGGTACCTTGAGGCCCCCTTTTCTTTCCCGTTTGCTCAAAAATTGCCCGGGCTCACAGCATGTACCCTGGTAGCTGCAGTATGAAGCCCAGAGTACACATTGTAGCTTTTGCCCAAGGCACCTTAGAGACTGATGCGACCGAGATCTCCGGATGACGGAGTGCGAAGCGACAGGTGCAGGCACCCTCGGCAGCGACTCCACCCACCGTGTGAGCCACCATCATCATCATCACATGGTGTTGCGAGTTGAACCAGCGGCGTGCATCCAAGGACTCGCATTGCAGTCGCAAAGGCCTTGGTCGCTCGCACGTAGAGGACAAGTAAAGACGACGGCTGATATGGCTGATGCAGGACTTCAAGATGCGAACTTGGGTGGGCCCTTCAGAGGATAGCTGCATCTGGCATGCGCAATGATCATGATTCGTCACCGCATCCGATCTGCCGAGGGACGGGCTTGATGGGGTGTCTTGGTGACTGAAATGCTCCTGACCACGTAGGAGATTTTCCAAAGCGTTGGAACCAGGAACCTCGTGGATGAGCCACCGTTGGAGACGGTGGCTTACTGACGTAGTACGGATGCTCACAGTCACAGTAACGGTGAGCGCCACAGCAAAGTGGACGGTTAACACCACAGTAACGGTGAGCGCGCGAGGGCCCGTACCATCCACTCTGGTCCGTGGATGGCAAGGCAAGACTGGACAGACGCTAGCGGCAATGGCACCTGCCGTCACGCAGGCTCGCCGACACACTGCAGCGGATGCATCCAGCAAATGGAAGGCCAAGCACCTCGCTCCGCAATTTGGTTTGGTTTCCCGTTGTCGATGTCCCTTCCCTGACCCAATCCAAACCACGACAACACGCGCCATCCTCAAGGACAGCATCATGACTACTTGTTGAAAACACTGCAAGAACAACCAACCAGCTTTTACCTGCTGGCATCATTTGCTGCTGTGCACTTCAAGAATACCAATCGAGACATCCAGCATGACAAAGCGACACGGAGATGCAGCTTCTCCCGGGCCGTTCGCGCAAGAGGTCAGTACCCGGCAGCCGAGCCGAACAACGACTTGTCCCTAACGTGGCGATGGTACAGCTAACGTTCAATCTCCTGACAGGACGAGAGTCACAACGCCGCCAGCGAACCTTCCAGCGATGAAAAGCCCCAAGCACTGGACTTTGTGTCCGAAGACGATGTCCAAGATGCCGAATTGACCGACCACAATCCTCAAGACGGCAAGCCTGACGATCTCAAGAACGAAAAGACGATGGAGGAAATCATTACCTTGGCCCGGAAGCTCGCAGCTCTTCACATTCCACATTCGATTCGCGAAGCACTGCGTGACGAGGTTAAGTTTCGCATTGACTCTGCCGCCCAAATCGTCGGGATTGCTTCGGATTAGGGAGAACAAGGGGACGAGACGGCTCGTGGTAAGTGGGTAGAGCTCCGACGGAACATGATCCAAGCTCGCTGGCGTTTTGGTGGTATTTGGAAACAAAGAGCATAGCGCTTTGGGATTTGAAAATCAACAATGTCAGGCGTTAGGCCAGAACGGTCGTGCTGTGGGAGTGGAGTGCGGCTGTGGAACTGGCATCGGTTGGACATGGGAATTTGTTATCGGCCAATCTGCAGGGCAACCAGCTAAGACATGTCTTTCCTGTCACATTGATGATTCTCTTTTTGCATTGTTCGTATCCACAACGCCCCGAATCATTCATCTCGTTTCCTATGAAAAATCGTCTTGTTTGTTCTCAAAGGCTTGTGTCCAAAGGTCGACGCTAGAATCGACACTTTGTGGAACGTCCTCAGTGCCATGGAAATGCTTCTGGCCATGCCCCTCGAGACTTTGTTTTGTTGGACTCATCTGCGGGCCTTTTGCCCGATCTGAAGGCATTCTCAGGCTTGTTCTGGTCTCCAATGCAATGCTCAGATGTCTAAGGTTTCCGTCAATTTGCATAATTTCAAGACACGTTCTCTCGGAACCAGATCCATTCCTGGTGTACCCATCTTTCTAGATATCGCCGCATGGGACAGCTCACGACACTCCTTCAAGTGCTATTGGCCTCAACGATCCATTCCTTTAGTTCGCATGCATCGCCACCTTGAATTCGGCAAAGGGCTGGATAAAATGTGAGTGGTCGACCAAAGATCGGCTCGAGAAGTGACTGCGCGGTACCTAGCCGTCTTGTACAAGTACAGCTTTCTCTGCATAAGTACAGCTTTCTCTGCACAAGTACAGCTTTCTCTGCACAAGTATAGCTTTCTCTGCACAAGTACAGGTTCCTCTGCACAAGCACAGCTTCCTTTGCACAAAGGCAACTGCGCCTGAAAAAGTAGCTTGCATATCAACTCAACATGTCAACACTTGTATTGTGATGCAGCCATCGTCAATCCCACACTTATCGCTTCACCATCATGCCTTGCCCCATCACATCGGGCTCCGTCCGTCTCAAGAACCCCCTTTCGGCATCAAACGCTGATTAAGCGAAGCAAGTTTCGTGGTTCTGGAGGACTTGACTCTTACCCCAAGAGAATAATAGAGAAGGGTCAAGCTTCTGGTCCTTGTATGAAACTTTGATCCACAACTCTTATAGTTTGACAGCCGAACGAAGATAGCACGGCCGAACGAAGCTCTCGATGTGATCGTGACTCACGACAAGGTCACACTGGTGTGATATCTCCGGCTTTTATTGCGTATGTCACTGTCCGGTCATGGAGAGATACTGGTGATGGCTCCTGGGGATGGACGCTGCTAGATTCTAGCAATGTGCGGAAGAATCGTCGCTACCTGAGCATAGGCCATCCCACTCACATTTCATTTTGCATGGAAAAGAAGTCCTCGAAGCCAATGAACCATCGGTAGGTTCTGGCCGAGTTAATGGGAGCGATCGCTTAGGCATGTGCAGGTAATGTACCGTAATCGACTAGTAGGGCAGCCCAAGCAGCTTTGCAGTGTGGACAACCATCTTCTGATGCGAGCAGAGAGATACTACCATGAAGCCACTCTCATGGAATGAGATGAGGACGGCGTCTTGCGCGAGAATTGATAGGGATGGACCAGAGCACTAGAGACTCGGTGCGGGGATGATATCCTCTAGCCACGCCCCGGCTCCCGGGCTGACCCAAAGCTCAGGTTGTCGATAAGCCTTTCGGATCATGGGCCTGAGAGAAGTGAGCAAGGTCCGGGCTTGGGGACTCGGTATTTTAACTGATATTGGGAGATGCAGATTCCGTGAAGGCAGTGGGTGAAGTAAAACGACCCGCCAGCTACGAGACCTTGCAAAGCTCCAGGTGAAAGGATGCCATTAACATTTGGAAAGGTCAAGCATCATATTTCATCATCAGGACTGTTCCTTTCAATGTGCTGCCACTTAGTCATGTATCCATGGCGATTACTGGGATAAGAACAGGGGAAAGGGGGCATGCGGCATGCTCATCTCGCCGGTGGGCTGCCGTTTGTGCTCTGAATGAGGATGATGTATAGATAGCTTCTCCTCGTGTCATACTCATATGACCTATATCTCGAATCGAGATGTTGCTGCCTTAGTGTCTCGGATTTGTCTTGCTTCCCTGCCTCCCATGGCCACAACACGCATGTGGCCGCTGAACCCATATTTCCAAGACAACATCCGCCAGCAGACGTTAGCATGGTTCAGACTTGCCTCGGAAACTTAAAAGAACACCAGAAAAGATGACCTGGATTATACTGGTGACAACATCACCAAGCATTGTCAGACGTCTTCATGCCGTTTCACGCGTCTGCGTAGTCTGCGTTGTCTCCTTGAAGCCGCGCAGTAGCCCCTTTTTTGGGACGCTCCCTTGGAGATTATCATGAAGTTCCAATAGCGTGCCGCCTTCTATTTCGAAAAGGTATAGCATCTCGGTCATTTGAGTCAAGATTGCCTGCGCTCACGTTTACTCCCGTCTGCAATGGAGATCAAATGCAATAGCTCAAGATTCTGCAGTGCGTACTCGTGAAAAAGCATTCGTAGTGTCAGGAGCAAGAAAACCCATACTTCCAAGCCCGATTAGAGGCTCAAGACACGGGAGTTATCCCAGATGGCGCCTTGCGCTGACCCGCACCGTCAATCGATGGTGCGTTGCCAGGGACGCATGAATCGGCTCCTGAACTTTCAGGTTCTGATTGTATAATTAGCCAGGTAGGTTCCTCAATAAACGCCGAGTAGGCAGAAACCTTTGGTGCTTTGTGCTATAGGGTCTCTGCTGCTCAGATCCCAGCATCTTCCCACACGTTGGTATTTCTCTTGGACAAGCCCAGTCCCATTCAGGAAGAGACCACGATGATAGTCACAATCGCTCTCTAATATATATACAATTCTTAGGACTTACTGTATCCTATTCCCGGTATGAGCAAGTTTTCTTTGACTAATCCCCTTTGACGTTCTTACCCTGCAGACTTTCCCAATTCTGTGACACAAAATCACTTCGAGTGCCGCCGGTAAATGACTATTTAACAGCTCACACCGCTGTCTATAGTGCAGATGACACGATTCATCGCCAATGCCGCATCTGGCGCTTAACATGCGTCGATTACATGGCCTGCAGAGTTGTTGATGAGATGGATACCTAGATGGAGTATCCGTATATCTGTCAGCTCCTTTCAACACGAACATGCATTGGAAAACCTCTCACGTGCCTTCATCTCGAAACAATTCCTTGGGTCAACACGGAGTGTTTCAGACTATTTGTTGTGCATATTAACCAGCAGCCATTTGGGCCTCTTTCTTCCCATATCCATGTTCTTGGCCAAGATGATACCCAGGTACCAAGCGCCGGATACAAACAAGGTTTGGTTTTATGAGATATCACATATTTGAAGCATCTGTTGCGCTACAAACTGGCGAGCCACTGTGCCTTCCAATGACATTGAATCAACATGCTACTCAGTTGAAAATAGCAGAGGCCTTTGCCGGCTTCACCATCCTGTGTGATGAAATCGCTACAGAAGAGCGCATGGTATCCGGCGTAGAAGATGCTTATTCACCGCAGGAGACGGCTGATGAGATTCGGCGCAAATAAACAGCACCTTTGACTACGTGAACTGCCTCATGTGACAACAGGTACCGGGCGAAGACACCATTTGGATGTGAAAATGGCTTGACCTAGAGCTTTGGCATTATTCAGCAATTATATTCGCCTTACGTGAAACATTTCTTCCCGAGGACTTAGCAGTCTATGTTGAAACCATGACAGCCCAAGCCCGGCAGGGGTGTCCAGTCATTTTTCTTGGTGCGTGGCACACTTTGACGATGCAGGTTGAAACATGGGGCGTCAAAATTCTAATAAATGGCTTGGATTTGTCGATTTGTCAGTTAGGGCGTGCTGAAATTGACTGATGTGGTTGAAAACGACGAGGTGACCATTGCTTTTGGTGCCCGGTCTCTTCACCGCAGCACGCCCGGTCAGCTCGGTGCACCGGGACGGGTGGGCTCCACTTTCGTCTCGGTGAAATGCCCGAAAGTGGAGCACGGTCGTCGCTTGAACCTGGTTTGGGAACAAGTATCTAGGTTTTGGTTGCGATATACCTGGTTTGAGCTAAACACCGACTTTTCGTTCCTTCATGCCCTATAAGCGCAAATGAAAGCCAAATTTCAAGCATTCGCAAACACGTAACCTCATGCGAATGATGTGTGGGATGAGACAGGAATATGTACCTACACCTGAAGCTACGTTACTCGGTCTGACGTGGATCTGCTCAGACAATGGAGATGTTGAATAGGATGCGAAGATCATTGAAGACTTTTACAGTAGCTTTGCGAATGAATGTAGGAGCCTAGATGAGTGAAACGTAAGAAAATCTCTCTTGCGATTACCATACTATGTCCGAGAGGCTTTCAATGGCAGGAAGATGCGCTGGAATAAGGCCTAAGATGTCTGACTTCGTGGGAAAGATGGTGAAGGGCGCCCCGTGGGATCATTCGACAACGAACAGTTGGTTTTGCTTGTACTGAGTCGCCTGAAATTCCATTCCGCCGGAGACTCACAGGTTTACTTAACTGGAAATTCTCCGACTTCGTCATTTATAAACTCCTGGCCGCCAAATTAAGAACGACGACATCATGAGCCCATTATGCCAAAGCCTTCGCCCAGTCGCTCACCTGGTTAGCCCCATCTTGCACCTGAGTACCATTTTTCACACAATCTCATGCCCAAAATGAGTGATTGGAATGAAAGACGATGTGTCGTGAGGATTCCGAGTACTTCTTGAAGGTCTGCCGAGATACCGAGATCGAGCTTCCCCAAGCATTCGATATGGTTAGCTCAGGGTCCGAAATCTCCAAGGAGGTCCAAACCGGCCTTTTCAAAGAGATGAAAGGCAAGATGGGCTCGACGCGACGCATAAGAAATTAAAATTTCGAACACGGGCCTTATGCATCGCTCTGAAGCGAACATCACACAGGATGGAAAACGGCCATACCGAGGAACCGACATGCGCACATGTAGCCGAGCGAGGGCTGGGCCAGCTCTATGATGTAGAAGTGGAGGGATAGAAGGTCAATTCCGAGCGGAGCGGCACGTCTGACAGACCTCGGTAATGAGGAGCTCAAGTCCAACCTTATTCTGAGCTGGCCTCCGGGATGTGAGTTTCAATGATGGATATTCTGTGTTGACGGTGGGAAGGCGTAGCACTCATAAACAGCCGCAGGACTCTTGGAGATGGACACTTGAAAACGCTTCTCAACCCTTGTCGTACCTTTCCCGGGGCACTACACTGACGTAGGCTTGCAGAGTTGGCTCCGATCTTCAACAATATAGCAAGGATTGTTCCAAATGGCGTTGTTGAGAGGGACGGCACCCTTCGTTAACGTACTCATCTGTGCCACCAGCCCTGGGCCATCATTCATCCCTAATTTTGATCTTCTGAGTGAGAATGGCGTTACCATGAGAAATGAGTGAGGCCTTGAGTCTAATCGCTATCTCGCATTCATGACACTCAATCTTGAAAACAATTTCGTCATTAACGGCCTCGTGGACTAGAGTATGGGACATGTGCCCGATCGGTATTGTGCTCATGTTGGGATGCGCTGCAAGGTTCTAAAGCTTGATGGTTCCGTTTAGCAATAATTCCCCACGTCACCAAGTCTTCAGTGAGGCGTGGTTTCAGTGCAGCCCAGTGCGTTTTCTTTCGCAAAGCAAGTGCTGTACATATTGAGAAGTTCCTGAGGTGGCAATGGAATGGGAAGCAGCAGCATTTTCCACGACGGGCTGTGCCGTTCGGCTGGGGTCAAAATTCAACTTCTTAGTATCAAGTTGTTCGCATTGCTAGAATGCGTTCAATGAGATAGTTTGCGTTTTTGCCAAATATAAATTGGATGAGACACGCGGTTGTGAGTAGAAACATACCTAGTGAAATCTGAAAGTTTGTTTTAGAATCCTGACGACGGTGCAGCAGCATAGGGTGGGGCCTGAATCAGCTCCTGGCAGTGAGTAAGAAACCTGTGTTCAAAGGCAATAGCGAGAACGGCTACCCAGATTTTCGTGAGAGGCATTGCCTTGTTGAATCACCTTCGTAGACTTTCCTCTGTCTTTTAAAGCCCCTCAGCATGGACAAAGTTCAAAGTCAACGCCAAACGTTGCAGACAGCTGGGTAGATTAACTTACGAACTCGTTCCATGTCTTCGAACCCAAAGACCTTCGCAAGCATTTCATTCTCCTGCGCCATGACGAATAAGAAGCGGCCGTTCTACATCTCTGGTGACTGTGCTTGGAGATGCAGACAAAACGGACCTTGTGCTGATGGTCAGGTCAAGTGGCCATGAGGAGACATACTAAATGACCATAGTGTACGTTTCTTCCACCAGGTGGAAGTCTTTCTCATGAGAAAGCCAGTAAGTACTTGTCTGCGGGAATGCTGTGTTGCAGACTCATGCATCATTTCACGACAGCTGAAACAGGTAAATTGAGAGGTGTTGTAAGCATTGACGCCGTATACTGCCAGAAGTTGCAATATGCGCCGTTTCCACCTTCGATTTCATGTCATCTAAGGCTAAAGCGTACATCCGATCTCAGCAACGTTCAGTGTGCTAACCACGCTACATCCCACTTGCTTGGAATCCCGAAGACCATCCCTCACGTGAGAGTCCGGTTACAAATACCACTCTCTAACAACATTCCACACATCAGTCAGGCTCATGCGGAGATCGCAATGCTGGCAGCCTCAGGGAAGCCACCTCAACACCAAGACCACTTCAGTACTCCGCTCTCTTCGTATTTCAGATCCATGCGGTAAAGCTTGTTAGGGTCCGTCTCATTTTGCAAAATCATGTCGTGTCCCTCGTTGTGAAGCATGACCTTCTTGGGGCTGAACAAGGTTCCTTGCGGCATCTCGACCTTGGAGATGTTGGTCGAGGAATCAAGGTTGTTGTTAGGGGTGTGCTTGAAGACACCGATCTTGTATCTGCAAAGCAAAGGCCAAATGATCGATCATTCTTGTAGCCAACAGCAAGCTGTGAGTTGACGTTGCCATCCTCGTCCTTGGTAGCGACGTCATCCTCCTCTTCGTCGCTATCGTAGTGCTCGCTGCGCTGGGCATCATCCTCGGCGTCCTCGTAATACTCTTGTCTCTCCTCGGTTCGCATTGACGAAGCCCAGCCAATTGATCGGACGCATCGTGATTGTCATACGGCAGTCAACAAGGTGCGCCTCCAGGCGGCAAACTGCGAAGAAAAAGTAAAAAGGGAAGAAAGAATAGGGACACAGACATCCGGGGGGATGATTTGCGTTGCGGCCCGGCCGAATTCCTTCCTGCGAACACGTTAGCAAGTGGACGACGAGAAGGACGACGAGAAGGACGACGAGAAGGACGACGGGAAAGACGACGGGAACGACGACGGCGGTGCAGGGAGCAAACTCACCAACCTTGCCACCATTCTCCCATTTGGGTGACCGAAAAGCCATTTGCAAGGACGACCCTCATAGCCAATGAGTGGTCAATGGGAGAAAGAGACATTCTCATCGCTGATCCAATCCAGCCCCCGGGTGAGAAGAGAAGGGCGTGAAGCTGGATGACCATAGGCTTTCTGCGACGACGACCGTAATGGTCAACGAGGTAAAGAGACATTCTCATCGCTGATCCAATCCAAGGCCAGCGTGAGAAGAGAAGGGCGTGAAAGCCTGGCCAGGGCTTTCTGTGAGGAAGCCTGTGGGGAAAATGGGCCAAGAGACGCTCTCATCGCTGATCCAATCCAGACCCAACGTGAGAAGAGAAGGGCGTGAAAGCCTGGTAGATCCGAACTGCGGTGGTGTTCTTGAAGGAGAGGTTTGGAGAGGAGAGGTTTGGACAGGAGAGGTTTGGACAGGAGAGATTTGGAGAGGAAAGGTTTGGAGAGGAGAGGTTGGGACAGGAGAGGGGAGAGATGGGAACTTGGAGGCGGTCGTGGAGGGGGAAGGGGGTGACGATCAAGTGGACATATGGGAACCAAAAGGAAAGACCCATGTGGTGAAGTAGGTACGGGTGGGTACCATTGTCATGCGCTGTTGTCGCTGTGACTCAACTCACGTCATTTGAGGACATGGATGGCCGTCTCCGAGGAAAGACCAGCGCAGAGCCTACCTTGAGGGCAGGAAAGAAAAGGTTTCGAGTGCCTGTTTGGCCTTACCGAGAAGGAACTTGGGTACGAACCAGAGAGGTGGTTGCTGGCTTGTGACACGCCTTCCAAATTTGGACAGTGACGCGGTGCAGACTTTCCATGTTGCGACGCAACAGTCGCAGTCTCGCTTGTCCCCTTCAAAGGGCGAAGTAAGTGCAGAAACTTAGCATGCATGCGCAAAGGGGCTTTCCCGCGGTGCAGAACTCAGCGTCACAGCTCGGGCCGCTGACAGAATCGGTCTGAGAATCAAATGCGGTTCAGATGACCCTGTTGTATGACCGACGACAAAGACACTCCTGGGTGTGCTTGGATTTCCGACATGAGCAGTCTCCAGAGACACTTTGCTCACGTAATTGTCTGACACGGAGTCGGGTTCGGTTGATGCTTGCTGTCGAATGCATCGTTTGCTGGTTGTGTCTTTTGAATCTTGAGCCCAGGGATCGCCACGTTTTGTCCCGACTCTTCCCGGGCGTAGGCTCACAAGACTGTGAAGTGCCGGAACACTTAACTCGAACGATCAGTCAAAAGGCTGCGTCGCGTTCCCGAGAGACAATGGCGCTGGGGGAGCCGTCAAGAATTCCTCTTGGAGATGTGGCATTGCTCGTGGACGCTGCTGAAGGGTCGCTGCCGATAAATCTTCTTCCCTTCGCACTTGTAATAGCTTGGCGAGTGTGAAAAGCGAGTCCCTTGAATCGGGGAACAGCACGGAGACGGGTGCATCAGCAGGGCTGAGAGGGTTGGGAATAGGATTCGTGGGCGGAGGTTGGCAGCTGGGATGTACCTCCGACGCAGTAGACGGCTTGCTTGGGAATTTTGGCATGCGAATCGGACTCTCGCTATCAGAATCCTGGCCTGTAGTCTCTCCCGCACTGTTCTCTTCGTCGTTGTTTTCGTGTGCTTCTGGAATGCCTCCCGGCAGTTTGAGGACTTTTGTGACGATGACTTCCGAGCACAGGGGTCCGCTAGGAGGAAAAAGAAAGTCGATCTAGCAGTTGAAGCGCGAGAGAAGGTCACAGCAAGAAAGAAGGGTGGATTAGGTATAGCAGGACAGTGGCTAGGGCAGCAGGGAGCTTGGGAGTGGGAAGTCAAGGTGTGAAGAACATGAATCAATAGCCATTTCGAAATACTTCTGGGCAGCATTGACAGCATTGGCAGCATTGACAGCATTGGCAGCATTGGCAGCATTGGCAGGATTTACTTGAGCGTTATCTAATGCAAAGGCATCGCCTCGTAGGCCGCCAGTATTGCAGTGATCTTGCAGGCTAGGCGCCGGAAGCAAAGGCTGTTGTTTGCATCCTCCGCTGGTGTACACTAGAGGAAGGTGACGTTGCTGAGGGGAAGCAAAAGACACCTGTCATCGGGCCGCAGCATCGTGCAGTGGCGAGCAGGCGATGAAACCATTTGTCGTTCGAATTTTCCATGCTCAAAGATCCGTGAGATTCGACGTCAGTTGCTAAAACCAAGCATGAATTGGTCGACGCTGTGCCAGGTCGACGAGCGGAAAGTGTGTCGCGGCCGAGGGCGTTGTTTGTCTCGGGTGTACTGTTGACGATGGCTTCACGCTTGGCTGCGTCGCCTGGATCGCTCGTTGCTCGCCAGCCATTCGGGGCGTATCGGGTGACAATCTTGTCATGGGCGATGTTGGGATTGGTGCTCCAGCTGGTTTCGCCTGCTCCTCTGTTGCGGTACGCACGGCCGTACTCTGGTAACCTCTGGTAACCGAATTACCATATGGTAATTTCTTTGTCAGCATTGGTTTTAGGCGGAGAGAAGCAGAGCAGGCAGTACTGACCGTCACTGCCTTCCTCACCCTGGTCTAGTGAGCCGTCGTCCTTGTGTGAGGCAAACCCCTTACTCGACAGCAGTGACGGGCAATGGCGTAGAAGAGAGGCGTGGAGACCAGGTCCGGAGCGAGAGATAGAGCCAAAATAGCAACGAGCGTCAAACCGAGATAATTCCGAGAGAAATGCATCATCGAAGAGGTGTCGGAACGATGGGTGCCATATGTCGTTGAGCAGCGGGTTGCTCAAATGTGGAGGGAAGTGCGTTGGCAGCACTTTCCCCCAGGGTCTCAATCTAGGTAGGAACGCTGGTGCTGCGCCGCCCCCCTCCCCTCCACCCACCTGCATTCCCTGAAGACTGGAAGAGACTCAGAATCACGTGCGCTCCTGAGCACTAAACGAGATTGTGGACCCCGCCTACAAACGGCGTCTTCTGCTGAACACTCCCCACTCAAAATGTGAGGTCCGAACCAAACACTGTGAGCTCACATTCCGCCCTGCTGAAAATGTGAGGTCCGAACCAGACACTGTGAGCTCACATTCTGCCCCGCTGAAAATGTGAGGTCCAAACCAGTGAAGCTGTTGACTAAAACGTCCACCAAAACGTTCCATCCAGAAAACGGACCGCCAATCTCGCCATACAACCATCTGCAAGCTTGACTGCTCCGGCCACGGCACGTGCCAGTTTTGTCAGATTTCCCTGAGACCCACCACCGAGGCGGGGTGCCAGCCCCCTGTATTGCCATTCCCTGACCGTTCTAACGCCCATCGCCTGCATCTGCCCAAATCGCACCTCTGACGACGATGATTGCCGTCCTTCTTGGGCTTTTTGCATGCCTTGAACCTTGGAGAGAAAGGTGACAATCCCGAAGCCAAATGCTCGTCTTGCTCCAAACACCTATTGAGCCTAGGTACCATTCTCTTTCATTCCATTCCCAATCATGTCGGCGTCGGCTAGAACGCAATCCTCAATCAAGTCAACATTTGTCGCCGACGCATGCTGCCGTGCACAGTACCGCGAGTCCGAATACCTGATTCAGGCCCTACAATGCACGCCGCATCCAAAGTCAGCCATCTTGTCGGCCAAGAAATGGAAACGTCGCCTCCCGTCTCTCTCCCAGCTCCGACACATTTCGGTCGAATCTTACACCTCCCAAGACCACGCGTCCCGACAAGTTGCAGGCGGACAAGTTGCAGGCGGTGGTAATAAAAGCTTGTATCTACGACTTCAATCCTCGCGCCGACGCAAACCAACATCGACAGACGTGACACAGACGACACAACCCCCGCCAAGACCCCAATTGGCAGAAACGCCCTACGTCTGATTCCAGCAGGGAGGTCAAATTAACCTTAAACGTTGAGATGCATCCACAGACGCCGTCGCGCGCCACCGCAGACATGGGGCCGAGTGTTGGACCAATGTGGTTCGACATGCAAGCCCGATTCGGTGTTTTGCATGACTCGTCTTCGCTCCTGAGGTCCCACTGCGTTCCGCGTTCCACGGGGACCCTCCAAAAAAAAATTTAAAAACAATTTGTCAAGTCTTTAAGTAGAACTTTGATGCATTCCAAAGTGGCCATCGTGCTTGAGGGTGGGTGTCAGTCATGACGGTGGTGAACAATGGCTTTTGTACCTTGGGCGACTTTGGCTTTTGCCGAGTGCAGGTTGGGTGGTGGGCGCTCAGCGGCGGAAAGGCTTCCAGTTCTGCTTGGAGTCTATTGGTAAGGCCGGGTTAACAGCCCTGAGAGCGCTGTGGATTTCCGTCCGCAAGTACCTGCTGAAAGTCGCCAGCACTTGATGATTACATAATATGTGAGTCCAGCGAGTGACGTAGTGGTCTGGCGGACAAAAAGCCAGAACACTACGTCACTCGAGCGTTCTGGCGTTTTTTAGCCAGAACGCTACGTCACTGATGTGGCGCCTGCGACCGCCTGCCACACCGCCACAGGCACCACTAAGCAGCGTTGCACACCCCACACGCCTCGCAGCAATCCGAACCCCCGTGGCTTGGCAACACGACCGAAGACTGTCTTCCCGTCCTGCGCAGCGGTGAATTGAGAGAGGCGTCTTCTCATGCGACCTGAATAAATACTTATGGTGTTGCTGATAATGGCTTCCCAAACCGATGCTCGCGCTCTGTTTGGTGCATGCACTCGTTGACTTGGACTTCCCGTCGCGACTTTCTGGGTGCGGAGCTGTGGCATCCATGGTTCGTGACTGCACCGGTCCGGTCGGGCACTTTGAGAGAAATAGAGCTCGTTGTTCCGTCTTACAACGACTCAGACCCCTCGCCAGGCTGCAGTGACCAGATGATAGAATTCAAGACACGTCTACAAGCAGTGAAGAATGAAGCAGAGGAACACCGCAGTTGGATAGAGCATTGGGCCGGAGCATCTTATTGAGAATACCAAATGACAAGAGCAGTATCAGACTTGAAGGCATTGGTCTCCGTCGATGGAAGTAATTGCGATAACAAAATCCTTCGTTGCTAGACTGAATACTTCCTCGCTTTGCTCCGTCGAGGGTGATGAATGTGTGTGGGGCAATCTGACTTACAATGCGCTGGGACCTATTCCAGCACTGGCAGGGGTTGGGCACTAGATGCTGCCTAAAAGCTATGGGCGGCCGCAACATCTATCATGTCCTTCACGCGAGCCTCGAGGCTCGATAAAATCAGGCCAACCCTGACGCGCTCCTCGGCCAACTTCTCCTTCTCCTTTTCGAGCTCGGCTCGTTCTTGTTCCAACTCCAAGGTTTTGACTTGAATCTGGGATTCAGCAGCGGAAATTTCGATCCAAGCAAGTTGGATTTCAAGGCGTGTGTCAATGCTCCGCGCGTGCTCGTCGTCGTAGGGCTGGTTCTCGTAGGTCACTTCAGGCTGTGCGGCGAACTGCGTGTTGCTGGTATCGGGACGGCCACCACATTCGACGATGGTCGAGTCTTCCTCATCCTCGCTGGCCTCATCAATGATAAAATGGGGGCGTCCGGGGGGTCGCCGTGCGGGGGTGCAGAATGGACGAGGGGCATCGGCTTGGCGGAGCTGTGGCTGGTCTTCTGGCTCGTCCGCAAAGTTTGAATCGGTGACGCCATTGCGGGTGTTGGCATCAATTGGAGTAGAACTATCTTCGCTGTAGATCGCTTGATGAGTGTGTCCGCTGGCTCTCGGGCGACGCGCCGGTGTGGCAAAAAGTGTCGAGTTGGGAGTATCTTCGGTGTCGAGGCGGATCGGTCTTCTTCTGCGTGGTGTTTGAGGAGGGCACGTCGGGACAGTTGAAAGTGGGTTGGCTTTCGCATTACGGATTTTGTTTGGGCGACTGTCGTCATAGTCGGGCGTCATCGACGTCTCGGCGGGCGGGAGGTTTGGCGGCTCGGACATTTTGGGTGGATGAACTTGCTTTAGAGAACGAAGAGTAGCCTCTCGGAGGCAGATAGGTGTTTTCTTTCGGCAAAGTCGGTCTAGTATCAGAGCAGAGACTCGCACAATGGGTGCAAACAAACACTTTCTGGTGCTGAGGAGGATGGTATGCACACCGTCAGGAGCAATGACAGAGCTAGTCCCAGCAGAAGATCATGTCGCATTCAATGATAGACGGGGAGGAGCTGCATCAAACCATTTTCCCCTTGCAACGAACTCTGTGCAGGAGCACCGGTTGATCATTGACAACGAAAACCGTTGTCTTCCAGGAAGGTCACTTGAAATTGTTCGTATTGGAAGGTGGTGGACTACCTTGAAGGGCATGGCTGCAGTGCCTTCTGGCATCGCTAGAAAGATGGAGATGAAGGGCAGCGACGTGCCTGGGAACAAATCTGGACAGTATCACGATCGGAAGGAAGGAGACCAAGAGGGAGAATAGCACACAATTTGCAAATATTTGTTCCTTTACCAGTAGGCTACGGTTGTTGTTTAGCGACGGGTTTCGGCCCGCTCCCATGGATAACATTGACTTCTGCTGCGATTTGTGCTGATGTTGGGTTCGGCTGCACTGCGACACCACTCCTGTCGCCCTGACGTTCCCACCTCCTGTGTCCTTGCGACGCATCCACTCTGTCTTAACCAGTGCCTTGCTTCTCACTATCTCACAGCTTGGGTCGGGTATGATCTTTGTCGTTTTCGCTGCAAGCTATTGTGGTCGAGATCCTGACGGCAGCTGCGACGAAAGAGTTCAGCTGAACTTGGCGCATCGAGATGCACGTCATTGTAGCCGAGTTCTCAAGTCAGTAGCATGTCTGGGACTGGGCGATAGCGGCAATTCTGGAGGCTAGGCGTATGATTTGTTGCTCTTGAGCGGCGGATAGCGTGGTAGGCTCCGCCGACGGGGTGGATGCGGGGGGAATCGCGGAGTCAGCGTTGGACGAGTCACACTGCGGGGGAGACATGACGGTATGTGGAATGTCGGATCGGTTCTTCGTGGTTTATGGGGATGTTCGCAGAATGTTGGGCACTTTCGAGATCGTTGAGACGTTTTGAGGTTGTTGGATGATATCGGATGATGCAATTATTGTTGGAATGCTGGCGGTACTTCGGTCGCAAATATCGGCGACGGCTTCGATCTCGGGATGTGGCTGTGAATATGACGGCGAGTGGTCAATGATGGGCTGCTTGGCAGAAAGTTCGAGGCAAAGGAGGAATCTTTCTTCCCTTCTAACTTTTCTTCCGCAGTTTACCACCTAGAGGCGCACCTTGTTAACTACTATATAACTCTCACGGGGAATAATCGAGGGCTAGGATAGCTCACAGAAAAACCTCTATAGTTACTTATAGGGGTATATAAAGAGAACGTAAATTACTAGGGAGTAAGTATCTCCTTTTTTATACTACTATAACTTATTATACTAAAATACTAAAATAATATTATATTTACTACTTCTATAACTACTACCTTAAGAGCGGTAATAGCCTCACCTAGCTTATTAGAGAAAAAGAGGATGATATCTGTAAGTTTCGAAGCAAACGCCCTGCCGTATCGGCGGAGGATGACGTATGCCAGTAGGCGACAGAAGAATAATGCTTCTCCAAATTTGTTGCGGTTCTGAGGCAAAGGAGGAAGTATCGGGCGGACAGTGCATTAAAGAGAGAAAGTGGACTTTGCATCAATCGGCAACAGACCCCGCGTCCGCGATGGAAAGGCAGTTACCTTCCATCGTCAGAAGAGGCCGGGAAGGCTGAGGCAGCAGGATCTCCACCGGAAACTGCCTCCAATCATGGCACCGAACGAGAATGAACATCTCGTTCATGCCACAAAGGTCGCAGGCTCCAGAAGGCACGTGCCCTACTTCCTTCCTCTGGGCCGATGTGACATCACGCCGGGCGATCTTGACTGAGACGGAAAGAAGGCACGCATCACGGGTAACAACACAACAGGCAATAGCAAGCCAGGTGCAGGCAGACATGGTAGGAACAGAGGTACCAGGCAGGATCAAGTCTGGTATGCCAATGATGCAGGCAGCCATGGAAGACCCCATCCTCCTTTGTCTGCCTGCTTGGGGTACCTTACCTTCCGGCATCACACCTGCCAGAAATAGAAGGCAGACACGATCCAGATCACCCGTAACCCGAACCTGCCTGGGAATGCCCGGTACCTCCCCGATGTGATCCAGCCTGATTCTTTTGACCCAGGTACCTCATTCCCTCGGTCAGAATGATGCCCGGCACATTCTTGGAGCAGGATGTGTCTAAACTCCCAGCAGCTCCTTGCTCTGCCGCTTCATCACCCTGACGATTTCCAATTCGCAAAGCTCTCCGTCGGCTCCGCCTGCATTGGTCCCAGGCCATGGTCCAAGCGTCTGGCCTTGGACCGACTTTCGCTTCACCGACTCGTCGCAGTTCGCCCCCAACCGCCCCGACGAGATCTTGAAGACGCCCTCAATCGTACCCTTGGTCATCGGATCCTTGGTGCTGCTGCCTCGACACCAGACGCATTTGGGATTGATGATGAGAGCGAGACTCTGATGTCAGTCTCCCGAAAATGCTACTTTTCCACGAACGAGATTTTCCTGCCAAAGTTGCAAGCGCCAATTTCATCGTCTGTGTATTTAACGGCCGCTCAAGTCCATTCTCTGCCCCGATGTCTTTGCCCCATCGGCGCCGCCGAGCCGAACGCATAGCATGAAGACTGTCTGACGCCAACTGTGCCAAAGACCGACGTTACCCACTCCATCAAAGGTATGTTTTGCTTGTTTCCTGACCCAGCACTTCTCCGAGCTTTAGTTTGCATCTCAGCTCGGATGGGACTGACCACTTTCTGCTCTAGGCCAGCCCAACTCGCCCTTTGAGAAGTCCGACAAACTTCAGAACAATGGAGTCGATCGAGCCTCCCAACCCTTTGCCAATCAGTCGAATGCCAAATACAACCAATCCCATCATCGAAACCGACGTGACTGCCCCATGACGACACTACACAATCCGCTTGAGGTTCCGAGCCCGCACACCATCGAATACCTCCACGATTCCGCCTCAACATGGCCGATCTCCGGGCTGGAATTGGACGTCACGTTTTGCCATCACGGCCTCCGCCCGACCAACCATTGTATCGATCATCAGCCCCGACTGCAATATGATGATTCGGGAGTATCAGGTGCAGGTGTATTACGGCTGGGATATTTGTTGCGGCGCTTGCGGTATTTCGGGTCTTGTGCATTTGGTGATTGCGATGTCGGGAGATTCGGTGCCGCTGCGTATCGGGACACGAACTTGTCTTCGTTTCCTTCGGTTCAAGGAGACGCGTTCAAATTTGACATTGACCTGTTGATGCGGCGGTGGCGGTGCGTTTCGGCATCACACCTATCTGCCCCTTTCGTCAGTGACGACGATGATGCAACCCAACCTTGATATGGCCCAGTTATCTGTGTCAACTTGAAGCCAGATACAGATGCATCTAATGTTGATAATGAGTTTAGGTATGGAGATGTATGGATGCTGGAATCGTAACACAGAAAGTCGGGGTATGACGCTGAGCCCACCACATGAATTTGTTGAATAACCGGGGATGGGGTCGTAAATTTTGGTCTAATGCTGAACAAGTTTCTCTTCGCTCACGCATTGGATCCGCTTTGGGATCGGGACGAAATATTATGCAGCATAGGTAAAGGATCAAGGCATGTCATTTTCTGACTCTCCTGTCATACCACCGCTTTATATATTCTTTCAACATCCCCTATTGGAACTACCCAAAGGGAGAAGGGACAAATGATTCTGAAAAGCATTCCATTCGGCGATGCTACCCGAACATTTTGGCCCCAAGCAGTTTCGGAATCCGCAGTGAAAGATATGAACCTAAGTTCAGCCATCCTGTGAAAGCAATTCCCTGTCGGCACTATTTACGGAACAACGAGGCATGCCAGAAAGTCAACCTACAGAGGTAGGGCAGATATTTGAAATTGGCACTTAGATTAACGGCGCTGCGTTGAAACTCACCTTCATATCGCAAAAGCGATCTATCTACCTTCTGAGCATGCTGCCTTGTGACTGTCACTAAAACTATCATCTTTGACCAAGTATCTGATTCTGTTTCCAGTCACTATTGCAGGAACTGGCTCTTTTAACTGCCTGAGAGGGCCATGCATAGGCAATATGCGTTGCGTGTCGGCATTTCCATGCGCTATTAACTTCTGGCCCTGCTAAACTGGCCTGATTGTCTGTTATGATGCGATAGCTTGTTACTTGGCGTTGCATATGTACTAGGTGACTGATAAAAAGATCTATGGGCTGTAAGATGCCTACTCCTAGCCTGTAAATATTCGTGAGGCGCCTCTGTCGTTTTAATATGTTTGAAATAGTCTTATACTTTTGGATTGATGTTGTTGCTTATGACTCTATTTGAAACTCCTTCAACTAGTTTGGTATGGGCTATATTTCACGAGAGTTGGATAATAACCAGGTATCTTATTAATTTATGGGTGGAGAAGACTAGGTCTGACTTCGTTTTAATTATCTTGCTAAAGTTAACTGATAAAAGATGTTACTTTGGACTGCAGAAACCTCTATTAGACACTTTGAAAGCTTGATTGTAGCTGATGAGCGTTAAGCAGACTTTAATACACATCTGTTGCGAGGAGGTGATAACCTAGCGTCTCGAATGGAGCTTTCTATGATGGTAACCCTACAGAAGCTGTAAGATAGATGGATTCCTATATCTACCTTAAGATTGCGTGGTTCGCGCGCGTGGGAGAAGACGAGGAAATTCGCATAGGGAGCCCCGCACCTTGGGCTCCTATTCTATTTATTGAGCGGTTAAAATAAGGGGTTATGTTGTATTGGGAAAACGCTCTATTGTGCCTGTTTTGTCTGAGTAGATTATTGGAGTTGTTGGTGCTGCTATGGAGGATCTAGAAGGGATCTGCGTGCGCTGTTGGTAAGACTTGACTATGGCGGGAGTCTTGTATTTCCTTCGTGTGTGAGGAGCAAAAGATGTTACTATCGCTGAGGGCGCTCTGCAGCTTCTCACCAATGGCAAACAGCCGCACATGGGTCCAGACGTCCGGGCCGATGTTCCTGGGAATGCCAAAGATCGAGGAGCTTGCAGTAGAATGAGATATGAACCCAGGAATCGGTGGTAGCCTATAGTGTATTAGAAACTAAGTTTATTGGTATCGCTTTGGCATGGAAGTCCAGAGTAATCTTCCTTCTCGCAAATCTCTAAGATCTGACCGATATGGGTACTTTTGTGGTTTCGAGTGATAGACTTTTGGGTCTGCGGTCACTCGTTGACAACAGATCTTCCCACTTTCACCGCACGAAGGTTGTGCCAGCTTTGTGGTCAGGCAAGTCATGAAGAGATAGGTACTTTACCTCCCAGAACCTCTCGCTATAGATCTCCCCATGGCTAGAGTTCTCGTTCTTAGACGTTACGAAACCAAGAAAGAGCTCTTCATCTCTTCAGCTCCATCATATCAGGACCCGCTGAGTTTACCCCTGTTAAGTCAAACCAAGCCAATGCTCTCTTTCAGGGTAGCTTACCACCAGCTATTAGCGCCAGCATAAGTTTTGATTCTCGCCCCCGTGTTGTTGGCTACTCCGACATGAGCATGCGAACTCAAATACGAGGCGAGACCATGACCCGGCCGCAGTGAGCGTGATGTTCTACGGTCCTGCTCAAATGCTACGAAGAAACATGACTTCATTCGTAGGGGTAAAGGCTAACCGATTTTGTGATCGTTTCTTTTGCCAATTGTCTCTAGCCCAACAGTGGTTTTCACCAGTCAGAAATGGTGAACACATAAGCTGAAATGTCAACCCCAATGAGACACGGCTACGACTTCGCGCATGGAGACATCTCAAGCGTCTGTGGCGATTCGGAGACCGATGAACTTGAGCTTGGCGGAGTGACAGTTGCCCGAACCGGCGCAGAGAGCAACGAGGAGAACGTGGACGGCGTCATGTTGGAAGACAAAACATCAATACTTGAAGTAGTGATGACGATCCTTCCAAAACTCATGGGCCCTCCACAGCTGCGCGAGCAAGTACGGAAACGTATGAACATACAGGCTGGTGCTCACACTTGTAGTTTCGAGTTTTCGAGACAATGGTCTCTTTTGCGACGTATTAGAACTACTCCCGCTGCCTCTTCCCTAGACATTATTCAGTGGTACCTCAAGTTCGATATTCTGCAAGATAATTTGTTGCAATTCATCGTACCATGTCCGGATATTGACAGGAGAGACGCAGTGAGGCCTTCCAATAGGGATTACGTAGCTGACTGAGCTGCTTGCCGTGAAGGTCTTTGAACTGCGCCGCAGGGTATAGGTTTCGAGAACGCGGTCGTTGCGGGGCTGGGGGACATCTTTCGGAGGGTGTTTTCGCCCTGCTAAGTGATTCACATCATGATATTGCCCGCAGACACTTTGAACCCAGTCTCATATCTCGTGCCCTAACCTGAGTCATTGGGAGAATGTAATGTGTCACAAGTTGAAATCCCTTGCCCCTCACGAACGGAGGTCACAGTTTGCCAGGTCCGGCCGTCGCTCCTTGAGCAATGCTCTCATAAACTACACCATCAGCAAATTTTAGAGCGGGGGGAGCGGAGACAATTCGTGCCGATTTGAGGGCAAACTATCGTGAAAATCTTGCGGTGATGGTTGCGAAAGGCAATGGCGGCTTTCGACGTGACCCAGACATGAAGACAAGCGGAAAGCCGATGTTGAAGTTCCGACCATGAGGCAACATTCCTCATTATTCACGTTCAGTTTCATCTCGACAATGAAGGCACCAGCCATACAGTGATGAAAATGAATTTTCAGCCTCTGGCGATCAATTTGCCAGACGCTCAGCCCTCCCAACCTATCAGGGTCTAACGTGTACGCAACTGGCTTCCTGCAACACCATGGGTGTCTCGGTTCTCAGATTGTTCAGGCCGACTTCAGTCACCTTGCGCTGCCAGAACCATCTACCTCACTTGCAAGTTGGCATCACTAACTCATTGCATTCTCCAGACCTGGGAACATACTCATCCCTCCCCCTTAGCCTGAAACGAGAAAAGTCTCGACAGCGTAGTCAAGAGCCTTACTTTTCAGTAAGTCTATTATGTCGTCCACGCGCAAAATTTACTAGTGTCCAACACGCCGCAAAACGGCATTCATGCTCAGCACAGCCGTGACCACCCGTCCCACAAGTGAGCCATAGGATTCCGAGCTGCCACCGGTCTTGACGAGGTAGTCCCCCCCCGCAGCGACGAAGCCCACTAAATGAAACGGTCTGAGGGTCGATTCAAACTCAACCTTCCGAGCAAGACCCTCAGCGAGTCAGACGTGGCATTGATCGCCGCCCCGGCTTCCCGAAACTGCGTCACCGACTCCGTTGCTTTTGATTTTATGGTCGTGATAGTGTCAGCGCCGGTCTGTACTAGCCGCGCTAGCGGCCGTGAGGTATGGCCAAAGGGCAGCATCTTGTCTCCCTCGATGGCCGCGGTTATATATTGGTGTCCATGACTAAGGGGTTGTCGTTGTCGTGGCAGAGGAGGGACTAGACCCAGCCCGGCTTCTCTGGTGGTGGCCGGGGTTGCGCGTGAGCATCTGGTTGAACGTTACGTTTGTTTGCTACGGCCACTAGCCAGTTACATTTCTTCTAGAGGCTACGTAGATGGGTAAGGACCGCTCCTACAGTAACATAGCCTTCTGTAGGCTGCGTATGAGGAGATTCCGCTCGATACTGGGTACAAGGAAGCGAAAGATAGCTTCTAAAACATACCTGCTCGTGCTGGTATCATTCATAACTTTAGAACGGGCATATCCCAGTGCCGAAACGAGCTTCTGGACGCAGTAGTATGTAGTGATGCTCACAGAGTCGCTCTAGAAGCTCAATGCTCGCAGATACACGTGGCGCAGGTCGCTCATAGCTTCATGTGTTCAGCTGCAAACGAAGTCGATATACTAGGTAGCCTCGATGTCTAGGGCTTGCTCTGACATGAG
Organism: Colletotrichum siamense; assembly: GCF_013390195.1. Lineage (NCBI taxonomy): Eukaryota > Fungi > Ascomycota > Sordariomycetes > Glomerellales > Glomerellaceae > Colletotrichum > Colletotrichum siamense. Next base: position 351,920 of record NW_023501024.1, on the reverse strand, counting down.
GAGGCAAAAGTTGGAGATCTCTTTGAAAAAAAGTCAACCAGCTCGAGCGGTGTGGTGTTGGAACGAGCTTGAGGATCCAAGACGTCTTCGTCGCCGTCGCTATCATAAGCGGGAACCACGATGGGCGCAAGGGCCTGATCATGGAGGCAAAGGCTTCTGGCGACGTTATTTGAGAGCGGAAGCGGGGTGGATAATACGGGGAGAGGCGCGCTTGAAGGAGCTCCTCTGATATTGAAAAAGAAGAGCCAGACGGCTATAGTGTAGAGCAGGAGAAATAGAGCGCAACCGACGACAGAAGCGAGACGCACGCTGCCGAAGGTACCGCGGCGAAGCAGACGTCCGAAGTCGATGACGGCAATGTTATCGACGACCGTGTTTGGCGTGAAGGGCGTGCGTGTGCATGCCGGGGGGGATATTGGCCATCATGAGATCTGCGGTACGAGTCCGACGTCAAAGTACAGCGAGATTGTCTAGATCATGCTTGAAGATGTTGTCTCCGCCGACGACTTCAGGGCAAGCGAGCCGGCGAAGAGGGTGAGGGGTCTGAACCACGGCGACGGTTCTGCCTTGACCCCGGAGTCTTCAGGACCGGCATTATCGTGACCGGGATCTGGAAAGCTGGCTAGAGACGGAGACGGGGAGTACCGGAACGCAGATCGAGAGACGCAGCCTGTGGTCCTGAATCCCGGAATTGAGATTGCTTACCAATGGGGGCGGCCAAAGAAAGATATGATCTTAACATTGACTCAGCCTCGATGCGGCAGTCGGTATGTAACGAGGAAAGTGGTGGAAAGTGCAAACAGATGGTGTGTGAGCGCTGAGCAGGCGCTCAGCAAGGGGTTGAAAGCCACGTATTCACACATTTATGCATGGATTGATTGGTCTGCTCGCTCAGGTGTTTCACAGAGCCATTCGGCCACACACTCGATGATGCATACATGCAATTGTTCTGCTGTTGATTTGTTCAGACTGTCCGTGGATTCAGATCCCTAGGTATATACATCCGTCCCTCTCTGCTGGTCCTTAGCCATGTTCTGCTGCGTGCCTCGTACTGTGTCGGTCTCCTACAACCCCCCATCACGTTCCAAGCATCGGGACGCACAGCCACCTCCCGGCCATCACCCGGCCCCCCCAGTCTCCCGGGACCCACCAAACACGGATGCACGGTGCCCCGAGTGACCCCACACCCCGGTTCCCACCTCCCAAGTGCCCTTCCGGCTTGCACGCCCCTTCCAGAGATGACGGCTGGGCCAGCCGCCACCCCTTTCCGAGAGAGAAACAAACATGTCCAAAAGAATTGCTGGAGGGGGAAGAAGTGGGCTGAGTACCGCTACGAGACACACGCGCGGTTTGGGGCAGAACAAGCGACAAAGTATTTATCGCTGTTCATAGTCCCCAACACGCTGGCTGCGGGAGGGAGAGGCAGGTCAAGCAGCGCACACGCAAACATGCTGATCAGAATCCTCTGTACACCCTGGGAAAGGGAGGCAGAAAAAGCATGCATAAAAGCTGTTCACAATCCTCAAAGTACAGTGAGTAACCACCAAACAGCCACACAGCAAGCACAAGACAAGACAGATGTGGGAAACGAGATGAGTAGGATTTTCGTCGCAGCACTAACGACCGGGCCAGCCGCCGTACGTGTGTGACGCTTTCTTTTACACGCCTCGGTAGCTGTGAATGTGACTCTGGGTCAAAGTGGGGGTGATTGATTGACTGAGAGGTGGGAAGCGTGCCATGCAGGCATGACATGATGTGCTGCCAAGGCGATTGATCGCAATAACATGCGAAGAGAAGCGATGTTTGCCTTGCGCGAGTGGAAATGGCGACGCGGAAAATGGCTGCCAGACAGATGACGGCCGAAGCGGATGCAAATGAATGCCGAGAGTGGATGCCGGCGAACAATCTCAAATTCCCGCCCAAGGCCCCACCACCCTCCCGCACGCCCGGGCTCCTTCTCATTTCCCAACCAACGACTGCCTACATCGGGAGTTGAGAGCGGAAAATTCCAGACGTGTGGAGAGGTGGACGGGAACCATGACTCATGTTGCGGTTTCTGCATTGAGTTGGCTGAAGGGATTGATTGGGTCGTCTGAGTGATTGAGGATGCGTGGCGATGAAGAAGACGATCTAGTGCTGCGATAGAGACATCTGCGGAAGGGACTAGAGTGGTGCTCTAGGTGAAGTCTGCCTTGATGGTAATGATAATTTTGGCCGTGTTTGCGGAAAGGATCTGTCCGAGCCTACTGGTGTTGTGATGAAGGTGGTTGGGAGACGTTGGAGTGAAGGTTGGAGCACGGGTCTGATGGCCACAGAGAAGAACATGTCTTGCTTGAAACACAGGATATGCTTGACATAAACAATGACGACCAAGCTAGAAAAGATAAGAAAGCAAAACAATTTACTGTGTTCCCACTCTCCCCTTCCCTCAAACGCCACTGTCAAGACTTTGAGAACAGCTTCATCTTCGGGTCAGTCAACAGTCTGTCAAACCCTCCGTATATCTGAGCCTTGGACCGGACTTCTCGATTTTCGGCCGAGTACTGTTCGAATTGCTGGGATATCTCTACTGGGAAGGGTTCGTGGGGAAACCACCGGCAAACGGCGTGGGGTCTGGTTGGGGTTGGCGGCGGCAGGTTTGGTTGTTGGAGGGGGGTTGATCCGGGGCGACGATGACTGCCACGTGGAATGGGCGGCGGCAACAGGTTGTTTTTGGACAGAGAGTGACCTGCGGCCCCGTCGGTGGCTGTTGCTGCTGCTGCGGTTGCTGTAGATTGATGATTGTCTGCTGATTGCCAGGAGGAGCAGTGAAAATGGTGTATAGCATCATGGGCGCGAACATGACGACCGATGCCTCATCCCTTACCTTGTCCAGTTCGCGCTCCATGGCTGCCTCAACCATGGCTCTGCAGCCGGGCGTGAGGGCGCCCTGGTCCGTTGGAAGGGAGGGCTGGCTGAGTGCAGGAGTAGCACAAACCGATGGCGTCGCGCCCCCGAGGCGGGAGCTCGCATCAGCGTCAGTTGCGTTAGTAGAGTTGCGAAGACTTTCGATCTGGGCGCTTGCGACGGCGAATCAGTCACTCTCACCCGGAGCGAAGGACAACTAAGCCAAGGCGGGCAGGATTACCGGGGACTCATGTCTTCAAGTTCGAGTTACTTCCTCCTCTCCCATGTCCCAAAGTGGAAGTCTATTTTCTTTTTGTCTCATCCGTGATGTGATCATGGTGTCTAACCTAGCAAACGAGGAACAGCGACCTAGCATATGATGCACACACACACACACACACGGAGACAGTGACAACTCCACAGTAACACGCAGAAGGTTAACCAACACACATGCTAGGGAAAAGTAAAGACGTCTGCTAGGCCATTCCGTATACACAGGGAGTGGCGCATCTCCCATCTAAGTCTCATTTTCTACTCTGGCGATTTAAAATTTCGCCGCGTCTCCTCAGAACCGCCAGGGAATGCGCGTAGTCAAAATAAGACTGCGCGCCCATGCTCTCCATCATCATCGTCGTCTGCAGTCATCAATTCAACCTACTGCAAGATATCCAGATTTTAAGTTCAGCTATTATCATAAACTAACTATAACGTACGTATAGTATCTATGTGAATAAAATAGCTTAATTCCTTCTAAATTAGAGTCTAACGTAAAAGGTCTTTTAAAGAGTAGATCCTAATATACTAGAATATTATTAATCTAAATAAATAAATTAAAAATAAGTTATTTTATACTTTTTTCTAAATATAAAACTACTTTAAATATTTAAAAGTATTATAATATACTTTCTTAAGTTTAAAAAAGCTTAAAAACCTTAATTCTATATAATTAATATTATAAAATCTAAATATATATATAAAGTATTATAAATAGATATAAAAAGAGGTAATTAATAAAAAAAACTAATAAAAGAAATAACTTTATAGCTTTATTATTAAATTATAAAAAAGAAGAAAGTTTTTATTTTATATACTTTTTATTATAATTAAGATTATAAGTATTAAAGTAATAATTAATATTATTATTTTATTTAATAAAAATAAAAACTTCTTATTAGTTTAAATAAGAAAGTTAAAATAATTATTAAAATAATAAAATAATAGTAATAATAATATTTTTTATATTACTTCTATTTCTTAATTTTCTTTCTCTATTTATATTATAACTAATATATATTATTTATTTTACTTCTGTATATATATATATATTTATATTATAATTATAATACTTTTTTTTATTTATAATTTTATTTTTAATATTAATTATATTATTTAGATAACTAAGAAGATTAAAACTAAATATATAGCTATAATAACTAAAGTAAAAACTATTTTTATTAATAAAAAGTAGAAAAAAAAAGAAAGAGAAAAAATAATAATAATAATATTTTTCTTATACTTTTTTTAGAACTTAAAAGCTTTAAACTTAAAAATAAGTTATTTAATTCTCTATTTTTAGTTTTTTAAAGTTTTTTTTATTATAATATTTTTACTTTACTTTATTATTCTTATAAATTAATTACTAACTTAAGTTATTTTATAAAAACTAAAGTTAATAAACTTAAGAAAAGTAAAAAGTTTATAAAAAGTAGAAAAACTAAACAAATATATAATTTATAGTTTATAACTTTTATTTTTCTATTTACTTATAAATTATACCAAAAATATAAATAAAGTATATCTCTAATTTATAGTTCTAATTAAGTTATTATATTATTTATTAATTTTTAAATAAAAATAGAAGTTTTAAAAGCTAAAAATTAGAAAAAAGAGTAGCTATTACTACTAAGTAATATAATTTATTTATTTTATTTATAAAATACTTAAATAGGTATATTATTTAATATATATATACTTAATATAAAATAAAAAAGTAAATATACTCTTTATAAAGAGAAAAGAAAGATATATAAACTTATACTACTATTTATTTCTATACTAAAGCTTTAACTCCTTTAAACTTTATATAATAATATAGATAAATCTATATATATTTAATATATATCATATTAGTAATATAGTTATAGCAATATATATATTAAGAAGGTTAACTATATTTAAGGCCTTAGGCGTATTAAACACCCTAAAGGCCTTAAGGGCCTTTACTGCGTTCAATATGCTAACTATATTAATTATATTAAGCGTAGTTAGGGTATTTATTATACTAAAAGTAGTAAACACCTTCACTATATTATATATTAATTACTATAAATAAAAAGAAAGAATATTATCTATAATAATAGGTATAATTTCTATTTATACTTTATTATAGCTAATATAACTATATATAACTTAAACCTTATTTTTATACGCTCTATTTTATAATCCTATTTTTACTAATATAGCTTATAGTTAACTCCCTATCTATTTATCTGAATATATATATCTTAAAAAAGGTGTTCTTAGTATTAAATACTATTTAGATAGTACTATACTTATTAAAAGTAAGAACGTCTAAAGCTTTCTTTTCTTTATTATTATCCTTAATAGTAATAATATTATAGAGAAGGTTAGTAATATTAATATTATAAGTATTAGCTAGTTTATAATTATTAGTAAATACCTTAAAGTAGATAGCTTTAGTATTAATAGTAACCTTAAAGAAATATTTAATTATAGAGTCCTTAATTACTATAATAGAGGTAGTAAGGTTAGTAACCTTAGCGTAGAATATATTTAAGTTTATACCTTTATAGCGCTATATAAATAGCGTAGCTTTAGCTTTATTACTATTAATATTAATAATACTATAGGCTGCTTTTAGGTTAGTATTTAATACCTTAATTATATTTATAATTAAATACTTAGTAGTATAAATAGCTAAGAACTTAACCTTTAATATAACCTTTATTATAAACTAGAGGTTAATAAAGCTAAATATAATATTAATCTTAATATAATTCTTAATAAACGCCTTAAGCGCTTTAATAAATATATAGAGGCTAAATATAATATAAGTGTTATAAAGAAGTATATATATCTTATTAATAGTATAGGGAATAAAGTTATTAATAGTAATAATAGTAATATTATACTAATATTTATAGAACACTTCTTAGTTATTAATAGTAGTATTAAACACCTTAGCTAATTAATAGTAACTACTAGCCTTAAATGTAGTATTAAGGTTTAAGATAATAGCGTTTATAAATATATTAGATATTTAGCTTATTTTAGGTATAATAGGTATCTAGATATTATTAATATTTATAGTAATAATAACCTTTTTAGAAAGTATAATAATAAAGAGGTTATTAAAGTTAGTAGTAGATATAATATGCTTATATTTAAGGAAAGTGTTAAGGCTTATATAATTAGGTATTAAGTTAACTATAAGCTTAGGTATAGATACTTTTATTGCTTTATTCTTAGTATTAATAGCGTTAATAAACTTAGTAATATTTATACTAACTTAGTTAAAGTTATTAGTATTATTAGATATTATTAAGGCGTAAAGCTTATTATAAGCCTCATAAAGGCCTTTAAGTAAGGCTATAATAATGTTAATATGTTTACTATACGCCTCTAAGGTCTTAGCTATAGATATAGGGGGCATAATATTAGCTATTTTAACCTTACTAGCGTTTTTTATAGTAATAATAAGCTTTATAGCGCTAATAACCTTAGTATTAGTGTTAATATTAGGTCTAACTATATTAATATTAATAGGGATATTAATAAACTTAATACTGCTATTACTATTATTATCTAACTTATTACTTTTAATGTTAGTAAGCGTATTAGAGGTGTTTTAAGCGTTTATAATAATACTAATAATATAGTTATTAGTATTATAAAGGTAATACTAAGAATCTTAGGAAGTAAGGTTAATACTACGTTAATTATAAGGAGAGATAGCTAATAGGAAAGTAGTATAAAACTTAAGAGGCTGAATAGGTTTAAAGTAGTTAATAATATTAGTATTACTATTAATATAAATAATAAAGAGATATAATAAGATATTACTAGCTTTACTATAGTAGATCTACTTATATTTAATAGTATATTTATAGATAGGAAGGTTAGTAATAATATAAATAAGCTTTTTACGTTCCTCTTTAGGAATATTAGGGGAGTAGTAATAAATATAGTTTAGCATATATAATAAGCGTGAGGTGTTATTATATATATATTAGCTACTAAAGTTATACTATATACTAAGCATAAATATACTAAACGTCTTATACGCTCTACTGTTTTTTAGAGGTAGTAATAGGGGTAAATATATTAGTAATAACAGCTAATATTAATAATAATAATTATAATAAAAGTAAAGATATTAATAAAAGTAATAAAAATAAGAGCTATATAATATAAGCATAGATTATAAAGGTAAGATATATATATAGAAGAGAAAGTTAGTAATATTATACTAAATAGGATAGTAGTAATAAATATAGTAATTACCTAATAATATATTTATTTTTTTATATAGGCACCTAGTTGCTCTAATTTTTATTATTAGTTAATAAGATAAAATAGGGAATAACCTTTAAGCAAGGAAAATAGTTAAGGTTATAAAGGTTCTTATTTATATCTATTATAGTGAGGGTGAATATATAAAGATATATATAACTTAAAGATAAGCGTGAATAACTTATTATTAACTAATAATAGATATTTTATATTATATCTTATAGCTATAAAGACTAAATAACACGCTTTAAATAATAAGCACCTTATCTTAGATTAATACTTTATTAGCTAGGTTTTTAATTTAGATTCTTTTTTAGTTTTCCTCTCTTATATACTAATTATTTAGGTCTTTCTCTAAGTTTAAGGGATTATTTTTCTAAATTAGTAGTTAGTCTTTAAACTTAAGCTTATTAGTATAATTATTCTATTTTATACTTATATTCTTTAAAAGTAGAAATAAGTTTATTAGTATTTATTATATTTTTATCTATCTATATAGTATAAATAAGTAGATATCCTTTCTATTTAATTAAGTATTAAACCTTTCTTTAAGTAGTTATTTACTTTTTAAGGATACTCTTAACTTTAAAGTGTTTATATAATTTAAGCTAATATATATCTTTATCTTCTTATATATTAATAGGGCTATAGTAATTATTTTACTAATTAAAGAGGTTAGTACTAAGTACTAATACTATTATAAGTTAAGTTACTAATATTACTAAATATATATTTATATTTAGTAGAATATCTAGATAATAAGCTAATTTACTAACTTAGTTAATAACCTTAAAAGAGATATATTAATAGCTATACTTTAATATTAAGCGTCTTAGTAGAAAATATCTTAATTCTATCTTAAAGTATACCTAATCTTCTAGTTTAAATATAATAGAATAGCGTTTTTTATTATAGCGTTCCTTTATATAAAGTTAAGCTATAATAATTAAGATTTTTACTTTTTTTTAGAATATTTCTTAGTTAAGTTATAGATTTAAGTCTCTTAAGATATTTAAGGTGTTATTTATATTTATACTATAAAAAATCTAATTTAGTAAGTAGCTAATTACTTAGGAGTAGGTGTTATTTAGATTATACTAAAGATTAAGAAGTAGTTTATTTTAATTACTATCTATAATATTTAAAAAATACTTAATAGCTAGTTTAATAGTTTAGTTTTTTCTTTTTAATATTCTATTAGTTTATAGATAATATATAGTTAAAAACTTTAGCTTAATATTAAGTTTAGTCTAAAGTAATATCTAAAATTTTAATAAGAATTTATAATTATAGTTTAAAATAATTACTTTAGGAATTCCTTAGTTTCTACGTTAGAGTTCTTAAAGAAGTAAATATCCTTAGATTTTAGTAATATATATTAAGTATCTTAAGATAAATAATATTACTTTTAAGAATTTATTATTAACTATAATAATAATATTAAATAATAAGAAGTTTTTCTATTTATAACTAAAGTATCTTAATAGTATTTTAAGAAAATTAATAATAAAGTTTATTATAATAATATAAAATAGAATAAGTAGTATTAAGATTAGTTATATAGTTTCTAATAGTAATTAATAATTAGTACTAAGTATTTTATAATAAGGATAGTTTTAAATATATACTTTTACTTAGTAATGTAATCTTTAAATATAAAAGTTATTATTTAATACTTTCTATATTTATTATTTTCTAAAATAATAATAATTATTATAAGCCTCTTTAATTAATAGTATTACTATTTCCTTTAGTATATAAAGTTATCGCTTAAGGTTATAGTAATTAATATAATAAAGGAAGCTATTATATATAATAAAGTTAAGCTTAATATTATCTTATTAGTTACTTAATATATTATATATTTTCTTCTATAATTTTGATTTTTTATACGCTTAAATAAGTTTAGTTTTAAAATTATTATCTAATAAAGCTTTAGTTATAAAATTAACTCTTATTAGTATATTATCTTATACTTTATTAAGTTTACTAATATTTTCTATTAATACTTTAGTAGTTAGTAAATATAATAAAGTATCTACTATAATATTAGATATTCTTAGGATATAGTAGTATACTAATAAGAATTAGCTAAGGTATTTAGATAATAGAGTAAGATATAGGTTTAACTTTATTTTATCTTTAGTTTATAATAATATTTATTTAACTATATTATAAGTTACTAAATAGTTAGTAAGAATAATTATAAGTTTATTATAAGATAATTATATTAATAGTTTAGTTTTCTTAACTATTTATACTAAATAGGCTACTTTAAGTTTAATAGGCTAATACTTTTATTTAGCTATATTAAGCTCCTTATTTATATAGGTAATAAGTAGTATATCTATTTATTTAATAATATTATAAGGTTTCTAAATAATACTATCCTTAAATTAGAAAATTAAAGCTAAATATCTATATTCTTTTGAGGAATTAAGCTAAATAAATAACTATTTATTAAGATTATAGTAAAATACTATATTATTATTTATTAAAGTATTCTTAATATTATTAAAGCTTATGATTTCTTCTTTAGTTAGAATAAAATAAGTATTTTAGTAGAATATTTTTCTAGCTATACCTTTATTTTTATTTTATATATAAGCTTACGCTAATAATAAGGTTTTTTATTCTTATAGTAGTTATATATAATTACTATATTATAGTATAATATATTAAAAAAATCCTATAGCTTTAATCTAATATTTAAGTTAATAAAAGTTATATAGGTATTTTATCTTTATAATAGTGTTAATATAGTTTTATATATTAGATAGGTTAAAAGTATTAATAGTAAATCTTAATAATTTAATAGATAGATATTTAATAAATAACTTTTAAGTAGATAGTAACAGACTAATTTTTAAAAATAGTTTAAAAATAGTATTAAGATACTTTAAGTAACTTTTAAAGTTAGTTAATATTATTATAATATTATTAATAAAAGTATATATAAACTCCTTATAAAGCTATAAAAGCTTATCTATAATATATTAAGTATATACTAAAGAGTTATAAAAACTTATAAATATAACTTTTAACTACTCTTAGCTTTAATAACTAATAATTATAAAGCGTTCTCTATATTCCTTTTTAATAAGAAATTAATAAAAGAATAATTAAGTATTAATAACTATAATCTAAGCTTTTTCCTTTAAGTATTTAATAATATCTTATTAGAGAGGTATTAAATATATATTTAGAACTATAGCTTTATTTAAGGTATATAAATTAATAACTATTCAGCTTTTATATTTACTATTAATAATATACTATATTATAAATATAAGAGCTTTAAATAGAGTAAGTTTAGATTTCCCTTATTCTATTTAGTCTTAAGCGTGCAGCTTATTAAAAATAATATTTATTAGTTTCTTATCTTCTTTACTTACTAGGTATAGATATTATTTTATATTTATCTTTTACTAACTATTAATAAGTTTAATATATAAGTATTAGTCTTTTAGAAGATTAATTAAACCTTAGTTAATTTAAATTTTAGGATAATATAAGATTACTTCCTTAAGATATTATATAGCTTTTTTATTATAATTATAGATATAAATGCTTTTATGAGTAATAATAATAAGTAGGCTTTTTAGCTTAATAATACTTATTTTACTATTTATATTAATAGTTCCCTTATAAATATCTCTTTATTTTAGTATAGGATTATCTTTAGTATCACTTTAAGCTATAAAAGATTTACTTAAGTTAGGGGCTAAGAGTTAGCTTTATTTAGTAGCTAACTACTTAAGTAATTAGATTAAAGTAGCTAATTTTTAATTTATAAAGTGAAAAATAGAATAATATATTAAGTATTTATTTAGTAATATTAATATAGTAGTTTATAAATAATTATAAGTTTATAGTTTAATAAAACTATTAGATTTAAATAGTAATAATATTCTAAGTTTTATTTTATATTTAATTTTTAAAGGGTAAGGAGCGTTATTAATAATAGGAATAAATAGTGAAGTACTTATATATATAAATATATATCTTTTTTGCTTTAAGTTAAATAGAAGGGATTCTATTTTAATCTTATTAGTATAGTAATTTAAAGGGTTACTTAATTATATAGTAGTATTATTATATTAATAGTAGTATATATAGTAAAGGTTTTTATTAGAACTTTAGAATAAATCTATAAAAGTATATAAAGATTACTATAGGATAGAATATAAATATAAGATTTAGAGTTTAAAATATTAATACTATTTAGAATATTAAAATCTTACTCTATAAGTAAACTAGTATTAAGGTATAATACTAGCTAGGCGTTTATTTATAGTTTAGTAGTTACTATATATCTACTTAATAACTAACTATAAATAAGTATTAAGAAGGTAACTTATATAATAGTCTTTATATTTCTTACTTTTTATAGCTTAAATATTTTAAGTTACTTAGTAATAATATGAAATTAATAGAGATAGGCTTTACTAATTATAGATTTATCTATATTAATATCTATATAAATTATAATTAGTAGTTTATTTTAAAAACTTTAGATAATAATCTTAGTATAAGTATATTTATAAAATTAGGTATTATTATAATATTAAGGCTTAATAGGACTAATAATAGTAGCGTTTAGCTATAGTGATAAGAGAGTTTAATATAAGAAGATACTATTAAAATCTAGGTATAGCTTTATATTATATAAATAAGTATTATATATATAGATTTTAAGGTTAGTTAATATAGAATTTAAAAATAAAGTAGCGTTAAAGATAGGGTATTTATTATTATAATAAAGAAGATATCTTAATATCTTTAGAGTGTAATCTTTATTTATTTAGAATAAAATATTAGCTTAATTTATACTTTTAGTGTTATAATTATTTTTATTTTTATTATCTATACTAATAACTAAATCCTTATTATAAGCTTCTAAAGCGTTAGTAGTCTTATAGTACTAGATATAATTATAATTATTATTATAGGATAGGTTATTACTATTAGTATTATTAACTTACTACTTAAGTTTAGAGGTAGTATATATAGAGGGATATCTTAGTGTTTTTAGATATTAATTATATTAATTATAATAGTTTAGTTAATATCTATATTTAAATTATACTTAAGGCTTTTTAAGTTATACTAACTTATTATAAGCTAATAGTAGTATAACTAAGATATTTATAGTAGTTCTTATATTCTTAATTAATATTAAGCTAAAGATTTTAGACTTTTTTAGTTTTAAATAGTAAGGATAATAACTTAAAGAGGATTTAGGTATTATTCTTAATATTAAACGTAAAGATATTATCCTTATATACCTACTTCTAGTAGTTAATAGTAAAAGGTTATATTATAATCCTTTAGTAACTATTCTATATTAGCTTAGTATTATACTTTATAGGCTAGCTATAAAATCGTTATAGTTAGTTATTCTATTAAGCTTTAAAATACTTATAATAAGCTTAGCGTCTATCTTATTATATATTATAAATAATATTTTTATTTTAAACTTTTCTGTATTATAATAAAGTTAAGCTATTTTAGTTATCTAATAGTAGATATTATAATAGTTATAAATATCTCTTAAAGTATATTATTTTTTAGATAACTACGCTTTAGTAAGTTTATATAGAAAATAAAATCTTCTAAGTAATAATTCTTTTTATTATTTAATTTTAACCTAAGGGTCTCTTAAAGCTAACTTTTCTTTAATTATTAAGTTAGTATAATATTAATTTAATATATAATAAAGTAATATCTAGTAGAGGTTTAAAGCTATTATAGCTAAGTTACTATTATTAGATTTAATATAGCTATTAATAATATTAATAAAGTAATATATATTTTAGTAAACTGTTTTAAAACTTCTATTAATATAGATATTATTAACTTTATTATTATATAGAGGTAGATTAAATAAACTAATTATATCTATTTTAAAATATAGAAGTAAATATCTTATATTATCTATAAGAGAGCTAAATAGTATATAAATAATATAATCTCTATCTAAGGTAATAAGTATAAATAGAAAGTTATAATTAATAGATATTCTATTATTAAACTATTTTAGCTTAATAGGCCTCTATTAAGCTTTAGAAGAGTAGTAGTTTAATTAGTTTTTATTACTTCCTCTTTTACTATAATCCTTATCTTTATAGTTCTTTTTATTATTAAGATTACTTTTATTATTATTATTACTTAGATCTCTTTATAAAGTAGAAACTTATTTTATATCTTTAGTTTACTCTTAGATATTATTATTAAATATAGGCTCTTTTCTTTTTAGTATAGTTAATAAAATAAGCTAAGGTTTAAGATAAATAGGTTAAAACTATTTTTAACTATAATAACTTTATATATTACTAGATTTTAGTATACTACTTTAGCTTTAGCTAAAAGGAAGTTTAGTTATATAATAGATAGTATTTACTATTATAATAGTTAATTATTCTAATAATATAATTAAGGTCTTAGTAGTTAAGTTAGGTGTTAATAGTTAATTACTTAATATTTCTAATTTTAGAGGTAAGGATCCTAAAGTATTTAAGAATTTTTATTTAAAGTTAATATATTCCTCTAAAGTTAATAGAACTACTATTAATTCTTAATTTTAAGATAGAATATTAACTAAATATTAAAGTTCTAAGCTTTTTAGTTTCTCTATATAGTTAGTATTTAAGGTCTTATAACCTCTTATCTTTTTATTATTACTAAAAAGTAAAGTGAGGTTAAGTTCTTATCTTAAGGCGTTTTTAATCTTAATATATCTTATATAATATAGTATATTAAAATAATATTATTATTTAACTAAATTAGTAAATATATTAGGATTATCTCTCTAAGTCTTTAATATTTAGCTTTTAAGTTTTATAATATTAATATAAGCTTCTCTTTTTAGGTTTATAGTTTAGATTTATTTATAGTAGTTTATTATATAGTATTTAAATCTCTTATAAGCTATAGCTGAAATTATAGCTTATATACTAAGGTTAAGTAGTAAATATTTAGTTAGAGTAAATATTTTATAAAACTTCTCTAAGTAGTTTTTATAAGTAGCTTAGAAGTTAGTAATTATTATATAGCTAATAGGTTTAAGTAATTTAGCTTTAAGGTTTTCTATTATCTTAAAATTAATTAATATTATTTAAGGTATAATAGTGAGGTTTTATATCTCTTTAGGATATTCTTAGTTAGAAGAAAAGTTTAATATAATATTATTATTATTTAAGCTTTATAGGATTAGCTATATACTAAAACTTAATTATTAAACTTAATAAGGTTAACTATTAATATAAAGTTAGCTATCTTCTTTAATTTAAAGGAAGTAAGTAACTATTAAAGTTATACTACTAATTAATATATATTATATTAGTAATATAGTTATAGTAATATATATATTAAGAAAGTTAACTATATTTAAAGCTTTAGGCGTATTAAACACCTTAAAAGCCTTAAGGGCCTTTACTGCGTTTAATATGCTAACTGCATTAATTACGTTAAGTATAATTAGGGCGCTTATCGCATTGAAGGTAGTGAACGCCTTCACTATATTACATATTAATATTATTCTATAATCTTTATATTACTATTTACTTAGCTAACTATTTATTAAGTCCTTACTTTTAGGAGAACTATACTTTAAGAAGTTTTTAAAGCTTATAATAAAGCTAAAATAAAAGCTAAAGCTAAAGCTAAAGCTAAAAAAGAAGCTAAAGCTATAAAGATATAACTAAAGCTAAAACTAAAGCTAAAAGTAAGAGTAATAATAAAGTAATAATTAAAATTATAGCTTCTCTTTTAATATTAGCTATTACTTTATTAGTTAAGATTATTATAGAGGATATATTAATCTTTAGTAGTTTATATATTAGTTTATTCTCTAAAATAACTCCTTCTATCTTTAAAATAACTAGTATTTATATTAATATTAATAACTTTATTAGCAGATATCTCCCTAAAAAGATAAAGCTTATATATAATATCTTTATAGATAACTATATATTTACTCTTTAAAAATATAAATAAAGTATAATATTTATATTACTTAATATTTTATAAAGTATAAATATTTTAAGCTTTTAAGAAAGCTATATACTTCTTAGTTATTAAGCTATTTTTAATTAAAATATTTAGCTTATAAGTTTTATTTATTATTTTTTTTTCTTTATTTTATTCTACTATTTATAATATATCTTAAAAGTTTAAAAATATTTTAAACTATTTAAACTTTATATAAAAAAGTATTTTTATAAAACTATTTATTAGTATTTTATTAATAAGAAGATATATAACTTAAAATAATTATTTAGTATATTTCTAGTAAAGCTATATATTTTAGATATCTATATATTAGAAATAAGTTAAAATATACTTCTTTTTACTTATTATAAATTATATTATTTATTAATTATTATAATAAATTTTTTATATATCTTTAAAACTAAGTTTAAGATCTCTAAAAAGCTACTTAAAAGCTATAATTTCTTTTATAATATACTTTAAGCTTAAAAGTTTTATTTTTATTATTAATATAGTTATTATATTTTAATATATAGCTTTTTATTAAATTAAACTTCTAAAGAGAGATATTATAAAACCTTAAAATAACTTTTATATCTCTTTATTATTAATAAATAATATATTACTTATAATTAATAATACTTAAACTATTTTATTTCTTAAAATATTAAAATAAATTATAAAATATTAAGTATAATATAAATATTAAATTATTTAGTTTATAACTTAATAATATCTTAGAAATAAGTTTATTAAGAATTATAATAATAAAATATAAGTAAATATAATATTTAGCTATATTATAATTAAAGTATAAAGAATTAACTTAATTTTTTTTTTAATATAAAAAAACTTATTATAAATTTACTTCTCTATTAAATTTCTTAAATAAAATAAAGAGAAAAAATATAATTAATACTCTAAAATTAATAAAATTAAACTTCTTTATAATTTATTTAATATATTAATTATATATAAAATAGATTTTTTATATTATTTAATTATAAATAATCTTAATTCCTAAGTATTATTTAGCTAGCTTTTAGTTTTTTAGTTTATATTTCTCTTTAATCCTCTTTATAACTTTTTCTACTTTTTTTATATAGTTCTTATAATATAAAATAAAGATATTATTAATATAAAAAAGTATAAAAACTTTATTATTATAAAACTAAAAAAAAATATAAGTTTTTATTTATTAAGTATAATTTAAAATAAAGAAAAATATTTAAAAACTTTTTATATTAAAATAAAAGAGTATTATAAAAGCTATATAAAGTATATTAAAGTTTAATAACCTTTTTATTTTTTTAAAACTATCTAATAAATAGTAAATAATAAAGAGGTTATTTAGTTTATATATAATATTTAGAAATATATTAATAATATTAAATTAGTAAATTTTAAAGTTAAATTATACTATAAAAGCTATTATAACTTTAAATATTTTTATAATAAAAGTTATAATATAAATCTATTCTAAAAAGTATTTTTCTTAGAAGTTATTTTAAATATAAATTCTAGCTTTATAGTAATTAAGATATTTATATTAATCTAATTTATATATAAATACTTATTTAAGAAGTATTAATTTATTCTTTATTTTTAACTTATTTATAATATCTTAAATACTTATTTTTTTAAGTTTATTAATTTTAATATTATATATTTTAATAAAATAGAAGTAGAGTAGTTTTAATATATATTAAATATCTTTTTAGGTTTTAAATAGCTTTATAAACTAATTAATATAGATTTTTCTACTTAATATTATAGATATATATTTTAGCTTTATTTAATAAATTAAAATAAAAATAAAATAATAAAATAAGTAATATCTTTAGTTTACTTTTTTAAGTACTTTTTATTACTTTAATATATATATTTTAAAAAATATATTTTAGTTTTATTCTATTTAGAGAAATATAAAATATATTTTAAAATAGAAAACTTATTTTAACTTTATAATTTTAAATTAGTTTAAATTAATATAGTTATATATTTATTCTAACTCCTTTTTAGTAATACTCTTTTTTTAATTCTTAAATATAGCTATACTAACTAAATAAAAAAGTTACTTTATAAGAATAATTATATATTAATATTTTCTATATTTAGATTTTATAGAAGAGAGATATCTATCTAAATATATATCTTATTTAAGATTATATCTTTAATAAAGGTTATATCTTTACTAATATCTTAAGTTTTTTTTACTATATTATTATTTTAGATAACGTTTAATAATAATATTAGATTTAATACTTTATATATTTTAGTAAAATCTAAATTTAACTTAAAAGTTAATATCTATTTTTATTACTTATTATTAACTATTTAAAGTTCTCTTAATAAAGAAGAATATAATAGTAATATTTTATTATTTATTATTAATATAAAATTAGTTTTATTTTATACTTTTAGAATTTAAAGTTCTAAAAATATAAAGAATACTAATTCTTATATTTTATTAGTAACTAAATAAGCTTTTTTACTTTAAATTACTATTCTTATATTATCCTTAAAATAAAATATTTTCTTATTAAAAGTTATATTTTATATAATAATAACTTCTTAAAATAAAAGTATTTAAACTTTATAGAAGTTATATAAATTTACTATATAACTTATTAAGTATTTAATATACCTTTATATTATAACTTTAAAGTTATATTTAGTTTTATTTATTTTATATTCTTTCTTAAAAAGGTATATTTTATAGCTATATATATAAACCTCTCCCTATTAAAGATTTTAGGGAATCTTATTATACACCTCTGCCCTACTTACTGCTATATCCCTCTATGGCTAAGGCAGGCGTGCTGCTAGGTGCCAGCCTTTTTAGTTACGCCTGCTTACCTAGTTGTTCTATAGTTACGCCTGCCCACCTAGCTTGCTGCTGTACTAGCCCTACCTGCTGTACTAGCCCTACCTGCCGTACTGGCCCTACCTGCTGTACTGGCCTTACCTGCTGTACTGGCCCTACCTGCCGTACTGGCCCTACCTGCTGTACTGGCCCTACTGACCCTCCTCACTGGGTGCGCCTGCTAAGTAGGGCTAGTACTGCTAGTAAGCTGGGTGGGTAGGCGTAACTAGCAGGGTAGGTGTAACTAGTAGGGTAGGCGTAACTAGCAGGGCAGGATAACTAGCTACTATAGCAGTAGGTAGGTAGGTGTAACTAGGTACTAGGCAGGCGTGGCTAAAAGTTAGTAGGCGGAGAGGTGGGCAATTATTACTAACTAGTAGCGCGACTGCCTTAGCTATAGAGGGATGTGATAGTAGGTGGGGTGGGGGTGTGCAATAAGAGTCCCTAAGATTTTAATTAAGAGGTTTATTTTATAAATAGAGTTATAATACTTAATATAATCTCTTAATTAGTTTTTTTTAATTTAGATTAATAAGAGCTAGTTATAATATTAATAAAAGCTTATATTATAAAAGAATATTATAGCTTATATTATTTTAACTTATAGGTTAAATAGAAAGCTTACTACTTAAAATATTATAATAGCTTTTATAATTAATTCTTAACTTATTTATTTTATACTTCTATTTAGTTTTTTTATATATAAAGAAGCTTATTTAATTTTAATCCTTATTTCTAATATTTAAATTTAAAACTTTAATAGTTTATTAATTATAATTATAGTATACTTTTTATTTTATTTAATCTTATAGAATATAAAGCTATATTATCTCTATACTTAATATTTAAAAATTTAAATAATAATAAAAATTAAGTATTAGGTTTTATTTATATATAAGAATATAAAGAGTTAACTTATATATTTATCTTTAATAACTAGAAGCTATTTATTTATATTAAAGTTTATTAAGTAGTTAAATAAGTTTTATAATGTTTTATAGAAAAGTTATATTACTTTTTATTCTAAAATATATTATAATATAACTTATTTTAAATATATTATTATATAATACTAATATTTAAAGTATAATATATTTTAGATCTTTACTTCTTAAGTATTAAGAATAAGTTTCTTAAATACTCTTTAGCTAAGATATTTAAAATAAAAGTATTATATTTCTATAGTATTAATATAAATTTAAATAAATTCTTAGGAATATTACTTTATATAGGTTATTATAAAAGTTAATAAATTTATAATTAAAGTATTACTAAAAGGGATATATTTAAAACTAAAATATAAGAAATAAAATTAGTAATCTATAAAAGTAATATTACTCTTTTTTAAGAATTTCTTTATTTTTATACTATTTTAATAGTTTTTAATATAAAAAATATTATTAAATCTTAAGTATTAAATAATTATTTTTTATAATAAATATTCTAAGATAATATTAATATAGAAGTTATCTATAAAAGTAATATTTTAAAATATTAAGTTTTAAAGTTTATTTAATTTATTTAAGATATTATAAAAAACTTTTATACTTTTTACTATAATAAAGTATAAAGTTATATTTATTTTAATTTATTTCTTTATTTTATAAATAATAAAACTTTTTTTTAAAAAAAAAGATATTATTAACTAAATAGAAAGTATTATAGTTATTTAATATTATACTACTAAAATAAACTCTTAAGCTTTAAGTATAAGTTATATAGATCTTATTAAATTTAAGTTTTAATATAAAAGTTTTTATTTTTTCTATTATAATCTTTATAATAATATCCTTAATAATAGTATAAATTACTATATTAAATAAGAAGTTTATTTTAAAAATAAAAGTAATAATTAATTTCTTTAATTTATTAAAGTTATTTTTAAATAGTCTCTTTTTATTCTAACTCTTATTATTCTTAAGTTTAAAAGTATTAAAGTTCTTTATAATAAACTACTTTTTATAAACTATTTTAATATAAAGTTTAAAGTATTTTAGTTTATTAATTTTAAAATAAACTTAAGTTATTATTTTAGAATTTATATAAGCTTTTTTATTTATAAAAATAAACTTAAAATAATTATAAATAAATAAAGTTTATTTATAGTTTTTTTTATATATATAATATAAAATTAATTTATTTTATAAAAGTATTTCTAAAATAAAGTTATTAGAAATTATATTATTAAATTATCTAATTAATATTATAAAAACTTTATTATTATAACTTTTTAAATAAATTATTATTATATTTTTATAGAGAAAGTTTTTAAATATATTAATATATTAACTTATATTTTAAATCTTAGTATTAAAATATTTTTATTTAAAAATATTAATAAGTTTTAAATTAGTTTAAAATAAAATAAAATAATATTAAATTACTTAGAAAAAAGTTTTTAATATAAAGGTTTTTTATATTTCTAATAACTTATACTAAAAAACTTTAAGAAGTATATTTTAGAAATTCTTAATCTAAATATTAAAATTAATAAAAAAAGCTATTTAATCTAAAATTATAATATATTTTTTATAAATTATAATAAGATTACTTAAGTTATTTAGAATATAATACTATTTTAGAATATATATTAAAGTATAAAAAGTATAATCTCTTTTTTTAAAAAGCTTTATTTAAATAAATATAAAGATCTCTTCTAAAATAATATCTTTAATCTATTTATCTAAGGTTTTATATATTTATTCTTTTTATATATATTTTACTTTATAAACTATATATATATAAAATATAAAGTATAAAACTTAAAAACCTTTATAAATCTCTTAATAAAAAGAGTAAATATAACTAATATTAATAGTAATAAGTTATTAATAATTTCTTTAAACCCTTTTTTTTTAAAGTTTTTATTTTTAATAATATTATTTTTTATAATAGCTTTTTAAATATTTAAAATAATAAGAATATATAAAATAATAATTTTATTATAAATTTCTTATTTTATTTTATAATATTTATATTACTTTTTATTTTTTTTAAATCTAATTATTAAATAAAGATATATTTTTAACTTTATTTAAATTAAAAAAAGTATTAAAAGTATTATTTAAATTAATATATTTTTAAATATCTTTAGTTTTTATTTCTATTTAAAAAGTAATATATTAAATTAAAAAGTTATAATAAGAAGTAAATTTATAAAAAGTACTTAAATTAATAATTATTATTATATTAAAAATATACTATAAGTTAAAAATAATTATAAGAATAATATTTAAGAATTAAAATAGAATATAATAAATATAAAATTAAATTAAATAAAGTTATAATTTATTTTATAAATAATGGTTTAAAAATATAATATAAACTAAACTTATAATTATTATAAATTAATTATAATATATATATAATATCTATATAAATAAAATAGCTTAATTCTTTCTAAATTAAAGTTTAATATAAAAAGTTTTTTAAAGGGTAGATCTTAATATACTAGAATATTATTAGTCTAAATAAGTAAGTTAGAAGTAGGTTACCTTATACCTTCCTCTAAGTATAAGGCTACCTTAGATGCTTAAGAGCATTATAATAGCTGTGATTTAGCTATATTATAAGTTCTTTACTCTTAATCCTGCCTTAGCACTTTCAAGCTTACAAGGATGCAGCAACTTTATTAACCATAATCATCACAATACTCCCAGACAATTCAAGTCTAATAATAAAAGCGCACACATCAGTTTTCTCACGCAATTATTCATTCCACCCTTAGTTCCTAATTTCCAGCTTCTATTATGCCGTCCGTCGCCGGCAGGACAACCGTCTCCAGAATGGTGCCCTCTGCACCCTCTTTGCGTGTGAAGTTTGTCGAGTTTGGGAATCGTCGCAGTTCTCGTATTTTACATCATCAGTATGTCGGCCCAACTTGATTCTTTGAACTTTTGCTCCAGAGTCGTTCACAGCATCACATCCAACACGTCACATCACACACACACACCGTATTTACCTTGAACATTGGAATGATAACACAAACGAGAATGGAAGTGTGAAGTCGCCGCCGCTCCCGTCCCTTTCTCATCTCATCTGATGTGCCCCCTGACCTTCAAAGCCAAAGGCCTCGGCGACCGTATGGGCAGAACAACCTACAGGTCCTACCCTTTCATCATCATGGTCCGGTCCATTGCCTACTTCGGCATCATCCTAACCTCGCTCAAGTCCTGTGGCAACCCTGCAGACCTCTCTGCGCAGACGAAATCCGCTGGGCCGCTTCACTCGCGATGCATCCACCACAAGATTCTTGACGCTGTGGAGCGACGGGCGAGAAGGTTTTAGGAAATTGATGACTACAAGCCGAAACACATCAAGACGAAAAAGCTTGGTAATGGTTCCCTCCAAAGAAAGTGGAGGTAAGTAACGCTGTGATAGCTGAAGTCGTGCATGGAGCTAGCAACGCTGACAAGAAAGCACGTAGCTCCCGTTCACGCAGAGACGGCTTGACAAGACCTGAGACGGCAAAGTGGATGTCCCCGACGACAGCGACGATATCCTTGATAATGATAATAACTACGACAACGGCGGTGGCGATGGCGGTGGCAACGTGGTCGTTACCAACATTGATGATGATGGCTCTGAGCCCATGGACGTTGATGATGAGCAGCGAGACGACGTCGTCGCGAGGGGTCGCGGTCGCGGTCGTGGTTGCAGTCATGACTAGCTCAGGCCTCCTCCAACGCCTGGATGCGGAGACAGACGCCGTCAAGTCGCCCCGCGATAAAACTACAAGGGCAATCCAGGTATCACTCGCAGCCGGAGCCGCAGGCGGCGTGCAAATGGACGCCGATGGAGAGCGCAGGAGAGATGGCGACGGCGGAGCAGCGGAGGACATGCGGCGCATTATGATAGACATGTGAATGCTTCTGCAGAATTCCACGATCCGCAAACTGTACATTAACGGGTTCGTGCCGGTGAAAGAGAATTTCGAGGATAGAGGATCTGAGAACTGGTCGGAAGCGGTCTGTAACAACTTTTAGACCGATTTAAGGATGAAGAAAATTGAAGGTGAATATTTTCTGAGCCTTTTATACTGTTCAAGAACTCTTGTGCTGTGGATTCTGGTCACAGCCATCGACAGGCAGCTTCCGGCCTGCTCCGGAGATCTCCTCCGCTCAGCCCCACTTAACGCCGAGATATGCGGAAGTATCTGCCGACAATATGATCCGCCGCTCCTCCTGACACCATGCAGTGCCAACGTCCCATGCGCAGCATTCAAAATTCAGGGGCCTGAGTTGCCAAAGTCGTGCTTTCCAGTCCAATGCGCAGAATAAACCCAGTGCTGCATACCAATCAAGTCAAACCCAGGGGATGAATTAGAATGTTTAACTCAAATTCCGGAACATATTCTAATGTGGTTTAGCAGGCGTTATTTTTAAGGATTCGTTGTGATCCAGTGGTGGAGAATGCGCTGCGTCCGCTTTATTGACGTGTGGGCCTATTTTTCAACTACCCAGATTCGATGGGAAGCGGACTTTTTGGCCAGGCCGGCCGACCGGCTCCGGAGGCGGGGTGAGGGCCAGAGGCTGATAGTTTGGGCCCTTTGATTAACACGGAGACTAAATTATCTATACTCACAGGCTTTGCTTTGGCCAAATTAACCAAGTCGATGGCGATAACGACATGGCTGTCTGAATTTCTTAAGTAGCCCCTGTTTGGTCGATTGCTTGTTTACGGATAGACTTGGTTGATATGCAGCGCTAGGAGGAATAAGGCTTTGGCACTGCTGTCTTTTTCCCTGCTCGGGAGGAGAGTCCCTGCGATGGCCGAAACGCCCAATCTCCTCTCAGTATTAAGATAAATCTGTCTTGAGCTCCAAAGACCTCTCGATACGCAATTGTATCTGTCTTTGATTCGAAGCATACGTCATCACAGCGCTTGCCAACCTTGGCTGATTCGTGCGGACGAGCCTTTCGATCCTCTTATCAGCTATTTGGGCCGCTGCATCTCTGGCTCTACTTAAACTACTCTGCCGATTCGGTCTGCTCTAGTGCTTGTTTCTCAACTGCAGAATCGTAATCTCAGATGTTATTAATCCGTCATTCTCTCACCCGACCGGGGGACCAAGACATACACTACTGGCGAATGATGGTACGTCCACTGACCAGGAGCACTAGGAAAGATTCATGGTAAAAGAAAGGTTAATAGCATACCCGATACCGGGCGGAACTGTTTTGGATCCGAATCCTTGGGCTACGCAACTCTTTATTGGAGACAATAATGTATGAAGTGCAGTCGTCGCTATCTCTACCGAACGATTCATGCATTTCACCCGATCAACAGGCTTGAATACCATCTTCACTTAATCTTTGTGGCCCCTTGAAGGCAGTACAGCAGAGGCTCCGAAATTAAGGCTAGTCTCCCCAGAAACTTCTTTCAAATGCGCTTCTATTTCTTTTCATCCATTAAAATCCCTATGGATGCTCACATCTTCTTCTACCAAGCTTTTTCACCTTCCAAAAGAGTTTTCTTCAACCTGCCTAGCCCCTTAGCGTGAGAAGCGGAAAGCTCTTAGCACTATAATCACACCATAAAGACACATCATAGAGCAAAAGAAAAAGGAAAAGAAAAAGAAAAGAAAAGAAACGTGTTGCCGTTCGCATGCTAACGCAGCTGGTGCATCATGCAGAGCATCGCCAGTCCCGAAGCTAATTACTACTGGGTAAAAGTCGCCTCGAAGCACTACCACTACCATCAGTAAACCTCACCAGGCTTGAGCATGCTCTGTGACGTGAAGCTTCGGTGGTTCCTTTTCTCGCCAAGCTTGTACATTTGTGGACAAGGAAATCCCTGAGAATAGCCATCTCAAAGAAGATTGCATGGTCTTTTCAGCATTCCCTGTAGTCGCTCGGAGTTGACGTCGATGCGTTGATCTCGACATGATGCCAGAGCCTGTGAGGCCCTGCTGCCAGTGGTCATCGCCAAGTAGCAAACCCGACTCGGTCCACAACCTACAGTATTTGGCATACCATTTGCGTCGGCCGCTTGTGTGCAAATTCCATAGGACTCTCAAAATTAAAATCAATAGCAGGGCTGCTGGGAATGATATGAGAGTAATTTGAAGGGTCATGACTGGGGACAGAAGTGGACGTTGGTAATTGGGATATCACAGTCATTGAAGTGTTGTTGACTTCTCAATTTGATCTCAGTGCCAGCACAAAACATGCGGGCGGCGTTCAGATGGTCGGGACAGTTGCTTTCTTCAAGGAGGGACGGCTCATTGTATCTCTGCTGATAGCTATGCTGGAAGTCCGTAGGTGGTGCAGTCAGCAGGCGGTGAAAATCCTCAACTGGTTGAACCGGCAGCTGGTCTATGCACTGGCTTGCTGTGTTGAGTTCCTCTCGTCACCTGCGAGAATATGCGCCCAATCGAGATGCCCCTTTCCACGCGCAAAAGCAACGTCTCTGATGCCGGTGAGAATAATCCAACCCAAGGCAGGCTTGTCACAAGGAAAGGGGGACGAACTTGAACAAGTCACGTTAACAAGTACCCAAGCTCAGTGAGTATCGTTCTTCTGCATTCGGCTCATCTACTGAAAAGCTACCTGGCGAGCCCCAGCGACAGCAGTCAAACATAGCCCCATTTACCCTAGACACTGGTTACAGCGAACGAAGTACAGATATGAATGCAAGGGTTCCACAAGCAGAACCTCCTTCTCAACCGTTTCAATGCTTATCGTATCAATAAACGACCTTTGCAGCAAAACCATAGCACTGACGGTACACGTCTCCCATGTCCATCTCCAAGCTACCAATGGCCTTTGGGTCGACTATTCTAGGCCATTCTTTAACGGCCTTGAGTTCCTCATCCAACGACGCACTCTGCACCCAGGTGATCCTTGGACGCGTCGAGACGCTCGATCCGCTGCTTGATTCTCTTGTTCAAGTCCCGCTCGAGGGTCGCGCAGACCACCGCCGCGTCGTTCCCGGCGGCTGTGTCGCCGGCTTCTTCGCCGCTCACATGGACGTCGGCCCACGCGCAGATCTTGACGGTCGCCTAATTCACGATCTCAACGGCCCCGCCCGCAGATTCCAGGATTCCAGAGGAGGAGGTAAGGTAATGTTTCGCATCCTCCATAATTCTCTATCCCTTGTGGATGTTCCCGGCGAAGCGTTAGATACGCTGCTCCATCAGCGCAACGGCGGGGTGCGTGATAAGTCATAACGTGGCCCAAGAGAGCCAGGTATGCTAGAGCTTTGCTGTGGGACAGTTCTTAATGCTGTAGAGATCGGAGCGCATTTTATGGAGGAGGTTAGAGAGGCCTCCTGCCCAGTCTGAGTTGATCTTGGCCCCGAGGGCAACGTACTCTTCAAAGTTGTTGATGATGTCGGCCCTAGGAGCGTTGGCGCCGGAAACCCTCTGTACGTCGAGGATGAGCTGTCGCGAGCCGTCTTGGAAGGGGAACATGAGGCTGTTTTCGTGGAGGGGGGTTCAGGGACCCACGCATCCTGCGGCGTGATATCTGGGACGGTGGACGATGACCCGGAGAGAAAATTCGGTATGAAGGAATCTGCTTCAACGCGTTGGAAACGATCAGAATCAGAAGACCCAAGAACGCGCTGCTACCAAGAATCTTGCAAAGTATCAGACTGTCAACGGATAAAGCCTGTGAAGAAGTTGAGTGTTACGGTGGCTAAGCTGTGGTTGTCCGAGTCTAATATGTTTGTACCCTGGCTCGCTCGCGCCGAATTGGCGGCTTCATCAACTTTCTGATAGTAGTTGTTCGTCGCGCTCTTAGTATTTGTGGTCTGGTTCATTTGGATTTGTGTATTGATCCGCTGGTTGTGGACCTGTTGCGCATCCTTCCGCTAAACCAGAGCAGTCGAATCCTCGGGCTTGCGAAGGGGGCCAAGGGGCCAGGAGTCGAGGTCAAGATCAAGCCCTGGCTCCAGCTCCGGCTCCGGCTCCGCATTGAAAGCCACAAGATCGCGAGAAGTATGCGACCGATTCTCTCCTTCGTAAATTGCGTGCGGGCTCGCTGAATGCTGAGTACTTCTGCTGTCTCTCATAGTTGCTAACTTCCCTCCTACACACCTCTTACTACGACCTGCTATTAGCGGGCTACAGCGCACCACACTAGAACCTTAATATATATAAAATATACTATTAACACCCTTAATTACTTATTATAATAGCTTTATAGCTACGTATAAGCGCTATAAACGCTTAACTTAGGTTTAAATTACTAGTTTAGAACCCTTCCCCTTTTCTTACTTCTACTAAGCTATTATATTTACGCTTTTAGGTATTTATTATAATAGAATTATTACTTCTTAATAACTCTAAAGGGATAAAATATATAATAATTACTACTAAAGTATAAAAACTATTCTATTTATTTAATATTTATTAATAAACTTACTAAATAATTACTATATATTTAGACTAATTAGTAAAAACTTATAGGGGATAACTATAGAAAGTACTTAGTAGTATTATATAGAAATTTATTACTTATATTTAGTAAATAGTTATTTTTAAGTTTTTATAAGGTAATATAGCTATAAAATCCTCTTTTTAGGGTTAAAATAATATTATATTTCTTTTTAAGATACTCTTTATTAGATAGAATATAATAACTAGCTTAGTTTAGTTATATAGTATTTAGAAGTTTTATACTTTATTAAAGTTTATTATAAACTACTATTTACTTTTATAAGCCTTTAAAATCTTAATATAAGCTTATAAAGCTTTATTATATACTTTTTAGAATAGAATTATTAAGGTTTTAAACCTCTTATTAGTAAATATTATTTATATTTTATATACTACTTTAAACTATACTATTATTCTACATTCTACTTTTATAAAGAAAACCTTTCTTAAGTAAATAGAAGAGATTTATAAAGCTATAAGTACTTAATCCTTTAACTTCCCCTAGAAATAATATAAATACCTTATTAACTATATATTTATAGAAATCTCTAAGTATTTAGATAATCTTATTATTATAGTTATTAAAGAAATAGTTAAAACTAATATTTATAAATATATAGGGCTATATTTAGTATAAACTTACTTAATATAAAAAGGTATAAACTTTACTATTTAAACTTAGTTTTAAATTATTATACTACTCTAACTTTATAAAAATACTAAATAGCGCTTTTTCTATAAATCTACTTATACTTACTTTTTACTAGAGAAGAAATAAGTATTTATACTTTATTTTAATAAGTATTAAAGATATTATATTAGTTATTTCTATATTAAATCTTACTACTATAGCTAATATAGCTAAACTAACTATATTAGTATTAATATAGCTTTAACTTACTTAAATAACCTTAAATACTTAAACTATTATAATACTTTCTTTATAAACTATAGTAACTATACTACTTACTTTACTTTAAAAGATAGTATCTAAGTTATACCCTCTAAGTATTAGTTCTAAAAAATCTAATAAGTTATATATAGTATATTATTTATATTTAAGCTTAATAGCTCCTTCTATAGCTTACTTTTAGCTACTTTTACTTCCCTAGCTTAATTTAAAATAGTTTAATTAATAATTATTATTAGTAGTATAGCTTTATTTAACTATAAAATAGCTAATACTATTTAAATTACTATAGAAGATAACTTTTTTATTTTAAACTCCTCTTTAGAGAACTTTAAACTTAAAGATATTAAAATAAAGATACTAAACGTTCTTCTTATTTCTTATTTTTACTAAAAGTAAGCTTATACTATTAAGTTTAATAGTACTACTTATATTATAACGTATTAGAAGGATATAAAGTGAGAAGCTTTTAAAGAAAGCTTAAAAAATAGTAATTTACTTTAACTTAACTTCTTTAAATTTAAAAAACTTATAACTTTATAGGTTTCTACTTCTTACCCCCCCTATAGCTTTATTTATAGTACTACTTTATATACTAAGGAATTAAGTTATTATAATAATATATAATAAATCCCCCTTTTTAAAGATAATACCTCACTTTAAGTAAGCTTAAAGATATTATACTAGAAGCTTATATATTATATAATATAATATTAAGTATAATAACTTTATAAACTATATATTACTATAGAGCTATATTAAAAAGTATATTAATATAATCTTAATATAAGAACCTTATATTAATAAAAAAAAGGGAAAGCTATTCCTTATAAACTACCTCTTTTATAAAGTATTCTACTTTATTAATATATAAAGATATTATAATTTAAATATTATTCCTTAAGTAATTATATATATTAGGAAAAGCTTAAAAGCTATTTAAACTTAGCTTTATAAAACTTATAACCTTATTTAGGTATAAATTTAAAGTATAATTATTCTAAATATATATAAACTTAGTATAATAAATAATAATATTACTATTTATATTTTTTAATACTTTATCTCCCCTTACGTTTTTATTAGTAGTAATTAGAATACTATAAACTTTTCTTAAGCCTCTAATATAAGAATTACTAATAGTAGTTTAAAAATTAAAACCTAAGTAAACTAAAATAATCTTTCTTTTCTAAATAAACTTAAAGTACTAATATATAATACTAATTATACTATAGATCTATTTTAATTTAATATTCTACTTACTTTAATAGAGATAAATCTTATTTTTTATTTTAAAGTAGATTATAAAGCTATTCTAACCTATATCTTTATCCTTTTAACTTTAGAATTAAGCCTTCTAATTTAAATATAAATACTAAATAGTAAACTTAAGTAATTTATTACTTTCTATAAATAGAACCCTCTTTTTATTATTACTCTAAATATAATATTAGTATAATATAATACTACTACTAAATCTATCCTCTTTTACTTTTTATAAGTAATAGATATTATAATTTATTTACTTTAATATACTTTAAGCTTAGCTATCTTAGCTTAGTAGTTACTTAAATACTAAGATACTAAATAAAAATTATATAAAGCTTAATATACTTAATCTTTAAGCTATAAACTATACTTATACTTCTTCTACCCCTTCTATAAAAGAGAAAAGCTTATTAATATAGAACTTTAATAAGCTATTTATACCTATAAGATAGCTTAGCGCTATAATAAAGTAGACTATATAATAAATATCTTTAATCTTTACTATATAATAAAATAATACTAAATAAAGCCTAACTTCTATCTATTACTCCTAAAAATTAGAAATAAAATAATTAAATCTTTTACTATAAAGATATAAGTTTTTAAAAAAGCTTTATTTAAATATTTCTTAGCTATAGATAATATTTAAGACCTAAATAGTATTTATATCCCCCCTTACTTTAATATCTTATAAGATACCTTTATCTCCCCTACCTAAATAGCTATTATAATATTTATAATAAATATTATACCTAAAGTTAATAGTATTACTATTTATATATTTTAAACTACTTAGCTAGCTATAACTAAGTCTATTTAAGCTCTCTTCTAAGCTTATTTAACTTCTAAGTATTACTTAAAGATTTTTAAAAAAGCTAAAGTAATCTTTATACTTAAAAAGGAGAAACTTTTAACTAAAATTACTTTATACTATTTTATATCTTTATTCTTTTACTTTAGAAAAAGCTTTAAACGCTTATTTACTTAGTATACTATTTATATAGTATTACTAGCTTAAATTATTAATATTTAATATTTTAAAGCCCTCTTTAAGTATAATATAATTAATTTTACTACTTATATAACTTATAAAATTAAAGCTACCTTTAAAGCTAATTTAGTTATTTCTTTTACTATACTTAATGCTAAGAGCACTTTTAATATTATCCTCTATAACTACTTCCTTATTAAATTATAGAAGTAAGGATAACTAAAACCTTTTATCTATTATATTAAGTTATTTATAACTAAATATTAAGCTTAAATTTATATTAAAAGTACTATCTTAAATCTCTTCTTTTTTTATTATAAGCTCCTTTAAAGCTCTTCTACTTCTTCTATTCTATATTTACTCTATCTTATAAAGCTTCTATTATAAAACTTTAACTTTTACTTTAAGTATATTAATAATATTTTAATATAGATTAAGTCCTCTTTTATAGAGGAAAATATTAAGCTACTTATAACTAATATTACTTATATTTTATACTAAAGTACTAAAAATAAGGTTTTCTTTAAGCTAAAGAAGAGTAAAGCTATCTATATTTTATAAAAATATAAGCTAATAAACCTTCTAATTAAGGCTAATAGCTTAATAATAACGCTTAAAAATATTATAAAGTAGCTTAAAGTTACTTTTAACTATAAGTTTACTTTTATATTATATATTTAGATTTAAGCTAATATTACTCTAAAATATACTAAATTCTTTTATAGCTTTAAGGTAGTATATAGAGGTTTCCCTCCTACTTTTATATATAAAGCTATCTCTTTAATTATTATTCTTACTACTACTTATAGTATAAAAGCTTAGTTTTCTAGCTTTTAGAAACCTAATTATATTCCTACTTAGTAGTATTTTAGTACTACTTTAATTAAATTATTCTACTCTATAAATTAGAAAAAGTATCTTTAGTTTATTAATAAAGCGATTTATATTAATATCTAAGGAGTTCTACTTATATAATATATTACTCCTACTACTATATTATACTATAAATCTAAAATCTCCTCTATAGATATTATACTTAAAGCTTACTAGTTTTACTTTATTATAAAACTTAAGTATTTTAACCCTTATTACTTATTAGTTTAATACTTTTATATCTATTTATTAAACCTCTATTATAAGCTTATATAACTATAATATATTACTATAATACTTTCTTACTACTCTTACTTAATTTTAGTACTTTTATAACTTCTAAGCTTTTCTTATTTTCTAAAAAAGATAACTACTATTAAATTTAAAACTTAATTTAAAGATATACTTAAAAATAATATTATTACTTATATTAATAGATTTAAACTTAAGTTTAAAGAAGTTAGCTATAGCTATATTATATTCTTAAGTAAAAAAAAAGAAACAAAAAAAGCTAAGATACTTCTTATATAAAGCTTTTAGTATTTTAGCTTTATTAAAGTTTTTAATATTAAAGCTAAAGCTATAAACCTTAAGCTTTATATAGCTATATACTTATAGAGTTTAATAAGTATAGTTTATATTTATATTAATAACCTTAATATTATTAACACTTTAGAAAGATATAGTAATATATTTTTATCTTTATAAGTAACTATTCTTTAAGCTAGAGAGTATATTACTTTAATAACCTCTTCTATTTTTATATATTAAGTTCTTAGTTATAAAGATATTCTTAGAAATAAGTTAGTAGATATACTTATAAAATAAGAAGTTTTAATAGCTTTTTTTAACTTTATCTTATTAGCTATTATAGCTACTATAAAGTATCTAATATAAAAGAAAATTACTAAATATTACTAAGAATAATAATATATAAGTAAAAAACCTTAATATTATATTTATAATAACCTTTAGCTAGTATTTTAATACTTTCTAAAGCTAAAACTTTTATAAAAACTTTTATACTACCTAATTACTACTTATTTAAAGTATAGTAATTTTAAGATATACTATAAGTATTTTATTTAGAAGTAATAAAATACTTAGAGATATAAATATAAAAAGTAGAAATCCTCTATATATATAGTATTCTATTATTTAACTTACTTAAAGAAACTTTAGTAGCTTTAGCTACTAATTAATAATAAGCTAGAACTATTTCTATTTAAGAACTTTAAGTATTACTAAAGATCTATAATTAGTTATTTAGAGTAGTTTAAGAAGTTTAAAGAAATTATAAGTTTCTTTAGTAATTAAAACTACTAAATAATCTATTTATATAGATTTTATAGTTAATAACCCTCTTAAACTTTATTATATTTTATTCTATTTTAATTTTTTAGTTTAAATAATTTAAATTACTATAAGAAAATATAAAAATTAATTTACTAATTTTTCTAAAAAAATCTTAGTTTTTTTAATAAAATATAGTAAACTATAAGTAATTTTACTTCTTTAGAAGTTTATAAGTAGCTTAAGCCCTAACTTTAACTACTAATTAGAAGTTTTTTATTTAGATTTTATAATAATACTAATTTTAATATAGTAAAACTTAAACCTCTATAGTATTAGCTTTAGCTAAATAATATAAACTAGAAATAGAGGATATTTATATTATTTTTTAGTAGTAAAAAGTAGTTTCTAAGCTTAGAAATATTATATATAAGAAGTAATTAACTAGAGGATATTTAATTTAAAGAGTAAGAATAGTATATAGTAGATTTATAGAAATATAGGCTTACTTTATACGACGTATACCCTAAGGAGCAATCTGAGCTTAGCTCTAACGTCGAAAAATAGAATAACAACAACAACAACAACAACTCTCATGGTTGCGCCATGATCTTTGGCGGTTTTGGTCTGAGTCTGTGTTATTCAATGTGTCAAATTTATAAGTCAGATTTCAGAAGAAATGGAGCTGTACCTGCTGCTTTGCGTTCATACGCGCCAGCATCCTCGCCCATTTATCTAGTGCCATGGCGTTGGTGTTGTACTTGGGCTTATTGCCTGAACGACTTCAAGACAGTTTGTGCGGTTGTGTCCGCGAGCTGCAGCGTGATTCTGAAAATGTCTAGGAGGCTGTAGTTAACATCTCCCGCTTTCACAAGGGGAGATCAGCCAGGGCATGCTTTTCCCTCGGACTGACCAAATTGCAATGATAGATGGTGAGAAGTGACACGCTGTCAGAAATGGCACCCGACTGAAGAATGAAGATAAGGAGGGACGAGGAGCAGGCGAAGAGATCAGAGTATACCCATCGCGTGCATTCCACATTTTCGCTGAAGAAGCAAACGGACAGGACTCGCTGCTTGCCAGCAGGGGTGGTTTTTCTCTGGTATTTTTTCTACCCAATACATCTGGCCTGACATAAGGTCAGTGCCTCAGATGATCCTCTTTATTTGCAGCATGGTGGGACTAGAACAGGCTTCATTCAATCCGCAACGCTCACATGTCATTCCCAACAAAAGACTTGTTAGTCTTACCTGCCCTCTGGTCAATGCCTTATTCATTCTGCCTGACTTTTGACACCTCATTATATCCGGCAAGGAATGTGGCGGCCTTGTTCATCTCCGCTGGAAGCACTTGTCTTTTTTCTTCCCTGGGAGCTCGTCACTTTGCGTCTTTCTTAGCTAGACCCCAAACCTCACCCTCTGTTCCCATCAGACACATCTAGCATTCCCACCGCCGTCTTTCGATACCATACATACACAGTAGGAATTGTTTGTCCCTCACCTCCCGTCTCTCTTGTACAGTCCAAGGCGCAGTTTGACGGCAGCAAGCTCTACTCGCCGCTTTCCGCAGCAGACAACTCCTCCAATTTTACAATTACCTCCAGTCTCCAAAGAAGTTCAAGGAGACCAAGGATGTCGGGGATTTCATCAGCCCTCTTGTCGAAAATATAACCCTCTTAGCGCAGGTGACAGCAGGATAGGAGAGCGAGGTGCCGTGGCAATCTTCGGAGCGCCTTAACCAACGCAGGTAGCTCAAGGGGCAGCTGACTTCATACTTTAACATTTGGCGATACTCCTACTTAACCGCAGAATGATTCTAACCCCGCATACGAGATTCTAGATGCCCGCGAAGTAGACAAGCTCATATCTGAAGTCAAGAGCTTCGTCATAAGTGAAAACGAGGAAGGCGTTCACGCAAGCAGCCCAAGGGTGTTTGACGACGCGAAAGCCGCTCAAGAGCCTCCACCCCTTTCACGCCGTTTGATGTTGAAAATGGTTCTCAAGTCGATACGGAGAGCGTCCAAAGTAACATCGTTCAGCCACTGAAGCTACACTGACGCCCACAGTTGCTTCAATCTCAGGCTCATCCTCATCCCCAGGCACCAACACGTGAAACAGACGTCGCAACTCTGTTCCCTCAACAACGACTCCCAGCCCCACCCCCCCCCCCCCCCCCCCCCCCCCCCCCGTCAAGCAAGACTTCATTATCAGTTCGCCACCATCGCCTCCGCGTTTTCCGAATTGGCATTATGCATTTGCGTAAGCGCGCTCCTTTTATACCTGCGCCAAACGATGGGTCGAACGTGACATGGCAGCAGAGAAGGCATCCAGCGCGCTTGACAGGGCCAATGCAAGCTTCAGCGGCGAGATGCGCGACAATTCGCACAAATAATGAGACAGCTATTGCGCTACAGCACTGAAAGTATCTTTAGTCGTCAGTGCAGTATCAAGCATCATACAATTGCTTATTATGAGAACAGAAACTAGTTCAATTGGTTTCGTTGCGTTTTCGATGCCATCTTGAGTTGCTGCTCGCCTCGAGACTCCCGTAAATATAGCAGGCTTTGTGACGACAGCCGGCAGAAACCCCGAGTTCCCAGAAATACCAAGCGAGAGGCAGCAAAATATAGTCTCTAGGGAGAGAAGTCTTTGCAAAATGGCTCGTCGTGGTCATCTTGAAGCGACAAACAAGCCGCAAGCTAGGTGTGTTCCTGCTAATATCCCCATCGAATAACAGTGCTTTCGGGACAACGATTAAAAAAGGCTTAAATCGTTCATTCCAACTTGAATATCTTCGACCTGTGGACTCATAATGAGTATATGAACTCTTGACGAATGAATTCTTACTCCCTAACTTAATGCAAGTAGCTACAGTAATTCTTTCTAGAGGTGGGTATGATAGCGGGCGCAGCTCGTCAGCAACAAATCACATGCATCAGCGCAGCCAACCATAGACATCAGGAGACTCTTGTCAGACTAAGAATCTCAGCGCCCTATGTGGATAGCGTAGGGACTGCCGCGTATGCATCGCACCCAAGATTTCATGCTCTCGCATCATTGATCCCTCCAACTTCATGTCACAAACCCATTTTCCTCACTTTGCGGATGCTAATGACTTGACTTCGGCGCGAACTCGGTGGCTCGCCGACAGGGCTTTGCGGCCAAGAAGGTATATGCCTACCTCAAGGCAAACCATTTTTTGTCTCAAAGCCCCGTTGAACGATTGCAGCGGCATTTGCCTCGCATTCCTCGGTGCCTTTGAAAGCTTCGTCTCATTTATAGTAATAAGCGGTAATTGATTCTCTTCAGAAGACGCAGGTGGCAAGCGTTCTGGAAAATGGTTGCCGAAAATGCTGCTTCAAAACACGCAAAGTTGGATTCACCGGACGAAAGGTGAGACAGGGGCCTTTTCTTTTGCGAAGAGAGGGTAATTTACATCGTTGAGGTTAATCTCAATGCAACCCCAAATAGTTCAAACAGGCTGTGATCAGAGGGTTCATGAAATTTTTAAACTTCGGTCGCTACACTGTTGGCGTGAAGTTGCGAAGGCTTAATAGATGCACTACCATCCACGACGGAGGCCAAATATCACGAGGGTCTTAGGCAACGATCACCGTCCACTTCAAGGCAGTAAATCCCGCAAATATTTTTTCCTGTTAAGCCCAGAATTGCATAAGTCTACGGATGGAGATTAGATGGCTAACGAGAGATGCAGAGCGTATGATACTGGCCAATGACCTCCAAGTTATGGCAGACTAAATAAGGCGTCGACATGATTCCCTCAAGAGCACCCCGTGAGCGGTCAAAGTACGGTACGATGTATCTAAATCAACCGACGATGCAACGAGCATTTATTATTTCAACCGAAAGAGGTGGCTCTGATGGCGGCGAGGCGCCACCCAGCATCAATCGCGACGGCATCGTTGCTCGTCCGTGAGAATAGGAGGATCGAGTGCGGCTGCCGTAGCGACGACTCACTATGCGAAATAAAACGAGTCGCTCACAGAATGGCGCCGTAGTTGCTATAATCGGGACATGGAACAAGTTGGGGAGAGACTGATACTGACCGAGACGAAGATTAGGTCGGTCCAAGCTTTGCAGAT
Organism: Colletotrichum siamense; assembly: GCF_013390195.1. Lineage (NCBI taxonomy): Eukaryota > Fungi > Ascomycota > Sordariomycetes > Glomerellales > Glomerellaceae > Colletotrichum > Colletotrichum siamense. The sequence goes on along the minus strand of NW_023501024.1, from coordinate 314,823 downwards.
GCGATGACAGCGAGTTGACACTCAGAACCTGAAAAGACTTTCACCTCCTGTTTGCCCTTGCGCAGTCGCGACATAAAATTGACCTCCTCAACAGATCCCTCAGGACTTAAATCGTTGCGCCCTAGACTAAAGCCTGAAGCTCCAGCATAAAGGGACGCTTAGAAGTTCTGTGCCGTACCATATGTCTTTAACTCCGTGTGGCATTCAATCCTAGTCGTGATGATGCCAGTGCCTCTTCCCGTTCAGGGCGGGACCTTTTGAGTCGAAAATTTTACTGGCCGAGCTTTTTACAGGTCGAATTTTCACAAGTCGAGTTTCCATAGGTCGAGTTTCCATAGGTCGAGTTTCCATAGGTCGAGTTTCCATAGGTCGAGTTTCCATAGGTCGAGCTTTCAGTAGAGTGCACTTCTTTTAGAGGTCGGACTTTTTACAGGGTATATCTTCTGTTAAATATTCTTAGTTAGAGAAGACAAAAGGATGAAACTACAGACGCTGCTTGACTCCAATGTAAACTAAATTTTTAGATGATTCGCTGCGTATGGTATGTGTCAGGCCGTTCTCCTATGGCCTTTCGAATTTGCCCTGTGTGCTCCGTTATCAGCTGCAGCTCGAATTCTAGTAAGCATCCATGCCTGGACTTCGATAGCACGGCGCCCGAACCCGCCGAGAGACATCCGCAGGTCTTCATTAGAAGGGCGGCACGATTCTGAGTGGTACGAGGGATGAATGTACTGAAGGCTGCAACAAGGGTTCATTTCCTGCGCTTGTTCTAATTTCTTCTGTGCTTGATTTTAAGTGCCGAATGTTGCTATCGTCCGCGTTTGCTTTAGGAACACGTGTGTTTTTGCTGCCTGTCCATTTTCAAAGGTAGATTTGATCTAATGCGTAAGTCAATTCCGCACCATTTCTTCTCTAATCTGAAGCTTCTAAAACGGAGAAGGTATGGGAACGTTTGCGAAGTGGTACCCGCGAGGAGACAAGGCTCCTCTGAATTTACTCAGGGGTGTTCCAAATTGCTTTGAAGTCAGCAAATACGGAGAGAATGAGATGCATCTAGGCAGGTGATAATTTGCAAACGTCAGCAGGCGGACTAGATGGATGTTGGGTAATTCCCAGGATGATGAGTAACAGACGTGCAAACGGAGGGATCCCGTCGGGACGGCATTCGGGCCTCGGGCTCGGAGCCGAGCTGCCATGACGTAGCGTTCTGGCAGAAAAAAAGCCAGAACACTACGTCACTGGGCTCCCGCCTGACCGTCAAGGTGCAAGTGCATTATTACGTAATGCGCGATCAACATGCACAGACAGTGAACGTCGGTCTTACTGGTAGTGAAGCGCCACAGATGACATAAGGCAGCGCCCCGCGTGGCGTCCGCCGTCCCAAGTCTCCGCTAACTGGATGCCACCGTCACCAGCTATGATGACTATCTATCATCACCACCCAATGTCCACGCAAAGCAAACGAATCCGTTGCGTGCGTCCTGGCCCCGCTGATTGTTCTTGATGCGCGTCCGTTTGTAGGTTGGTCGCCCCTTCTGCGGCTTCTTGCTCTGTCTTCTAACCGCGTCCAAGCTGCAGCAACAGCGCCCCAGAAGCCCCTCTGACTCGGCCCCACTCCTCGAGATGTCCACTCGGTCGAGCTACGCTTCCACAAGTCATGACGGCTGCGCAGCTGGCGTTGATGATCGCCTCCTTCGTTCTCTGCCCGGCATCGGCGAGACAACATCAAAGAGAATATGACGATGGCGAGAGTGAGGACGACTTCGAAGACTTCGACGACTTCGACGACTTCGACGACTTCGACGACTTCGACGACTTCGACAAGCGCGACCTCCATACCAACCAACAATTGGCTCGATTGGGTCTCTAACGAAGACCGCGACGTTAGCGATGCCAACGACTACGACCATCTGACAACAGTTACCTACTCAAGGACTAAGGATGGCGGCGACGACACCTCGCAGCACCCATCAGACGTAATTGCTCCTCCCGAACCGATCGATCTGACGCTCATGTCGGTATCCTCGACGACCCGCGCCGGGAGATAGCGAGTGCGCACGCCGCCACCCACGCCATTCAGCGGCGTCGGGAGCTCTCGCCAGAGATCATCGCCGACATTAGGTATGCATTCCCGGCTGACGTCGTCAAGTCCTGCAACACTGTACACGCGGACCTCATCATGGCCACGCGGCTCATCAAGGACCTGCAGCTGGGCTACACTGCCCGCATACTTGAAAGCCTGTGGGGGACCGTCGCCGCCTCTTGGGCTGCGCTGGCAGACGCCAGCGTCCCTGCGTCCCATTCCATCGCGGCAGAAGGAGACCGCAGCTGCAACAAGTCTACCGACAGGATCACTCGCGTGGTGCTCGGCGCCGTTTCGTCCTTCGAAGAAGAGCCCGTCAAGTCAGCCGACACGACCACGCGCTTGCTGGAGTACCTCGACGCTGCCAGGCACATCGAGCAGCAGATCCCTACCCTTCCTCGCGAGGATTCGCATCCTCCCGGGCATGTCCGAAGCCATGTGAGTTCCCTGTCCCTCGCGCGCTACCCCGTCCAATCCTGACATGTTCTATTGCAGTGTCGGACACATCAAAGCCAGACCAATTGTCGACCACCTACTTCTTCCCGCGACGCGACGACTTGCTCGAACTACTCTGTGACGCCATCACACACTCCCGCGCCGGCGACGAGCTTTATGCGTTCCGTGACACCACACCAAGCTTGTCGGGCGGGCAATTGGGACGGCCCCGTCTCCGTCTTTCAGCAGTCGGGCAGCCACATCAGCTTCTCTGGTGCTGTACACCTGGAGACCACAGCGCGACACATCCACGTACCGCTGCATGGCGAGCACCACTTCGTGACCATTGCTCGCCTCCATGGCCTGGACGATGACATTCTCGAGACGATTGAGACATTGATTGACTTTTTGAGCAAGTTCCACCAAGGAGAGCCCGCAATCGTCGTGTCGCAGGACGGAGGGGCGGCGTGGAAGACAAGCCCTCCGACGAGTCGGAGTATGACGATGGGGGCACGCGCAACAGGGCTTGGTAGAGGATTCTAGGTGGAAAGCAGCGGCCGAGAGAAGGCTCATGGGGGCAAGATGACGCGAGATCCCACTTGGCTTCCAGTACTATACCTGCACAGTAGGTTAGCTGCTGGTAGAATTTGATTATCAACAGCTCATCACCTACACAAGTCCTGGCGCGAAGCTGTGCCGCGACCATTCATGCCCATAACATTACAGAAGCTCCTGCTTTAGACGAGACTACCACAGAACACCATCACAGCGTGACGGCGACCGGCGAGTCAAACCCAGCAGGACACAGTCAACACGAGCACGCTTCCGTCTCCCATCTTCAAGGGACGCGCCAATCGCCACAAGAACAATGACCAACGCCAGGGACATGGAGAACGCGAGAGACCCAGCCCTCCTCCATCCCTACTCGTCACCAAACATTACCACAGAGAGCTCGTCAAGCCAATCCATCTCCTCATCCCGCTCGCGCTCCCGTCGGCGGCTGTACTATAGCAGCAGATCATCATACTGTGCGCGCCCCGGGGCAGGCGATGGCGGGTTACAATGAGGCTGCCGGAGACGCTTGGTAATCGCAGCCCGCTGCTGGAGACATGGACACGAGCGAGTCCTCCAAAGACGACTGGCCCTCCAATAACCGAGACAAAACCGAGGCAAGACCGTCAGTCGACGAGCGGATGCATGCGCGGCGTTTGCGTGCTCGCTGCGGAAGGCCGTCGATGCTGATCGAATGCTGGAGAGGCTATCGGGAACGCTTGGTCACTGCAACTCGGTGCCGGAAATATGGACATGAGCGAGGCCAACGGCTCCGAAAGCTCACCCCACTGGCGAAATTCCATATGGACATCAGGCCACTGACAGCTGAGCACCGGACCCTGCGGCTGTTGCGGCTGCGGCTCCGCGTCGCGCGTGTCCGACTCAGCCCATGGACCGTTCCTCAGGATGTCGATGTGGAGGCCGTGGACGAACGACGTGTCCGGCGTGACAAGCGGTCGTCGATGCTGCGGGGAGCGATGCTACAGGGGACCGCCGACCGAGGCGCTTACGGGTGCGAGGCGAGCTGCGCGGACGATTCGTCGGTAAGCTGCACCTGATTCCTGGTCGGAAAGGCTAGGGGGATGAGAAACGTACCGAGACTGCACCTTGTCAGTCGACGCGAGGATCTGGACTAGAACAAGGTGGTTCGGAGCCGCTGCGTGGGTGTCTGGGGGATCCAGGTCCTCAATATCCAGGCCCTCCAGAAGGCGCACAAGGCCGGCCGGGAGATCGCTGCTGAGGCTCGCAGTCAGGCGATGGCGCGCGGTGCGGGCGGAGGATGCAGTGCCCTCGTTGCGTATCTCCCAGTGGTTCCTCATCCCGCAGTGCCCCCTGAGCCAGACGGCGAACGCGTAAGGCTTCCACGGCCACATCTCACAGGTTCAGCGCCGGTCAATAATGAGACTCTGCGAACGGCTATTTGGAACATGGCCGGTATCGGGTCCTTGAACCGTTTGTATATCGAGTATACGAAGGCTGGGCTATGGTCGAGGTCGCCGTCTCGGAGGAGGCGGGAGAAAACGTCGGGCTCGTGATGGGGCTGCTCCAAGAAAGCAGTAGGGTTGTGGAGGCGGACCGGGCCGCTGAGGATGGCGGCCTTTATGTCGACGCAGAAAGGGATGCCCCGGCGCTTCTCCTTCTTAGAGCGAGTGAATTCCTCGATGGGAAGCTGGCGATTTGTCTGCGGGGATGTTTGTTAAGCACCTGCGGTGTTGGTGATGCGAAAGGGATGCTTCACTGTCGACAAGTTTAGGAAACATCTGATGGCGCACGGCGAGACTGCGTTTTGTCGCAGACAAGAAGTTTGGGAAAACCGAGACTAAGAACCGAGACGAAGAACCGAGACGAAGCAGAGGACCGTGACGGGACGAAGAGACGGCGAATAGGGAGCAAGACTTGTCGAGCTACGTCCTTTACGACGGACGAGGTTGCCGAGCAGCCGACATGGTCCTTCAGCATTTCCTGCGGCGATTCTAAATCTCGAGCGAATCTTTGACCGTTCAAAGGCGGGGCCAGAAAGACGGCGAACGCCTCTGAGACATCAAATAGAGAATGGGACGGCATCAGGGCGAAGATGATTCTGCCGCGAAGTCGGTGGGCGGGAAGGTCTCACTCTCCGAGACCACCAGCACGTCCGGCCCGCTGAAGAAGTGTTGTCACCACGGATGCCCTCTTCCAGAGTCGTATCATGTCTCGATACCAGCCTCCAATCCGACCTTTCTTTCCCTTGCAAATCGTGATCAGGTGGTAGCTACAAGTGCACCTACACGGCGACCACCTACATTCCACATGCTTTAAGAGCCTTCTGGCCAAAATAAAGCCAGCTCACATAAAGGACACATCGACTAAACTGTGCGTCGCTGCAAACATCCCTGACGTATCTTAGGCCTTGCCTATGAGCCGGAGTAAATCGCCGACACTGATTCTCTTAGAGACGGTGACCAGCATCTCCCTCACTATTGCGTTCAGCGCGGGATGGTGAAGGCCATCAGAGCTCCGCGATGCATGCTCTACCTTCTCCAGCCATTGAAACATCATGTCCCAAGCCGCGTTTCCAGGCCCCCCTTTCCGTACATCCGCAATCATCCAGTTCAGACCGCGTTGCCGATCCGGAAGAGGAATTTTCCCGAGGACAAACAGCATCACAACCCCCAAAGCGAAGACGTCGCCCGGAGCTCCCCTCCTTCCATGCAAAGCATACTCAGGCGGGATATACCACGGGGAGCCACCGACGTGCACGGCAGTGTCCTTCAACTCGGATGAGAGGCCAAAGTCGATGAGAACGGCGCCACGACTGGGTTTGAAGAGAATGTTCGCCGGCTTGATGTCGTTGTGCACTATGCCCTGACCGTGGACGTAGGCGACTGCGGCGGACATGTCGCCCAGGATCTGCGCGGCTTCGTCCACGTTCAAGGTGCAGCTTCCGCACTGCGAGCGATAAGAGGCCAGATTCGGCGCCTCGACATGCTCTATGTACAGGGATAGAAACCTGGCGTCGGCACAGTGGAGGCGTATGATGGCTACCTACGTACCAAAGTTACCAATCTACTCACACCTCATGTTGTCAATGGGGAAACCCGCAAGGCACCCGGCTCACTCACGTGCTCGGACAGCTTGGAATGGTTCTTGAACTCCTTCAGCCACATCTCTGATGTACGGGCGATCTTGGAGGCGGACTCGTCCGGCACGCCTGTTGTTACAGGATGCGATGGCGTTCGCAGTACTTTCACGACGGTCGGGCCAGGAATGCGTGTATGTTCCGCTTTAAAAACCAGCGAGTTCCTTGCGAACATGATATTTTCGCCGTACGTTATAGCGTAGTCGCCCTGGCTGCTGGTTATCTTGGCTCTCGCGCCAGGTCGGAGATGCTCCAGAGGATGACCAACACTGGCGGTGACCTGCTGCGATTCCAGTGTTGCTCGTAACATTGCAGCAGAACCTGTATCGTCCGGGATGGGGACTGACTCAAAGAGAACGGCGGCGGCGCTGGCCTGAGGCCGAGGTTCCCGCCCATCTACCGTCACTTTCTTTACTGGAACTTCTGGCTGGGATGCCTCCAGTGTTCTTTTCAAATTTCGTCGACCATGAGTCTCTGTTGCGTTATCTGTGATGGTGAAGCACTCGCGCGGATAGATAGAAAGTCCTATGATCTGCAGGTCTTCTCCTTGTGTAAAAACACCCCATGTTCCAGGGTGCAGGAAACAAGGTGTGCTCGGAAGGATCTCGATCATCATTTTTTCAACGACCGAATTTTCATCATCGTCCGCAAGCCTCCGCAGCGTGATAGAGTCTCTTTGCTGGTTAACGAATACCATGCGGTCTCCACTAGGATCGCAATACACGCCGAGGTCAAGCGCTTCACCAACGGTCATCATACGAGGGTTGTCGAACCGTTTAGAGGCAGAGTCAGCCAGGATACGAAAGCCTATTTCGTGCTCTGACTGCGTGATCGCGAGAGTGCTGACCGCAGGCCCGCCGGGCTCCGAGTCTGCGGTGGCGTCAAGGCGGACGGATCTCCGAAGAACAGCACTGGAGCTGCTCCGAGGAGTAACCTTGACATGCAGAGGCTTTTCTGGACAGGCGTGGAGCACGATTCTGATGTGTGCCTGCTGGTGAGGGTCATGCGGAGTGTTGTCGTCCAGATTTTGCGCCACGGATCCGAGACGCTTAACGATCTCGGCCGACGTGAACGCATTGGTATCCCCTGAGGAAACCGGATGAGAATTTGAACCTGCATTGTCCTGTGCCCTGAGCAGGCCTTGGGCAAGCTCGCTCGAGGTGAACGGATTCGTAGTCGTGTCTGAGAGCGGGGGTTCCTCGCGCGGTTCATCCATGGTGTTGTGTTCAGTGTTTAGCGTTCTTCCATGCAGCCCGTGATCAGGTTGGCACAGGTGTGGAGACAAGAAAGTGGTCATCTCAGTTAGGCGTGAGGGGGTATGCAGGGGTTTTTATTCCTCAGGTATCATGCTAAGTAGGATGAGGAGATGTCTTGACTTTTCATTCGTAAATACACATTTTCAGGGCACTCTTTGATATCTCTAGATGGGAACCTTTTAATTCGTGAGATAACATCTAGGACTAGCGGTGACCGTAGCGAGGTATCATCCATAATTCCATCTAATAATAAGGTGGATGACAATAAGAGGGCATAGATGCATGTACCGCTTTATCATGTACCCATATGCAATCTGCTAATGCGGTAGATGCATACCGTCTTAGGGAAAAAGTGGTCCGAGCTTGGGACCTTGTGGGCCAGCTGAGTCAAGCCCGGACTAATGCTGGCGCGTCCTCCGGGTGGGGCCAAGTGTTCCATTCAATTGGCTGCATGGACTCGGGCTCGGCGGCTAGCTTTCGTACCATTGCGATGCTTGACGTGAGCCTCAACTCCGACAGCATTCAGCAACGAGCCTCGACATCGCATCGCTGAAATGAATGCGTCGCTCCCGAACCCCGACTACGCGACCGAGACCGAATTTCGGTGGCCTTGGTGGAAGTTCCGTCTTCCTCCCGATGCGCTCTTTACTTCGCTACACGACCGCTTCAACACACGGCCGACCGCCATCCAAGACCCCAGCGCATTCCATCGCGATGTCGTCAACTGCGCCGACGAGTCAGCCACCGCCGAGGAGTTCTACGATAACCTCTCCGCGCGCAGAGACCAGAGAATAAGAGAGATCAGCGACGCATGGGAGGAGACCAGCTGCCTGCTTGGAGGAACGCCGGCCTTGTGGTCGCACTGCTACGCAGCGGGCTACGAGCTCGACGGCCACGCAGGAAAGGACTGTTCGGCCCATCGATGGAGAGCGTTTGTGCAGTTCTGCAGGAATATGTCGTTTGATCGCATGGTCATGTTCTTCGACGAGTATGCCAGCGACGAGCGCAAACGCCAGCAGATGGAAAGAGAGGAGGCCCGGAAAACCCTGGAAAGGTTGTGCCCTCTTCCGCCGTGCACTTCCATGGCGGGCGATGAGGCGAAGGATTCAGACCCTCTCCACGACTCAGCGTCAGATTCCGAGCCAAACATCGCGGCAGAAGCCAACACAACCGTCATTGACGCCACGAACTTGGATCACCATCCAGACGTGGGGTCAATAGACCTGCCGTCGCCGCGATCCGTGTCGTCAAGTCCAGTCAACACCCAGAAGACGAGGAAACGGCGGAGAGGCAACGCGTACGCAGGTCACGAGGACGAAGACCAACTGGAAGGATCTTCCGCGAGGCGTCCGAAAAGAAGACGGGGACTTGCGGGCGCGGTGGACGAGGCGCAGAGCAGCAGTGTCAAGGGAACCAAGCCTGATTCTGTTGGCACTGGTACGCCAAAGCACTACAGCTCGGGCTCCAGGGACTTCTTACCCGTTTCCCCCGAATCCAGCCACGACGAGACTGAACCTCAGCCGCCCAAACACGCCGACCGATCCTTGCTGCCACCAGCGTCTCCGTCTACGTCTCATGACAGTAGGGGTGTCGTGGACCAACGGCTGACTACCGCGTCAACGGCAACTCCCAGCCAACACCAGCGGCATGTTCCCGCTAAGGAGACTTGAGACCGTTCATGAGCTGAGGCGCACCAGCTGCCGAATAGCTCCGAAGTCTTCAAAACCAGCCCAACCCGCTTTCAGCCTTCACCCAACCATCCCAATGCCGTCGACTCCTGCCCTCTGTTTGCGACCTGGGCGCGGGCCAAGATCGACCGCAGGCTGCTCCATCTCGCCCTCGAGGTCTCTTCCACGATTAATGGGAGACCACGGTGAAGACGAACCGCAACGAGGCATTGTGCAGGAACCGCGCCGCAGTTTACCTGACCTCCCGACTACCTCGATCTCTATCACTGGTTCAGACCGCTTGTTATCGCGTCGCGCCAGTGTTGGAAAGAGTTTACGAACGCCCTGGAAAACTGTCAGTTCTTGTCTCGTCTCGCCCCCCGTCATTGTTGGGCGCTCCCTCTCTTGTTTTGACCACAGTCTCTCCTTGTCGATCGCTACTTCCTTATTTTGCAAGCGCGTACTGACAGTCACAGTGGACTACGCCAGTACTCCGGCCAAGCAGCCAGCCAATATTGCCAACAAAAACCCCGATCCAAGCGTCCCCTCAGCGAGGCAAGCCGACCGACCGAACTCGATGCCCAGTAGGTCTTCAACAACACCGAGTACAAGCGTCGTCTCCTCCCCAGCTCAATGAGCCGACGGCGAATACCCCAGCCCAAGCCCGTATCTGACGAACTGCGATTCCTGCGTCAACCGGATTTCAGCTACTGAAGCTGGCCACCCGCACATGGGGTCAAGCACATCTCCAACGAATGCGAATATCATCGTTACCCCTCAGACAAACACGCCGGGCGACTGAATCGTTACCAAGAATGTCTTCGGCGAACAACCTGTTGGCGGCCTCGCAGAAGAAGGCACCGCAACTTCCCCGGCACCTTGTGTTGGCCTTCGAAACAGACCAAACCGGACGTTTGATTGAGAAAAATTGCTTGGGTGCTGTGGCGCTGGACATGACGCAATTCAACGCAACACCAGCGTACGAGGAGTTTGCTCACGGACAGACAGTTCTGGTTACCATGGCTCCTAAGGTCCCTTGTGAGGTGATGACAGCACTGTCGATTCAAGAAGCGAACATTTGACCCCTACAAAACGCACCCTGTTGTTGATTTTGGATGAGCTGCATCTGGAGCGATTCATTTCATCAAGACAGCAGTCCACGACCAGCACGAGTGCGCTGTCGCAGCCCACAGGCAAAGGAACCATGCGAATGCCAAGTTGCGCGACCTGGAGGAACAGCAGCCTGCTCTGTGGGAGGACTGGAGGAGATTGCCGACATTGAGTTGCCCACCCCCGCAACACCTAGCTGGCGCGTTGGAGGGCAATGTCCCAGCACGCCCGGAACGGCCAGTGCTGGGTGGCGGCCGGGAACCTTTCGCAAAGAATAATTACCTCTCTCAAAAAATAGCAAACGTCACGAAGACACCCGTCATTCGCTCCCGCAGCAACCAAAAACACCATGACCGCTGTGTTCCATCCTCAGCTCCCTCAAAACATGCCGGCCGCCGTGGCACTGTGGTCTTGCATCCTCCTACATCAGCAGATGCCGCCCAAATTGCTTGAATCTGCGTCCCGTCTAAATGAGACTTGAGAGAGATGTCTCTGGCACGCGCACGCCCGAATCCGCGAGCCCCCCCGCCAGTTCTCCTTGCTGGTTCCTCCTCTGCAGAATCTGCCCAGCGCATCGCCGCCTCCCTCGAGCCCATCCCATATATTCCAGTCTCCCGCGTGCCCCCCAGATGCATTACAGCTCCACCCGTCCAGCCCGCGCGAGACATCAGGGGCTCCTTCAGACCCTTCGCTTCCCTGCGACGGCGACGCTTCTAGCGTCCTGCCCCTTGCTGCTCGCTTGCCCCTCCAATCCTCCTCCTTCGACGTCCATGGCGATGACTCCTAGAAAAGTGGTGTTAAGAGCGACGGCAATCTCAGCGACCGCCGTGTCCATCTGCGAACCCGTGGAGAATCTCTCGAACTGTGCTATCACGCAGACTTTCATGCCTTTGCCGCTCTTGACGGCCGTCCTTTCTCGATGCATTTCGCCCCGCCCCCCGAGCCCATCCTCTTCCCAGTGCCGCCGACACTCGAGCCGCCGACACTCGAGCCGCCGTCACTCGAGCCGTCGATGCCGCTGTATTACATCCAGAAGACCCCGGACATGACAAGAGAGAGCGGCCCTGGGCCCAGCCCTTCGCGCCTGCTGAGAAGATACATGCGCTCGCCCTGTCTGTCCTCGTCTTCGCCGCCGTCTTCGCCGCCTTGGCTTCTTCGCTGCATCCCCCGTGCGCCCCCAAGCTGATCTGCTGACGCACGTCCCGGCGGATACCCCAACGGATATGCTAGATGTGCTCCGGCCAACGCAACCACCCGTCAAATCACCCCCCGCTGGCCAGCAGTATGCTGTCTCCTTTGCAACTGGTGCCCGTCCCATTGCCCTGCACCGTAAGATTGTGGCTCTTCAAGATTACCGCATGGCTTTGCAGCCGCCGCTCATCGACGCCCTTGTTCGCATACTTCGAAACAATCGTGCAAGATCCATGCCTCCACGTCACTGTCCACTTGACCCCGGCTGAGGAAGGCGATGCTGGTCACATAAGCGATGGAGTGTGTCATGTTGGATTGCTTTGTGAACACCTCTGTCTGTTCCGTAACGTTGTTGCAACGTGGATCGAAATGCGCACCTCGGCCGATTTCGACACCATCTCAAGCAAGCTGGCCTCTGCCGCGCGTCTGCTCAACATGTCGTCTGTTAACGACATCGGGAAGGTTTTTGGGGTTCCTCTCTTTGACGCTGACCGCGACCCTTTCGTCGCCGCCACCATGCGCTTTGCCCGCGAATCCGCCATGCCCACCTCGCGCCCCAATCGATGCTGGCACTTGCTTGCTTGCCCGACTTTACTCACACTGCCGCCAACGACACTTCAGCACGTTTTTCTTGGACTTGGCTACTGCTCGGTCTACTGACCGTTTTGAGACGCTCGGCAATGCGCCGCTCGATGGCAATGATACCCCGATTTTCCCCGATAATCAGCATTCCTTTCCAGAAGCCGACGAGGTGGTCTCCGCCAAACTGCCTGCCGAGGCTGCCGTGAGGCGCCATCTTGTTGAGATTGCCGTCTACATGTCTACCCTCGTCAGCCTTCTCGTGGAGAGATATGTTATTACGCCAGTGACGGATGCGACGTCTTCGGACCGATACGAACCAGGCGAAGTTGGAGAACAAGCTGAGCAACCGCCATCGCCTAAGAACCGCCGCTCTTAGCAATGGGCACGGATTTCTTCATGGCTCAGCTATTGAAATAAAGGACGTTCGGAGATGACGACGTCAGCCATTGCCAACGATGTGAATGACTTGCTGGCAACCCACAGCACCAACGTGATACTCATCATCCGTCTTGCGGGGCAGGCTGCCGCCAGCCTCGGTCGAGGATGTGTTCTATCGGCGGATGTGTTGAGGGATCTCGACAATCTGGACCGCGAGGCCCGGCCGGAAACCACCGAGGCATCCGTGAGAGCACCGGCATCCTTTGTCATGGACGCTGGAGCCACGATTATGGTTGAGCTGAAGCACGTAATCCACAGGATTGACGCGAGGATCGAAGCTGACTCCCTGTCCGAGCATCCGAGCTTGTGCGCGGGCTCATCAAGACGCGGCCTGCCGCTCGCGCAGCACAGCAAATAAAACCTAACCAACCGAGAAGGCAACGCTTCGAGCAAGACCAATCCCATGAGACCTCGGAACGGACGCGAAGCGGAGTTTCTGGAAGGGCTGAGGAACGGCGGCATGCTTGCCTGACCACGGGGCCTGTTCGACATGCTTCATGGGTTCCGAGAGGCGGTACAGGATGCTGCAGGGGATGGCGAAAATACGGGAGGTGTGGAGGGGTAAGGTTAGAGCGGGAATATTTTCACCTAGCAACTCGTTCACGCGCACTTAAAATCGAGGGTACCCCGCCACATCGCGGTTCATTAATTGTCGTCAGACGTCATTGAACGTAACTCGTCTCAAATGTGCACAAAGTGACTCATGCCAATGACAGATAGCCAACCCGCATCCCTCCCCTGTTCGGCCCCTTGGCCGAATGATTGACTCTTGGTAGGGAGCCCAGCATCACGCCTCCACGGCCGGGAGAACATTGCGGACCCTGTCCATTGCAGCTTTTCGCTCGAGCCGTGCGTTGTGATGCGCAACGGGGGCGCGATCGAGGGCTGACGCGCCTACCAAGGCGTACGCAGTTAGAAACAGAAGAGCCTGGACGGTCGACAGGACGAGTGACGCGAGGGTGCGCCATCGCGACTGGCGACCTGCCTGGTTCCTGAGGCTGGCGATGACCTCGCAGTAGGCGACGGTGTTTATGGTGCATCGGTTCTCAGAGAGAGCCCAGCGTAGAGATGATCCTCGATGGTTCGTGTCTGAAGACCACTGATGGCTCACATCAGGCGCGTCTCCAGGCGAGGGGAAGGACTTGCATCGCGGATGTGGTAGGGTTGTTTGGAGACGTGTTCTGCGCTGCTGGGTCTCACTGCCGGGAGTGCGCGCCGGTACTGAGGTTCAAGTTAGTGGAACTGCCCTTCCTGATCTGGACGGCGCGGCATCTATAAGTGGCTGCCCGCCAGCTTAGGGATCTCCACAGAGCCCCTTCCAGGTGCCACGCTTGCCAGACTGCCAGGCATGCAGCTTATGATTGCCAGCGACAAGAGAATGTTGTGGGCGAAGGTATGGGAAATATTCCCACCGAGTAAGGTGCAGGCCTGCTGAGCTCCAGCACACAATGTTCGCCGATGCACGAGGTGGGCAAGAACGTACTGTGTGCCGGCACATAATGTCTGCACTGGACCCAAACCTCTGGGCTGGCTTACATAAGTGACCTCCCCATGAACACATGTCCGTGCCCATGTATCTTTCGCTGACATTTAGGAGGGGCGCCAGCGTGAAATCCAGCCATTCGCGCCGAAATATTCACATCTTACACCACTTTCGCTGTCGGAAATTTCCAGAAAAATTAGAAGGAATGTGGCACCTCCCAAAGAACACATTCGTCTACTTTTCTGCGATTTCCAAGCTTGTTGCTCTGTGTCAACATCCAGGTACCGATGCACAATGATTTGATTGGTCGCTGCGAGCGACTGTGGATTTCGCGGCATCAGGCAGGCATACTGCGCCGTGCACGCACTGGCGCGCCTGCACTTTCCTCCTCTGTCGGCCGTTTGACGCATAAAATCGCCCACCTCAACCTCACCTCCACCTCGAAGTCGACCACCACCTCCTCCACAACGAACGGAATCACTCTCATTATGGAGTGATCTTCCACCATCCGTGACAGCGAGTCAGTAGTCAGCGTGGAGCAATGCCACAAACTCGAGCACAATCAAACGACCCGACGCTCGAAAGGCTAGTGACATCTCTCCGAAAGGTTATTAGCGAATCGCGCGAAAGAACCGCACAAGCCTTCGACGACCTTGTGAGCGCATTTCGAAAATACGACCAGAAATTACCCAAAAACAGACCCCGCAAACCCTTCGCGGTCTGGATCGAAACCAAACTCTGCGGCCAAGATCTCGATTCGGTTTTGTGGGCCAAATTCGGCACCCACTGGGCACACCTTGGGACCACCACGGGAGAGCAAACGTACCGAAAGACCGCAGCAACAAATCTCGGCGTTAGCAACCCTCTCAAACTGTATCTTTGGTTCGGCACTCGAGCCGTCGGCTCCCGAGATTGCTAGAAGGGTTTTGCAGCCGTCGGCACGTCTGTCGAAGCCTTGTTCAGCAAGTTAATCGAGAATCGAGAAAGGGACGAAAAAGCAAAGCATCAGCACTACCTGGTGCAGGAGATTCAGCCGCGCGAGATCATTCAAGCCAAGAAACAACGTGAGTGCCAACACACCCCGCTCGTGTTATTCCTTGTTGCTGACTTGCCCCAGTGTCCCAAGCGGCCCAAGCAACCCAAACGATGGCCGGCTCTTCGAAGAACGCTGGTAGCCAGCCTACCCAGAAGCCTACTCCTGTCCCCAAAACCAGAGCTATTCCCGAGGCGCTGAAGCAGACTTCCGATACGAACGATCAGCCACTTCCTAGTTCGATCTCCTCCAATGCAGCCGAGAAGAGGAATTCCGACGCCCAAGCTCCTTCCAAGGGAGGAGGCGATCCCGAGGATGAGGCCGCCGCATCTCTGCATAGTGTGGGAAGCCATGCTGGTCAGACAGTGCAGCGAAAAACCCTCCATGAAAGACCGTCGACAACACCAGCACGTGGTCATATCGCGGAAGACAGCGGACTTGGTGGTATGGACGATACTGGACATGATGGTATGGGCGGTTTCAACAGCAATGACGAGTCAGATGATGATGAGAGAGGATACGACGCCAGCAATGCGATGGGCAACCACCCCGTCGAAGATGATGACATATTTGCGGGGAAGGATGGCGTGGCATCTACCAAGGAGCCTGTTCCGGCGCAATCCGATGGATCGCTCGACAGCTCGTCCGAGTACAACGACTGCGAGACAATTGAGGAGCGTAGCGGACCCCTCGACAAGGAAAGTCAGCAAGCCCCGGGTGAAGAGACTGTCCAGAGCATTCTCAAAAGCGGGGCATCCTCCTACAAGCCAGGCGACCTCACCAAATCTAAGCAGACTCATGGAGAAAACCAGCAGGGTGTCGGCGACGTCAATGCCAGTTTGTCGGGGGACGCCCGCTTTGAAGCGTTTCGAACCTTCTTGAGGGAAGGCTACCATGCCGTCAAGACTGCAATGGATGTGGATGGGAGGCTCCATACAGAACAATTAGTTGCAACGAAAGCAGCAGCAGACGCAGACAAGGCCATGAACGGCATCACAGGAGACATAATGAGTCGTCTGGCGGCCATTCAGGCATCCGCATGCTCCGACACCCAGCTTTCCCTCGAGGCCTAGAAATCCCAAGAGAGACAGATGAATGTCGCAGCATCTCTCGAGAACAAAATGGTCGCTGAAGCGGGAAACAAACGCGCAGCAGTCGAGGAGATCAATAAATGGTCCGCCAAACGAGGAAAATTGCGGGACAGCATGGGAGCCTTCGAGGAGCACCGAGACAACAGCTCTCTACAGGCTCTCGTCGAGGAATGCAAGGACTCTGAAAACAGCTATTCGGATTAATCGGGGAGTGGGGAGTTATGAGTCTTTTGGTCGGGTTACTTTGGGCGGATACGGTATGCCACAGAGCATGGGATTGTCCCCGTGTGTAGAGCTTAGTTCGAGGGTAGATCTAGTGAATCATTTATCTGGTCGAGCTTCTCATGTCCCTTCTGTGGTGGTGTAGTGGTCCTTTCCTTGTATCTCAATGCTGGGACAATGGACCTAGAGGCTAGCGACTGGGACAAGATCTGTTAGTTGAGGCCACAGCACAGAGACTCGGGCGGAAGCAAACCCAAACGAGCACACCCTTATAAGAGCACGAACGTCCCGGCTGCGAGACCACCTGGCGATGCCATGATTAGTGGATGGAAGGCTTCAGGCATTTTCTTCAAGTTCAAGACGAAATGCAACATTATGTGTGACACACCTCAAGCCTTGTGACGATGCATCCCGAGAAGTACTACATATCCTTCAGGAGAGTGGGCTATAGTGCTAGATCATCTGCCACGTGTATGTTAGCCCGGGATCTAGCCGAGACGGCAGCGTATCGTCCACTCTGCCGTCAAATCCCCGTATTAGCAAGGATTGTCATCCAGGCGATCATCGTCTCGCGGACCACGCGCACGATGCCCGCTGTCTCGATCCGGGAATAGGTCCTGAACTTCTTCAGGCTGAATATCAAGCGAAGGCTAATGGTTAAGCAGCAGACGGCCGGGCTGAGGTAAAGGAAGAAGAGGATTAGATGAGAGTGCTCGAGGGCGCTGACGGCATTTTCGTATGCGAGCGGGTCCCTCGGCGTTGGCCTTTGCGGCGGTGAAGTCGGCGCCGAACATTGCGTGCATTTGAATGATTATGTGGTCGGAGCCGACGGTCTTTCACGATGAAGGCCGGGAAGTCGAGGATGTGATGTCGTCTGGAGTGGTGGACGCCTGGGTGGATGCGGCTGGCGGCGACCAGACATCAATCGAGAGCTTCAGAGGCGGAAGAAGAGTCACAAAGTCAACTAGGGAAACACAAGTAATACACTGCAGTTTCGCTTTCTTCCGTACCCATGACAAGTGGTGGGTAACATTTGCAAGAACGCAGGCAGGGACAAGCTCAAACAACTTGTTCAAGAGTAGAAGGCCATAAAATGACACTACTTCTTCCGCAGCATGACACGAAGCAAGAATGAGCCCACCCACCGACTGCATTTTGCTGATGTTGATGGTGATGGTGCGTTGTTCGCGAATGTCTGGATCGTTGGCGAAAAGCAGCTGTAACAGTGGGCGCATCGTCATTCTCTTATGCCGCCAGGAAAAAGCCAGAGAAGCCAGTTTTCAGATGCGTTGTGGTTCCGATCGTCGCCGAAGTCCGCCATCTCGGCCACCGTCAGTCTGACACGGCATCCGCTGCCAGCAATCTTGGCGTGCTAGCTGGTTTGACGACGAAAGACCAGGCGCACCACACATTGCAAAGGAATACTTCGTTCATGCCCGACACAGTTCCATATCTTGAAACACTGAGGCTTTGCGTACGCATGTGGCACTTGGAGCAGGTTCAGAGGTCTCTCGGCATGATAGAGGCGTCGACGGTGGGGACGGGGATGCATGGTACTCGGGCAGACGCGGTGGAATACTTCATGTGGAAGCACTCAAAATATCTCGGCGTGGTGATTCAGGTTTAATTGATACAGGGTGTTGCATTCCCGCGAAACATTTATCACAAACACGCAGTTGCTTGGCGGGAGGTCGTTAATGTGGAGAAGACTTGCGTTAGGAGACGATATGTTGCGAGACAAGGGGGAAGACTACTCGGTGCTGCTCAAATCCAACGTCGAGCGGGGATGCCTGGCGGGCGTCAGCAGCAGCAATGGAAGTCTGGGCTTTGCCATGGTCGATGACTCCAACGGTGTCACAAGTACGGCGGGTGAAGGACTTGAGGTCGGCTGCAATTGACGTCATGACGCAGGTTGGGAGCGTGGCGTGGGCAGGAATGAAGCTGTGGCTGAGAGGAAGCTGCACCCTGCGGGAGGAGACTGTTCCTGCCTACTGGAGAAGAAATTGTCCCCACTGCAGTGGGGACTTTCCCCGCCAATGGAACTCGATCGCCGTGCAGGAAGGGGCGAGCCACGGTAGAAGACGGGCAAGGTAAGAGCTGCGCTTGGTGCTTTCCTTGGCAGGAAGTGTCACACAGTTCATCCAGTTCAGGGCAGGAAGGAACAGAAGCTGGACATTATGGGGACCTTCTTCGACTTTAAACCTCCAATCCCTCGCCATGGACCTCTCAGCTCTGCGCGCAACACGAGTGGACGACAGGCTGTTCAAGGAGCAGAACGCGGCTGTTGTGTTAACGACATCGACAGGAACCAGGATTTCGTGCCTACGATGGCCAGCCTTGGAGCACTGGCTATCTGAACCCGCCCTAATTCATGGTGTTTGGTGTGCCGCATCGTTCCATCCCATGAAGGGTAGGTTGCTTCGACGTCTAGATTCTGTCCTTCATCAAAACCCTCGACCGGAGACCATGAAGCCAGCCAACGCTCCCACTCCCTCCTAAAAGCTGCACTCGCAGTTCACAGTGCCTTCCAGAAACCCTCACTCTTTCCAAAAATCCCCACTCTAGGAGCTCCCACGCCTTCCAAACCACTCCTTCCCCAATGCTTCCACTCGCGGCTCCTTCTAAAAGATCCCTCCAGCAGCTGCTTCCGCACATGGTACAGCTCCCAGGAGCCACTCTGTTTGAAAGCCTCCACTACAGCGAGGATTTTCGGAAGCTCACACTCCAAATCCGCCCCCCACGCTTCTCCCATTCCCACGACAGCCCTTCCACCTCAACCAGGATTCTCCGGCAATAGTACCACCGTGATGATCATAATGGCTCCCTGATCCAACGCCACTCATGTTATGTCTCCTTCGCGAGGTCAGAATCCGTCTGTGATGACAGTACTGCAGAGCAGTCTAGCTCACGACCTGAGGCCCAAGTATGGTGGAACAGAGAAGCATTCTGGGCCATGTCCAATCACCTTTGAGAACAACGAACAACTCTCAAAGACTTGGGCTGTTTCCATTGCCACCGGCTGAGCGTTCGCTGCATGCATCCGCTGTAAGGCCGCTGCGTCTCATCCAATACTCTTCATCCCCAGACGGTCTCTCAACCTTGAAATTTGCCATTCCCGCGGAGCCATGCGTTCTCGAATACCGCCCGTGTCTGCGCACATGCGACAAGCTCCGCCGCACCTAGTCGGTATCGCTGGAAGCTGGTTAGTGAAGGCTTATACGAAGTCACCTAGCTTACTCGCGCACTGAAGTTGGCCCTGTGAGGTTGCATCGTTGAGAGATGCAAGCAGGAAGACTTACAGAGGCAGGTAGGTATGCGGACAGACGCGATGTGCTGGGAGACTTCAGTTGATAACCGGCATTGGCGGTTATTGGGGCAAATGTGACAATCGCCGGGTCTGCCCATCTCTCATCGGCTGAAAGGAATTCTTCCCTGACCCTGCCGTATTCGAGAAGTGGGGTAACCGTTGGACACATGCAAGAATTAGGCTGCATCGCTGACTGGCAGCCCGTATAAGGGGTGAGGGGCTCATCATCGGCGTGGATGAGTAACCGTGGAGGAAGGGATGAATAGAGTGCTGGGCATCTTGGAAATGCGGCGCGCTGCATTGTCGACACTCATCCCAATCCAAGACCTCAGCTATGCACCGCGGCTTTCGGAGCGCGGGGTCTGAAGTTCCCTACTCAGCCTGTACTCCGGGCCACAGACTCGCCCAACGCTGCTTTGGTACTGCATCGTGCGTTGGTGTTCCGAGACCTCGAGTTTATTCCTGCTCTTAAGTGCTTGTAGGCAATGAAGGACGGAGGGAAGGACGCGAGGCAAAGAGTTCCCAGAGCGCAATCGCATTCCCACTCATTGGCATTGCCAACATGGTTAACAGTGCATATTACATGAATGTCCGCGCAAGATATCTTGTAGACAGCATGCATGAGCCTCAAAGTACGGTTGGGTAAGACAAGCTGTCCTCTCAGGGCCGGTGCTGTTCATCCTAAGCTCAGCTCAGCTTTCCAACAACACCCTCTTCTTCAGCTCCTTCAGATCTCTTGATTATTATGTTCCTGGGAAAGATGTCGAGAGGAAAGCTACCGTTGCTTGGCCAAACGCCTCATTAGGAACCTGCCGCAGAAGCAGCGTTATCCTTGCTCTCTCGCTCAAATTTTCGTTTCCTCGATTTCAGGGTGCTTGTTTCCTGAATTTCAACACATTGCAAATGACAAGCCGCTAGAAATGTTAAATTTCTGCTCGTTGAGCTTGAAACCTTTGCTCCTATTGCCACTGGTACTCACTCATGCCAACTCATGTGGTTTCTTCAAGACATATTTAGCGTTGAAATATGGCCAAAATGTGTCTCCAAAAACAAGCAATATTTGCCCCTCGCTGTCTCTGATCCTCATTTAAAGGCGCTCCTACATTGCACGTATTTTCTGCCTTGTTGCCTCCTTAACTCATGTCGATGGTGTAGAAAATGGGGTAGACCGGCTTATTTCTCTGTTCAAGTGATGAGGACACTCAATCCCACCGTTCAAATCAACCATCCCAAGCATCATGACTTAACACATCAACTGACCAGAACTGAGCAGAAAGGAGCAGGCTCATACCCCAAGTACCCATTCACCTTCATTGCCGCGGATGTGTACCGTTTGTCCGATATACCGCGCACGAATTGTTTCAGAACGTTTGTTGAAAAGCTTTCTCTCTTTGTCAACGTAGAATTCTGCTTTCCCAGCTGTGTCTCAACGGTCAAGTATGTCACTTGGCTTCCATCGTCGTTTCTGAAAATCGTAGATGTCTCACTTCGCGACACCGAGATTTTATACATCACAATGCTGCATGTTCGCGGGTGATTCTCTTCAGATGCCCTTAACAGTGTTGTAAATCCTCTGAGTCAAGCCCCCGACTTCCATTGATGCGCCTGTTGTGGGTCTCATAACGAAACCAGAGGCTACCTATACATCCGCAGCAAAATAGCAGTATTGTTATTACAAACTGAAGGAGCGACCCGTTTGGTCTTGCTCCTTCCTCCATAACAGCACTTTAATCGAGATTTTCTCGCCTCTCGACTTCTCGTGGCTTTTCAAACACGACACATCTTCAGCTGACATTCCTCGTGCGGAAGTTTAAAAAAGCATCCCATTTACCACCACGAAAAGAAATTCCTTCGACCAAGCCAGCAAGCCGCTCATTGTTGACCGTGAAAGCACTGCCATGGTATGCAATTTTTGCCTGATCCCCCTCACCTGCTCACCCCGAGACTAACGCCCCAGCCAGTCAGCGAGTCAGCCAGCAAGATCAAAGAATATGGGCGAAGTGGATATCCAGTACAAGAATCAGCGTCGTATTGAGAAGTCCAAGCTCGACCAGAAGGCCATCCAGGCCCATGTCGCCGGAGGATGGGAGCACAACATATCGGTGCGGGATTTCGCCCTGTACGAAGTACGCGCGATAATTGCGCACCAAGTTGAGACGGACGGGATGGTCTATTTACGCGTTGCATGGCGCGGTTATCCCGACCACGAGGCGACTTGGGAGGACGAGTCGAGTTTGAAAGAAGACATTCCGGAGATCCTGAAGAGGTATTATGCGGCAGGAGGCGGTCGCGACGCCGTGCTGAGGATGGAAACGCGCAAGTAAGGAGACCGGTCTTTACTCTCGGGAATGATGAAAGATCACGAATTTGGTGGTGAGGGCCAGTTGCTGTTGATTTGCGTTAGCCATGCGAACAGGAAGATGATCGAGGATACATCCAGTGATGTCTAAGACGGTGTGGTGGAGACGATCAAAGGGGGCCAGGTGAGCAAAAGGAGATGCGTATCTTGTGATGTCTTGGTTGCCAATAAATGCAGGTTTGCAGACTGGAAACGTGCGATTGAATGAGGCAGATTGACAGTAAGAACGGCAAACATACATCTTCATTCAAATTTCCAATGTGTATGACACTGCTGGCTTGTGTATCCAAGTGGAAGAGCATGGGGGCTTGGGAAATGAAACAGACAGTTGTCCTTTTTTGCGTGTCTTCCGTCTGTCGTGGGTATCAATTGATGGATTCATCAAGCCTCTCCACACTCGGCAAAGCTGTATTGGCGTCTCTCCTGGACACGTTGACGGTCAATTCCTGGGTGAAGTCTTGCCACAGCACATTGACTACCTCTTCTGGTGGCTGAGTCTCAGGGGTGATTGGTTTGTGAAAGGAGGCGTCTAGGTCGAGCTGGAACGACGTTTAATGTGTTGCATGGCACAGGCGCACGTGAAATCCAATCCAGCTATTCAAAAATGCAGACAACCTAGCAACGCAAATACCAGGCTCAGAATTTGGCATCATCCGCCGAATATCGGGTCATTCAATACAACGAAGACTCGACTCGTAATCATCAGTTGTCTGACATCAGCTCTTGCTAGTGCCCAACTAGCCTTGGAGAAGAGTTGCTAAAACTGTGCACACGAAAGCAAACAAAAGAAACGCCTGGCATAACGTGTGGAGAGAAATGAGAGGCACCGCAGATTGGTTCCAGGTCGGTGTGCCTAATCTTCATTCAGCAGAAGATCATTAGCACCTTTGATAAGCAGTTTGGAAATCTTGTGTTGCAATCTCTGGGCGTTTGAACGCTCTGTTGCATCGTGGATGGCAGAATTAAATGAGCCATGCCTACCCTTGGTGAATATCAGTGTCTGTCCCTTTGATCATGAAACCACCTTCGAACGAGATGACACCCAGGTTACGGCAAAATCTCGTGTCCGTTCTAGATTTGATTAAAGAAGAACTTGGGTCGCGAGGCATAGGCGCACATTGATGGGTGCGTCTTCTCTGAGTCTCACGAAGAGCTCAACTGGTCATCCCCAAATATTTCAATGGACGGTTCTAATGGACGTCACTCAAAAAAGCGCGACTGGTCCTGACGCATGATCATTCGCCCGGCAGATTGCGCACAAGGAGCATATACCTCAAGAGATTCCCGGTCATTCTAGTAGGCATATCTCATTAAACATATTGTGGGCATGTTTGACGGAACTGGATCTGTTGCGAGAGCTGCGCATAAGTTAAGTTGCAAAAGAATGTTCAAACGAGGAGTTTCTATTGGGAATCCAATACTGGCCCTTCGAGCTTTTCAAGTTCAACGACAGCAGCAAATCAAGACGAGCTTTCATATGGTTCAAGGAATTATGACCATACCCTTGGCCATCCCTGCAGGGGAACCAAGATGTCGGTGCAACTAAATGGGACGGCTCGAATCTCCTCGGTATTTCTACAAGATATTCACCAATATGATTTTTGATGAGGGACTAAAGGCCTGGACGGACTAATCATCCGCGAGTTGATAGTAACTGACGTGAATGAATCCGTGCCCCTAGAATATGACTTGCTTGGACGGTGTGGAATTGAGCCAATGCCCTTCACGACATAGAAGACGTGCTGTCGCCTTTAGCATTGTTCTCAAATCAGACCGAAGATTGTACGATGATACATGAGGGTGGGTGGCTGCCTTCACTGCTGGCAAGCTTTCTGGGAGCGGATGTAGGGTCCGAACTCACGAGAGGTCAGAAGACGGACTGTCGAAGATATAAGAGGAATCAACCAGACACAATATTCAGGGGCTTTGACAAAAGAGCAAGTGCAGATGAAAGAAAGACTTTGCTCACTATGGGCATTGGTTGCTGTAATAGTGCTGACCTTTGGTTTTTAGGCACTTGAATCTCAGAGCAGCAGTCCTGATTATTCATCCGTGTGCTGAACCATCAAAGGATGATCTGCTAAAGATAAATATAGTTCCCACGGCTTGCAGGATTAATAAAGCTCCATGATCATGAAGAGAGATGTCCCAATGTCAAAATAGTAAGCAAATTACTGCGTCTGCCTGGAGGAAAATCGAAGATACGGAGCTGATGGGATGTGAAGAGCATACATCTTCTGGATTCGGCCCCGGCTCCACTCAAGCGGTGCGGTGGTGTCGAGGGTCGCGACGTATTATTGGGGTTGCACACGATAAAGCACGCTCGCACTTTTATCATTATGCTTCGAATAACCCTGAAGGGACATGAAATTGGTCTCTATGATGAAAACCCTGCCTAGAGAAGTGGTCTTGGGTCTTTCCAAGCTTTGGGCTGCGTGGATACGTTTCTGCTTGCACTCAGGCGTTCCATGGAGCCCTTGCACGGGAGTCTTTCTGGTGACCGCGCCTCTCACCAGGGGCGATTATTTAGAAGCCACGATCTTTCTTCCGTCTCATGAGGTGCCCTAGGCGTTCATAAACGAACCGAATGTCGATGCAGGCCTCAGGTGGCTTCGAGGAGCGGGTAACCGCACGCTCGCGTACCGGACGGCTGTTTAAATATCCAATTCTCTGTTCTTGATGATACGAATATTTCAACCACGCCATGGAAGCATTGAGCACATTCAGAACCTCAACATCAAGGTTTATGAGGGAAGAGACGGCAAGTAAAGCTGGTTGGCGGGGACACACCCTAGGAGTTGAGAGTTACGGCCCATAACGCCCACGATTCCACGAATACCTGTGTACTCAGCCTTATTCTATACTTCGCTCCCGACCATCAATGTTGAGAGCCCTACATACAAGCGTCAGAGCCGGTTGAGCTTCGGCTTTTGACGCATCGGGGCGGCAATTGGGCACCTTGCACCCGAGTCACGCATGGCACGAGACGAAGTTCCGCCTCTAGATTGCAATCACATTCTATGCAGGTGATTCCTGCGCCATAATTAACTCGAAGACTGATGCAGATGTAGGTTTCCATTGCTGCTCGCTTGAATAGTCTACATTTCTCCCATCCTGGCCACAACCCCAAAGCCAACTTTGACAGTGTTGGATCAAGCTCCGAGGACCCCCTCGTGTGCGCAGAAAAGCCGTCAATAACGCATTTGGGCGGGCGAGGGAATCTCCCAATGACAAGTGATGTATACCAAGACGAATATAGAATGACAATGAAATTCTACGCCGTCTCGGATTGCAAGACCTGTGTCGACGCTCTGGGCAGTAAAGTCAAGGAGATGACAACGACCCATCTTGGTCGGTGCCTCGTCAGACGAGCCATAGACCCTCCCGGGCAGTGTTATCGTCGAGCCTGACAATCGTGGATTGCACTGAAGAACAGTGAGAAACGCAGTTTACGGGGACGTGACTTTGCGCGCCAGGAAACGACACAAAGATCCACCAGTGGAGCCAGGTGCAGTACAGCGATCGTCTGACGGAATGACATGTGAAGAATCTCTGCGGGGAAGTCTATGAGATGTGTCATCAAACCAGAACACCAAGAACAATCGACTTTGACTTCGAGGGCACGCCCACCGCGTCTTAAAGGTCCTTGGCAACGGAGTGGCGCACTGTCTTTGACCGGACGATAACCCTTGGAGGGAACAGAAAACGCACAGCAAGCTTTACGCCTGCGACGCGTCGAACCGTACCGCTAGCTCAACGGACGCTCTGAGACACGTCTTAGCAACGAGCCGAATGCCTTGAGTAGTCTCCCGTTCATTTACTCAACTCTAGCAACTGGTGGAGAGGCTCAGGGGCATGCCACAAGCTCACACAGTCGAGGCAGCAGACGGGGTTTCGGTGCCATCCTGGCCCTCGATTATTTCCCCGTGAGAGTCATACGGCAGTCAACAAGGTGCGCCTCCAGGCGGCAAACTGCGAAGAAGAAAACTTAGAAGGGAAGAAAGACGGGGTTTCGGTGATAATTTCCTACAGCAACTGCACTCAATGTCTTTCACAATATGACTACAGTATGCGAGAGCTATCAAGGAAGGTCGATCCGGAGAGAAAACGGAGTAGTCTTGGAAGACTCGGAGTAGCACTATTGTTGTTGGGCCGCCTCCGTACCGCAACCAAGCACGCACCCGAAACAGAGCTTGTTCATGGCATGCAAAAGACGACCTCGAAGATCTACTGGTATTAAGATGTGGAGAGACTTGTTCGCTCTACCCCAGCACCCTTGCCCGCAAAAGGCTCTGCGGTCCAGGTCGGTCAAAGAAATAGTGCCGTTTCATCAGGTCCTTCGGGTAAGATGTCGATGGGAAATTGTCCATTATCAGGGGTGAATCTCACAGGCCCCTCCCTAGTGGCGTCGTGGACCATAACCATTGAGTATCAGACAACCATTTAGCTGGAGAACTTTGAGGACTGCCAGGGCCAGACAAAAGTCGATGACCCTGAGGAAGAGTACCGCTGCGACGCGGAGAACGCCGGGAATGTTGGGTGCATTCAATCGATGATGGCGCTCATGCCTGGAATGGGTTCTCAGTGACAGCAGCAGACTGCGATAGGCGGGTTGACAAGGTAGACGATTCCATGGACCGAAGAAGGTCTTGATCTTAGATAGCGGCGAAGTTACAAAGCACATACAACGGCCACAAAGAGGATTTCCACAGCATTTTGGACATCTTGGCCGTTTACTCCGGAAGTAGAACCGGAGGAAAGCCGCTGTCAAGCATCGAGATCCCGGTACGTAGTATCGACACGGGGCTTCATAGCTGCAGGACACAGGACCATACTCAGTGGCTGGGATGCTGCATTTCCCTGAGGGGATCCTAAAGGAGCGGCGACGCGCGATAATGGACTGGAGCTTAAGATTCAAGAAACAGGATGACAACGCCTCAAACGGCGATCCTCATTTTAAATACGTCCGTCAAGTAGAAAAGAGGCCGGAGCACCGTAAATCATAGCGGACGCAACTCAAGCTGGAGAAAAGCTTCTACGCGCGCAATGCCCTCAAGTACACCGTCAGCGAAGCAATGGGCTTGGTCCCCATCGCTGAGCTCATGCTGAAGTCCGGCGTTGATCTGGCATCCTGCCAGTACGAGAACCGCAAGAAGCAGGAATCAGAGCGCGGGCAGCGATCGAGGAGCAATAAAACTGGAAAAGAGACGCGCGGGGATGCGGCGATGAATGACTTCCTGAAAGATGTCTTCGCCATTAAGTTTACCAGCGACGAGAAGCTTGGGCAGGTCGTTGCGCTCCAAACGGACCAGAAAGTGTTTGACATAAGCAAGAGCAACCTCCGAGAAGCTCTGCAGAAATATGAGGATATGCAGGAAGAGAAGACCGCCGAGCAGAAGCAAACGTAATAGACAAGAATGCGTCCATGCGCCAACTGAACAAGGCCGTGGACCTCGACTTTGACTTCGCGGCGCACTCTGAATCAGACTGAGAATATCAAAGCATCAAACAGTAGGT
Source organism: Colletotrichum siamense (assembly GCF_013390195.1). NCBI lineage: Eukaryota > Fungi > Ascomycota > Sordariomycetes > Glomerellales > Glomerellaceae > Colletotrichum > Colletotrichum siamense. The sequence continues at coordinate 287,379 of NW_023501024.1, read as the reverse complement.
TTATATACAGCATTGGCCCATACTCCGAAACTGCTCTTGTTGAACGCGCGATGATGGTTTGCTAAGCCGAGATTTCGTCGTAATTTCGTATTCGAAGACTCTCGATCTCTGTAACTGCGGCCTGAAATCGGTCGTGACAAGCAGCTCAGTGTCTCTACGCAATACAGTCGTCTGTCCTCTGTGGATTAATCAGTAAGTAACATGGATAACGGGAGCTTTAGTCGTCCCGCACGAACGGGTCCAAGTGCGGAAATCCAGTGTTTGTATGTGTGCCCAACATGCATCAGGATGAGGCGTCATACTCGCCAATGCTTTCCAACTTCTAGCGCTTTATGTCTTCCTCAGCACCGTGGGCAGCACCCGAATAAAACCAGGCCACACCGAATTCGAACTTCAATAATGTCTCCGCCCGTCTTCTCAGATGTAGCTGTCGCTTTAATCGTCGTAGCTGCAGCTTCTGGGGCGATATCCCCCCAAAACGGTCGAATTACATCGGCGTTCTTCTTGGCTTGAATATAGACGACTTAGTCACAATATGAGTGGAAGTTTACGCACCGTGAGCGAGGTGGGATCAAAGCCGGGCTGCAGATAAGCTGCAGTCTCGTCGGCGGTTTTGGAGATGTTAAATAGGAGGCTGTCGGGCTCAAGCTCGTCTGAGACCATATCTGCGGGCTGCTCAGCTGGAGTCTGACCACTATGGACCAAGAGCTTTGAAGCGTCCATGCTTGTACATAGTGGGCAGGTCATAAGCACCAACTCCAGACGCATTACTCGCCTTGTTGTACTGCTCTCTGCCTAGTTGTAGTAGCTCCGGCTTTCTTGCGTGAGTTGGTGCGTGGAATGAGCAATGCTGAGTGTGAGGAGGGAGATGCCTGCCCCTGCAAGGAGATTCGCGCTCTCTTCATATACCCGCATAGGTGGCCACAGAGGTTTCTCGGTGAAGCTCAGGCCATCCTAGCCCTCGAATATTTCCCCGTGAGAGTCATACGGCAGTCATCAAGGTGTGCCTCCAGGCGGCAAACTGCGAAGAAAAGGTTAGAAGGGAAGAAGGATGAGCACTGCTGAAAGTTTCCCCAGAATTTGCGGAGAGTCATGAGAAGACCGCAACAAGTGGAGGCTCAATTTGTTGCCGTCCCGAATGAAAAGTCGGCTCCAAACACACACTCGGCCCTCTCCTCTTTCTCTGATAAGCTGGTAAGAGGCCCCTTGAGTTGCGACAATTCTGCTGGCACTCGCTTTCGGTCTTCACTGTTGTCAAATTATCGTATTTTGCGGGTAAGCATCTTGCTCCCATAAGCGAGTAGTCGCTATCAAGTCCTCGAAAGGATGCTACGTGGGTTCATCTACATAAAAACAAGTGTTCGGGTTCAGTCCCGCCGAATTCTTTCCGGGTGACAGGTTATCTCGTTCCACCACCGTCTGATTTTAGTGTTTCTGTCTTTTATCATCTTCGTCTTTAGATACATCGGCCGATCGTCCTGTCACAGCAATTGGCTTGCCCCCATACACACTAGGTCTATAGACCGGTTTTGAGACCCATGAGCGGAACTCGCTCTGGGTAATCTAACGGCGACTCCGTCACTTGGCAGTCACAAACTGCCGCAGACTCTTATGATATCTAATGACTTCCACAGGAGCCGCGCTACCCTTCTGTTGGCATCGCCATTCTTCAGACTGGTATAACCAATCGACGATGACACAGTCTGATAAGTCGCACTCCACCGTGGTGGGCCAGGCCGATTCGAAATGTCTTAGCATCTGAGCGGACGACAATGTCTCCTTCAAGGTTTGTGACGCTCACTCACAGCTAGTATTTTGCGTGAATTCGAGTTCATTCTTAGTCAATGTCGTGTGTGCTGCCGCCTCTTTTGCATACTGCTTGGGAAACCGTTGGTAGCGCGAATCGGAGGAAGCTCTGGACAGCCTTGACAATCGCTGGCGTTGGCCTTTCAAGGACATCTGAAACTTTGGAAGGGTTCATCCAAATTCCGCTGCCGTCCACTATTGGATCCAAGTTCTTGACATCCTGCGCATGGCATTTTCAATTGGCGAAATCCGCTTGCCGTCAGAATTGTCTCAATCTTTTGAGTACTTGTCGTAAGTATTTCTTCAGACCCTTCAGCCAGCTGCTAGAGACGAATATATAGTGATGGTATATTGTGCAGACGATGTCAAGGTAGCCTCGGAAGGCGTCATGCACGAGGTGCTGGAAGAGTACCGGTCTTTTGGTCAGCCAAAAGGCGAAACGAGTAACTTGCAGGGGCTGTATCTGATGCGAGTGGCGGTCTTCCACTTTACACCTTCTGCAATACGTAGATGACCACAGATGGAAATGATATCTAGTTTGATGTAAGGCCTGGCGCTGCAAATCTCATCTAGAGTTTCTTTGGTGAGCGGCATCAGGCATCGATTCGTGATTGTCAAAGAGTTCAACACCCGGTAATCCACACATATGCAAAGTTCGTTACCCGGTCTGCGAATAAATAGGATGAGGGACGTGGCTGGCAAACTTGACGCTCTCATGAACCCCTTGTCAAGTCCTCATCCAGTCACTACTGACTACCGTGAAATGAACAGGCCATTCTTAGACATGCCGTACTCGTACAACGGTCCGAGAGGCGGTTCGTTTCTTTCTGTCAACCAAAATTTGTGGTCATATGGGCGATGTGGCGGTAGCTTCTTCGAACCTCCTTCGACAAGATACCGGGGACTTGACGATATTTGGGCGGGAGCATTTCCTTCGGGTCTATGGTTGTTCTTGGGAGCTAAGGCCTTTTCGACATCCCGGAATGTCACGGTAAAGGTTTTGTACCCCTTTAGCGTCTTCCTCACTTTGCCTTCAGAATGAAAGGGCCAAGCGGCTTCTTTCAGACACTTATCGAGCTTCAACTCTTCCTCTAATTGATGTCTCCATTTGATCTCAATCTGACGAGTACCGCCGCCGTTCTGAACGCACTGGTTCAATGAGAATCTCATTCGACCTTGTTCGTCTTCCATGGAATGCCTACGGCATGGAGTTGTACGGAATTCTTCGTACGCTGGGACAGTGATTGAGTTCCGTCACGAAGCGTAATTGGTCTTTTGTGTGTCTCCTAATGCTGAGGCGGCCCTCAACCCAACTAGTGCTTCGCCCGGCGGCAGATTGCCGTCCATCGACCAACTCAAGCTAGCGTGATTTACGGAGCTCTCGAGGGCTGATCAACTCAGGTAATTCCATGTCTCCAATATTCTCAGCCACCACTGCTGCCGTTGGCCCATTCCCCCTGCCAACAGCGCGTGGGAGCCTTGAATGCAGACCAGCCAACTTTTCCTTCTGTTCTTCAACCCAGCAGACTAAGATAATCAATGATTTCAGTTCTTCTTCTGGCTCTGAAAGGCTGCTGCCTTCGCCTAGGGCATTTGTTTCCCCCTCACAATGATCTTTTGGTCATCCAAGTCGAGGGTGATCTCTTTCATCTTCTTTGCAGCGCGAGAGGAGAGTCGTGGCATCTCCTTCTGCACGTTGCTGATAATACGATGACTCTGCTCACCGCACCAGAAACACCGACCATGTTGTGAGAGCAGCGAGCATTCCAGCGCGCTTTGCGTGTAATTAGGTCTTTGATTTCGGGCTGGTTGTCGGTCTTCGTGACTCTGTCATCTCTGGGGCTGTTCCTGTTGGAACCTCGATCTGGGACGTCTTACCCAGTCGGCAAGCCTTCTCCTGTAATCCCACCCACACCTGATGGTTGATTTCTCAGTGAAAGTCTAGTAGGTCCCGGTAGTCCTCAGCTTTGCGTAAACCGATAACCTTCCGGGCAAGCTCATCTGACACGGCGACCTCCAGGGGCGGAACTATAGCATCGTCACCCTACCCTGTCTCTGCTAACCAGCGGGCGAAGTCGGTATAAAAGCCGTCAAATGTTCCCCTGCTCATGCATCGGCCACGCAATTCGTTAAATGCGTAGTCTCTCATGTTGCCGTAACCATATCTCCTATTGAGAGCTTCCGGAACCTACTTGGATGTTTAGAAGCCATGGGGATGCTCGCACTGGTGTCGAGCCCGGATCTGATGATAGGCTGGCCGATCGGTTCACCTGCGGATGTATGCGATGTGCTGCATCTCACTCGGCTTGCCACGTAATTTGTCTTTCCCGTACTGTCTCCGGGAAACATTGTCGCATCGGGAGATTGAGGTTCTTCAAGATCTCGGGGGTGGCAGACATTAGCTGAGACAGCACAGGTTTCAAACGCTCAGATCTCTTAGCATCGTCAGTCTCTTCAGACAGCAGGCCGAGGAGGGCGTCGGCATCGCAATCAGATATTGAGTGCGACACGGCAGAGGGGGATCCGTTTGGAGCGTCAGTGAGAGTCTATGGTAGTCTCCAAATCATCGTTCAGTTCAATCACACTGGCCTTGGCCAGATCTCCATTAGCTAGCGCGTGTTGATTCTCCTTTGACAATCTATGATTCCGCAGGGTATGTTATATGACTGCTTGCTGAATCGATTCTTTCGTCCCTTGAGGCTGTTCCAGCTTTGCTGTTCTTTCCATAGTGAACAGCATATTCTACCAGAAATCATGGTAATAACGTCAGTGAAGCAGCTCTCGTGGGTCTTCTTAGATTTATGTTTCCTCCCTGGGCGGGCGCGAGTTCCCACATCTGGCTCCGTGAAAATACTCCAGCATCGTGCCTTGCGCATTCACAGACGCAGAAAGACTTGCGTAGGTGCACGTGTATTAGACTACCAACTTGGCAAGATACCAAACTCACCGCCCGGCCTCTCAACAGCATTACAAGTAAAAGTCCCAAATGGATTGACGCTAAACACCAGGCTCAGTGATGTCATCTACCAAGCAAGATGTCATGCTGTAGGAAATACGCGTCGGACCAAATACATGTCTATGCCCTTTGGCAACGCGCACTTGTGGTCTCGGAAAGCCCATGTAGAAGCGTCGTCCAAAATACAAGTTATAAGGAAAACTGCGTTGGTTCTGGCACACCCTACTGGCATTAAAACCATGCTACAGCATTTTGACAATAGCAACCGCCCAGGTAAAGAGGTGAAGTTTTGAAGCTGCCGCAAATGAGCTAGGCCAGCGCGGGCCGCCAACGATCTCACGGACTTGTATTAAGGACTGACATGGAAGGCGTCTGGTCTGGCCAGCAGCGCGCTCGACATGCTGCGGCAGGAGATGACGGCAGTCGTCTTTGCAGAAGTCATGCCCCTTGCAAGGTGTCAATTCGAGTTGACTGTGCCGATGTATCGTCCGTGTACTGCGACTAGAGCTGCGACCCTCTTGCATGGCGAATCCTGTCCAGATCTTATTCTGTCTCTCTCAGTCTATATTCGTTATCTGCCCCAAAAACCTGGTGCAATATGCGGGTTAAGGTTGTGTAGAAGTCGCAATTGCTTTTAAGCCTTTGTAGTGATGACTTACGAGCTCCATGATCCCTTCCATAATCGCGATGGACCGCGTTTCGACGCAGTGTTTGCGGCCGAAGAGGCTTGAAAGAAACTTGCCACGAAGCGTTATCGCCCACGCCTGCTCACGCCCACGTGATGAAGTGATGAAGCGCCGCGGCGGTGATGGCTTGACCCGGTTGTGCGATGTGGCCGGGACCAACCTGGGCGCGCGAAACTATACCGCTAATGGGTATGTGAAGGGCAAGACCGCCGGGCATGCGCAATACCATCCCCTATCAGCCGATGATCTACATCTTCGAGTCCCATCAAGGAGCCGAGGCCTACACTGATTCAGGCGCCGATCTCGATCGCCTCCAGAATGACGAGAAGATTAAGTTTCACCGTGCGCTGAAGGCATTCGTCGCCCGCAAGCCTGTGTACTTTGACCGACGCCGTGAAGGTAATTCACGACGTGTCGAAGACTACCACCGACCGCACGCGCTGGTCAACAATGGAGAGCTTCGAAGCTCGCTTCCCGGCGATCAACGTCAACGACAGCATCATCAAGTCCAAGTTCAACAACCCGTACAGCTGCAAGGAGAGTCTCGTTCACGCGATCGGCCGCCCATCATCCTATTCACAAATGCACCCTCCTCATATTCTCGCGTCATCATATGTTGATGGGATGGGAGGATGTGAGATCTATTGTCGTGCTAGGAGCCCACCTTGATATTGCGCATGTAAGTCTTCCTAGTTTCTAATGTCTCTGGCGAGGGGGCTATAAGCGGAGCGGAAGATGCGGTGTGACAGCGATACCTCGGCCGTCCTGCCGATCGATGGTGATTATTCCGGGAGCCAGCTGCTTGTCATATTGAAAGAGATTGTCCGCGATAACCAGCTCTACCTACAAGAGCCATGTCGTTTGTAGTTATGCAGGAACAAGGGTCCCAAAATACGTTGAAGAAGATAGAACCCGGCGTGGTGTATCAGATGGATTTCAAACCAGCCCGAGATCAGCCAGAGACGTCTGGACTCGCTGCCTGAACTTGTAGACCATGGGCGCAAGCCTGGCAGGTCTGACCAACGCCAATGCTCCAGTCCTGAAAGAAGCCACGGCAGCACCAGAGGCCATGACTCTGCCTGTGAAGTTCAAGCTGCGAAGACAGCACAGAGTCCAAAAGACTCGATAGACTGAAGGAAACTTATTCACTAAAGTTGTCGCAAGATTCTAAAAAGCCGGCCATCGCCAGTGTCCGCTCCCAAAGTCCCACGGCACGCTGAGCGGGAACGTGTGTCTGTGAACACGAGCCAATCGATTGCGTCGATTCATTGATGAGCCCGGGGATATTGATAATAAGCATGGAAGACACCATGCTGACAGGCCAGCTGGAGATGCAGTGGATGGCGCTGAAAGCGGTTTTGGAGACACGTTTGTCGCCTTCGTCACCGATCCACGCTGCCCGCTCTCGCTCGTCACCCCGGCTTATACCATGCGCACACCTCCTTATCGCCTCGGATATTAATATCGGGTAATTATTGGGTTACATAAGATGTAGTTGTCGAAGACGCACAAGTCGTAGTTGCAGGCTCGCGCTCGATCCGGGTTGGAATTCACTTCGAGCGTCTGCTGCGTAACCTTCGACGCCAGTGGAAACCATCACGTCTCGTACATATCAACTATAAAGCTATTTTCAAATATAAACCTATCTCACTTCTCCTTGACCTCTTATAAGGTTTGAGGGTCCGAATCGGGTCAATCTACCTTCAGAATGAGGTCATTTGTTCGGTGGGGAAATTCTCAGAACTCCAACTGCTTCCGGGTCGTAGACAGGGCCTGTGCGGCCTGACACGATTGCCAGCGTAAAGGCTCTATTATAGAGAGTAATATAGCAAATTACAGATGCGGAAGAAGAGAAATGTGGACCGAAAAGAAAGAAGGGGATGAGAAAGGGGGTGGGGGAATGTATGGAGTGGATAAGAAAAGAGGATGAGATATACGAAGGCGAATGTGGATAACGAGCATCCGGTCTACATGAGTGTCAGAAGGAAGGATGATCCCATCCTGATCAGTCAAGGATGGACTGGGCTCACTTGAGATAGTCAAGTTGAAGAAAGCATCACAGCGGGCGATGGCGAGGGCAGCAGGACCGACGGGAACGAGGAGGGGACGCGAGGCAAGGGTAAAATAATGCAATGTCACATGTTACTCAACACATCTGAAAGAGATTAACATCACTGACCCTCGCGGGGTCTCATCGTGGACGTTCGACGACTTCCTTGCCACCGGACGCGAAACCAGGGGCTACACGATCGGCTCCCGCCGCCACGGCCTCACCATCAACAAGACCGGTGCAGGCACAGCCACTGTTCCCCGCACGATGGCCGTGATCGACAATAACCGCTTCACCATCTATGGTTCAGCATAGCCAAGTCCACGGGCGTTCCGAGGAGTCGGGTCGATACGATGGAGGGCCTGGCACATGCCATGATCCGTTTTGGGATCGGCGCTGGCCGAGATTACGGACATGCAACGAGGCAGGTCACATCGAAACGGGGCGGCCCTACGGCAATCCATGATGGAGCGCTGCAAGCCTGTTTTGGGAGCAACGGCCGTATCTCTTCTTTTCTCACACCAGAAGACAACTTAAAAGTTACGTGACCCTCGGATATCAATTGACAATTATATCGTCGTTCTCGCCGGTGTTCCTGGGCCGGTGCACCTGCTCAAGCCATTGGGCCTGTTCCGCTGGCCTTGATGAAGGTTCATCTGAGTTCCTCGCTCCGCGCTGTCGGATTAGGTGACAGACATCAATCGTAAACCTTCGCAAGATAGATCGAGCCACTCCGTCGATCATTTCGTCACCCGTCAGATGAGTATCGGTGAGTCAAGGGGTGCTGCAAATAGGGTTGACCGTCAGGTAGGCTGGATCGCTTTTTTGTCGATCGCCGGAGATGTCGATCGGATGCAGTGCATAATCGACGCCGGTCTCTTCCCGCATCAGGATCGGGTTAATGCCAATCAAGTTGCTCCTGTTGTAAAGTTGATTTATCGCTGGAAACTTCTTCGGCGTCTGACGAGCCATCAGATGCTTCTTGACCGCACAGGAAAGCTGGAGAGCAGCCCCTTGTTGTGTGTTCGGCGAAAAGTTCGTAGAGAATGCGACAGTCAGAATCCAGAAGCAAACCACCAACTTCAAACTCCCTGAATCTGGCCACGCATTCATGTCAGCTGGTGGCAACGTAAGATGAATGTGTTCAAGCTGTATCAGCCGAAAGCGTGTTGGAAACATGGAGAGCTGGCTCATTGTCTTGATTCCTTCACTGCGGGCATATTTGTCGGGAGCGGCGATGTGACCTACTGCTCGCCCACTTTCATCAACTGCTCCTGTAGAACCACGGCGCAAGGCTTCCGCTTCCCTGACGACCTTCTCATCAGCATCGCCCAACACAAAAGAGCCAACTCCGCCGGCAGGGCCGCGCGTCTGGCTGTCAAGCTCGACAATGATGCCGCAGGCGCACCTTGGGCCTGCTGGAAACCGTGGGCGCCGGGAGGCCCCCGAGAAGCATTTGCAGCGCTCCATCGTCCATTCGCCCGAAGTCCTGGCGGTCAGCATGCGTGATACCATTCTTCAACCGTTCCAGCCCGGCAAGAAGGGTCAGGAGACCTGCCTTGTCGGAGCCGAACGGACCCAGCTGCCATGGTCAGATCCACGCAGATTAGACCTCTCAGTCATACCAGTGGACATGTCTCTCACGGTGAAGCCAGTCAACAGAAAGCAAGAGGTGCTCATGCCTCTGATCAGTGGTCCTGCTGATATTTTGGCAGGGCAGCACTTCCCTCTGAACGAGACTTGGAATCTCGTGCGCCGCCTCCTTTCAGATGTTTCCACGTGACGGTGGCTGTGTTGGGTAGGTACCTACTTTACATACGGATACCTAGGTAGCTAAGGTAAGGTAGGTAGGTGCACCTGCGGCGGCTACCACCTACCTCGAGCCCCTGTGTGAGGGTAGCCCCACAGGGCACTACTTGTGGCTACCTCACGCCCCTATGTACCTAGACTTGCACTCAACCAATACATCTACACTCACACCACTACGCAGGCCTCACACCCTGTCTCCTGCTTCCCTTTCTGGCGGAGGGGGGGGGGGGGCAGGTTTCCTGCCTTCTTCCCCCTTCCGCCTCGGCCCCGATGCCCTCGGTCGCCGCCACATCGTCGCTACCTTACCTTAGGGGAGGGATCAATGCAACTGAGCTTCTTCTTTTTTGGGGTCGGCCGGTGCAGCGAGTTACCCGACTCCCGTCTACATAATGGATGCATGTCTCGGCTCGGCCCGTCCCTTCCATCCTCAGACCCAGTCACTTGCAAGAACAGATCGGAGGCTGGGATGGCTGCGCTTCAACTGTTGGCGCTGCAATCACTTGGTCGCAGTCTGGATGCGATCCAGGTGTCGCTCTCGTCTCGTCAGGGCGGGAGCTGGCACGAGAAATGCCAGAACGCTCTGATGACGTAGCGTTCTGGCCAAGAAAAAGCCAGAACGCAGCGTGGCACCTCGCGACGAGAGGAAGGAGCGGACCGACCTGTCACCTCACAATCCCCCTACCCAAAGAGGGAGGCCCGAAGCAGTCGCTCTTGCCCAACCTGCAAGACTCAGAGGTAAGGTACGCTTCCCCGCACTGCCTCTCTGGATAAATGAGGCATGATGTCACAATCAATAACTGCCATTCCCCCCCACCACACCACATCAACCTACCCAACACACATTCGTGGACACACCCAACACTCTGCACCGGTGCGCTCGGCCAAACCGATGCACCCGAGTGCGACAGTTCAACCAATGTCTTCCTTCACGGCAGCCACTCCGACATTGTAGGGGCGAATCTATTTCTCGAGGCATTCGCGGCCACCGAATCCCTCTCGTTGTGGTGACGCCCGTCGACAAACAAGGCCCCGCCATCGAAAACACTCGGGAGGCAAGAACGCACCCAGCACCCACCGCCCTCCTATCCTGTCCCTCGTTGGCTGATCTCCTGACCTGGCATTCCTCCCAACCCCCATCCATCCATCATCACAATTTCTGCAAACCCGTATACACCTGGAAAATCTCTCGACTTTTTGGACCCTCACAACCTAGTCATCATTGCCACCCTCGTTCACTTCATCGCCATCTTTTCAGACCGCGCAAGCATGTGCGAAGCCACCTACCCTCTTTGACACAGATAACCTAAACGGCATGCACTCCCCGGAGACTCTACAAACGAGGATTAATTCCTTCCTCCAGAAGCTGCCCGCCCTCACCGACATCACGGCGCTTGATGATAACGTCGTAAGGTACCTCGTCGATTTCGAAAAGGCAGTTGCTTCGGAGGTCGACTTTCTCGAGTTCCGCGACAGGCTCCCTGCCAAGGCCGTTGACATCTTTGTTTACTGCATCGGCCGCTCCGACATCTGCGGCGCTCACCATCGTTCCAAGCCGAAGCTCGAAAAAGTGCGTTCGGCCTAGGGCGTCGAGTCAGGCTTCATCCTCTTCCATCTAGGCTGGAAACACGGCCGGACGACGTGGGACAAACTAAAGGACCTCGCCGACTGCCTCTGCTGGAGGGACGCAGTACAACAACTGAGACAAGAAGCAGACTCACGTCGGAAGCAACGTCCAGAGGATCGCCCAGGGGTCCACGTTCACAAACCAGGGATTATCCACGCAGATGTCATTGCCGTCCTACTTCGCCAAAAAGGACCACCAAAGGTTCCCCGTCGCACGAAGAGAGGCAGACCCAGGAAAGAGGTCCCAACGCCCGTCGCCACCAGTCCCGATTCCAAGCACAGCGAAGACGACACCATCAGCGACGAAGAGCCGCCAGAAACGGCAAGACACATCCCACACTATCCACAGGACGACGAGAGGAGTCTGGGCTCCGATCCTTTTGATTTCGGATCGAACGACGGCTTTTCCCCTCTGTTAGCGTCTCCGTCACCGCCGCATAACACATCGCCAATAGCTTCTCCAGAAAACTTTAGCGTTGACGTCTCCGAAGTGGACATCATCAACCTGCGCCCCACATCTCCAATCACCACCATTGGCGACCACGCGCCCATTTCCCCCGAGGTAGACAGGCAACTCAGTTCCCCCAACGCCTCCATTGCAGACAGAACCAGCAGGGACATCGAAGCATCCCCCAGTCACTCAGTACAGCTACAACTATCATCGCCAGACGAGTCGGATTTCAGTGTATTGGACGTTAATATTGACCCGAACGCGAGCATCAACACATCCGCAAGCATGGATTTGACGAATGTGACCATAAAAAGACCCCGTGCGCAGTCTGATGCAGGTGAGTTGTTCCCGATTGCCCAACGCTTATCTACGCCACCTCCCCCACCATGTTCTAACCATTCTTCTAGCAGGAACATCAAGCAAACGACCAAAACTGCCTGCCAAGCCCGACAACAACGAAGGCAGCGACGATCCGCAATCGATAACAAAAGAGTCGCAATGGGTTCGAGGAACCTGGCTGCAAAATTCCCTTGACGCCATGACACGAGGCATTGATGGGGTGGTCGTGGTCGACTTTTCCGTACTTGAAAATCTCGACAGGGAGGACCACACACGCCACCGCAAGCTGGCCGCAATGGTCGAGTCCCACTCCACGACATGTCTTGTGCTCCCAATGTATCACGACTCCCACTAGTTCCTGGTGGTCGTCAAGCTGAAGGACGCCCAACCCTATGTGGTATCGTTCTACGACTCGGTCCCGGCCGAGGAGAACACCAAGGTTGCCCGCCGCCGGACCCAGCGCTTGCTTGAGCTGTACCTACCAAACGCCACAATATCCGTCAACAGACTGTTCAAGAGGATGGCGGGACCCCTACAGAGCAATGGACATGATTGTGGAGTTTACGTCTTTGCCACGGCTCTCCACCTCATTGTCGACGAGAACCTGCCTAGCGAATACCATTCGAAGATATGGAGGAAGCTGATGGCCTCAGCCCTAAGCCAAGGCGGAAGTTGGGACAGAGCACTTATGCTTCCGACGCCCCCGAATGACCCAGCCAAGCCGCCAGCATGTGTCGACGGTTCAGCGACGGCTTACGGCAACTGGGAGGCCCAGATGAAGAAGTGGCAGGACGACAAACGAACGCGTATGATTCACAAGACAGAGCAGTTTGTCGTCAAGCTTGGGACTACCATCACTCACATCGAGTCTGCCGCGAGGGTTGCTGCAGATTTACTCAGCCAAACGAAAAGTAGACTGGAAGCGACATTGTCACAAACCTTCCAGGCCGAGCCAGAAGGGGCCGAACACGACGAGGAGGCCGCCGCAGAGACTGCAAAATTGCGGGTAAGAGTCAACAATCTAGAAAAATCGTGCAGCATTCTGGCCGGGATTGTGGAGGCGCTGGGACAAAAGGAAAACACATTCAAGCAGGCTCTGGATAAACAGGAGAGGGAAGTTGCCATATGGGCGAACCGTGTGGCGTGATCAGTATTAGTTGATAGGTGCTCTGGAGTAGAAATATGACTTGCTTTGGTGCTATCCACGCATTGATCTGCGCGACGTTGAGAATTGACGTCTTGCTCGTTTGTTTGCATCTAGATTCCTTGATGTTGCAAGCTGTAAGGAAATGTCCGTCTGCCCAATATCAACCAAGCATCACCTGGCTTCCGATTCTCCGAGGGATCATTAATCGGCTCGAGACATGTCAACGACGCTCCTCGCCTAACAATTCCAGCTTGCTCCCGTAGTCCAATCGGTCAAAGAATGAGTACTTCGGACGCGAGTGATCGCAGCAGGCGGCACGAGCTGCTGACAGAACCGACCTGGTGGTTTCCGGCACAGTCACCTGAAGGAAAAGGAGGAAATCCGTGCCGACAGTCACTTCTCGACGGGAAACGTGTTCGAGACGATGCAGAGGCTTGGCAATCGTCTGGGCTCGGCGGGAGACTTGCCTCTGGCCTGCTCAGCAGCATTGCATCGGCCGGGGATGCAGTGGCGGAGTCGAACTTTTTGCCAGCTTCGGGGCCGCAGAGTGGATATGGAGTTGCCGGGGTGTGACGGCTGCTGATCAGCTGGCAAAAGATATTGGGCGCACCGAGTGACACGGCGAACATGCACGAAATTTTCGTCGACTAGCGTCTTGGTTAAGAGGTACCTACAATGGCACCGTGGGGCTTTGCACGCAGGTTTTCGGTGCGTCACAGCCACATCGCGTCCGAAGCGCCAACGCTGTGCGTCTCGTCAACCACACTGCCGTGGCGGCCCTGCTGCAATTAAGGGCATTCCCAAAGGAAGCGACAACAATGGAGAAGTCCAGCATGCGATCGCTCTGGCCGCGTCAAATATAGCTGCCAGGAGAACGACTGAGGCCAGACTTCGTTTTTTCCCCAGACCTTGATTCTTTGCACGTTGTGGCTGAAAATCGCCAGAACGCTCCCTGGGTCATCAGGGTGCTGGCTTTTTTGGCCAGAACACTACGTCACTGGAGCGTTCTGGCGTTTTTTGGCCAGAACGCCCCTTGGATCATCAGGGTCCTGGTGACTTCCAGCCAGAACGCTTCCTTGGACCATTAAGGTAATGGCGATTTTTAGCCAGAACGCTCCCATTCCAGAGAGGTGCTGGCGATTTTTGGCCACGACGCCCCACAGGAGCTGTGGTCACATGGCCCGTGCAGTGCTGACATAACACAGTCTGGAGTACGTACCCTGCCCGTCTGTTTCACCGTCCAGCTTTCAACTCGCCCCTCCCGCTCTCCAACCCGGGATTCTTGATGGGATGTGCAACTTTGTCGAGCTCTTCGCTTTCAACTTGGGTTGCCAAGTAGACCGTCTTCGTGGACGGTTTTGGCGGAAGGTGCCGTTTTCAGACGACGTCCTTTTTCGGTCTCGTTCCGGAGCGCACGAGATTCTGCGTCTCGGTCGGCCTCTTTCATGGCGCGCGGCACCGGTTGCCAGCCACCCAGATTGGGCCCCGGGGTAGTGGGATTGTTTCTGGTGTGCTTTTGGAATGCTCGATTGACTGCAGCTCCTAGGTAAGACCCCTCTCGTCCGCAATTTGTCTCGATCTGACTGCCCAAGCAGGACGTCGCAATCATCAACGCTTCCCAATCTACCATGCATCGCGAACATTCACGGCCTTCAACTGAAAGTAACATCAGACACGCTGCAGCTGTCCTTACAGCCGACTGAGCAGACTACGAACGCTGCCAGCTCCACCGTTGGGAATGACTATGCCTTCACATCTCCTGTGCTCGCCGCCGAGGCCAAGTTGGAGAACGAGGCCGCTTGTGGCTGCTGGGGCTGAAGTTGCTGTTCTACTTGGGGCTGAGGCTGAAGCTAAGGCATATCTACTGCTCCGACAGCGGCTTCTCCCTCTCCTTCTCCACACCATCCGCCCGACCCCCCCTGGAAGCAGGCTCCCGGTCCGCACCCTCTTCTAGCTGCCAAAGGTCTTGGTCAAGAACGCCCTGAGGTACCTGTGCTGCTCTTTGCCCCAGCTCAGGGGTCAGCAGTCCTGCTTAAACTGCTGCTTCCATCCAGACGGCACTAGCTCCTCCAGAACCCCGTGGCCTGGACCAAGGCTGTCGAGCAGGTCCCAGACAGCCCGAGCATATTCTCGGCACCCGCATCCCGAGGGTACGCCGCGAGGAAGCGCTGGAGCTGGGCACTACGAAGTCGACGAAACAACTGCTCTTGTTCCTGTTTCTATGCGCCGGGAAGATCTTCGATGGAGCCTGTGTCGTGTGTCAGGAGCCTGCTCCTGCGAATGGTGGTGAGGATGGCATGGGGCCGAACTTGATGGGCTTTGTGTAGCTGGCTTCGGCCCAAAGGCGTTGGCCGTGGCGGTGGGCACGATGGGCGCGTCTGCCGATGAAATTATGTTGCCTCACAGACCAGTGCGTATCGCTTTCCAAAGTTGCGACGACGGGGCGGCAGAATCTGTCACAGACGGTGTGGCTTTGGCACCTTTGACGATGTGGCGATCGGCGCCGTGGCAGTCGACGACATAGCGGGAGATTCAGCCGTCAAGGTCAGCTTCATCAATGCGATGGTGGTGGTATCTGTCTGTGTCGGATTTGCAGGTGCTGTTGTTGATGGGTGAGTTCCGAAGCGTATTTTCCTGGACTCAGATGCCAGACACACCGTCAAGGCGTCAAGACAAATAACACAAAGCAAAACACCGTCAAATCAGCGAAAGACTGGGCTTTCCTAGACATGCGCACTTTCCTTCTTTTCTTCTTCCCTTCCAACTTTCTTCCGCAGTCTGCCGCCTGTGAGCACACCTTTTTGACCGCCGAATCACTCTGACGGAGAAATATGTGAGAGCTAGGATGGCAGTCGAGCCTCCATGACCCCCTACGGGGTTTATGGAAAGGGCGCAAGTCGCTTCACATGCGACAGTTTGCTCTTTACCACTGCAACCAATTACTCCCTTCAACATCAAGATGCCGAAGTCCTTCCAATCGCAAACCAATTACCTCCACAGCCTCCCCAATCTGTGAGATGCGTCCTTTCCACCACACACACACAAACGCACACATGTCTGAAGCCGGGAGGCCCATCTCAAACCATCAACACAAATAAAACGCATCAATCCCCATCAAATCAAAGCCAGACGCCCCACGACTCACCCAGAGGCACGCAGTGACCCACGCCGTGGCCCGCGCAGTGTCGTCAAGCAGCGTGGCCGTCGCCTGCCCACGCATGCCATCATCCCTATCGGCATTGATTTATGACGATACGACAGCCTCTCTATCGATCCTATCCACAGCAACGTTCCGTGCCCGACTCAAGCTGGCCTCCGGCTTACCCACGTTGACGATGCGCGCGTCAGCATCATCGCCGTCGGGATACTTCAACCGCGGAGCGCCCTCGGCTGAGGCAGGAACCCCAAACAGCGTCGGCAGCGCGTGATGACGGCACCTGCAACCAATGCAGCCTGGTAATGCGCTTGCTTGCGCTGCATATCATGCGCATTGAGATATTGGCCTTCGACACCGGCGCTGCTGTTGTGACTGTGGGGGCGGTCGTAGCAATCGTCTGCTTCATGGTCGAATTACCCTGGACATTCACTAAAGCGACGATCGCAAGCACGTCTACGGTTCCGACTCTGATCACAAGGCTCTTGCTCTTGCTCTCATCCGTATCCTCCCCGTCTGTCCGCCTCTTCGACCTTGACTTGCGGCTGTTTGTCGGTGACGTCAGCGCACGTTGTTCCAACACGAGCCCCCATATCTCCGCCTCGAATTTGACGACGAAGTGCTTCGCCTCCCCACCTGGCTCGTTGAATATTGGACATCACGCTCGTTGTCGACCAGGCTGCGGCTCGTGGTGTCTTGTGTCGTGGCAGCGGGCTGGAAGTAGCTGACCAAGCAAACGGAGCAAACCGCGGTTTTCCATCAGCCCACCTTCAACAGCAAGCTGCTCAGCGTCAACGACGATGATTTAGTCCCCGTCGGCATAGTCTCGACTACAAGACTGGCGACAAGCTGACGCGCAGCCTGAGCGCCAATAATGCCATCCAGAAATACTCCTGGCCCCATAACTTGCGGCAAACATTCTAAGACCAGGCCGAAGAACTGGCCGAGAGACGCAGGGCGGAGCGGAGAGATGCCCAAGCAGTGGAAGGAAAAGACAGCAACGATGCCTTTGACGATCCCTACACGAGAGGTGAGCTCCAAGTTCAACCAACTGGCTCCAGATCTGTGCAGCTAACGAAACGCAGTAGTGACAGCCCAAAATGGGATTGGCTGCGAGCAAGGCGGGCATCAGCACTAACACTAGCACTCACAGCAGCGATGACGGTGAAAGTGACAGTGGGACTGAGACATCCAGCAGCAAAACCGACGACTGCAATGGAAGTGTCAGTGTCCCGTCTCAGCCTCCCGTCTCAGCCTCCCGTCTCAACCTCCCGTCTCAACCTCCGTCTCAGCCTCCCGTTTCTTTGATGCTCAATATTCGACACGACTTGGTTGATGGAGCAGCACAGACACAGCTGGCGCGGATGATTGGCAAGCGAGATGGAGACGTGGAAATGAAGCTGCAGCAGTGGGGGATACGCGGCGAGTTGGATGCGCATGCACTGACGAACGGCGCTGAGCTTCGCCCCAAGACAGCTTGTGGGAACTATTGCCTTGATTGCGCAGATGGATGGCTCGGTCGTTGTCGAAGGTATTGGCGGGGGTCGGATCCCGTCGTTGGGAACGGGGATTTGGTTGCCGTCGTCGATCGCGAGCAAATGGACAAATACACAGGATGGACGTACATGTAATCCTTCGAGATGATTCGACACTCTGTAGATACCAGCAATACAACACAATCGTCAGTCGAGACCACCCGTCATGGCTAGCCGGCTGTACCATCCCGAAACGGCTCAAGCATGCCCTCCGTCTCATGCAATTCTGGGTCCCACTGCTCGAGAAACCTCAACGCCACGCGGCTGTTGTTCTGGTGTGTATGAGGTGATGAACCTGACGGGACAAAGGATTCGTTGTCGTAGAATCGATGGGAGATGGAAGCTTGAAGAAGGGAGCATCGTCATTTTCGTAATGGACTGCGATCGTTTCCAATTTGTCGTGTAATTGGCGAGCGCTATCGACAAGACGGGAGATCGATCTGAAGCCACATTAGTGTTCGAGGTACACCCTGTCAGCAGATCCATGGCTGATAGATTTCGCAATCTGGTTAAAGATTGGGGGGATGTTAAGCTGGACATGTACTGTGGCAACGCGTGAACGGCCTCATAGACTTGATGGGCAGCATCTCACAGCTCGTCAGGGGCGCAATTTTGCCAAAGTCGCCAATCAGTCGGATATTGGCATATGGGTCAACATAGCCGTATGCATCAGTGTTGAGAGTGTGAAAGCGCAGTCGAAACCGACGAGGTGCCTGGGATCTAGGCCAAGTCAGCAGCATCAGAGGGGATCTATTGGGGGAGGCGAATTCCCTGGTGCTGTGTGACACAGCAGACGTACCACAACTCCCACGGCGGTGCAAGAGACCGGATACCGTCATAAGGGGATCAGCCAAATGTAATGAAATAAAGTGGTTGAGGCTGCAAATGAAGGAGCTGTGGAAACAGCTCGCTAGGCTGCAGAGCTGAATCGACATGTTTATCGTCGCCATCCTCGTTTCCGTCATCAACGGCGCAATTGACATGGCCTCGATCATTGTGCGGCGGCAGCCCAACACTGAAGCGCAATATCGTGCAGTTTTCACTGGAGTGTAGTCCCTACTCATTCTCCTCCTGCTGTTGCTCTTGCCTTCCCGCTCCTGGGTCTTTGGGGCTGTTGCGCCGTGAGGGCGATGCGTCGGTGTGTGCCAGCGGCCGCGGTGAGATGAACAACCTTGATATACCACTGACAACCTGAGACTCAAACAACGGGTTAGCGCAGAGGCACAGAGGACGCAGGGGGAATGATGATGGGTAATCACATGAAGGCGACCGAAAAATGGTTGGTTCGTCGATCGATCGTCAAGTATGCGTGCGGTTGGAGGTGAGGGCGAGGGGTGCTTGACCGTGGAAAGAAAGACCGGTGCCTGGGAGGGTGGTCGACTAAAGAGCATGGCAACGGTGATTTTGAGAATGAAACGATTCATTTCGGCGATTATGGTGGTTAGGTATGCAACCAAATCGACGTGCGTTTCGGATGTGTCCTGCTTACGTTGGGAATTTTCGCAAACGTCAATTTGGAGATCAATGTTGATGATGTCGGAGGCTCAAAAGAATGATTGTGAAAGTAGGCAATGCGCTGACCGTCTATGATGCGCCGTAGAAGACTGAGCTGCTGGAGCGACACTGCAATGCTTGCGTCTTGAGATGGAGATGCTTGTCAACGTGAATGCTTCCAAGCTAGCGTGCCGTGAAGCGAGCCTGCAGACTGTGGCCGTAGTTACCTTGTACGTACAGAGAGACATCAAGTCCTTGACTGCCATCATTGTCATTTTCAAGTGCAGTACATCTACCTGCCGATCGACGAGGGCCTCCCCGCAGTCTTTCTCCAAAGCCGACCGAAGGGTGTACAAATTACCAATGGGAGCCTGCTTCACTGGATATTCACAATAAAAAAATCACGTTATGTCTAACGGCTCGAAGATCAGCGAGATGGAGTTGTCCATCAAGTAGATCGTAACCGACCAAGGAGTTCTAAACATTGCCGCTACGGAGCATTTCGGCGCCAGCCAACGCCATCCGTAACCAGAGTATCTACAGCCTTTCGGCCATGCATCTGCATCGGCTCTTGAGAAACACGACTGGATTAAGGGAGAACTTGCAGACCTGCTTTCGCTATCTTGCTCAGTAATCCAACCCTCTTAATTCAGCAGCTGACGCAGACGCACCGACAAGCGCCAATGCCCCGGTGAAGGAAATGACTCGCAAAGTCAAAAACCTCGGACCGGGCGCCAACGGATTTATGGGGGCTGCCATCAAAAACATCCACCATTGCTTGCCATCTCAGTCGTCTTTGGTCGATCTGCCGCAACATTGGATCTATTCATGTGACAGGGCCACGGCTTTTGTTCCTCCCTACATGACCGAGGTTACCTACGAACTCTCTCCCGGCATGGATATGGCTCGATGGAAATAGATCGTGGAACACATATTCTAAATTGAAGCAACACCGCGAACCTGCTTTGCACAGCTTGAACGACACGGCCAGATATTTCAAGCAGTGTCGGAGTCGCCTGCCTCCTTCTTTCGAGACTATGACAACGCGATTGCAATTATTCTCAGATAATTTCCTCGCCGCATATCAACCAACAGATCACAGTCAAATCTCCATTTATCAAAGCGAACGTCTGGTTAAAGAGTCACTATGGCTTGCAAATCAGTGCTGCAATAACTTGAGAATAAGATCAAGCGCCTGACGACCTGGCCGCGCTGTCTGACTAGCAGATTCTGTACCCGACGGCGTCTTGCTACTCCCCGTGATGTGACCCCCCAAGAGATTCAGACCTTTGAGATCTTATGGAGGGCCAACCTGCCTGATTTGAATTCAAACTTGCGGTGTCGGAGCAGACTGCTCAGGATGCTCAGTTCGCTGATGTCAAGACGCCCACGAGAAGATTCTACTACGGTAGCTAGCTCGTAGTCTACTCTCTGTACCACGCCTCTTCAAGAAGGCATGCTGAGCGCGTTTATACCCCTTGTAGATCAGACCTGCATGTACATTCACAGCATGCGATGTTGCGATGTTGCGCGTGAATGCCACGCTCCGAGCTTTGAACGTTTCTCTTCTGCTGTGTATCCGAGAGTGGGCCCATTATCACCGGCTTATCGGATCCGCGGCCCCACTCCGGGTCCAGAGCACTATCCGGCAGGTCGAATTGTGGATAGGTTGAATTATGGACAGGTTGAATTGTTGATAGGGCGAATTGTGGACAGGTCGAATTGTTGACAGGTTGAATTGTTAACAGGTCGAATTGTTGACAGGTTGAATTGTTGACAGGTCAAATTGTTAGACAGGCCGAACTTTCAAACGCAAGGTGGATCAGCAATTACGATACGGACATTAACTAGATTGTGAAAGCCACGTTTGTAGGATAGGTGGGAGTAAATTACCGCGTGCTCTCTCGTTAGCTAGCAATTGATATAGACGTTATTTATTGATCTCACCGGCAACTCAGCTACTGTCTCTGTTTGTGAGGAGGTTCGCAGTCGCCGAAGAAATGGCGGGCTCGCGGCACCGACGGCACAATATGCCAACCCTTTTCAATGGCATTGAGACAACGATGCGCAAGCACCAGGCTTCAAAACAAAAGCTACCAGCTTCAGCAAGCGGCATGTCCGTCTGGCTGAAATTTTTTTAATCCTGTCAAAGATGCGGCTATGCGTTTAAATTCCAATCGAAAGATTCGATTTAGCTGTATCTTACAGTTTTGCCGCAGGTCCTTGCTTCGATGACCAGGAAAGAGCCGTTGAGCGGAGCTCATTGGAGACAGTAAAGACTCATCAATAACTCTAATGCTGGCCAGTAACTTGTTTTTTATTTGCCCTATTGAACAAGGTTCAGTGCCTTAGGTCCAGCAGCAAATGTGGAATCCAGATTCCAATTCACTTCCGAATCCGGATTGGTGCCGCGGACGCTGCGCGGGGATTGAATGAGATCAGGGTTATATGTCTTTTTGATTGTCGTTATGTGAGATGCAGGCTTAAGCTAAGCGTTCTTCCCACGCGCCTGCAACAACCGTTCGATCGGCCGACATCAAAAGAAACGCACTGATGCAATCCTCGTAACCAGCTGCACGGGTGCTTCAATTTTCCTACAGGGTCATACAAGCTCAGAGCCTTTTATCAACACGTCTCAAGCCTCGACATTCTGAGAGAATAGATTCCAGTTTTTCGACAGCCTGTGAGTCGAATTCATCATCCAGCCATAAGTTGCTTGTAGGCGAGCGAGACGGTACGCTTCATCGGTACCAATGGCTCTAAAATGCACTTCTGGGCAAATCGCTGCGTTAATGCTGCATATGAGACCCGAAAGCAACTTCTATCAGTCTAGAAAATGGTAGTTTTAGGTCTGCGGCGGCCCTGTCAGCTCCCGGATCGGACTTCTTCCTGCAGTACCACCGGCTGGATCTGCCGAAAACCGGACGGAAGACTATGGCTTGCTTAACGGGACGTCGAGAAGCCTGGAGCACTTTGATGTGGTGTGGTTGGGCACAGCGTTCTTCCCATTAATACTTCGGGCGGGCCAGGGAGATCACCGAAGGTTGCTTCTGAACCCATCTTCCTCGAAGGCGATAAGATGGACTCGTTGGGGAACTTGTGGAACGATGGTGGAAAGTGCGACCGAGCGATCATAATGTAAGCTGATAGGCAAGCGGTCGAGATAAAATTCTCAAGGGGGTGTTTTGAACAGCTCGTCTCGAAACCACGGCCGGGGAGCAAAGGACAACGAACCCGGTTCGTATGACATCGGTGGAATGCAGAATAAATTTCGGCTTCTAGACAGCTCCCGTTGATCTATAACAAGACGATCTTCGTGCTGGAATGATGCTGGCCACACGGCGGATAGGAAGGGACCGACAGGCTAGGTTCAAATGATGAGATGTTTCTAGGCAAGGTCGCGACAGACTGTGTAGGCACATGTTTGTGGAAGCTTAAATCATGCAGTGCTTTGCTTCCTGATTTTGCAGGCGTACAGTATTCCAGGTCTTTTCAGTCCTCCCTCTTGGCCTCCTCTATCTGCTGCTTCTCTCAGCCCCTGTCCTCATCCCTGAGACTCTGCAGCTGAACGGTTGCGCGTCTAGAAATCCACTACAAGCATTTTAAATAATCTTGAAACGTGAACAAAGGTGAAGTATATCAAGGGCACCCGCGGTTCTCTGAATATTTCTTACTTTGTCAGGATTGACTGACCTGTCAGCCTTTTGCGCCGCATAAGAACTCAAAGCCTCCATGCCGCATAAGTGAGGGTTCTCGCATGATGGTCTCATTCTCGTCTCTGGCAAGAGACTCCAAGTCTTGGACGCAGTTGCGGTCTTGAAAAGACCGGTGTTGTACTCGTGGAACGTGAGCATGGGTGTAAAACAAGACTTCGCTGTGATGCTCTGGAGTCATTGGACCAGGTTCTTGTTGGTACTTTGAGTTTCTAGCCGGTATGTGTAAGGTATATCGCATAAGATGGCGAACTGAAGAGAGCTCTGCTTTCCCCTCCACTGCGTCCAGCGAGACGCGCTTCCGTCTGAAGAGTTGGAACCGGATCTTGCTCAGGGGTTTCAACCCATTCAAGCTGATGATGAAGCTTGAATATTCATACGCCACCCGCCTCTTTTCGAAATGGAATTGAACTCTGGTGTGGAGTTTTGGAAGCTTGTGTTAACTTGAAGAGAGTTACTACAAGCGCCAGCTTGTGACAGGCAGAGGGTGCTTCTTCAGTGGCACGTTGTTGCGGTGTGCTTGGAGTAGTAGTTCATATTTGAGAGGCCAGCCGGACGAATGCAAGCGACATCTTTGTAGTTTAGAGGGCTGGATGAGGAGGTATTCGAACCTCTGCCTATGAATGTACGTTCGATGAGTATTTAAAAATAAGGCCTGCCCTTCGGGTCAGGAGTTCGTCTGTCCTGTGAATACGGTCGTTGACCAGAAGGTGCCTAAAGCTCAACTGGGTGAGTTCATGTTATGTACCTACAGCTGCGGCCATAGACGAGAGGTAATGAGGTCTGAACGTAGTTTTGTTCCAAATTTGGACTGTAAGAGTCCTTCCTTACGATGTTGTACGTGAAAAGTCCTGACTCTGAGCCATGGTTCGGGAAGGCCGCTGAGTTCAGCTGTATGCAATGAAAACCTGAGAGAGGTGACACTTCCTGGGAGACCGGTTACACTCAACATCCGAAAGCTCGTCTCATGATTCAATATCACTAAACTAAGGAAAAGTGTCTCCGTGACTGATAAATGCGATATTTTAGATTCCCTTCCTCCGCGTTTCCAACACTACTACCGCTGTGAACAATCGTGAGAAGTAAGGCCCGGAAAGCCGGGTGACCAATACCGTAAAGGCGGCCATCACATGGTCTCCATAATAAAGCGGGAACCGCGATGAGAGTCAACTTCTTTTTAGAAGTATCATGCGATACCATCGGTTCTATTTGAAGGCCCCTTCAGGAACCCGCAGTCATAACTTTCAATGGCCGGGTATTGAACGGAGTATTGATCAAACGATCGGCATTAGTGCGACTCGATGAAATTGGCTCTTTCAATGCGGACAAAGATGTTGTCTCAGGCATCATCTCGAAAGTAGGCCGCCAAAACCAGTGCCTTGAAGCTGGGCTTGTGAGGAATCGGCCTGTGAAAAAGAGGGAGATTAAAAAAAGATAGAACTAGAGCATCTAGCAGGTCCCCAAAGTTCCCGCGCATAAAGAGTCACTTCTCAGGACCCGCATTATGCAACTACCCGTCGGTCCCTTCGTGCTCCACTGAGCTGGAGTTGCCCTCACACCGCCTTTCATCCCAGCAAATACACGGCACCAGACCTATTTAGACATGATCTTTGGAGAAGCCTCCCATGACAATTATTCTTCGCAGTCAGCCTCGTTGCGACACTCTCTTCAGCCGTCCTCTTCCGGGTTCCTCGATCTCCGAGCCTCTCGAACTCGTCGCGATTCGCTTAAGAGCTCCCCAAACACATAGCTGCAACAAAACCTGCTTCCATTGCTAAGAGTCCAGACAGAGCAAAAGAAATCCACACTCATGGTCCTCACACGCTCCGACGTGGACAAAAAGTCGCGGAAGTTGCCCCAGCTGCCGAAGCTAACAAGATCTCTGGGAGCGATCCAAGCCAGAAGATCGCCGTCAAATACCTGCGAGGCCTCTTTCCTGACGCAAACGTCTCAATCCCACCCAGGACTCGAAAGTCCGATCCGATAAAGATGTGCACCGAATCTAAACTCATCTATACGAAATCAGAGATCAGCGAGGCCGATGCCACCGGAGCAATCGGAAAAGACAGCTGCGGCAAAGAAGTCAATGAACCTGGTCCTGATGATCATTCACGCCTGCTGGAGAATATGCCGTCTCAATTCGACGACGTATACTACCTGATACCGGACTTCGTTCCTACAACGATCAAAGTACCGACGTTGCGAAACATTTTCTGCAAACACAATATCGTCTACAACGGAAAGGAGACCAAGGAAGATCTAGTCAATCTCTTCAACAAGTACTTCAAGCCTAAAGTGGCCGTCACTTTAGCTGCAATTGAAGCCGTCGAGAGATCAGAAGAGGGCATTGTGGATGTTTGATATAGGTAATGGATGGTGTCTGAGGATTCCGAAAATGATCGAAAGGGAAAGCATGGGAAGCGGTAGCTCAGCAACGAATGGAATGATTGACAAATCTCGGCTGCAGGATACCTAGGTTGAGTATGATAATCTGAACAGCCAAAGCCTCTATAGGCACAAAAGAGAATCCAAACTCCGCTTGCTGCCAAGATAAGCAGCTTCGCGGACGTTCAGGGCAACAAGTACCAAGGGCGGTGATGACCACGGGGCCATATGCATCGGAAGTGAATGCGCCACTTCGAGTGCCATATTAGAAGCTCTGGCTTCCAGGTAGATGTGTAACCGACACCTACGATCCCTTGGCGAGCAATAATGAAGCTTTGTGCCGGTCGTTCATACTGCTTTCCGTGTGATCCAATTGTCCCCGTTCTCATCGGCAGTGTTGTTGCGATGACAAAGCAACTTAACCAATCAATCAACAACGTCTACAAGCATTACAGTTGCGTCGTTCATCATGCCTGGAGCTGGTATCGCCTCATCTCAGTGATTTGAAGTGACGGCCGCAAAGGCTATTGACATTGTTACCCTAAGGGACAGTGATGTCAATCATCTTGGTTAAAGTAGCTATCCCCGTTGCTACTGGCATTACCTGCGACATATAGGTCGGCATTAACAACGTAGGGACTCAGCTTTGAGATGAGGTTCTATTCCGTGATCACATTCTTGCCCACTTTTGCACTGATGGCAGTGATCAATCAACCTGCGGTCACAAAAGCCTCCAGACTTTCGAAGACCTTTGGCGGCCATGACCCGCGGGTCCGTGACCTCAACACCGCCTAATGAGAGAAGATTACATCGAGCTCTTGATGTTTTGTAAATATATCGGTTACTTAAACTGTCACGGGGCGTCGTTGAGGCGACAGTACTGGAGAACGCAGCCCTGACAGGAGATGAAGGGTGGCGTAGTCCACTGTGGGAGAACCCTGGTATGACATGAAGTTCAAGAAGCTCCGGAGAAGATCTTGCGGATTTCGTGGTCTTCAGTCGATTAAAATAGCTGTCCATTACGTTGTCACTGGAAAATGGCGTTAAAGAAAGTGAATGACGTATGATCACGCATGTAGAGGCTAATTAGATGACTAGTCACTACTTAGAGTGATGGAAGTCAGTGCAAGATGCGTCTATCCTAGGAAATACAACAATATGGCCTTTTCGCAAAGAGGAACTTCATCTGTACACAGCAAAACTTTGCGGGTTAGCGAAGATAGATCTCAAGCAGGCTGGTAAAGTGCCATGGGTTAACACTGTGTTTTAATTTCTGGTATGAGGGAGGGAAACGCAGCTAGTGAACTGCGATGGGTCTCTTGCTGGCACCAAAAACGATTGATTCGGCCACTCAAGAGAGCTTCCACGAGGAGCTGAGTCTTTTTCTGTATTCTAGAAACACAGTGGATGTATTGCAGTCCCGACAATCTTCAGCCAGCTTTTCTCTTGGCCTTCCCTTTCTTGCGCGTCCACGGTCCAGAGAGGGACCAACGCATTTTGCGGAAACGCAAGCTGAGCCAGTGTTCCAAATTTGTTCCGAATTTGGAGGTTTTCAAGGATTGTGTGACGACAATCTTGTAAAATCTCTATCTCACACTTCACTGATGTGTCCGCCATCTACAAATGGGGATCATCAAAGTGCAAGCGTGCTTCACAGTGAAAGATGGCAGCTGCTGGTCATTTGATCCTTGAATGTCAACGAGGTTCCTGACACCGGTGTGTACATTATGGTGCCGACAACCGACGACGGTAGCTCGTGCCCCGTTTCAGGGGCTACCTTAGCACAACCACGTGATGCAAAGGTCAATTTGTGTGATTTACTGTGCTGAGGTAGCGTCCTCAGCGATGAAGCAGATGTATTTAAGTCACCGGATTATTCACTACGAAACACGATATGAGCCTCGGAATGGATTGGACCAGAGAGGGTTCCATTGCGAGGAATTATCGAGAAGGGTTTGCGGCTTATGATGTCCGGGTGTCCTATAAGCATTGCTGGGCATTGAAGATAGAGACCCCTCTTGGGGACTTGAGCATCTACAGCACAGCCGACGCATTCCTTCCCCGAATCAGAACATTAGTTGACAGTGGTTGGGCAGGTGATTTCCACGGTAGTGGGTTTAGCTGGGTGCGTAATTGGCCTTGTACCACGCGGCGCACTCGCATTTCCATTCGCTATTCGTAGTAATTGGAAGCCGGTGAAGAGATGTATGTTGCGCAGCTGAGCCTTCTCAATAAGTGCCCGGACATCCTTCGTATAGTGCTCGTCCTTTATCAGCTTCTGAAAGGTAAGTCTGGGATTCGGGGGAATGTAACGTTCTTTACCTTCCAAATCCATGCTATTCTACTCGCTCTATTTGGCGCAGTCTCTAGAAGTGTAGTATGCTGAATGTTGGCGCCCCTTTTTCGTATATCCAACACTACTTTATTGAAGGAAGTTAAGATCTTTAGAGCGGGAAGAATCGTGGGAGCAATGGCGCTGTTATTGTGAACCGAGGTTCCGGATGAAGGAAATAGTTCGGAATCATCAATAGGTGACTCTTCCGAAGAGACATTGCGACCCAAAAGAATTTCCACATTAGGTCTTGGTTGTGGTAAAGGGCATGGTAGGAAAATGGATTTACAACGCATTGCGTCTCTGGTGACCATGAGTGACCAAATAATGGTCAATTTCGAGTTGTCTTATTTCCCCTGTCTTCGCAAACTAGCAAAACCCAGCTCGTAATGCCCTTCAGCTTTGTAATTTTCGCAAAAGAAGCCTCCTGATCAGTTCTTCGCCTCCGATGTTTGGCTTGTCAAGTCTCACTGTCAATTAGATCAGAGTATTCGGGTGCAAACACCAGCAGTGGCCACCATGTCGAGCTAATTTTATAAACCTTGGATGTACCTTTGGTGCTTTAAAAAGATGAGCATCGAGCTCAACATGTTACATGTGCCTGGGGTTCCCATGTGCGAATGATCTGATAGCGAAATGTTGCTAAATTTCGCCGGCCCCTTTGCGTTTCTCAGCGAATATCCCATTCGACAACAAGTTGCAGCGACGAGTCCAACGTGGCACTGAAGACCCAGACGACATGACCCACACCGAACAAACACATTTCTGCATCAACGTCCGCAGCGTGGATGAGGCTGAGTGGAACGTGGACGTCTCAGAGAACTCCCAACGAGTCATCATGCAGGGAGTCCGGATCACAAAATTCCTCAGTCTTGCCCAAGGACGATTCGTCACTGAGGGATCGAACGATATATGCTAAAGCCGCCGATTTCCACCAAAAGGTTACTGGGGGTTGGAAATATAGATATAGTTCTCTTCAGAGAAGTACTAGAATCTCTGCCGCTGGAAACGATATTCTTCCGGCGATACGGCACCCGACCACAGGTCGCCAAGCCGGTGAAAGGCCTGCTACTTCAATTTTTGCCAAATGCAAATGCACGGCAATGTGTAGAAAAGATTACCTAGAGCGGGCCTCTATTTGTGATAGAAGCTCATACTACCACACGCAGCCAGAAGCCGGGTATCAGCCATGTTGAGCAGGCGACTGTGAAGCAGCTTCAGCAGCCACATCAGAGGCACAAAATCTCCTAGGTGGATAAAACTCTAACACTTGTCTCCTGTTGCTTTCATCCCACGATTAAGCAAAGTTGAGAATGGTCGCAAGAAAAGTGAGAAGGTTTGCAGACCCTAACGCAAAGATAGCCCAAAGAACTGATCCAAAGCCGGCTAGTCCATGATTTGGGAGAGAAAGTGGCGGCAGCCGTGCGTGGAGAGACGACCGTGTTGGGTCGTATGCTGCCAGATAATATGCTCGGCGACTGGTGCCAGAAGACCCTTAACTTCGAGCGCTCCAACAGACTTCTCACCAGTCCAATGGAGCAACCGGCGGACTGCTTTCCGCACTCCTGTATATGCTCTGTGTAGGTGGATTTGGTGTACAAGTGCATGTAAGTGTGCACAGGTACATGCTCCGCACAAATCCAGGTTCTCTGTATAATTACCGTCGCAGTTAAACAGCAACAAGGTCCGGGCTTCGGCCTTGCTGCTGCCTCACAGGCGCCCTTTGAGAACTGAAACACGCTTGTGTCCGGACAGACCAGGGCCTGCCGAGTTCATCTTCCCGGCCAAACGGCCGGGAGATGTGGGGACTGGCCCGCGCTATCCGCAAGGTGGGGCTCGGCCATTTCGGACTTGAGAAGCCAGGTGCTTTCCTCGCTGCGACTCACAGCGACTGGTACGTGGTGTGATCCAGCAGCAGTAGAAACCATTTTTCTCTTTAGAATTTTCACCAGTAGCCGCAGCTCGGCTATCTTCGCTGCGACCTTCAAGGAACTAGTAGTGGTTCTCGGCAACCCCCCAACGGCTTCGAGAAGCGCTAACGCACGTCATGCGCTATCGCGCCAATCGCTAAATTGCAGTTCCCGTTGCCTTATGCTCCTCGTCGCACTTGAATGTCAGAATACAGAGAAAAGTCAGAATTCCGCCCGTTATCAGCTTCTGTTTGGACGTCCTTGTCTCGGAATGACTTAATAAGCCTCAGCATCCTCGCTGAAGCAACTCTCAACAACGCGATGCTACAGGCTTCCGCATCCAATCGCATCACACATAGAAATCTATTTCCAATACTACAAAATCTCGGTAGAAGCCTGCCAGACATATTGACAACATGGGAGCCTTTCATCTCGCGTAGTATCATCCCCGGCCCGGCTGCGCCATCACTCAGCGAGATCGAGGAGGGGAAAGGTGGTTTGGTTTCAGGGCCGGCCATCTTCAAAATCACTGTGGCCGACTGAGCTTCTGGGACCATCGCCGACGTGGTCACCAGTAAGATATGGTTCAACGCCGTCGAAAGTGACACTGCGACGGACCGGTGACAATGCAAGCCAGAGCAGATGCCCGTTTTGGGTAGAGAGTTTGGACTTCGCTACCAAGTGGTCGGCCAGACATCTCGAGCGACGCCTTCTGAATGCCGGCCTCCCGTTTCTATCACTATTTGTACCCTCCGCCCCCGATGACGGCGAGCTGCTCGTCGTACGCGTTCCCAAATGCCTCCAAGGCTGCCACACCTTTAACCAACGCCGCGGCAATTTGTGCATGTACCCCGCCTCCAGGATAACGACGCCATGCGTCCCTCATCCTCGGGCCTGAATAAAGTGGTACGTTCTTCTTTTTTTCATCTATAACGATATCGATATCAAAGAGAATCAACCTTCGAAGGCGGGTAGGCCGGTGCCGGCCTGGCAGAAACTGCGGGGTGTTCTTGTGAGGCCCAGCACGGAAGTCATTCAGGTGGCCTACGATATTTCCAGCTCGCAAAATAGATTCCTCACCAACTTGTGTTCACTTGTTGCTTCCGTAAACTGATCCGTACGTCACCGATAATTGAGTGAAGTTTCTACAGACAGGATGTAAAGCCAGGAGCAAGAGCTGACAGGTCGGGGTTCCAGGCTGCCTTCTGCAGCAAGGTAGCTTTGAGTGTTTTTCTCGAAGCTATCGGCCAGCTGACCCCAAACTCATGGCAAGCAATTCCAAGCACTCATACGGAAGTTCTGCGGGTCCTGCAGGTTTTACGACAGGGTAGCAGTCCGACAAAGGTCGATTTCGGCCCCAAGGCCATTCACGCCATACGATGAGAACAATTCGCGCTTTCCAATCTTCCGTGCCTGCAACAATTCCAACGACCGATCAGAATGAGGCATGGAAATCTCGATGGCCCAGACATAAAATCAGAAGCTGGACATTGGGATTTGGCTGGGTGCATGCCGGGCAAGGTCGCTATCCAAGGCTCAGAAGACTTCCCTTCACATTCTCAAGCAAATGGCCTGCAACCTTCATTTCCGTAACGGGTTATCTTGGGCCTGAAAAGGGCCTCTCAATTTTACGTGGAGCTAGACTCCTGTGAAAGATGCTGTCGACTTGAGCGATGCCAGCCGTGGAGATGGTGTCCCTTGCGTCATTGTTGTCTGTGAACTAAGATCTCCCCGTCCGAACTAGCTACCTGTTTTGCTATTCTGTCCGCTGCGGTCGATCTGCGTCATTGTGTGATTACTGGGGTCTATGATGAAGACCGTGGACACGACAATAACTACAACGACAGCACATGGCAGCTGGCGTGTCTACAATCACTCGAGACGCGCTCCTCCAATATCTACCTTTCTGGAACAGTGAGATATCTCTTTCTTGATATTCCGCTGGCAACGAGGCCAACATGCGCATTTTGCTTTGATACGGTACGAGTTGACTGTCTCAGAGGTCTTAGTTAGACTGGCCTTTGATATAGCCAGTTCTGCTGTAAAAAGCCTGAATCCCCAGTCGCTTCGCTGTGCTTGAACGGTTGTGAGGGCAAATTGAAATGCTCTTCGCATGCGGCACCAATGGGGCTTGTCTGGTAATCCGCAACCTGCCCCCGTCGAATCCTTCTTCGTGGTTGTCACCATCTCGAAACCACACAACTGACTGAACCTGCAAGGGAATCATCCCTCAAGGGCAGGTGACGGGTTAATCTTCAACAGCTGCGACCGTCTGACGCCTCCTTAGATCTGTGACATGCTGGATAGGATCAATGCGTTGCGCCCAACGGTTCGCAGATGTCGAGAACGGGGCCTCGCGCTTTTGGGCACCGCTGACCACGGCGTATTCACCAAGAAGTTGTGACCAAGGTGCGCCTCCAGTCGGCAAACTGCGGAAGAAAAGTTAGAAGGGAAGAAGGATGCGGTGGACTTTGTATGTATACGGCGAAGTCAGAGGAGCGGACCGCGACCGGGAAAGTATTTCCATAGCATTGCCGGTGTAGTGTTATCATGCTGCAGCTGTCTCAGCCACGCGTCCTCACGGCGCAAACACCAGAGGACACCTAAGGTACTTTGCTTTTACATTTTCGATCTGATTCCTGAAAAGAAAGGCATAGTATCACCTTACTCAGTGTCGCCAAACCTAACATCCTGATTTCCAACTGGAACGCCATGCGTCGACTGCGTTGCTCGTGCTCGCAGCGTTCTCAAACGCTCAGCCTTACCAGGTCGAATTTTTAAAAAGCCATCGATACGGATGCCAGACAGATAATCACATTTAGAAATGCAGAGCGGCTCATTAATACGGTTTTGTCCCCCCCTTCCTCCCAACAAGCTCACAGGAAACAGCATCGTGCGTAGGTTCTGTGTTTACGTCGTTTCAGTTGATCGATCTTAAAGCGGAAGCAAAGACAGTAAGTTATTCGCTCTCCTCCTCCGGCTTCTAAATCCTCAATACGCAGCCAAGTGATAACTAAGCTCGCCTCACAGGCCTCTGAAACAAGCCCCATAAGAGAGTGGCATTCTTGCTTTTCCAATAGAAGTTCGACGGTCTTCATGTACTTAACAGCACGCCGGCCGTGAATCATAGAGACGGCAGTACTAGTGTAAGAGATAGAATGCACTAGACAAGAATGCTGAGTATGAAGACGACCAGGGGCCTCCTGATTACGTACATACAAGCTGGCAGTCACTCGTTGATTCCAGCAGGGACGCACCAGCATCAAGCCTGAGGATTCAATCCGCGTGTGGCCAGACTTGAAGGCGATGGCGCAGCTCAAGTTGAAGAAGCTGGCGCAACTGCTGGTTTGTGATGGGTACGGGATCCTTTCGAGCATCAGCTTCACCGGCACGAGGACCAAGGTGACCTAGGCCGGTTTTGACACTTTCGTCAACGCTGACTTTTGAGTATGCTCTGACCTCATCAGTCTCCGTTGTTTACCTAAATGAAATTCCTTCGAGGCTGAAGTAGGCCGATTGACGCGTTAGCGCGCCCCTCATAGGAAGACCAGATGGTTCTCGTCAACATCTGGGACTGAGGTGACATTGTCTCCAGCGAGATCGTTGATGATAACAAAATAACCTATGTTATCAGTTCATCTTCCATGTCTGTAGTGATGAGGAATTCTTCTGCCGCAAGCATGAAGTCGTATTATCTGTCTCCAATCAAACAGTGTCGCGCAAAGCCCCCCCAAACAACAGCATCATGGAATCAACCAGGGAATGATAAGGGTGTGGGAAGACGGACCGAGCGCTACACCTCTCCACTTGAAGTCAATGGATGCTGTAGACCGCTAATGTTTCTGGCGTCACAGCTGTTCTCACCAACAACACAAGCGCTCTCTTTATGTATTTCGCGACAAAATGGTGACATTCTTACGGCATCCAGATCTGTGATTCCCTTGCCCATTATCTAATGAGTTAAACGCCGATGGTGCCGCCGATGCTTCTGACGATGCTTCTGACGATGCTTCTGACGATGCTTCTGACGATGCTGGCCCTTCAACGCGACACAGCCGTATCAACTTTTGGCATCCACACTGCTTCGAAGCGTCACGAAGGCCATACCACTTGCGGCGAGAACTACGGGTGATGGCACCGGCAGAGTGTGATTCCTCTCCCTCACCTTTCTCTCCGAATGGCGCGCCATGGCTAACACTCTTCTCCTCTACTTATCCCAAGATGTCGCCAAAGCGATCAAGGAAAGCTGCCAGCCGTCCATGATAGCTCCTTTGCCACGCCCGCCCACTGCTCTGTGTGGCTGTGGGTGGCAATATCAATATGCATCGTTTCGTCATGTTTATCCTTCTTGGTTCTAACCTGCCGATGTCATCTGCAATGAGACTGCTGTCGCCTTCCTAGTCATGGACGCCCTGCTACAAGTGAAGACACTTCGACATTGGTACCTTACTCCATCTCCACCGCTGGCCTCGCCTTGTACCACCTATTCTGACATTCTCGGATCTCTCGCAATGGTGCCAGATTCTGGTGGCGTCTAAAGCACTTGTAGCATCGTAGACGCCATCCCCAACAATGTCTCCAGGGCTCTCGACGGCGATAACGATCTCTTTCCCGGCGCGGGCGCCAGCCGCCGAGCGTTTTGCACACGCACCGATACTGAGACACCTCTGTATTGTAAGGGTTTATTTTGGAATTCGCAGAGGCGACCGGCCATCATGTCCAGTCGTCTCTAATTGAAGTATCTGGCTGAATGGATGGCGCTGCATAATTTCAGTTACACAGAGCAAATATTCTGCTTCCTGCCTAACCCCTCTTCCCAGCTTGAACACCTTGACTGCTTGCGATTGGATTCGACTGGGCCGGTGTGTCTTTGCGTTGCCAAAGTTTACTATTCGCCAGACGTGCCTGTGGACTCTTTTATCCGACCATAACCTCAGACTTCACATTCCAGGTTGTGGGCCTCTCTCCCTCGTCATACAGTGTCATCCACCCCTCGCCGATCTACGCCTTTCCTCCAGCTCCATTCGATCTTGTGTCCTCCTCGCTAGTAGTAGGTGCATGGCGCATGCGAGGCTTGGAGTTAATAATTCTGTGGATGGGGATGGGAGGGAAGATATCAGTTGTGTGCATATTTAATCGCCACACTTTTACTACTTGCCTTCTGGGGCGGCTCGATTCCCTGTAGTCCAGTGTCAGTCTGTCAGTTGGCAGGATTGATTGTGCTTGGGTCGTCACAAATGAGCAAGGCTTCTGAGGCTGAGAGCGTGGATATAGTAGCAATTTCCTGGGTACAGAAATGACTCCTTATTCTAGAAGCCACTTGCCAGCCTTCCATGCGGCGCCGCTGCCACACACCGGCAGTACAGACCGTCGCATCACCATGACCGCCACGGCCCTCAGGCCCTTCCAGGTCT
Organism: Colletotrichum siamense; assembly: GCF_013390195.1. NCBI lineage: Eukaryota > Fungi > Ascomycota > Sordariomycetes > Glomerellales > Glomerellaceae > Colletotrichum > Colletotrichum siamense. The sequence continues at coordinate 252,575 of NW_023501024.1, read as the reverse complement.
TTGCTTTGGTTTTGCAAGGTTTCAGGCAACCATCTACGGGTTTGCTTGACGTGCCCCGCCCCCAGGTTACTCCCCATACTCTTCCAGCAGACTCGACCGAGAGGACTGTTCTTCCGGGGTTCCTCCTTGCTCTCGGTGAAGCGAGATACCAGAGATCTCGTCCAGTCTCCATACCACCGGAAGATACTTGGTCACCCGACAACGGGCCTCCAAATACTAGGCGACAATCAAACCGGATTACAAGGCAAGACAAAAGTCTACTCAATTTCATCTTCTAAGGATGCGAGGATGCTTATCCTTTGTTTCTCTCACCCACGGGGGGTCACTGACGCCTGCTTCCGAACCTTAGCGGCAGGTCTGGGGTCCGACCCAGAGAGAAACATGAACGCACGCGCTTCTTCGTTCAAATGAAACTATTGGAGGTTTTGGGGCAAGATACTCCAGTTGACACCGCGAACATGTATGACGGTATCGCGTGAGAGATAGGCCGAGGCAAAAAAGACGATGCGGAAGATTGTGCACCAGAACTTTCAGGGGCCGTCCATTATGGTCACATCCTCGACACTACGACTGTGACAATGCTGTCCTGCTTCGAAAAGGGAAGATGAAGAGACGCTTCGATATCCCATCGATCCCCATCCCATGGCCTTTCGGACGCAGTGTGGCTGCTCGGGCGCAGTGTGGCTTGTTCGGACGCAGCTGCCATCAGGGTCCTTACCTGGGTGCCTGCTCTGCTTATTCGGACGCACCCGCAATGCATGCGTCCAAGCTTCGGACGCAGTCAAAATGGCTGCGTCCGAAGCTTGGACCCACTAAATGAGGTAAGCTCATGATTCCCCCTATTGGCGGTGGCCTGCGGACCCCATAACATCGACGCCGTCAAGGGAGCGGCTTGCCTAAATGTAATATTTGATTGAAAGATGTCGCGTCCTGTGCGAGGGCTCAGCCTCTCATTTAACTCCCAACGTCTATATAATGCAAGTCTGCAAAATTCAAGTCGTCAATCATAATTATGGTGCTTGGTTTCAGCCGGCCAGCGCCTTTCACAGGCGTTCCTCCTCTGTGTCAGATGCCTCCTCCAACAGCCCGGTGACAAGACCCGGATGCACCAAAAATGCGACAACCAAAACACCGCAACCATGCCCATTGTCCTGGTGGGGCTTGAAGTGCTAGCAAAAGAGCCTCCAAGGAACTTGGAATCGGGTAAATGATTGCGGCAGAACTTGGCAAGTCGTCCCTCGGCGTCCTTGGTGTGTGTGTGTGCCTGTAATAATAGTTGGCCCGCTGTCGCGGTCTGGCACCGCCGCCAATGGCCATGTCGTTTCCGTAATTATCTTCAATGTTTTCACTGCTGTCGACGGCAAACCTTGGTGATTCAGCAACGCTGTCGACAGCCTGGTCTATCACAGTCTGGGCGCGGGGCTACTTCGTGATGTTCCCGTCGACTGGAGTTGTCGAGCCGGTCCTTGCGTAGGCACCGGCCCTTGCGGCCGACTTGCCCCAGGAATTGGGGTCCAAGTTAGTCATTGCCTGCTTGAGTTGGTCGACGGGCGTATTGTTAGTGGTCTTGCCGCGGACAATGCGTGTGGCCTCAGTGGCTTCAAAAGCTTGGGCGATGGCGATGATATTGAGACTGGGTCATCGGTCGTGGATGAGCTTCAGAGCACCGCATTCGTGTGCGGCACGACTGGCGGCAATTGTAACGGCGAAAAGGAAGAAAAGGGTGCTCTTGGAGATGGCGTAGGGGTTGAAGTTGGCTTGCATGCGGTGGCTGACTTCACTGGAGATTCACTCGGAGAGACTGGCGAGGTCTTCGGACAGGGTTTCGTCGAGGATGAAATCGAGCCGGGCGTGGTTAATTCAGCGCACTGCAAAGAAGGCAAAGCTGCTATTTAGCACTTGAGACGTAAAGGGGAAATCTTTGCGCTGTGTTCTGAGCGAATGCAAATCTGAAGCGATCTACCGATTAGATCCAGTCAGACTCCCTCGCAGTGTGAAACTCGACATAATTCCTTCCTGAAAGATTGCAGGACTTGTCAAGGCAGATTGCGCGAGACTTCCCAAACAGGTGGCTGCTATGGTCCTCAGTCACCCTGTTGGAGTATAGGATATATGTACTTTAAGTAGGCCCAGAGTCGCATGTCTTGGCCGGCCTGGATTTTGGGATGGCCTGGTATGGTTAGGTAACTGAATATTTGCAGGCCGCCGCATGACTCTCACGACAGGCTCAATAGATACTTGATTCCCCAAGATCTTGAATTCAGAACTTGCAGCTATTTCAGTCTGTAAATTGCCTCAGACAAAATGGTGGCAAGGCTAAGCATAGCTGGTTAGTCGCAGCGCAATACTCTCAAAGAAAGTTTGCCATCCCTAGACCGTCATTTTGAAACTCCTGTATCATGGTATCCCAGTCTACAAACTGTGCCCATTCATTCCAATCTGTCTCATGATTGTTGAAACCAAGCAAGATCCCCTCATTATCCTGGCCACCCGCGGATTCTTCGAGTCTCGAGAAAGACAGCTGCTGGGGAGTCCTACCATTACTCGCGACGTTCCCGGCCTTGTTCTCCTTCCGACTCAGCGCCTTCGAGTAGAGCACAAGTAGGACGTTCCAATTCGACGTGGGTAGGAGACCGTCCTCTGTCTGACGATGTCTCACCTGCCGCATCATCTCCTCAACCACGATCCACGCCCTGTCGACGTGTGGTCCGTCAGGCCGTGCGCATAGATGGCTGAGAACATAGAGCGTGAGGTGGTACTGGGGGTAGGCGAGCGTCAACCAGCGGAACGGTCGTAGAAGCTCGTCCTTGCCAAACCACATGCCCATCTCGAGGATCTCGACGGCTTCAAGAAGGTCCTGGTTGGTGGTAAAAGACCCGCTCAGCCACGGGTTTGGATGCTGAAGGGCAACCCATTGCTGACGCGAAATGAAGTCGATTTTCCGGATGACGAAGCCCGAAGTGTGCATTGTGAGACGCTGTGCCGGGACAACGGGGCTGCATGCCCGAAGCAGTTGTCCCACGCGGCACCTCATGTCGTTGATGATCTGTAGCCTCAGCTCCTCTTTCGGCACTTCCAATGACGTCGAAGGTGCGATCTGCATCAGCCGATGCCATGTGCGGGAGAATTCAATGCCAATCAGCTGGATAATCATTGGAGTCCACGCCTCCCGTGCGGGTGGCAGTTCTTCCATATCCCTGTAGATATCGCCGTCGTCGAGATTGCGAGGCGGCTCGGCCTCGGCGACGAGGTTAAGGCTAGATGTGCTCTGCAGGCCGTAGTCCTCGGCTGTTTTGCCGTCCCGAACGATGAAGTACCACCAGAGCCTTCGTCGTATCTCAGTTTCAAAAGGCGACAGACCTAGATTCTGGCCATCGCGGTGGAGACCAATAGACTGGGCAGCTCGTATCGCGAAGCCATACAGGGTCCAGACGCATCTTCCATGATTGTAAAGTCGCAGGCCCACCTAAAATAACTCATTAGATGGATTCATGGGCTAGGACAGCGAAAATGCACCAGGAGACGCGGGGATCGGGCGCAGGATACCCACAAGATATATCCCAAGCGCTTTGAGCAAGGTGATCGTGGGACGCTCGAGGAAGTTGGCATGCGCCAGGGCTTGCTCCAATCCCTTTTTGAATCGATGAAGATTGAGTGTTCTTTCCTCTCGACCGCGGAGGTCAGCACCATCGGGGACAGCTACCGAGACGAAGTAAATGGCGAAACATAGCGCCAGATTTTCAGGTTTTGCGCGATGGGGCTCCGCTATCGTACTGTATACAGTCGCCTCATCGGTCGGAACGTGGAGAATCTTCACATAAGGCTCGATGTTGTTGACGTAATTCGTCCATAGCAGGATAGCTGCTGACTTTTCGGGATGCAATGACGACATCAAGTGGAAGGGGAAAGGCTCAGAGATGATCCCTATGGGCACGAATGGTGATGGAGCCGCGACAGTAGCGGTCTCTGCTTCGGAGATTGACAAATACGAGCGGACATCGTGTTCCTGCGGCGGTGTCAGAACCAAGCCTGATGCCTGTGCTTCAGCGAAGACGTGCGGGGCGTGTACCAGTTTGATGATCTTGGAAAGGATCGCTTCATCAAAATAGCGGCTTGATGAATCATGTCGAACTAAGACGTCCTCCCCGAGGCCACCCTGGGGTGTGACCGGGCTGTTGGGCTGGATGCGACCCCCGGCCGCCGTGACGAGGGTGGTTTCGAGCCCGGAGATGCGGCGCACAATGTCGGCCGCGGTCGTCGCCTTAGCCCGCCGGGGTGGCTTCACCGAAGACGGGTAAACACAGGGAGCTCCGCGACGACTGCATGCAGCGCATGGTTGTTTTCTGTTGCATCGTATCTTGCGCTGGTGACAGACATTGCAGGATCGGTCGCGGATCCCCGGCGCGTCGGCTTCGGACCCCGAGGCAGAGCCTGCGTTGGCTACAGTGGCCATTTCTTTTGCTTCCATCCTCTTTCGACGTGGGATTTGTGCGAGATGCGGTTGATTGATGACTAGTTCCTGGTTCGGTCGCATGAGTGGTAGTTCCAATTCTGAGTAGAACTCTCGGGCTTTCTTGAGGGCGACCCCGGTCCTCGGCGCCGCGTGCGGCGCCGAGACCCACCTGAACTAGGTACCCGCGTCCGTGCCGCTGAGCTAGCCGGGGTACCCCACTCGGCTTTTCCCTCAGATTGCGATGTCGGAAAAACGTTCCGACAGCTGCTACTTGCAGCCGAACAATTCTCAGTCAATCTGACGATCCGAGGTAGATGCCCGAAATTGTTCAGGCAAGATGAAGAAGGCAATATATGTACAGCCACGTTTCCGTTCAGACCTGCTGAATCTCACCATCCTCATACTCAGCATACATCCAGTATTCCTTGACAATCTTCCAAAACTCGTTGCAAATATGATTACAGGCCAGAAACCTCATGTGCTCATCGTTGGAGCCGGGATTGGCGGCTTGGCGCTGGCGCAGCTATTGCGAAAGCGTAAAATTAACTTTGAAATTTTCGAAAAAGATCTGGAGGCGAGGACGTCTGGCTGGTGTATCTCGCTACATTCGTGAGTAGCACATCACACTCACACACTTTCCAAGGATTCGAAAGCGTTCAATGTAGTTCTAACCAGGTTCCAATAGGATGTTGGAAGAGTTGCGGGCCTCGGTCCCAGACGACATGGCGCCATTGGAAACGACTAGTCATCTTGTCCCGTTCGACCTGCCAGCCCAGTCGGTGATATATCCGAGCAACGACCCCGATGTTCGCTTTGGGGCAACATCCAAGGGCCCCAATGACTTTCTAAGATGCAACCGCGAAAGACTCCGGCAGTGGCTGAGCACCAATGTCACAGTGAACTTCAACAAGAGGCTTTCGTCCATTAAAGAAACCTCCGATGGGGTCGTTGTACAGTTCCACGACGGTAGCTCTACCACCGGTGACATCGTGGTTGGTGCGGATGGCGTGCATAGCGCTGGTATGAATCCCCGGACCCGCAATCAGAGCATCTGGATTGTTTCTGACGCACCAATAGTGAGAAAGTACCTGTACAGCGGGGAACTTCCGAAGCATCTTCCACTTGGAGTGATCGGGGGTGAGCTCACCCTGAGCGGTCGGGACATGGAGATACAACTGGAACAGGGCCACTCCACCCATACCGTCTTTCTCCCGGAAGAGTCAGAAGACGCTGCGCCCAAGTTTATCACACTCTTCACTGCCCTGAAGAAGGTCCACCCGTCTGGTGACGGGGGTGACTTCTACTGGGCTCTGACGTGGAGAGACGAGAACGCCGAGTCTGAGTCCTTTTGGACCAAGTCCGCATCCCAGGAGGACTTGCAAGCATTTGCCAAAAGCCTCACCCGCAATATGCGACCGGAGTTCCGCGACGTCATCAAGCGCACAGCTGTCGATAGAATGCTGGGCAACCCCTTTCCACTCCGAACCTTCACGTGCCCTGAGCTGCGCGAAGGCCGAGTGACCTTGCTCGGCGATGCGGCGCACTGTATGCCCCCATGTAAGTGCCCAGCTGGCCAAGTATTGCGCCTGAACTAATCCATTCTTGAAGTCGGGGGCCAAGGTGGAGTCCAGGCCATTATCGATGCGCTCCTCCTTGCGAAACGCCTCGGAGAGATTGGCGATCAAGTCGGGAACGAGGACCTTATTAAGAAGGTCTTGTCTCAGTATCAGGACGAGATGATTGCTCGTGGAAACGATGCCGTCTTGAGGAGCTTGGCTGTGTACGACCCGAACGCCAAAAGGTTTGCGTTTGACCGAAAGCCTGAGTCAGTGCCTAAAGAGCAGATTTCGTTGCAGCATCTCGCGAGAGTGTGAAAGCCCCGGAAGGCTGTGAGTGGTAACGAAACATACCAGATATGGAAAAATCTTTTTTGAGTTGCTTACCTCCATAATAGATGTGTACGAAGGAGGAACATGGATTGGAATTGGGCATGTTCTGTCGATCAGACGAGAGATTAGGAATGCAGCGGGAGGGGCAGATTTCTGAGTAGTCCGTCGGACTGTGTGTTCTCGTCCAACAGCAAAAGATAGTAGCCACTAGCTAGTATTTTTTTTGGAAGATTTGACTGCTTTGGCATTAGACAGATAACTCTGAGCATGGAAGAACCAGGTTTGAAGAAGCCATCAAGTGCTCGATTCTGTAAGCGACTTCAACCCAGGGAGCGTTGTACATGAGGGTGCCTCTGTGCAAGCCAGAGCCGACAGGTTCCGAACCCATGAATTTGCTGATGGCGTTGCTTCTTAACCGAGACGTCTTCTATTTTTCTCAAATCAAGCCAATAATGCCTGTAAACTGCGGCTGATGGCCAGTCCTGCACCGCCGAGCAAGACGAGCCTCAATCAAATCGATCTCGGTCGAGTGTCGGATTATTGTGGGGATGGCGCTCTGCCTGCGGGCCTCGGCCCTAGGTAACTGCGTTATGTAAGCTACGTGGTTCAAAAAAGAGACTTTTTAGGACTAATTAATAGGGTACTTATAGTAGCTATATTACTATAAATCCTCTTACGCTTAATACTACTATATTTTAGCTAATAGAGCTATCTATTATACTAATATTATTAATATCTCTAATAATATAATCTCTAAAAATTAATATAAAGTACTATTATTAATTATTATTAATATATATTTAAAAACTTCTTATATATAAGTAATATATAACTAGTTTATTATTAAATTTCTTAGAAACTATATATAGCTTAATAAGCTAAGTTAAATTCTTTAATAATAATTTATTTTACTATCTATTAAAATTAGTTTATTTATTCTTTTAAACCTAATATTTTTAATAAGATTTATATAAAAATAAGAATATTATTAGAAATTAGGATTATTTAAATAGTTAGTTATAGCTATCTCTATATTATAAATATTAGTAAAGTTAAGTTAAACTATTTTAAAAGAGATTAATAAAGATATTATAGAAAAGTTAATATAGTATTATAATCCCTACTAGTTTAGCTAGTTTTATAGCTATACTAATCCTTATTTTTAAAGTTCTCTATAACTTTAAGAAATAAAGCTAAATAGTAGTATATCTGTTGATACCTTAAAGCTTATTAGTAAAAAAAAAAAAAAATCTCTTTCTAGAACACTAAAAAACTGGGTAACAAAACCAAAGTGGGGATGGCGCTCAGTGTGGTGCCAGCTGAGGCGGGCCGTGCGTCAGTGGCACTGCAGGCACGTGAGAGCGCGTGTTAAGCGTGACGCGATGACATAATCAGCCGTTTTCTTCATCACGCGTAATTTTCCATGCTGCAACTCCACCTCCATTCATCGTCTCTTTTTGTCCTTTCTACCTCGTTAGCCCAGCCACATCCACTTGTGCGTGTTTGAAAGCCACAGAAAAAGTCGATTGGTGATACTGACAAAAGCGCCTACTTTCATCCTCTCTTTTGACCATTGCATCAATGGAGGCAGAATCAGCACCAGGCCCGCCATCTGGATGAGGTAGCACGGACCACAACATTGTGACACCAAAAGGTTTCTTAGTCATCCACTGAACCTCACAGCAGCCAGGGAACGAGATTCCCCGTCTCGTTCGCCCGGGTCGCATGTCGACCCCCGCGATAACGATGCCTACCTCTGACGAACAGCGACATGTAAGTAAAGATATGTATCTGTTTCTCATGACTTGTGGCAACCCCATAGATGGCCATAGAGGTTTCTCTGTGAGCCATCCTGGCCCTCGAATATTTCCCCGTGAGAGTCATACGGCAATCAACAAGGTGCACCTCCAGGCGGCAAACTGCGAAGAAGAAAACTTAGAAGGGAAGAAAGATTGTGGCTTCCCACACATAAAATTGGTGCCAAATCCCTAGGATCATTTCCGCCCAGTGTAGACCACCCCTGGTCGGGCGCCCCCCGCCCCCAAAGGCCCATACTCTCAGCGCTCCCCGTAAAGCAAGTAAACTTGTCAAGTTCAATCAATCAATCAATCAATTATGAAGCCATCGCTAGTCAATCAAGTCAAGTTTGAGGCTCAAACTTGATTGATTGCCTTGGGGTGGGCGCTGCATACTCTCTCCCGTCCAACATCGCACCACTATGCATTGGCAGCATTGCGCAGAGAGGGACCCAGCGACCGAGCCTCATTCGCGCCCTGGCAATGGCGGAGTCGCTGTGCACTGCAGCAATATCGAACCAATTTCATCATCCCAACCGAATGAGTAGCTGCTGAATCCGCACGGGAGGTGAGACATTGTGCGGTTCCTTCACTCCATTATCCATTTGCTCCGTCCGGCATATTTCGGTCCGTCCGGCATATTTTTGAGCACAGCAAAAGTCGGAATTTCAGCAAGCAGCGCTCACTGATTTATCGTTAAGTCGCGACGCAGCGTGGGGTCAAAGATGCGAGCCTTGAGAGGTAGATGATGTTTCAGCTGTTGTTGGTTGCGGTCTTGGGCGCTTGCTACTGAACATAGAGGCCACTTCAAGAGTACCTCATTCATCTACTCCAACGCCCGCCAGAAATTCGGCAGCAGTGCAATCCACGATACCCTGATGCTCATCTCGCATTCAACCCCGCTTTCCCTTCGATCTTAGCATCATCTCTTTTACATTAACAAGTCAGCTCTCCAAATGACATCAGACCACTCTGGTCCTGGCGCCGTCGGAGTCATGCTTGCCAATCGCCCCAACCAACCCATCCGATCAAGAAGATCAAGCCATCATCCTCGACGCACGGGCATCTTTTGATGAAGACCAACACCAGGATGAGAAATGCAAGGCGCTGTGCTTTACTTCGGCGCTTGCTTCATCAAGATCGGAGAGTGAGGCAGAACTACACTGTCTACGGTGGACAAGACTGCACTCCTGCGTCCATCCCGTCGCCACAGGTTTACAGCCTGACTTATGGCATGCAGCTCGCGCATCATGTACGCGACCATGCCGGCGAGGTCATTGAGCTGTCGAACTTTTCACAGTGATGATGACTTCAAGGTCTTGAACTCTTCCTTGGAGACTTTAGAGAACGAACCAGAAATTTGGCGAAACTATTGCTCAGTAATTTGAGGATCTTTTGATCGCCTGGAGCTTGGAAGTATTCGAAGTTGGAGTCCCTGAAGACGGACTTGCCAGCATCAATAACGCTCTTGGCCGTATGTGACGGAAAATGTGGCGACCGATGATCTGGTACATTGCTTTCATAGTCTCGGGGCGAAGACGGACACCAATATCCTCGCCCGACGTCTTCATCTTCCCCCTCTTGATGCGAGCATTGCAGGAGTAGGTCCAGCGCGTCGCCATCTCCGGCCAGGCCGGTGGCATCGCTGTCGACACCGTCAGTTCCGGTCATCGCTTTAGTTATAAATCTCCATGACGACTTCGTCCCAAATCTGGGACCGTCCTGCTCGCGAGGTCTCACAAGTCTGGCTCGAGATTTATTGCGACTTCGAGAATGGCCTTCTAGCCAGCCGTGACAAAAGCTTCTGTGGAGTTGATGGGATGCTGAATGGGCGAGGAATCGTTGTCGTTGTGATCCATCTAACTGAGAAGGCGGATTCAGGAAAGCGTTGTGGGCCATTGCTTGAGGGAATAAAGGAGTAACTGGGACGTGCGATCGAAAGGATGGAGATTTTCGTGTTTCTCAAGAGTGAAATCTACGTCATGAAACTCCAGGCACAGACCCCAGGCACACATCGTGGAAACTCGTTTGAACAGCCGAGGCCAGCAATGGAGGAGACACAACCCCATCCACGGCTGTCGCATATGGAGCGAGCCCCCGATGCGGTCTGGTGCAAGAGAACCTTCGCCTAAGAATGCATGTAATTTCAAAGTCAAACACATCCCCACATCAACAACAGGCTGTCGGTGCCTATGGAAATATCTCTGTCTGAAATGCTCAGAGCATTGGGACATTCTGTCTCAGGAAATCTCAGGCTCCCGCTCTAGTCTCCATCCGTGAGCATCCCCAAGAGCACCAAGCATCAGATCCATGCTCCTTTGGTGACAGCAAGCTCTGAGATGCCATCTACGCCCCCCCCCCCCCCCCCCCCCCCCCCCCCCAAAGTCGCTCTCAAGACATCCTTCGACGCACTGTGAACTCTAGCCCTCTCGCTCGTTTCCAACCCCAAAAATTTCCTTCGCTCCACCACATTCAACAGCTTTGTTCATCATTGATGACTGCATCAGACGTCCTACGAGAAAGCCGGTTGAATGTATTGACAATATGGAAACCCTCTCTGGAGCGTAGACATTGACCCTACGATGAACCCAATTTGCAAGTGTCACATTTAAATATGCCTCGTTCGTTGCATCAAAAACGATAGCGGCGCCTCAGCATCGAAGACTTGGATCAACTGCTTCGTGAAGCCCCTCATGAACAAGTCTGATCTGAGGAGTTACTTGGGCAAATAGTGCAGAGTCTACAGCAATTTGATAGATGGCACATCGAACGCGAAGCGAACAACAACATCTCACCCCTTGAGTATATCAAGCAACATTTCTTCTCGTATCGGGCTGCAGAGATCTAGCCTGTGCAACGCCAACCTCCATCAAATCCAGCAGACTGAGCGGCAGATGGAAGCAAATGACTGTAAAGTCGTCAAAGTCGGTCAACCCAAGCTTATAAAATCATTTGCCGCAATCATGCCATAGTCAACCAGAAACAACTTCATGCCGAGTGTGGTTGCTGCAAGACGCATGCCCGTAACAAAACTGCCCTCAAAGGTGTGATCGGTGAACGTGTTTTTCAAATTCTTGCGTATTTCTTTCTAAACAGTTACCCGTAATCCTGTAATAGTGGTGAGCCAGCAGCTGGTATATTCTTTATCCGTTTATTCGTATTGCATGACATTCAATTCTGTCTTGCGAGCTGATGGGAGTCCTTATGAGAGTTCTGCTGCAGGATTGTGATCTTCTCGGACGTGGCGCCTGTTCGCAGCAGATGATTCCCATTAGTCGTCCCCATGCCAATATACGAGGTTGATGGTTGTTGTGAAGCCGGCCTGGAGGACTCGTTTGCTTCAGGCAGAGTGCTTGCTTTTGAGATGCTCAGACTTTTGCCACCACTCAAGAGGCGTTGTGTTACCAATGTCATACTATATCAGCCAAATCTGTTAATGAACGGATCTGCTTACACACCAAATCAACACGTCCTTCCTCTTCAAGAAATCGACTTCCCGCTTCGTAGGATGAACGTTCACACCTTCGCTTGGCTATATCATGATAGATGAATATGGGCATGGATTTCCGACGACGAAGGTAGCCACGAGCGCTTTCGGCTGTAAGGCCGGTAAAATAGAGTACGTATTGGCTTTGCGCAACTTCGAAGAGTCATGGCACAAGACAGGCCCGAAATGAACCCGAGACTGCTCGGAAGAACCGATCGGCTGAGAATAATCTTGAACAGGTTCAAGCCGAGCTTACAGAGCTCTTAACCATGTTAAGAACTATATTGCTTATAAGTAGCAAGACTGTTTGCTAATCATGCTTTACCAGACCGTGCAAACGCCATTAAAGCGCTCAACCGAAGCCAGAACAAGCTTTATAGCCGTCACACTGGGAATCTTAGCCATTATCAGCAAGGCCATCGTACCAATAATGAAGTGTGTTGAGGCTGAGACTGGCGTTTGGGCGTACATATCTATTGAAAACAATCCTGGTTTCCGGGCAGTCGAGACTATCAAATCATAGGAAGCGGAACTCCCTGAAATGCCCAGACTGGTCATAGTCGTCAAGCAGATGATGTTGATACCCGACTTAGATGAGGTACATACGGACGTCGAATATGCCGTGGCCCACAACGAGGACATCGAGAACAAAGACACTGTGGTGCGGTTCGTGGTTAGACTGACGCACAACCCTGGGATCGAAGAATCCAAGATTGGCTTGTCATGTCTGTCAAGATCCACTAAATCAACCTCCAAACCGCGGATTTCTTCGAGGCAGACGCACCAAGAGGTAGAAGCTTGACCAGCCAGCTGGTCATCAACAGTCATGGGGCTAACAGGTGTTCCAACGGCAAAAAGGGGACGAATGGCACGAATGATGCTTGTTCTGCCAAAACTGTTAAGTCTAACCGTCTGACCGTCTGATTCAATTCAACCAAGCTGATCGCGAAATACATAGCGATATTGGGGATAAAGTGATTGAGCGGATTCACTCAGTATCAGATTTAATACGGTGTTTCGACATGAGATCACTGAAGGAGCAGTATCTGCAAACGTGTCCTATCCATTTCTCCAAAGCCAGAAAGATTAAGAAAAACAGAGTAACATAAGTAACTACTAAATGCACCATGGGTCGTGCCCAGACAAGAGCTCATGCAACGGGCCTAGTCCTTAGCAAAAGACACGGTGTAGTCGACTAGCACACCGGGAGCCGGTCAGTCGATAACGGTCATTCAGCAGCAGATGCTAAGACAAGATGTGCCCACTGAGCGCGGTGCTGACTTTGACAAACACCAGCACCCATCATACCCTGAAACATGAAGGAACTTGGATTCCTTGACTTCGATGCCTTGGAACTCACTCGCTCACTAAGGTAGTCATCATTGAGGCCCGCCTTTACGTCAATATCAGACCCGCTGAGTGTTTGTCTGCATCGGTCAGTAATTAATGAGCAGGCTCGTTCGTCCTCAGCCAGCATGTGTTCGATTTGAGGCCGATCAAAGCCCTCGCCTGGCGTGTCGCCGTTCTGCATCTTTCATAGCGAAGATGCGCTTGCGCAGTGTAATAACTCACGCTCATGAACTGTATTCACTCATCTTTACTCTCGCCGTTTTCTGCTAACCTTCCTGCACACTCGGTGGCACCTTTCCTCATGGCTACAGGGAACCGTCTACCGCGCTTCATGGTGTGCCATTCTCGCCCAGATCCATCGGGGGTTATGAGTCATCTGGCCAGCCCGTCCCACTCATTCCACCCTCAGAGGAATTATTTGATTTTCGCCGCATGCTCCTTCTCAGGTACTCTTCAAGCATCCGTATTGAGACCATAGGGGAATTATAAGTATTGGGTGGTTTTCAGGTCCCAATTGTCTGTATGGCCCTTTATTTTTCCTCAGCCTGTATGTCTTCAGCATCAACTAGTTGTCAGGTCAGACAGACATGGCTCACCTTCAACTCAAGAATTCTGTTTGCGGGAGCCATATGCCATCGAGGCAGACGAGAAGCACGTATCTCATTGATGATCCCAAGCGCACGTCAATACGTTCGGAAGCTGAAGTTTGAGTCAATGAAACGTGCATCAGGTATACTGAAAGCCACAACCAGAGAATGTGTTATTGGTGAAAGTGGACTCCAGCATGAACAGGAGCAGGATACACAATCACATAAAAGATGAGAATGGTGTCTTCCACTGCCATAGATCGGGTGGGAAAACTCGACACTGAGAGCAACACAAGGTCTTTCGCTTGAAATCTTCAAGGCCGTTTGGAGAAACTCTTCACTGTCCATCTCCCAGTAATCCATTACTCTACCCTACTCCCCTCGCCGTGCCATGGAGTCTCACCACTTTACCGACGAGCCTGAAGCCCGTGAGCAGATACTACACCGTTAAAGGTGAAACGTGACATACCGTGATCCGCCAACACCAGGAAGTCGCCTGCCATTGATGTGTTCTTCATCAAGTTGATCTTATCAACCTGATCTGGCAGATCCGTGTAGAAGATGAATGCTATCGAGAGACACCAGAGACCTAACACGATGGAGATCTGTCGAGTTACATATTCCAAACGCAGTGCACTGCCGCAACTAATCTCGGGTGCGGTTCCAAGCCAGATCGACCTATCAAGACCTTCATACGCCTTAATATCTCTTTGCGTCTCCTCCACATTACCGACCTTCACAATGTCAGATACGAGCAGAGAAATCTCCACATGAAGGCATTCACGGCCATTCAACTTCTGAAATTGCACCATTCTTCTTAGTACTCGCGGATTCAAAACGCTAAACATTCAAGGAGAAGAACCAACTTATCTGACCCACACTTATCCGCAGTACCAGACCTCAAAGGGTGCGGACATGGGCCAGCTCTCATCGTCCCGACGGACGACTCACCGAAAAATTTGATCAACTCAGCTTTGAATGAAATACAACCTCGAAATTATCGTCCATTCACTTGCGAGTCGCAACGCCTGTGAAAAGACGGAAAACTGGATGGCGCAGCCTACATCTTAAACCAGCTCAACTGTGCAGTTATGTAGCAATCTGGTCCCGGTGGGCATTGGATACTTTGGATTGGTGTTTCATTCGGCTGCAAGCCACTTTAGCGCGCCCTACAACGGCCAGACTCTCGGAACATGAGTGTAATAGGCAGCCTAACGACATAGATGGTTTTTGCTCCTACCCAAGTGGTGTTGGCGTTTACAGTTCGAGATCCTGTCGGCCAGATATACAACAAAAGAATGTAGGAAGTTCGCAAACTTCGAGGCCACAACACTGTTGCGGTACCAGCATCCTCTAACAATGGGACGGCATTAGTACACCGTTCGCGCTGAATGTTGTCCGAAGGGTTACATTCAGCCTTGTCGCCTAACACACCACCTTTCTCCATATGTCGTTCCTAGACCAGAGTAAGAAGTCATGTTGGTGTTCACTGATGATTGTCAGAGTTGACAACCCAGGTGGGAGAGGTTGAGATCAAATCCGTTCGCGTTCGTCACCAACATGGGGATACACGTAAACCGGTAGACAGGAACCGTGAGCATGAACGTCGCTTTCACAAAGTACGTCCTTGTTCGGATCTTCAATATATTCAGGGAGAAGAGGGGGAAAGATCCCGCCTTCTTTTGGCCCGTCCTGTGATTGATCAAATGTCGTTGTCAACGCGTGTGATGGCTCGTTGTCAGCCTCCAACGTTTCTCTTCCAGCGTCCACCAGGGACGTCAGGATACAGTTGAATTCAGGTGCTTCCTACTCATCTTCGGGTTGTGCGCCTCAGTGATAGTGACGACGTGACTAGACTAGATAGTGGTGGTTGAGTATGTCCTGGTGATAGTGCCAGAGGTTGCCTCAAATATATGTCGTCGCCTCAATATCCGCCAGACCTGCAGAGGTTTTGCTCGCAGCAAGTATTAGCGTGATGACACGAACTACTCACGGCACGAGGCACCCACTGATACTCAGTATACGTCCGTGTCGGGGTCGAACCAATGCAGTGACAGACCACAGCGAATCGTAGTTGGGCAATGATACCCGTCTCCTACGCAATCGTAGCAACTGTGGCATACATTGTTACCACCAGAACAACGGCAAGTAAGTGTCACATCGCACCAGTTCTCTGTCCTACAAGACGTGTGTCTTACCTTACAGCAGTGGACAGGTAGACAATTTGCTCCTGCTGGGCGAACATGTAGCTCTCATATTGACGGATCGTCGCCTGTTTGACTCTGGTTGAAACAAATAGAACCAGTGTCTTTCTTCCCTTCTAACTTTTCTTCCGCAGTTTGCCGCCTGGAGGCGCACCTTGTTGACTGCCGTATGACTCTCACGGGGAATAATCGAGGGCCAGGATGGCTCACAGAGAACGTTGTGGCAGCGTGAAGAGGGAGATGCCTGCCCCCTGGCGATTCGCGCTCTCTTCATATACCCCCAAATAGAACCAGTGTCTGACGGATTCAATCGACCAAGTGTGCCGTGAATCTGATGGAAGGCTTTCAAAATTGCTCCCAACTCGGATTTGGTTAAATGGGAAAAGACGGAGAATGCAGGCGCCCCTCTAACTGCAAAGTGGTGGCTTAGAAGTGAGAGGAGGCAAGCTAGCTGTTCTAGTGTATCATCCACAATATCAAATCTTTGAAAAGCTCCGTGTCGGCTTGATTATGACTCATGATGTTTTTTCATGAGGGTACACTCCCGTCTCGCACGCCTGGCAACATTCAACCAATTTCCACGAGAGAGGCCACGATCTCTCCAAGGACAAGCTCGATCAACCAAGTACAAGCTTCTCCGCCAATTCGACTCGGCTGCAAGTGCTACAGGAAGCGATCAAAGCAGAGTCACAGGCTAACGCGGAGGGAGTTGCCCTAGAGTTACACTCGGCCTACAATCAGCAGCCCACTTTCACCAATAAGCTTCTCCCAATCCATTCACACCAGGAACCCGTTCGTGCAAACCACCCTTTTTTCCGGTCATGGTGAGTTAGTTCTAAATGATGAGCAATGGCAGCTCTGGAGTAGTTGAGTGTACCATTCATGCCGAATTGAACGCAGATGCCGATTTGCGGAATCCTTCTCATCGACAGACCAGCAGGTGATAAGCTTGTGCAACAGTTCATCCGACATGGGCATTCAATGTAGCTAGCAGGTGGAAGAGCGCTAGCTCTCCAAAAATGTCAACATCCGAAGCACGGCTTTGGGTTCAGAAGCTTCGACTCCAATCGCGGGAGGCGCATTGCGGAACAACGAAATTCCAAACGTATGCCAGTTGCTCAATTTGCATCCCACTACCGCTCATAGACTTCTTCATGGGATTCTCTAACCTTAACGATTGACTGAAGAGGGGCCTCGAAAACTCCAACTGACACTGCAGGCGCTAGACCCCGAGAGGTCCTGGGTCAGTGGATTCCCTCCGATGCTTATTTGCCGTCTAATCTGATGTCAAGATATTGGCACCGCAGATTCTGTGCTGGGTCCTCAAGGAAAAGTTGGTCATGCTGATGCAATTACCTTGGGGAACGAAGTCATTGGACTATCATTACTTCTACCGTTGAAAGTAGCTACACGAAATCGGTAATACACCGAAAGTCGATGTGCGAAGGACATGTCGAATAACCTCAATGTCTGTCTGCGCGCCTCAACTCCGACGAAGTCGCTGAAATGACACCAATATATCCACGATCCACCTCGGGTTATACTCGGGATCTGCTCTGCTCACAACATCTGAACTATCTTCGCTCTTCATTATTCGACTTCATTTCGGTTGGCTGATTGCCGCAGAAGCATGAATACCGCTAGGATCACGAGAGTGGCGGGCAATGAGGATCAGGAGCAAAGAAGCTACAGTTGCGCTTTAATCAGCAATCAAAGCCGCCCGTATCTCTGAGGACTTGCCTTGGTCTCTATCTCCAGGAAGTCCGCAGACAAGACCCGCTGCAAAATCCTCCTTCGATGACAATCCCCGACGGCTGCCTACGAAGCTACACGGCTCACTGTCCTTGAGCCTTTTGGACCATAGCTGCCGTCTATGAACAACTTGATGGGGTCAAGGTAGCGAGTACATCCCTTCAGCTATAGACTTATCCTGGTACATCATTCAATTGATTTAAGAGGTGATTATATATGCGGCGCTTACATATACCAAACAGCCCGAGGACAGGTCTTATCTACATTATCGAGAATATTGCTTTTAACGCTGGCTAGACAGCTACCTGTGGCGCCTGAGCTAACAGAATAAGGCTCCAAAAACAATTGCTCAAACAGGACGTCCGACCCCGACAACTTGTATGTCCTAATTGAATATTTCGATCTTGGATAGAAATGACGACAAAACTGATCTTCACAACCGACGGAGATGACTCGTGAAAAGAGGGCGATGTTTGGGGATCGGTATTTGAATTCATCCCCTGCATGTTTCTTTCTCCTTTTTAGGGAGCAATATTTACCCCAGACTCGTTTGAACTGGAAAGAAACGATGGGCAGGTCAGGAGCCGAAACCTCCGTCCCGTGACGTACACGCGTCGAGTGTCGATAAATGTCAAGAGGGCCGACTCTGATTGATTTCGTCGGTCTGGATGAAGTTAGCAGTCTAGCTTTTCAAACAAAAATGACGGCCGCAGATCTACGCGGCGGGGTCAATAATGGTCAACTGCAGTACTAGGAGGCGGCCAACGCAGTCCCCTGACGATGAGCGATCGCCTGCCTGGCTATTTCCAGGACGAGATGAAGCCACAGAACCTCTTTGGACAAAGCCCTGAACAGAGAGGTTTTGGAGCTACTCAAACCGCTCGATTCAGCATTCAGCGTGCCCAAAATAAATTGACTCATAGCCGCAATACTTCACCTTCAACTGCGCGCATTCTTGACATGCCAACCTCCTAGGCCCCCTAGGTTGTCCGTTGTAAACTTGCCCGAGTACTGCCTCGCCTTCCTTGTTCATGCGCAGTTTTCGCCACCAATCACGCGTCAATCTTGACGACAGACCTTAACCATAGCTTGAAGAGCCCACAATCCGACTCCATCCCCAACAAGCCGACCCAAATCCAACTGCAAGTCTGCAATCCAGTCCTACACCCCATGCCCATATGCGGAGACTCCTGGGCCCTTTGTTGCTACAGGCGCTTACCATACCCGGTTCGGCAGTCGCATGATACCCGATACTGTTGGGCGTGTCGTCAAAATACAGAAGATGAAAACGGCGGTGGTCGGGGTGTCTGCCGCACAGCAGACCTGCGATCGCATGCGTCGAAAGCAGCCTGCCACGCTTTTCCCCTGATGCGGGAGACTCTGACATGATCGAAGCTGAGTTGAATGCCAACACTTCCGCTTGTCGGCATCTTCCTGCTTACCACACGGATGCTGCTTTGTGAACAGCACCCGAGCCAATCGATCCGAGCCCGAATGGAACCGGACATTAGACCTTTGATCATAATGCTTGCCGGCCACGGTCATGCTCAAGAACAAGGGCCAAGATCATTGTCCACTACCCGTTGGAATCAAATACGACTGTCTGTCACATTCTCTGCCTGGAACTTTTTGAGAGTCCCTCCCCATGCTCTTCTTCCACCAGACGCAAAGGATCACCTTTTCAGCTCTCATACGATTAATAAAGTCCTGGATGACATACCCTGTCGCCATCTGCATCATGCAGATGCTGTATGAGACCGCCGACAACTTCATCTTCGACTTAATGACTAAATTGTTCCCCCCCCAAAGCCCTGCAACGTCTCAGTCTCATCTTCCAACGTTTTCAGGGATGACAGACTGCTCAAGTCGCGTGGTTGGCACATAAGGTTTCGAACTACACGCATGTATTCTGCCTGGACAGAAATTGGTCTGAGACATGTGCATCACTGTAGATTCCGGTCATGCCTCGGCCACGCAATCGTATAATTTGTATTCTCACTCCTCGATGTCTACTCCTATGAATGTAATTTGACCAACTAAGCTTGATTGAGAATGGCGGACTTAAACCAAGGCCAGTACTCACTTTGAATCCAGTGGCCTAAGAGTTGTATGACGGCCGTGATTCCATAGACGCCTTGAGTTGACGTGGTTGATCCAATGTAAACTTTCGTCCAAAACACATTCTTATTACTCGATGTCCTGCTCACTGCGACAAACCACCATTCATGTCCTTGTACAATAACACCTGGTAAAAACTCCAGTCCGGATGCCGCTGCTGGAGAACTACCTGGAGGTATGCGCTGGCCAACCGATAGCTCTACGAGGTCATCGAGGGCGTCCCACTGGGCTAACAACCATGATGCGATCTGATAAACCGCGGTTGACCAGTCATGACCTGTGATTTTTGTCTCAATAGAGAATCCAATTGGCCTACGAAGCAGACCAGCATAACTTGTATGGTTGATTGACCCGGTTCTCGACGCTAGAATGACTCTGTCTAGCTGTGGCGATTTCTCATTTACATGCACACAAATGTCGATCTTTCGATTGTATTGGGCGGAATTGTCCTTTCTCGTGTAAGCACTATGGATTCCCGCCGAAGTGCTGTTTTCTTGTTAGCGTTTCTTATGGCACTGGAAGGTTATGAATAGGGGCTGGCCTACCAGCACGATACACCAAGATTCGTCAAATGCTTCAGGGCGCTTAGGAGGATCGGTCCCTGGACCGTTAAATTCCAATGAGACTCCTCATGACCGACCAGTTCCGCATCAAATGCGGCAGCCCAGATCTCCCGCACAGAGTCAATAGATGGCGTTGGCCCTAAGGCATCGCGATGTGGGGGAAGTGATGGTGTTGTCGGTGTGGCGTCGGGTTTGGGAGCGAAGGTTGCTTCATCAACCCAAGAAAATCGGTTGTTGGTCACAGCCTCGTTTTTTAAGGATAGCTTCTCAGCATGCGATACAATTCCAATACCTCGGCCTAGAACCTGAATGTGTTTGCGGAGCCTGTTCAACGATGGGGGTGGCGCCTGCTCGCCGTCGAAGCTTTGGTATTGTAAAGTGTCCTCTATCGCCATGATGTTTGCGTTGACGCGTGACCCAGATTGCCGCTTTCGCTTTTTCGAAGTCGGTGTCGTGTGCTCGGTGACTTGGCTAGTAGATACAACACTGCCAATTTCCGCATCAACAACCCGGAGGGCTGCATGATGGAGACCTGCTTCATTGTTTGACTCAGGCTCAAGTCCTTGTTCAGCTCCATCCCCATCTACCGAAGCCTGTGGGTCGTTTTCTGTGTAAGGCACGGCCGGGTGAATACTGGATTCTTGATTGTCCATCATGCCTTTGATGAACCTTTCCGGCGGGCTGAACGGCGGTGATGGAATGCGTTGCGGCGAATGAGAGTCTAAGCTTCTCTTCCGCTTTCTAGTCTCCCTCTCGTTGAGAATACACTGCGTTGGCTCAGGGAAGGCAGTAGAGGGAGTCGGTAACTGGGAGATCCAGTTCAGTACATTCGTCTTCTCCAGCATGGACAAAAGTTGAAGCAGATGCAATAGTGAGCAGATAATGAGATGGCTGCTGGCTGTCTTCATCAAACTGTTGTTTTCCTTCGTCCTTTTATCTAAATTTTGAATTATGCTTTTGTGTATCAGGGTGCTGCCTACAAGCCCACCTTGTTGACTGCCGTGTTGTCCGGGTGGCGATTTTATGAGGGCCACGATGGACTAGGCATCATAGAGAAACCTCTTTAGTTGACCTAGATGGACGTGTATGGATGTTATTTCGGAAGAGATTTTATCCGGCTGTAAGCACCGACATGTCTGGTTTGTAAAGAATGCCAGATGCCTTGATGATGCCATCTGCAGATACCTCAGCAAGGGGGGAAAGTTCCCCGGATCCAAAATCTCCGCAGAAACCCGCGTCAGAACCACATCAGGGAAGGCTGGAGGCCGGTGTTCTGGTGCATCGGCTACATGATTCTGGTGCATCGGCTACATGAGAGGAAAGGCCGCTTTAAAAAGCTGCTGTCAGAGACGGTCAAGCCCTCTGTTCCCTAAAAGCTTGCTGTCCAACTATCCCCTTTGCTGATTGTGCTAAAACGCGAACGCTGGCGGCTCAGTCGAAGCCACGGAGCCACTTTGAGATCTTTTGGTTTACCGATTTCCATGCTCTATGGGATGTTTCTGACGATGAGCCAATATGGACATGGGCCCTTGAGCAACTCATTCAACAGGGCGCCTTGCTCTTGATCGAGACACCGTTTTGGAATCCAGTCTTGAGCAGCGTCATATTCTCGAGTTGACGAGGCACTGATTTGAGTACGAGCAGTAGCACAGTCATGACGGACGAGCTATGACAGCAAGGACGACGTCGTAGAACGGCTCATCGGAGCAAGGCGTGAAGACCAATTTGTTCTTCTGGCGGCAGAGATGATTCTTTTCGAAGGAGGTCCAGAACAGTCTCGAGGGGCATCAGACAGTGTGCTCAGGAACGGGTCAAGGTCGGAGCTAAACCGTGCAGATGCTGAAGGACAGAGTAGGGGTTTTGACCGCATGCGATAGACAGGAGAGCGACAGACGGCGAGCGTTTGTGTTCAGACCGATTTAATTAAGCTTGCCTTCAGTAATTAGCCGTCTTTTGCCGGGGACCAATCCCCCACACTGAGGGCCATACGGGCCGGGCCCACTCGAAATACATTATCAGCTTGTTTATGACAGAACCCTTTCCAAAAAGAAGCATTCAACGAAGACATGTTTTGCAGCTGCTCGACACTCTCTGACGTGACTATGAGTTAGAACATGCTGCGATTGCTCGATGATATGCCCAGTCTCGGTGGACGAAGCTACGCTACCCGACAGGTGGGCTCGGCGGTAGGATCTGTTCGGCGAAGGCATTGGATGGCGTCTTCGTGAACGACATAACCAGCAGATGAAATTCAACGTAGACGCAGAGTCTGATGTTGACCTTGAGAAACGGATCTGAGGGCGCTTTCGGATGTCAATGAGGCGCCTCTGGACAGGGCCCACAGGTTCGCCTACTTGATTGAACTGACACCACCGGGAGGATGCATGACGCAGATGCAGATGCACTCCATCAGTTGACGCCCCCTAGCCGCTTATCCCCGAAGCCAAGGGCATCCGCATCGGGCAAGGCCGAATTGAGCAGCCAGCCGTCGCTGAAGGAAAGGCCAACGTGCTTTTCGTAGCATGCAACGCAGAGCCGCAAGTTCATAAACCTACGCCTTTCGGATCTGCCGCACCATGCTGAGATGACGCTGCAAATAGCAACTTCTTCTGACCTGTTCCAGACTGGGTGCGGACCCCGGGGAATATACTTTAGTATGAGGTCGATGAGGCGGTCGGCAGGGTAGTCTTTGTGGCCGCATGTGGGATTACGGTCTGGGTTGACCATCCGTGCTTTGATCGCGCAGACGGGGCAGTCGGTTGCATAGACGTCTTTCTGGTTTTTCATTGCGTTTGGTCGGCCGAGGAGTACTTCGGAGTGCGATTGCCGCAGTCAGGATAGACGAGAACGGCACCGGAGGTCTCCAGATAGATATGTCGGTTTAAATAAAGAAACCCGGCGGAGAGATCTATTAGTTCCTCACATGATAGAGGAGCATTTGGCCTCAGCCTGCGGACTCCTACCCAAGGGGGAATCAATGGCGAAAAGGGGCTTTTCGGTGTTGGAGGGAGCAAGCAAACATGATGCTGGGAACTGGTTGCTGGCCAAGGTCGCCCTCCGGCAACGCGTGTTGACAGAGGGCTATTATAGAGGAAGCGAAATTGAAGACCTAAAAGGGTCAGTAAAAGACATCGGGTTGGCTGCTTTGCGGGATTGAGAAGGACAACAACCCTTCAACCAGACATGGACGAGATGCAAGGTGTTGTTGGCACATCCGCAGCTGTCCACACTGCTGGGGCCAAGAGGGAACATTTGTTAATACAAACTTGCAAGCAGGTAAACCCGGCTGAGTTGATGAATACCCGGCAAGGTACCTTACCTTACGTTGTCCCCTTCGCAGCCAACCACCATCAGATCGACAGCCAACACACCCAGTTCACAGTGCTGTGTGGATGTACCTTTGTGATTGGCCATTGATTCGAAATGTGGGGTTTTGGGTTGGAAAGTAGCCAATCAGCACGGACTTTTCCTCCTCTTTTGGAAAACTGCCACTGCCGTGGCAGTTTTTGGTGGCAGCTTTTAGAACAAACCAGCCACCATTCGAGGTTCGTCAGACTCTCACACACCCTACTGCATGCCCCCCCTGTTCGCGAGAAGCAAACAAATGCGCAAGACCCTCCCCACTGGCTTGTTGCAACTGACAAACACAGGGGCCGATTCATTCGCTCCCAGCAGAACGGGCGCTGCCTCCCCGCCCGGGCGCAAGTACTGACAGATCGGCCGATAATAGCTTCGGAAATGATGAAAACTGACAAACAACAACGAGACTTAGCAGAAACGATCCAGGCGGCGGGTGAATCCAATGGCTGGCTCGGAGTCTACGCTGAAAAGACATGGCGAAAGCTGGAGATGATGGGGAACCGGTTACAGGACTCTTAGGGATAAGTGACTGATGATTCAGCCCTGCTGGACCAATTCCAGGGAGCAGTAAGCAGGACGGTGGGATTGCTGGCTTAGACTGCAGGACACGTAGACAGGTCCTTGAGGGTAATAGACCGGAAGACAAGTGTTGGCAGGAGCTGATGATGCTACGACAGATCATGGAATTGTAGCTGGCCAAATTGTAGACAATGTTGGAGGGATACGCATGGCTGCCTTTGAGCGGACATGTGTGGACTTGGGAACCTCAGACCCGAAGAACGTCGGAAGAGGCGAAAGGAGGAGCCCCGGGCTCACCACGCAGGGAGGAACGGAAGATGTAGACGAGCGGTGGGGCGGGATACCAGCACCGACGAAGCCATCGGAGGCGGCCCCAGGTGCCCGGCCATATGCATCATAGCCTGTTGGTGCACAGAGAAGTATTGCCAAAGAAAACGCAAGGATTTTATTGGCCTCGCACTGATGAGCACTCTGGATGTCGCAGACGCACTGCCCGTTTGGAACAACGCAGTATTTGCCAGATGGAGCAACCAGCAGAAAGCCCCTTCTGCGCAGGCGATGCCGCCGATGTTGCTGATGCCAAATATTCTTCAACGTATCCATCCGCTGACTCTTTCGTATCCAAGCTCAAGGCAGCGACTGCAGGACCTTTCCTTGCGTCACCAGGTCCCCAAGAAAAGTCTCGTTCAATATTGTGCCTCTCGCCTGGTGTTATGCTTATCGACGAATTTGCCTAGATCGAGATGCAAGGTCTGGTGTCGTATGGACGGCGGTCACCGTGTCTTTTCGTCGTGGAAAGCGACGGCGACTTTGGCGGCTCTGTAGGCAGCGTCGATGGTGTAGAAGTCGACGATTGAAGACGGGGCTTGCCGAGCAGTAGCATTGTTGCCAGTTATCGCGCTCGAGGTAGTCGGCGTCGCGTTCGTTGGGGCACCAAGGGCCACGATCTGGCGGCATTTGTGGAGGATCTGCTGTCGCCTGGCCTTCTCGCTGAAGGGTGCCACCGTCGACGTTGAGGTGGGCTGAGGAGCCGCATTTGGCGTTTTTTCTGGGGTCTGCATGGTCGCTGCTGTCTTCCTGAGAAGAACGGTACCAGGTGACGAAGAAGAGGTAATTGTTATTTGACGGTGAACTGAGGATTGCAGGTTGGATTTGGGGTTTGGACGAAGTCAGATGTTTGGAGAGAAGAAGGAAAGCCACAGAGAAGGTGTGGGGGGGGAGTGGGGTTTTATGTCGAGGTAGGTGCTCCGGTTGCGCATGCCTCCATCCAGCACATCGAACGACACTTCGGAAGCTGCAACCTCATGACCAGCATCACGAGGAAAGAACCGCTCGCTCCTGCAAAATCAACAACAGGAAAGCATGGCATGGCACTTTGTCAGCAGCACCCAGGATGAGGTGGCCACCCTGAGTGACACCTAGGTGCCAAGGTGTCTTCCTAGGTGTCGTCACAGGTGCAACACCCTGCCTCCATCACCACCTCGCCTCACATCACCTCACCTCACCTCACCTCACCAGGCCTTTTCTTGCCCTGCCTTGCCTTGATTGGCGTGTTGTGTCCTGCTTTTGTCCGTCCAGCGGTTGAACTTTGTGTTTTGATAGATCCAGCGAGTCCAGTCACCACCACCATCGCCAGCCATGCCACGCGAAAGGATCGAGATCGAGGCCGAAGTCGCCGCGGAGCTTTCTAGACTCAGACAGATCGCCAGTGTCTACGCCAATCCGGACATAGATCTATCCGACGTCCCGGCTACCTGGTCCAAGCTAAAGACATTGTGGTGGTCTCATGCATACAAGCGCCAGCACGCCCAATGGGACTTTGCCACCTTCTTGTGCTCCCAGCTGTCTGACGACGAGATCACCAATGTCTCCCGCGTGGTCTTTAGAGCCGAGCGAACCTGGTATCGTATGGAAGCATCCGAGGAATGCCGCAAGCGCTTCGATGCCGTCAAGTCCAACCTGCGCTACGAGCCCCTCGAGAAGGTTTTCCTTGTCTTAGGCCCTGCCATCGCCAAGTCGTGGACTTCCCTTAAGCTCATCAATTCCCTCGCCAACTGCAAGGACAGGCCCAAGCGCAAGACCGACTCCGAAATTCGCGCCGCCATCAATGCCGCAGCTGCTTCGAGGCATGCCGATTCCGACGATGTCGAGACTGTGGTTCCTGAATGGACTCCCGAAGACGTAGATGCTGCATTCAAAGGTATTACATCGCCTCTTAACTTGTTAACAATATCCATACATCAATTATTGACTATTCGAATATCCCATTATTCGATATCATCCCAGGCCCAAACGTTTTCACTTCAGCCGTACTCAACCTCAAAACATAAATATGGCACAAATAACAAGTCAAATCATAAGTACAAGTCTCCATTCCCCGTTGACTAACCAAAGTCACAGTCCTACGCCCTGGTGAAGAACCCGGCCGCGCCAGCCGACGATCGACGCCCGCTCTGAGCTCCCGCGCCGCCACGCCAGTACCCGCAGCTCAGGGCCTCCCGCTCGCGCCCGTCTCCGAACACGGCACGCCTATGCAGCCCCCGTCTCTCGGCCCTGCCAGAGATGCACTTTCGGGGTTGGCCAGAGACTCTTCGCCTCTCGCTGCCCCACCCCGTACCGTGTTCAGTCCCGTCATGCGCCGCAAGCGTCCCCGGGAGGACCTCGCCTACAAGCCACCGGTCTCCAAGCGCGCCCGCCTCGCAGTCTCGGTCGATGATGACGAGGATGAAGAGGAAGAAGAAGAGGAAGAGGAAGAGCAGGAGCAGCCCGAAGATCCCCGTGGCCTGGACGAGGATTATGACCAAGGGTTTGGAGCCTCCTTTGTCGACAATGATGAGGCTGGCGCCAACAGCAGCCGTGACTTGGGGAAGCGCAAGAGCAAGGGCAAGGGCAAGCAGGTCGCCTCGGACATCTTCACATCCGATGCTGAACAGGAAAAGGGCGATAATGACGATGATGACATCCAGCTTGTCGAGGCCTGGGGCAAAATGGCTGAGGCGGTTCTGGCTCTTCCCGTTCCCAAGGGCAAGGTCAGCAAAGATTCTCTCTACGTGGCTATGATTCAGAGCTTCAAGGCTGCCGCCAACGTCACTAGTCGGGCTACCAGAAACATCCTTATCCGGGAAGATGATGCTGCTTAGAGAGATACGGGTGCCTTTGCTCTGCTTTTTGTTATCCAAGTTAGAAGTCTTACGCACGTTCTTTTTGTCGTTTATACAATTCGAAGCCTTCAGGCCTTTCTGAGTTCGAAATCACTATATTCCTGCAGGTTTCTTTTATTTCTCTTCCTGTTGATAACCGGTCTAACGTGAAATACATCAGCGCAATGTACTTGCCGACGAAGTAACATGACATGCTGCACATTGAATTTTCTTCTGAGACAATCATCTTGAAGGGCTTCTGCGTGTCCATCTTTGGAATTGGCATTGGACTGGATTCAAACCAGACGACAGTCTAGATGCCTCGGTTACGTGTGCTTTCGTTTGTCTACCTTGGTAAATGCTGCCGGAACAACGGGTGATGTGACTGGGGAGAAAGCACATCGAGGAACATCGAGTGGAATCCGCCAGAGTATCTGCATAATGCCAAGAAGTAGACATATCGCACGCATCATTTTGAATGGCGCAAAACGGACTTCTGGCTCACGCTGAAATCTCGTATGAAACCACGGGATGAACGTCCATTCCGGTCTTTGACTCAGAAAGCACGGCTTCAAAGGTTTCACATCTCCTGCGGATGGGAGACCTCAGAATAGATCAACTGGGGGAGCAGGGTATTCCAAGTCCGTCAGCAAGGTCAAGTAGTCAAAGAAATCTCCTGTGAAACCCTTCTGTTTATAAATGATTTCAAAGACCCTGTCTGAGCCGTGGTAACTCCATTATCATCATGCCCGCCGAAGCCCTCTTGCCCACAAGGTCTCGTTTTCTGCCTTGAAGCCGATGCAGTGGCCAGCACGCTTATCCTCCAAACTTCAGTATTCAATGGGTATTCGGAAACCTTGAGTTGGAAGATCAGGCTGTGGTTTTCTTCAGTTGCTTCTTCTGGAAGACGCCATCGATGGCTGGCAGAAGCGAAGCGACGTGATGGGTATAAAGTGATTGAAAGGACAAGGAGTGCGTAGCCTGGAAGTCGATGGGCTGCAAGCCTGTGTGGAGTAGCCGCATCAGCCTTTCGTAATCTTCTTTGATGAGGCCTTCAGGCCATTAGGTTGATCAAGCGCTGAGGCTCGGTGGATAAATGTTGCTCTTGTGGTGTGGTCTCGCAGAATCGACTGGAATAGATTGAGAACCAAGACAAGGAAAACGCTTCTTAAATATGGTGCGGGCGCAATACAACGCAACCGCGTCAATGGAGGCGGCGTAGAGTGGCGTTACTTATAGAGGCGATAGTGAGTGACCGCATCGCAAAGATGGCAGCTGTAGATCTTGACCCTGATTTCCAGACACACTCGGTGAATGCAGAAGCGGGTCAACGATTCGCACCGGCGCCAGTCTGCAAAACCAACAACGATCACTCCTTCGGATCCTCTGGACGAAAGTCATTCAGTGCAACGAGGAGAATCTCAACCTGGCGAACCCAATCTCGGCGGTCAAGGACCAGCGAGTGATCGCGATTACGCTGCTTGAGGTCAAGTTCGATAACACAAGGATCTGCCTCTTCTTAGTTGGGTCTGTGCTGGGGCGTCCAGGATTAGATCGATGTCCAACCCAGTGGGATGATCATCTCGTCGACGGCACTCTTGCTCCAGGAGAAAAGCTAAAAAAGTTTCATATTCATTCCCATTATATTGGATAGCCCATAGTATGTATTCCTACTTGGCCGTGAAATCAGTAAGGCAATTTGTCAAGGGCTTTCTTCGACTCCAGTAAGCGCTCAAACATGAATCTGTCGCTGTCGGATTGATGAGTTTCTAAAACGCCTTTGTACCACTCGGGTGGTATGAGAGCAACTTTGAATGAGCCAAGGTCTCTCCTCACAGCTGGTGGCAGGATTTCCACCAAGGTGTACTCCGTAACATAACGGCCCCATCTGCTGAAGCTCACGTGGTCATTCAAAATTGTTCTTCTGTCGCTGAATGGCAGTTCTGACCTGTTCTCATACTGAAGTTCCTGTGGTGACTGGAGCAAGAAGTTCAACACGCCAATACAACCAGGGTGGTGGCAGGCTGATTTTTACTAGACGAGACGCACGTCAGCTATGCTACTGCGTGGACCTCTTTGGAGAGACTTTGCCTTGAATTCTTTTGTTCCTGTATGGTCGGTGTCATGAACGTGTTTAATAGCCGTCCTATCAATATGCTTTCCAGGTTGCAGCGCATAAAGGACGTCAAACGTCACCCAGGCATCTAGACCTTTCGCAACTATCCTGCCGACTGGTGACCGGACGTCTCCAGACTCCAAAGCGGAGGCAATACCAAGCTGCTCAAAAAGATCTATCTGTACCAGGTCGTGAGATGTTTTCCGTTATGACTCGCGGCGTCGACATCAACCCCAAGCCCAAGAAGACGGCGGACACCTTCAGCATCTCCTGACACAGCTGCAAAGTGTAACGCTGTGTAGCTGAACCGAGAGTCCGCGATATTTAGCAGGCTCTGGTCAGTGAAATGAGCCAACAGGACGTCAAATACCTTGTTCGCATCTTCAAAAGAGTCTTTCGACTCGGGCTGGATCCCTACAAGTGCAAAATTTAGATCAGGTATTCAAGCTCCACGATTTCACCTACTGTTCTTCGGTGTATCTATCCACCTCTCCCACACAACGTGAAACATATTCATGTTTGAGTCTGGGAACACAACGGCAGGAGGATCAAGTCCAAGAACGTACTCTACGGCGGCTCTTCGAGAATTCCTTCTGGTCGCTCCCGCAACGAGAACTTGTCCCAAGAGCGTGCACTTCTGGCCTAACACTGAGACAATGTGAATGGACGTGTCATCAGTATGGTCGCGCCTGCATCCGCCCCATGGATTGCATTGTAACACAATATGAGCGGATGTGCTATCAGCTCCTAGCACATGGAGAAAAGTTGCGAGTTCATAGTTGTTCGTTCGCCAGCACTGCGAGGTCGAACGGAGGGAAACGGGACCTTCTAGCGAGTGGGCTAGCCATTGCTGGTACGTCCGCTTGTTCGAGATACAATATCTGAAGCGGAAGAGCAGGCCAGCACTGTTGAGCTGCGACATGCAACAGATTTTTGTCATTGGCGCCGGCGACTGTGTTGTCGAATTTGGTGCCAAGTTGTAAATAATGCCTGGCCATGTCCAAATCCCCGATAATACCAAAGCGAACCATGGGTTCCATCAGGTCATGGGGCCAATTATCGACATAAACAATGCGCTTAATGAGATCGTGTGCTCGAAAACGCGCCATGGCCAAGATCGAGGCTTCTTGTGGCATCCCTTCAACCAGTGTGTCAAATACCTCGTAGAATTGAAGATAACTGGCCGCCCCCGAGACTACAGGTGAATTGTGCGAAGTGTGATCCATCCACGCCCCGTGCTTCCCTACGCGGAGGGCTTCAGGGCCTTTTGCTCTTTCAAAATCTGAGAGAGAACAATGAGCTTGACTGCAAGTGCATCCTCAATTTGGTCGCGGGTATGGTCGCAAGTTGTACGAAGCGATGGGCTGATGGTCTCTTCGAATAGCTTAAATAGACTATAGTCGCGTATCACCGGAGAGCATGGCGTTTACCATGGGGATAAGACATTCTTACCCCTCTATACTGGCGCCGCTATCGATGAGAAATCTGGCTGCTGTATGAACAGAAGATGGGAGGAAATTGTTCTCTACATTGAGTATGAAGGCGAGAGGCTGCTGGCCTTTGTCATCTGATGCTTGGATACAAGCACCATAACTTAACAGCATACAGCCAACGTTCTCGACCATGTCGTCATCAAGTCTTCCGAGGAAGAATACCGGCGTGCGAAAAGTCTCGTCTTGGGCATCCGGATTGGCTCCTTCTTGCAACAGATATAGCGCGAGGTATGCGTGTCCGTATGCGCATGCCTGTAGTAGTAGCGTCCCAAGGTCCAAACCATTGTCGTTTTGAATGTTGGATATCGTGTCGTGTCTTACGGCGCTTTCGACCACGTCAAAGTCACCCACTCGGCAGGCGTCGAGAAGGTGTGCAAAGCCGGTTTTGTTTGAAGAAATGGGACGGAAAACAGGCCCCAAGCCTTGGCAATCGGCCTTTGTCGTTCTGGAGCAGTGAATAATTGAAGTAAATTCTTCAGGGACGTGTGTTTCGAAAAACGCTGCTGAAGACAGATCGGGGTGTTGGTAAGACCCACCCCCAAGTAACGAAATCCCCCCACAACGAAATCGCCAAAATCATGCATTTTAACCCTCACCCCAATAATTATATTTTTATATATCGCTAAATATCTCTACTATTCTATAATAATAATATATAATTTTACGCTCTCTTTATTATTAGAAGATTTACTATTAACTAATATTATTTCTAACTTAATTAGATAGTTCTATACCTCCTATTTCTTCTTATAAATCTCTTTAACTATTATAAACCTCTTATTTAGGTTTAATTTAATTTTAATATATTTTTTTAGCTTATATTTCTTAACTTATACCTTAAGGGACTTAATAATTATCTAGTTACTTATTATAGCTATATTATTAAGGTTTAGATATATATTAATCTTATAAATAAAAAGTATATAAACTATAGTATTAACTTCACTAAAGCTTAACCTTATCCTACTATTAAATATCTATATAATATACTATATATTAGCTAAAAACTTTAGTATTTTAATAATAGTATTACTAAGCGTCTATACTATATCTATAGATATTTTATACTATATAGAAGCCTATAGAATATCTATTATAGTTAGTATATAGAAGAACTAACTTATTAATAGCTTAGCTATATTTATAAGCTATATACCTATTACTTTAAAGCTAATATATATTATATGAGATTATATAATATCTATTCTTATATATAAATAATATTAGAGGAAGTTCTACTTCTTAATTAGTATAGTATTAAGAGTATAATTCTATTCCTTAAGGTGATATCTATAAGCTTTCTTAAGAAGTAAGAATATTACTATATTAAGAAGTT
This sequence comes from Colletotrichum siamense, assembly GCF_013390195.1. NCBI lineage: Eukaryota > Fungi > Ascomycota > Sordariomycetes > Glomerellales > Glomerellaceae > Colletotrichum > Colletotrichum siamense. The sequence continues at coordinate 220,412 of NW_023501024.1, read as the reverse complement.
ATATAAAGTATAATAAATATATAAGTAAGTATACTAAATAAATATTATTAGTAAAGTATTTCTATATAAAATTATTAAATATATAGCTTCTATAGCTATTTATAATAAGAAGACGCTTAGAATAAAGCTTTTTAGCCTCCCTTATAGTTAATAAGATAAATACCTTCTTTAGCTACTTAATACCTATAAAATTTAATATCTAGCTATTTTAAGATAATATAAAATATTATCCCTTAAAATTTTTAAGTTTATTAGGGAACTATTACTACTAAACAGTCTTACCCTTAAAGATAATAAGTAGAAGTAGATACTTATTATCTACTAAGATATATTTAATAATAGAGGTCTAAGTATGCTTATTAGAGCTTTAGATAAAGATTAAAGGCTTATTAGAATAGCTTAATACTAAATTATCTTTTTATACCCCCTCTATAATTCCTATTTTATCTATATTCTATTAGAGGCTTATTAGAATACTTTTAACTACTAAGAAAGCTAAAATATTAAAAAACTACTTTATATTATTAATTAATATATCCTAATATTAAGTATTAATCTTTCTTATTTTTAGAATCTTAATAGTAAGGTTATAAGCTAGAAAACCTTCTATTTACTTCCTCTTAAGAGGTTAAGTATTACTTCTAGCGTAGAGGATATATTTAGCGAAGATTTAGATATATTAATAGCTAGGGGTGAAGCTAAGGGAGCTTTACGTGAGTACCTATAATATTAGAGCTAACTCCTACTTCTTTATAAAGCGTTATTAGGCTTCTTTTACCTCCCTCTTTAATATAGTGTTATTTAAATAGTAATAGATAGTAGGAGATAGCACTCCTTATTAATATAATGCGTTAATAAGGTACTTACCGCCCTATACTACTATAACTATAGTAGTAAGGTCCTTAGGGGTATATAAGGGTATAATATATAGCTTAGTATTTTTAAAAGTATTTTTTTTAGTTATAGTAGCGTTAAAAAGTAAGGCTAGCTAAGATGAGGCGTGTTGTGAAGCATGCAAAAGTCGCGCTTTGATGCGATTTTGTTATGGGGGGATTTTGTTACTTAGGGGTAGGTCTTAAAATGCGTCTCTCATTGCTGCTAAAGCAAGCTGAGTAGTCTGTTTCGCCTTAGCATCGTCAGTTTTGATTACAGGTGGTCTTGGTATTTAATTCGGAAGGGGAAGAAAATTCTCTAGGGCACTTTTCGATCTATTTGTGATGGCCTGGATCATGTATTGGCGAAACAGCTCCACGTCTTGGGATACTCCCCAGCTGTGCAGAAGGCACCATGAAATCTGGAGGGCGGCCTGGGCAGAATCATTATCTGCCATCCGTCTTAGCTGTAGAAACAGGTCCCTTGTAAACAGCTTATCTTTCACAAGATGGCTAAATGTCGGATCAAGAAGCTAGAACCTTGTGAGTTGGTTGACACAATATAACGGGCAAAGTGAAGGTTTCCCTTACGTTCGGGACTCCTGTTTTTTCGTCGGCATATCTTAACATCTTGTCGTCTTGAAAGCTCTCTCTGTCAACAGTTTCGAGCACTCTACACAGAGTATCTGTGTCTGGGCAACGAATGCTTAGTGTACGTTCATGGATAGATAGACGGACGTACCTCTCCAAATCATCGTCATAGCTGTCCACGATCTGTTCAAGAAACTTGGCCATGACATTCATGTCTCCCAACCGTTCCGCCGAAAATGAATTCAGTGTTCTTTCCATCAGCATGCGAATTATGGAGCCTTGAACGTTGGTGTAAGCGCAATTATTCCACTTCGACTTGCCTTTTGTGTCAACGTCTTGGAGATACTTTTCTCGCGCCTGGTCGTTCTCATACAAAATGGGAAGGTCAGACTGGTGTTGAGAATTTGCTCAATAGCGTGTTCAATTACGGTGTTTGGCTCTTGTAAATCTTCCATTAGAGAGGTTGAATAATTGGACTCGCCAACAGAAACTACCCGATAGTTTTCGTTGAATGGATCGTTCCCATCGAGGAATATTCTAGCTAAGAGGAGCCCAAAAGAATAAATATCAGTCCTTATGAGCCCCTCTCTACTAAGTTGTTTCTCTGATTCCGGGGTATCCCACGGAAAGGAGCGCTATGGAAGTGTCGTAGTCGTGCCATGTGGGATTTCGGAGAGAAGCACGCAGCTTCCAAGTTCGCAAAGTTGTGGGAAGTAATTGGAAAGTGGGTTAATTTCCCCTTCTTAGACTGCGCAGCAGAGAAGATTTTCCATTTTCACATCGCCATGTACAATGCCGGCATTATGAAGTGTAGCAAGAGCAGAAGCAAGCTGGGAAGCTAGACGCTTCTTTCGTTCCCAGCTGAGCACGAGTCTTGACCTTAGAATGTCGGTGAACTGAAGCCATTTTCGACCAGCAATCATGTGTCAATTTGGGTGTACCAGCTTGGCGCGCCACATGCCCCTGAACCATTCCTTGAGATTGCCGCTGCTGCCTATCTTCAGAAGCAACACGGGGTATTGGTGTATCTCCGCATAGCTTTTGGGCGACTCTTCAACATGAAACCCAATAATCCCCGGGAAGAAAGGAGACCTTTGGATGGCAGGATGAGAGAGAGTTAAGGCTTCTGTGACAAAGGCCGTCAATTGTTCGCTTGGATCTGGTGTTGCGAACTTGCTGCCGACGTTAAGAACTTTGGAAGCGATAATTGTACTAGCTTCTATGGTTCCTGTGATATTCGGCTGAAAGGCCCACGATAAATTGGCGTGTCTCTTGAGGAAGAAAGGCTTTACTGAGATATTCTGGTCTTCAAGAGTCAGTTCTCCCAAGAGGGCCAGCATCCCGATTGATCTGAAGAGATGATGTTTTGAAAACAGGTATCTTATGACCACCTATTATGCGAAAGAATCCTGCGTATGTTTTGTGGATTCTGCAGTGGCTTGCGGATGCAACGGTGCCCCTTGGCGACGCGATCTTGGGGTGACTCCGTCGAGATGCCGACCAGTTCTCTGACGAGCTGATTGAGTGGTTGTACCGGCTGATGGATGATGGCACATAGCTCCCGGCCGACCTATACGGCAAGAACATGATTGCTCTGGACATCAGCTGGATGTCTATGAAGGGGGCGTTGTCTGTATGGTTTCGTAGCAGAAGGCCGCTGTCCGAAAGATTCAGCGCCCATGCGAGGGCTACAAATTTCTACAGTTAGGACATATTATTTTATTGCAAGTCACCAATGTTATGCGTATGACAAGGGTCATCCTAATGTACAGCAGCTAAATGATCCACATGAGACCGACTAAGCCTGCATTTCATTGCGCATATCTCCTAGTAAGGCTGCCACAAAGCACCTCCAACACACCGATAAAAGGTGCATACAGCACACCAAGATGCTCTACCTTAGATACAGTCAGCACACCACTTTCCGTGTCCATTCAACGTGGAAGCCCTGTTCGCCCAAGCACTCTGCACACAAATCAACCTAGGTACCTGCCACATGCATGATGAAGTGTGGCGAGACGATCAATTGAAAAGTGATCCGCCTCCTGACTTACGGTGTATTTCAGAATACTTTCGCTGTGTAAAATGTTGTTTTTAGAACATACCAGATATCGTTCCTCCAATAGTCGGACCAAGCCCTTTCTCATCTGCGTGTTGCATCCATTCTCAGAGTCTCTTTTTGCTGACATGAACACAGGATCTGGGTCTTTGTGGAAAGGGATCTCCTAGAAATGGAGGCTGTGTCTCTAGGCATAGGGACATCGGGTCTCATTACTGTTGTGGAGGAGATATTTAAAATATCTCGCATCTCACATGATATAAAGAGCTTTCCAAGAGACATGGCCTCCCTAGCTATGCGGCTGGATCAAGAGACGGTCAAAGTCAATATTTGGTCCCTCCAGGCCCGCGCTCACTCTCGAGATACAGAGTCTCTTGCAAGCTCGAGTGCTGATGAGCTTCAAAAGGTCTTTCCGACCACTTGCTCGTTTTATCGAAGGAATTCGACAGAACCTGGAGGATGCCCACGCAATTTTGAGTAGTTATATTCCATGTACACTGCTCGACAAACACTCAGACGAACTTCGAAGTCCACCAAAAGCAGAGCTATCCGATGTCAACCATCGCCTTTTGAATGAGAAGCGTTTTGAATGGTGGAAATATAATGTTAGCACCCGAAAGGAAGTCCTGGCTGTGTCTAAGCCTTGGGGAATCTCGCAAAAGAGAGGCTAAAGGAAGCTATCCACAATCTCAAATACTGGAACGATGAACTGCTTTCACTTCTCAATCGACAAGACCTCGTTAGCATCAGCCTATGGCATTCAACGTTCTTCATGGCCAGTCATAACGGTGACCGGCGAGCCCTTGGAACGCTTAGTGATGCAGCCACTGCAACCACGGATGAAATAAACACCTCGGCTCGGCTGGCACTAGAAGTAATGGACTTAGAGAACACCAGGTTTACAACGCTTCACCCCTGGTACAAGCCGCATCTCATTTCGGACACAAACCCCAGCCATCATGTTGACTGGCTTAATTGCGCCAGTCTTACACCGGAGCAAAGAGAAATCGCAGCCAGTCGCATCAATTCTCTCTGTCAGCTGCTTTCCAACCAGATGCCCCAGGGCTTACTTACTCTCAAGCCTGTGGGATACGTCTTCAACCCGAAAAAGGAGTTATTCGGGATATTCTCTGAGGCAGAGAATGCGGGTAAGACAATCACCAGTCTTCGAAGCATCCTAGGCTCAAGCAAATACCGTCGGATTTCCTTGAACGAACGATACAATCTCGCGCGGCAGTTATGCCGCTCTTTCCTCGAATTCCACAAGTCGAGGTGGCTCCATAGAGGCTTCAACTCAAACTGCGTCAACCTTTGGGCCACAAGTGAGCGCGATATTTGCGACTTCGCGGCAATCACCGGGTTTCAATTTGCCCGACCAAAAGACGATGTATCCTTGGCGAATGCACAAACACGGGACGGCCTGATCTGGTACCATCACCCCGAGGTTCGATTGAATCACAAGATGGGCTCACGGAGCTACGTGCGATACACCTTGGTCCACGATATTTTCAGTCTAGGTGTGGTTCTACTGGAGATTGGGATATGGAAAAGGATCGTGGATGTGGAGTAATTACCGCATGAAGACTACTCTGTGGAAGCCATCCCGAAGGTGGCGTCGCAAAGACTTCCTCATCAAATGGGTCAACGATACGCGGAGATTATGTACAGCTGTCTTCAGGGAGGGGAACAAGCTATGGATCACGAAGATACCTGGGCCATCAGTTGGATGTTGTACAGAGTAGTTGAGCCTATGAATGCTTGCCATTGTGCATGAGACGCAAAACTCTTATCAAGCAATTTTGATTCAGAATCTTAGAACAGGCACCATACGTACTGCTTCATCCTGAAAGCGGCATTATTTGGTCCTCCCTCAAGAAGCTCGTTATATCTTCTATCCATGCGGGAGGCAATGTAGCACTGTATCTATGTTTCTCTTCCAGTCGATCCATAGACTCCTTCTTGCGAAGGCTGAAGAGCATGAAAATCATTCCCGCGGTAGCGTGGGGCTCACCTGAGCTGGTGGATGGAAACGGTCTTTACTCTTGATAATGGTCTTTCAACAACTCCATTCGCGCTATGCGTTTGTTGGATTATCGAGCATGACTTCGTATCATAACGTTGCGGTCTGCAGCGTTAAGTTAGTAGACTGGCATTTTTGGTTGAGCGAGAGCCAACCTTGTTTAACACGGATTAGAAAAATGACCAGAAGTTGGCCTGGATCATGACCCCCAATGCATCACACCTTGTGAAAGCATTAGTCCTATTGAATCTACACATAAAGTGTAGCTCACGCACGTCTTTGAGGCGTTTAAGTTTCTCGGACGTCTGACATGTATTGATCATTAGAACCATTCAATTCGGCGGTGAGAAGTATTTACGAACAAACGCATTATGGTTTTTCTATGTAATCATTCCAATATTAATCATCCACCTCATATACGGCGGCAAATGCCTGCGGGCCTACCTGGCGTGTGCTAGCCTTATCAAGCTATTCGGATGATTCCGCTGTTTGGCAGTTTATTTGCCTCATTTTGCTATAATTTCCAGATTGTTATTCCATGTCACACATCCTCGCCGATTTCACCCCAACTCGAATGCCCCCCGACAAACGTCCCGGTCCTTCACTGGAGCAAAGGTGACCCAGGATGACCCCAGCACTTGTGCTACAGTGCTCCAATCTCCGAGCTGTCCTGGCGGCCTAAAATTGGATTCGGTTTGGGCTCTTGAAGCCGTCTATGACTGATGTGCAGGACTTTGAATCCCGGATGAGGGTCGGTTGGACGCGGGGAAATGCTCTCATAGGCTCGAGATGCATCCTGTGGAAAAGCAGGGCTCGCAGTATTCTGACAATGACAAGGTCAAGTTTGGTGTCCCATGCACAGTTTTGTGCTTGTACTTTCATGCTGGAGGACGTGCAAGCAAGTGGGTAGTTTGCTGGTTGAGGTCAGAGGCAGGTTCCGTGATGCAGTGTCAGCAAGTATGGGTAAGGTATAGCAGGGAGAAGCAAACGGTCGTGCCGGCAGTGTCACGAGCGAAGAGGAGAGTCGCTGCAGCCTACTGAGCTAGAAGCTTGTTGCTTGAGCTCGACGATGCAATGAGTTTGCGGATTAATCCGCGAACCTGCGAATCTGGCCGAAGCAATATGCGTGTATGAGTCTGATAAGATCTTGGTAATATTTAGAAAGGCTGCATGATTCCTTTCTATTCCCACCTCATCAAGGTATATTATGTCTTTGAATGCAGGTCTGTAAGTGGATGTTGGTGCTTGAATATTTGCTGGAGATAGAGGAGTATCATCTTCTTCGGCTCTATGGGCCCTAGAGTGGCGTCCGGGAATCCTGATCAGTATTTTATGCTTCCTCCGACCAAGAACCGTCGACTGTGGCCACTCTTCCGACATGGTCTGGATCCTTGATGGGTTGAAAGATCTCCGCCGGTGGTGAAGCTCCTGGTTGATTGACAAGTGTTCCAATGATGCCCTTCGAGTACCGCTTCTACGCGTTGCTACGTTGGCTAGGTGTGCGACAGAAAACGGGGATACCGCGGCAAATGCAGTTGTTTACGACCCCGAGCAACAACAATGTCGCCGCGTAGTCTATGCCTACTGCATCTGATATGTAGGTAAGCAATATTAAAAAAGCGCCACTGACTTAATTGAACAATAAGGCTTGACTGCTGCGCCAAAGCAACGAATGGAATTGGTACGAAAGCCGATGGTGCTAGCAGGCGATAGGACCTTGGTGTGCTGCGTCGTTGCAGACAGCGGCATAAATCTTGAACTCCCTCAAAATATTCTTGATATCTCCTTTGCGGGAGGCAAAGGAGCACTGCATCTATGCTTCCCTTCCAGTCGAACAAAAAGCATATGGACCCAACTTTAAATTCGTCATAGAAGCACGACTTCACGACGCCCATGTCCAAATGGAAGTATGCCACAGTGGACGACCGCAGTGACAGCCCAAACGATTCTTTTACGGGTGGAATGAGAACATGCTTCAAATCAAGACTCTCTGGCGTATCATTCTCGTCGTCAACATGCAATTTCACTTAATCAACGCAGTCTTGCCGTATCAGCATGCGCAGGTGGTTCTGAACAAAACTTCGATCCGATACTGAATACATTCGGCAATATAACAAATGGTGCTCATGTCCTTCCTGGTATGCGCTGACTCTTTTGTTTTCCTCGTCGTGTCCATCGGGATCTGGCCTTGCTGAGGGGACGTTCGAGAGCAGCTTGACGTCCGACCGATGGAGTACCTCTTTGGAACCACCCTGCCAAGCGACATTTTTCCACAGATCGCTTCGTCATCTAGGGGCGTCGTTGCGATCCTCGAGGACAAGTTTCAACTTTATAAGGCGGACTGGAAGATTTTCCTTCTCTTCCTGTAAGTCTTCACTTTCAATATCAGATTAAATGATGACGAAGAGTCCCGCCATAGCTTCTTCGTTGACACATGCCGAACATCGTCCCCGTTCCGAAGAACCGGAGTGTCGCAACTTATTGGGATGCGTCTGGTCTCCATAAAGTCCATTCAGAGGTTTTTAATTTGGGAGCGACCTGCAATACTCGACCTCGGACGTAGTGCAATTAAGGAGGGGCTGAAAGACGTCCACCCGTATGAGAGCGACGGCACTGAAAGGCTTCCAGGCTTCCGGGAAAAAGACGTCCCGATGTATCAAGTGGCAATATTGATGGTTTGGATTAGGTTGAAATCCATGCTACCTGGACCTTTCTGTATGCTGCAGTGGCTTTTCTAGGGTTGAAGAGAAGTGATGTGCTGCTTGACTTCGTCCTGCGCCCCGGCTCGAGAACCATGTATTCCGTCGCCGGGCATTGGGTGGGGCCGGGGCCGGGGCCGGGGCCGGCTGGGTGGGCCCCACTGCGCCAGTGGCCCATCGCGCTGACCCAGAGAGTTGCGCACCATGAAGGGGGATGGAGGTACATTCAGCCCGGATCAATCCGCCAGCCCACGATAACGTCGCAAAATCCCCCAATCGACTGAGATCGGCCTTTTCAAGTCTTATGCAAAACACAGGCTTTTGAACATGTTCGGGTGGCGAGTACTGAGTTTGCACTATACGCCATACCAACTGTACCGCCAAAACCGAAGTGCACATTTTCGAAGAGAACTGAGCACATCTTGCGATCCCATAACACTACAACGTCGCATGAATTTTTGCAGAGTCGTTTCCTTCATAAAGCATCGACACGAGTATGTCTATGTACAGCAAGGAATGTCCGATAAAATGGATGATTGTTCCGGCTAGAATCGTTGACTTTCGATCTTCTGGCGATCGCACCGTCGGGTACGTACCACATGTGCACAGACCACCACATCCCCACCAACGATTGAACCACCAGCCCGCCGCGCTTCCAGCCATTGGACACCAAAACGGCGCCTCACTGAAAACACCCTGGCTGTGGCTGTGGCAGTTATCCCAACCATCATTTCTCAGATGCGACCAGTTTTTAACCGATTGAAATGTCAATGGATTCCTTCAAAGCACTTCAACAGATCTTCGGTTGACTCAGACAGTCGTGCTCTACTGCACGTCGTCATGGCCACTTTTGCTGGGCTTCAGGCAATGCGTCAAGCAGTGCACATGCTCCCCTCCCCACCGAAACCTTGTGCATTGTGTCCGAACACGTCCTCCCCTTCCTGAACGGCTGCGACAACTTGTGGCGGTGAAGAGGGCGGCTCTCTCTGTTGCCTCATCCCCCAAAGAAATCAAAGCGAAGATTGAATGGAGGGAGCTTCTTCGCTCCTCCTAGGGTGGCTGCGGACTGCCGCACTCCCCTTTACACAAGAAATCATCGTGCATTGCCCAAACCACTGCAGAAGCACAATTTTCGGGCATTCTCAGTTACCCTTTTTCCGACGTCATATGACTACGCTTTCGCGAATAGCTCGATACGTACGATCTGGCTCCAACTGAGAAATATGCTACAGAAAGCAGTGAGATCAGGGCTGTGGAATACCATACTTCTAGATCGCGTGCATCGGCCTAAGTGACGAAAGTTTGAATCGAAGTGTGTCGGAACAAGAATGATGCCGTGCCACAGGCCTGAAATTGCTGATTTCAGCAATGCCTCTATCATCTGGGTGCATGCTGTACGCGTCGATTTACCCACTTTTGAAGTTGCAGCTGCCGGCCACGAGCGCTATCGACACTGGAGGCTCCGGCGCGGCTTTGCAGCTTTGCGGCCATCGGCAACGCGGGTGGGGCGTGCGCACCGGACGCGCCGGCCGACTCCGGCGCGAATGGCGGGTTGCCTACTCCATGCAGCATGCGCAAAGACTCCTGCGCATATGGCTACGCGTCAATCTACCGTTTCGCACTCGGAATCCGCGGGCGGGCGGGTGAAAGGAGTAGATCAAGGACCCTCCCGCGCACCACATTCCGACGAAGGCTCGCCCAGCCGGACGACGATCCAATATGACAACATCAGTTTCTGCGACTTTACTCCTCCTCGTCGAGCAAATGAACGCCAAATCGCCTCATTGTACTACCATTCTGAGCAAAATCAAGAACAAAATGCACAAACACGGTGGTTGTTGCTGTTGTGTGTGTTGACAAATGTCAGAGTCATAGTGTTGAGGCCGCAGTACCCTGCTGTGCTCGGTTCCTCAACATTGAAGCGTCGCCATTTTGTAGGCCTCCGGTCAAATGTGAATTTTCAACGACGAATAAATCAATCTTAATCAGCTCTATTCACTGAGTTAATTCAAACTTTTGCTGAATGTGAACAGGCTGAGATATGCAACCATCTGATACGACAGAGTCGATAACTTGAAGCGGCCTGACTGACTGGAGGGTGATGACTGGATCGTATGCATCCAGTTGTGCGCGGCGTGACGAGACTTGAAATATGGCATAATGTGCGTAAATTTACTCACTCGACTAGATCATCGTTGTTTTCTAGTTAATGAACAAATGAGTTGACGATCAAGATCAGTCCAAAAATAGGAGTCGACAATCGATAAAAATTCAGTATCACTCTGTCCTTCCAGCATGATGTCTTCCCCGTGCTTACGAAAGTAGCTCTCCTTTTCTAGCTACTGCTCTGTGTGCCCTTCACCTACCCATTGCGTGAATGTGCAGGAAGTGAGAGGTGTCGATCTGCTTACAGGTATCAAGTATCAAACCTAAGAGTTTGATTATGGCGCAGAACAAACGCTGGCGGCATGGCTAACACGAGCAAGTCGAGCGAAGGCATCCGCCGTCAACTTCTGATGCTCATTCTTACGACTTTGCGCATCAGTGATGTCGGTCTGCTTGACGAATGCTTGGTGCCGTGTTGCCCTACAAAGGGTTGCAACTTTGCTAAATGGCATCGGGAGCCTCGCCGCCTCCGTATCGCACATCCAATCGACCGGCGGCCTGATGCGTATGGAAGCGAACCTGCTCGGCCACGACGTATCGCTGGGGTTGGACGTGCCGGAAGGCGATGCCGATCCGCTACCGGCTGTTCCCTAAATGCCGTCGGCCCCGCTTCTTCGTGGCCAGGAACAGAAGATGGCGGGGCCGCTGTGACCGTCGCGGTGCTGATGGCCAACGGCAGCGGCTTGCGGGCGATGACATTTGCCATCGGGGTCATTGTGCTACTGATCTGCCCTTGCTACTTGGCCGAGATGGCCATGGCGCCGCTCGACTGGGGCGGCATCGCCATCAGCCTCGTGATGCCACTAATCCCGAACGGCATGGCCCTGAGGACCACTGTGGGCATCATTGGTGCTGCCGTGACGCCGCATGCCCTCTGTCTATGTGTATTCCAGCCTTTGACGGCCGGTAATCTCGAGCTGGCCGCGCCGGGTCGTCACCGTAGCGCCGCCCTTCGTGGTGGTGCGTGGGGGGTGGACTCGATCCGGCGATCAATTAGCAATAGGTCTATGTTTAAAGTTCCACTTGCTGTAATGTTTGACGGATTGTGCAGTCGTCATTATCCACCCAGGCTCTGTCGTTTGCAATCTGAATGCGTAGGACATAGTTGCAAACGGGTTTCAGAAGGCAACGTTGATGCAGTGCTGCTACCACAAGCTTGACAACCCACTTGACTACATCGCTCTACCAGCCATTAACCGTCTAATTGTTCAGGTTCTACATGCGGTCAATAAAAGGTTTTACTAGACTGGGCATATGTCTTCATCCATTCTTCATTTTTCCATTCAGCGTTCAGTTGCTTACTCAAGGGGTGCCGCTCGGGAAGCTTCTATTCTCGGAAATGGCCGTTGAAATTTATAGCCGTGCTGTTCACTTGCAAACCGAAGAATTTCAACGTGGTTTCATGTTGAATGGACCACTTGCCGTTCTTCATTAATGTTGGTCAATCTTGATCACCAGACCGGGCCAAGGCTTGATGCTGTTAGAGGCCTGCTGGTGGCCATGATCGCAGAGCTAGCACGTCCAGGAGCCCTCGATCTTCAGGTTGGAAATAGCATTGAGTTGTGCAGCGTCCTCGGGTCGGGTCTCTTTGTCCGCGCTCAATCAGAGACTCGGCCACCGTGCAGCAGCTCCACGACGCGGTACTTCAGGAAATCAAAAGTGTAGCTCTCTGAGCCTGAGCGTGAGTCCTCGCCAAAGGCCCAGCCATCTGGAAGGACATTTACGTGGAGCGTTGTCTGCACACTCCCTCGCAGCCAGCCTTCGCACAGCTGCATGAGAAGTCTGGCCGTCACACATTTTATGAAGAATTCTTTTGTGAATTTTTATATAACTAAGGATATATAAGAGGTCCCCCTTACTCTAACTACCCCCTATATATCTAACTACTTTTATTAACTACTACTATACTATAGTAATTATATATATATCTTTAAGTTTTTTTAATAAAATACTATACTTTAATAATATAAAATACTTAATTTAATTAATATTATATAATTTATTTATTTTAAAGTTTATTTTAATATATTTAAAATATCTCTATATTTTAGTTTAATAATATATTATTTTATTTAAATATATTAGTAAAAAGTAATAATATATTTAATATATTATTAAACTTTATATTAAAGAACTAAGTTATATATATAAAAATCTATATACTTTATTTTAGTTCTTTTAAATAATTATAAAGAAACTATTATTACTTTTAAAGTAATAATAAATAGTATTAATATAGTATAGTAATAATATTTTAATATTAAAGGAGTAATAAGTTATAGTAGTATAAAAAAAGAGATACTTACTCCTTATAATTAAAGTAATTTATATTCTCTTTATATACCCCTATAAGTAGCTATAGAGGTTTCTCTATAAAGCCTAGGCTATCCTAGCTTTTAATTATTTCTTTGTGAGAGTTATATAGTAGTTAATAAGGTGCGCCTCTAAGCGGCAAACTACAAAGAAGAAAACTTAGAAGGGAAGAAAGATCTAGCCGTCACACCACCATGACGTTCTCCTGACACCTCTGCGGGGCCAGCTGTTGCTGAGCGAAATGCTTGATCCCAATGGCGCGTCTTTGAACAACACCGCCACGGCAACCGAGTCAAATAAGCTTCGTGTACTTCATCGCCAGTACTAATGGTGATGGGGTTGCGCCAGGTCGGGCGCCGGTAGGCCGGAGCTCGACAGGGGAAATCGGGGATTCCTCGCACTGCTGCGAGTGACCCCTTAACCAGTCCGTCGATTGTGGAGATATCTTTGAAATAATACGCAACCATCTTGAGACAAAGTTTCAATAAGACCCCAAAAGTTAAATCTTCCGCCGAGTGTGAGGCAGTGGAGTGGTTTACATTTTGTTGGCTGACAGTCGGCGGCAAATCGTAGGGCGAAGTTCCCTCGGGCTTCAAAAATGTTTCCAAACGGCCAAATTCACGGTGCACACATCGTTGCTCTTCGATTCCAAGACCAAGTAATTCGTCAAAAGAATCGTTCGTCGTCAATAGCGCGCAACGCATCATCGTCGACATTGATAGAAGATAAGATGGCGAGGAAATCAGTGTAAACGCGGGCAACATCGATCTTCATCGGGAATGAGGAATGTAGTTGTGGTATTATATTTCTTGAAGAGTTTCAGGGGCTTCAAGAGTCTACGCACTGCAACGATGATGGCAACTAAGCCCCGGGAGATAATTGATGTGCTTTTCTCGCGGCTATGGGAGCTAAACCATTCGGCGACCGCATCAATTCCGGCGGAGATGCAGCAAAGTGAATCTATTTGTGGACAATGTATTAGAACCAGTCCAAGCTACAAATCAGATATCGTGGAAGATGTGTACTAGTGGGCACCATGTAACTGCTGGCCTTCTTTCAGGGTGACCCTCCGTCTTTTTCCTGTCCCGGCAACGTGATCAGAACCTTCTCGTTAATCAAATGTTTACTTAGGCCCATCAATGTCGTGTCGGAATTGTTTTCGGAACCCGACACAGGCTTCGTCTTCACTTCGCATGAATTTCTCGTGAAGCGCTCTTTCTTCGTTTGTTATCAGCCCAGATCTGAAAAATCGAAACACCATAGGAGAAGCGCTGAGGCTTCGGCTAGTTACGTATGGCGTGCCAGGTGGCTTGCAACCAATTCTTCCTACCTATTTGACGATTCAACCTTTATAAACAATTCCGCCTTTGTAAATAATTCGACCTATCCAGGTAACATGCCCAATTTGACGGATATTATCCCATATTTTCCTGTGAAAACTAAGAGATGAAGACACCAGTATGCAATTCTGTATTATCGCACGCCAACTTATCAACACCGTTTCCGACCCTGTCCGCCTCTCTTGCCCGCCACGTTCACGAGCAGGCTCAACTGTTCAATATGATGAATTGCCTGTGACGTGCTATATCCACTGAAGGGTCTATCCGATCGAAGAACTGTGTCGGTCGCCCTACAACACCGCGCTCGCTACCCTTCACCTCCAACCACCCTAGCCAACTATCGTCAACTCAGACAACCCAGTTCCCGCACAGTTGTCTCAAGCTCTGGCCAGCCTCAACCTGGGCTTCGTTCTTCTTCGTAACCTTGTCTCTAATCATCCGAAGCTTCCTATCGCTCTTGGACTCAACAGCCCAGCCCCTTGTTGGCCATTTCCAGCCCGATCCCTTGTCGTCAACATCGTTGTCCCTGGCCGCAGTAGCAGAAGCCCGGTCCTCCTCATCGAGAACGGCGACGTGCACGAGCGCGAAATAGATCTCGGCGTCATATCTGTCCCTCTGCGCCTGGCTCTGCAGCAGAAACAACACGACGCGGTCCGCGAGGGCCAGCTTGTCGAGTTGAACCCGGTAGTGCTCGGGGCAGAGGCTAGGAGCCGCCGCGCACGTGTTGGTAGCAGCCTTGCTCTCTCTTTGTATCTTTTGAAGCGCTTGCACTATGTCCGATTTGCTGGCATCCGGGGACACATCCAGGAACTCGTACATGGTCATGTGTCTGTTGTAAACCGTGTACATGTCCTTCTGCAGGTTGCATCCAGCCTCTATAGACATTGTAAGCATGTATCATCTCGACCCGCCACCGAAGCACGCATTACTTACCGAGCGTTTCATCGTATGGAGAGACAATGTTGGGGAGGAGACTGCTCATGGCTGCTTCGGTTGGCGAGGAACTCCAGTAAACAAGACCTACAAGACATGCCAGGATGGCAGTGACGTACGTGTAGTTGATCGGCATCTTGCGCTTGTTAGATGATGCAGTTGTGGAACAATGGGGCAGAAAGTTCAGGGAGGTGTCAGCCACGGGTATTTGTAGAAAAGGCCCCGAGTGCTGTCAACCTCAAAACTTAACAAAAAGAACCCGACAAGTTTCGGGCTGTCTTTCATACAACAGAGAGGCAGTGACGGGAACTTTTTCGCCTCACTGGTCTTGAAAGAATATTCAACCCAGTACAAAAACCGTCCCTGCTGTCATTTGAATATCTGATATCTGATGCTATCTGAGTTCCGACCAACAAAGAAATCAAAAGAGCAAGTGCCCGCCCTACTCGCCTCGTAATCTACAAGTTGTACTGGACCGCAAAGTGGCCCGCAATCTGGCCCTTGACATCCCGGACCATCTTCACCACGTCGTTCCGCACGAGCCTTTCGGATTCCGCATGCTCGTCGCCATCCTGCACAAGCCTGCCTTCCTTGGCGGCCATGGAAATGACCAAGCTGCCCAATCCCTTCGACAGCCTCCAGCCAACCTTCTGCAGGAGGTCCACGTCCTCGCTGGCCTTGGACATGAGGGCATCAATCTCGATGAGGCAAGTCTCTATGATCTTGCAAAAGGCATACATGGAATCCGACGCATGGCTCAGAGACACACCATCGCTCAAAGCGTTGACGCCCGTTGTCTCCCCTGTCTGCTGCCTCGATTGAAGGAAATTGCCTGCGCCGCAGGATATGGACCGGCTCTCGCTCATGTGGCCGTGTATCTCTTGCAGGTCCCTGAGGATCAAGGCGATGATGCCAACCTGCCGCTCCACAGCCCCGCGGAGCCGGCCGACACTCTGATGCACCTTGACAGACCGCGGTCTGGTCTTCCCGGGTTCGGCGTGGCGGAACCACCGTCGAACCTTTAGCAAGATCGCGGCCGGCGTTGTCGCGGAATCCTCCTCGAGGCTGTCGCGGGCCGCCTGCTCATCCGCCTTGTCCCACATGTCGGCGAGGGCAGCCAGTTGGTCCGACTCCCACGAGACGTTGAAGAAGAAGCCCGCCATCTCCGCCTCCCACGTGCGCTTCGTGTCCATCCACTGGTTCTGGGCAGAGCCCCACGAGCCCGAGACCTTCTGAACTTCGAAGGTGAGCATGGGCTTTTCCTGCCCAAACAGCTCGTCGGACAACGTGTCGATGAGGAACGTGGCATGGCTCGTGGACACCTCGAAGCTCACCCCGGTGCCGGAGACCACAACCCCGAGGACCATGGGCACCTGGAGCACTCGCGTCGAGTTGTCCGTAAGGCGGATTCCCGGCGGGTCGTTGGTTTTGGGGGCTGAGGAGGGAGAAGAGGAGAGGAAACTAGGCAGGGACGGGAGCGTCGGGAGCGCCGGGAGTCCCGAGAAGGTCCAGGTGGCGGCGGCGGAGCTGACCGCCAGTAACCAAGACACGTTTTCGACGATGAAAAAGATGATGGGGCCAAGCTTTTGAAAGAACCAGGCGACAAGCGCGAGAGCGGAAAGGACGATACCGCCGTAACAAATCCACGGACCCCAGACGTAGATGGTGACACAAATCTTCCACGGACCCGAGACGCAGACGCTCACACAAATCTTCCATAGGCCAGCCAGCAGAGGCGCAATGCTTGGAGGTGACGGCGGCGAGAGGACTGTGTTATTCGGTTTCTGCTGCGGCTCTCTGGTCTCTGGCTCTGGTTCCGGCTCCGGCTCTAGCTCTGGCTCCGGCTCTAGCTCTGGCTCTGGCTCCGGGACTTTTCGCGCTGGAGGAGGCGCTCGGAACTGTGGCTCTCTCGGCGGCGGCTTGTTCTGAGATGTATCGCTGGGCCTGCCCAACGGTCTGCAATTAAGGCTTTCGTAAAAGCTCTCCATGGCAAGGAAAATACGTGCGGTGGCGGGAGATGGGATGGGTAGAGGTTGGCTGACTGACCAGGCGAGGGTTGATGATGTTGCCCATCCTCCTAATTCACATCGAAGCATCTCGCACTAGTCTTTTGTACCCCTCGGCGGGCAGCAGACAATAGGATTGACTCGTTTCGGCGCGGGAACCCGTCCATGAGCGATGAGACGAGCTGCTTTTGGCCTCGCCTCATTTGGCCGGCTTCTACCTTGAATCCTGGTGAAAGCTTGTGTTCGGCGTTTCAAGCCGCCATGAATATCTCAAAAGAGGGAGAAAGAGGGCTGAAGTGTCGGTTTCTGACTATGAGCAGTCACATCGGCCGTCGACCGCCGGTCGCTCATGTTAAAAAGTGATAGGCATGTGCGCTTGGACGTTTTGCCGCTGCGATGTGAGCCGTCATGGTTTTGGTGCAAGATACAGCCATCGAACAAGACAGATGCCGTCGCCATAAGGGGTTCGTCAGTGCCAGCGCAGCATACCAATTAATCAAGTCAAAACTGAGGCTCGAGATTGGCTGATTAAATGACTTTTCGCGATACTTTTAATTATTTTAACTAATTTGATTTAATTTAATTCAAATTACCTAAATAGGAAGTTAGTAAAGCTCTTATAATATTCTTAGAAAGTCTAAACTTATATTATATAATAATCTAAGGTTATATAGCTTTCTATTAACCTTTCTACTTAAAGTAGTAGCTACTAATAGTAATATTACTACTTTAAATCTAGTTCTAGAGGTATTAGGTTTTCTTAAGCTATAAGGGCTTTATTAATAGCTTCTATAATATTAGAACTAACTTAGTAAAGCTAAATACCCTCTTATAGTCTATTATTATTACTAAGATAGCAAAGATATTAAAAGTAAGTTTACTAAGCGTTAGGAAGGTCTATTAATATAAAATCTACTACTAAATAAGGTTATTAATAAGCTTAGTAATTAAGAAGCTAAAGTATTACTTTAGTTTATTAGTTTTATTAATAGTAGTATTATAAGCCTTACTATTTAACTATTAATAATATTTAGAGTCTTTAGCTTTTAGGGTAATAGTAAGTAATAAAAAAATAGCTTACTAAAGCTCTAGATAAGGTTAATAATTAATAAGGTTAGATCCTTTAGTATACTATTATTCTTAATACTCTTAAAGTCCTTTTTAAGTATTATAAAGCTATCTATAAGTCTTTAGTATATTCTAGCGTTTTGTAAACTATTATAAGCTTTAGCTAAGATATAAAATTACTATAGTAGTATAGAGGGGAGACTTTATAAGCTTAATATAGTATTTATTAAGTACTTATTAACTATTAATAATTAATAAATATAAGTAGCTATAAGAGTTAAAAGTGTTATATTAGGGGTGTTATAAGGGTATATAATTAGACTAAGTATAAGTTAGAATGCTATTAATTAATAAGGCTTATAAAGCTGCTACTAAGGCTCTTCAAGAGTATTATAATGCTTTTATAAGTTAAGATAGTTATTATAACTAATTCTAAATAAGTTAAGTAGTTATAAAGTTAATTTCCTTATTAGTAGGGGTATTATAGAGCTTATACTAGTTCTTAAGTTAATCTAAGAGGTATTTTATACTTATTAAAACCTCTTAGAGTTAACTATACCTATTACCTTTACTTTAGCCCTTATATCTCTTAGTCTACTTATAGAGCAGCTTAAATATATTATTTAACTCTATAAGGATCTATTAGTCCTTATTAGTGAGGGTATCCTCACTAAGGATATAATCTATAGTATACTTAAAGCCCTAAGTATAAAGTATATAACTATTAATCTAGCTATATTTAAGTAAAGCATACTTAACTATTATATATATTAAGTTTTATTAAATAATATTATTTAGTATTAAGTTTAGCTTTTATAATAACTCCTCCTATAAAGTAAAGGTCTTATTATTATTATTAGCTTTATTACTAATAAATAGAAAGCTTTTAGATTATTATAGTGATAATCTAATATGCTTAATAATGTTCTAAAGCTTACTAATAAAGCCTTTTTACTTCTAATAGGTTAGGTCTTCTTAAGTTCTATTAGGACTAAGAAGGAAGTTAAACTTCTCCTTAAATACTTTATTATTAACACTATAAATAATAGTATAACTAATAAGGTTAAGGATATAATTATAGTATTAAATTTAGCGTTATTTAGTATTAATTTTTATATATATAAGTAAAAGAGAAGGGAAGAGAGCTTTAAAGTAAGAGTTATTATTTATAGTATTATTAGAGATAGCTATACTAACTTTATTAAGTAAGCCTTAGTTACTAAGAATAGTATAAATAGTA
Source organism: Colletotrichum siamense (assembly GCF_013390195.1). NCBI lineage: Eukaryota > Fungi > Ascomycota > Sordariomycetes > Glomerellales > Glomerellaceae > Colletotrichum > Colletotrichum siamense. Next base: position 201,105 of record NW_023501024.1, on the reverse strand, counting down.
ATAATAATATTCTCACTAAAGTAAGCGCTAAGCTAGTAGTAAAGAGCTAAGAGGTATTATATCTACTTACTTACTTTATTAATAAAGTAGCTAAAAATAGTAATAATTATATATTAATTAAGTGAGGTCTATAGATTAAATAATATATAAACCCTAGTAAGTGCCTTCTATATCTCTACTTAGATCTATACTTTCTTAGAAGTATAAAGTTAGTTAAGTAAAGCCCTCTAACTTAACTTTAACTAATATATTTAGTTAAAAATATTATAATTAAAGAGGTTAAGTATATACTATATATATTAATTACTAAATATTAAGAAGGGGTTATTAGTATTAATAATAAACCTAAAGGTTAGCTTTTTAATCTATAAGACCTTACCTTAAGGTATAATAATAAGAATAAAATATTAGCGCTTAAGTAGGAGCCTATTATTATTAGAATTATCACTAGATATACTCTTAGCGTAGGATTAATCTTAGAAGATATAATAGATAGTCTTAAGGTATACCTTAGCACTAGATATAATAGAAGCCTTTTAAGGTATATTAAGATACTTAGCTTTATTATAGTATTAATAAACCTAATAAGTATTACTTAGATATATTATTAGTATAGTTAAAAGTAGAGTAAAGAAGTAGTATACTTTAAGTACTATTTTAAAGGATCTTATAGATAAAGAAGCCTTTATTCTTAATCTAAGAGGTATAACCTTAGCTACCCTTCCTTAAGATATACTTAATATTAACAAAGCGTTAACTTTTCTATATAGCGTAAAGTAGGGCTTTAAAACTACTATAAGTAGTAAGGTTAATAGTTAATATAATATTAGTAGTTAATAAAGTGTAGATTTAAGTAGTAATCCTATAAAGAGTTAATATATTATAGCTAATAAAGTAATTAAGGTGTTAATTACAGGCTAGTATAGGTATTATAATAGTAGGTGAGAGGTTAAAAAAGATGCTAAGAGGTGTATATAGGTAGGGCTTTAAAGCATAGAGGCAGGCATAGTAGTAGTAGTAGTAGTAACATTACTAGTAATATTAAAAAAGGGTTATTTTTGAGGGCTAGCGAAAGGGTTAAAAATAGGCTTTTTTTAAGCTTTAGTAAGGGGGCTAAAAATATATTAATTAAGTTAGTATAGTAAAAAGTATATTTCTAGCATTTTTAGTACTTCTTAGTAGTATTAGCCTTACTATTAAGAAGTATCTAGCCTTACTTTAGTACTTATTAGCCTAAGAGCATTATTAAACTAATATTTATAACTACTTACCTTTTTTTTTTTTAGAGATATTGTTACGGGCTACGCCTATTGTTAACGTTTGGGCGGTGCTACAGACCTAGGAGAATTCTGCTCTCAGCGACTGCGTTCGCTTAACCACTGCCCTATACCTGTTTTTCCTCCGCATAAGGGGCTTCCTAGAACCCTCCCCTCTTTAGCTTAGATTCCTATAATTAAGGCACCTCTAAGTTGAACAAACTAAGGGCTAGCCCCTTATATATCTAAGCTTAATTTGAATGCCTGCTTCGCTGATTATATAGAGCGATAGATAGCAGGTAGAAAATGGAGCTGACTGGGCTAGAAGCGGCTGGCCTAAAACTAACGTTAGCAAATAAGGAGGTGTTTAAAGCGATCTATGCAGCTATTAATAAGCTTAGTAACTAGCTTAATAACCTAATGATCTTACAGCAGATTAATAATAAGCTAGCTGTAGATCTAATGTAAATAATAGCGGCTGATAACGCGTCAGCATTAGTAACGCTAAACCCTGCGGTAACTCTGTTGGCACTGCTGCTGGCGCTGCTGCTACTCCTTAAACTAGATATTACTTAGGAAATGGGTAGTATTTGGCGCTTAAAGCCCCTCCTTAACCCCCCTAAGTTTGGGGGAAGTTGTAATGAGTATGCTATGTGGGCGTAATAGATATGTGATAAGATTAGGATAGATTAGGCTTTCTACTTAAGTAACTAAGAGGTGTAGTATCTTATTAACTCCTACTTGGAACTTAGAGTATAGCTGGTGGTTACGGCCTTCTATAGCTTGGGAGGTAGTAACAGCTTGTTTAAGCTGGACGCCTTTTTAGCATACTTAGACTGCACCTATAGTAACCTAAACGTGGAAAGTAAAGCCTTTAGAAGACTATTAGAGCTTAAGATGAAATATAATGAAGCCTTTGCTTTATTTCTTCCCTGCTTTGAATGCGCTATTGTAGAGGTAGGCGGCGTAACTTAGCTAGATGGCGTTTAGATTGATTACTTATGTAGGGTACTGTTGTATGAGCTCCTTAATTGTCTGGTTAACTACCTGACCTCCTATAAGTATGCTAAGTATATAAGCCTTATATAGAATATTGTATAGAAATTAGAGGGATTATGTTGTATTTATAACGTTTTGCGCTGGCCTGGGACCTTTGGAATAAGGTTGTCACCTCTGAAGGTGGACGCAGATGGGGATATTAGGATGATGGGTTTAGTGCGCGCCTTGCGCGAAAGAACAGGCGAAAACCCTAGTAAGGAAACGTGTTGTTGTTTTAAGTGTAATTAAGTTGGCTACCTGCGGAAGGACTGCTGAAAGACTAAGAGGTTGAGGGATGGCTTTAGAGCGGCGAAAGCTGTTGAGGAAATAATATACTTAGACTTAGAAGAGACTGAGAAGGAAGAAGATACTTCTGACTTAGGAAATGAGTAACCCTAGTGTGAAATTAGGTATTGGGGATAATAGAGGAAGAGCGGGCTGGTTAGAAATAGTTCTAGTTAGAATGTAGCATAAGTAGGCTTTTTGTGATGTTAGCAGTTAGAGTTAATAAAGGCACTCCTACTAACGCTTTGATGGACTGTAGCTATGATATCTACGTAATAGTAGACTACTAGTATGCCTGCTACCTCTATTTACTGTATGTTGACTGCTAAGCGTAGTAATTATGAGGTTTTGCTGATAATTTAGCTTAAACTATTATAAAAGGAGTGGCTGTATTATACCTTGAAATTGGGGGCTACGTATAGCGACTTTTTGCTTATGTAGTAGGAGGGTTAGACGCTAACCTCTTCTTAGGGAAACTATAGATAGAATAAAATAATATTATTTATAATGCGGTAGAGAAGCGTGTGTTCTATGGGAAGGTAGGGGTTATAGTTACCCTATAGGGATAGGAAGAGCCCTAAAGGGTGAGGGAAATCTAGGAAGCCTGCTGGTTAAATGCTGCTTTATTTGCAGTAATTTACTAGAAGGTTAGTAGGAATAGGCTGTCTGAAGTAGCAGTAGGGATATAGGCTATAAGCCTAAAAGATATTAAGAAGGCGCTTAAGGTAAAGAAACTAGAAGATTATTCTGGGAGACTGCTGTAATATGTTTGCAAAGAATTTGTAGAGCTTTTTGAGGCTACTAAATTATATCCCCTGCCCTTAAGTCGCCCTGGTGTGGATCATAAAATCTACTTTGATTGCGATGCTTCTGGTTGAGAGGCGCTTTTGCCCTGGGGCCCCCTCTATAGTATGTTGAGGGAAGAGTTACTAATACTTAAAAAGATGCTTACTAACCTGCTTGATAAGAGGTTTATTTAAGTTAGTAAGTCGCCTGTAGGCGTATTAGTCCTCTTTATCTAAAAACTAAGTAAGGGATTGCAGTTCTGTTGCGATTATAGAGCGTTAAACGTGATCATAAAACGAGACTGTTACCTTCTGCCCTTAATCTAAGAGACCTTCTAGAGAGTTAGTGTAGCAAAGTGGTATACTAAATTAGATGTTATGGCAGCCTTCTATAAGATTTGTGTGGCAGAAAGGCACTAGGAGAAGACTGCTTTTTGCATGTAATATAGGCTTTTTAAGTGGCTAGTCTGCCTATTTAAGCTGAGCAGAGCCTTAGCGACGTTCTAATGGTATATTAACAGCATGCTCTAGGAGTTCCTTAACGACTTTGCGACAGCATATATTGATAACGTACTAGTTTATAGCAGTAGCTCCTAAGCGGACTATAAGCGGAAGGTTTGTAAGGTCTTTTGAGCGCTTAAAGAAGTTGGCCTTAACCTTAACCTAGCAAAGTGTAAGTTCTTTGTGAAAACAGTAAAGTATGTGGGGTTTATCCTTAAGGCAGGAGAAGGCATTACTTGCGATGTGGAGAAAGTGTAGGTAATTATTAAATAGGAAGCATTTACTTCTATAAAAGGGCTGCGAAGTTTCCTTGGGTTTGCTAATTATTACTAAATCTTTATATTAGAGTATTTAGGGGTTATTAAGCCTCTTACCCTCCTTATGAAGAAAGGAGTCCTGTTCGTCTGGGGTAAGGAATAAGAAGACGTATTCTAAACGCTTAAACGCTGCTTTTAGACCATGCTAGTATTATGCTGCTTTAACCTGTAAGCCTTAATAACTATTAAGACAGACTGCTTAGGGTTTATGCTAGGAGGAGTATTAACCTAAGAAGACTTATAGGGGTAATAGTATCCTATTGCTTTCTATTTATAGAAGCTGACTTTAGCTTAATATAACTACTTAATTTATGATAAAGAGCTGTTAGTAGTGATTATATGCTTGGGCGTGTGGGATGTAGAGTTGAGAAGCTACCTTAGATTTAAGGTTTTAACTAACTATAAAGGCCTTAAATACTTTATATAAAAGTAACGTTTAATAGAACGCTAAAGTTGTTAGGTGGAACAGCTTTTGAGATACAACTTCTTCTTGGAATACTAACTAGGTCGCCTTATAGCTGTATCTAATATGCTCTTATGCTGTAAATAAGACGCCCTAAAAGGTTAGGAGGATAAATAAGAAAAAGGAAGGGTAATATAAATAATCCCTAACTCTGCCTTAGGAAAAGTATGTAGATTGATATCTGTGGAAGTCCCTGAAATGTTAGTATTTGAGGACCTGGCCTTTCAGCACGCTTAGAATAAAGCGTAAGTAGGTGATAATTAATACTAAGAAGCTTATTTTATAGTAAAAAGGGGGGATTAAAGTTTCCCCTCTTAGTTAGGCCTAAAATTATAAATCGCTAAGTGTAGTATAGATACCCTCAACTAATTAACGTTTAGAGACTAAATTTAGGTGTTAAGATTAACGGATGAAAACTACCTACAGAACGCCCTCTAAACGTAGTTGATCTAGAAGTGCTATAACTTAGTGATGATGGGCTACCCTGGCTGAAATAACATACTGGCTATTTTGGCCTGGTAGTACTTCTGGCTAGGGCAGTCTGTGGCTGTCTGTTGTTTTGCGAGGAACTGTGATGGCTGCGGCTGGGGAATGATATGGCGATAAGCGAAACGCGGACTCTTTTAGCTATTGTTAGTAGTAGAATGGCTATATTGCGACCTCGCTATGGACTTTATAATAGATCTCTTATGCGTGGTGAAAATAGGATCTAGATACCTCTGGGTAATAGTTGACAGACTTTTGAAGATAATAACGCTAGAAGGGATGATATTAATGGATGTAGAAGCGTGCGCAGAACGCTTTGTAAACTGTTATTATTGGTTTTATGGTGTGCTAAAGTTGATTGTTAGCGACAGAGGTAGTAACTGGATAAGCTAGTTTTAGTGATAATTTTGTGTGCTTACTAAGATTGAATAATGTTTGAGTACTGCCTTCTACCTGTAGATGGATGGGGTAACTAAACGCTTTAACTAGGAGATCTAGGTGGTCTTGTGGATAATAGTTAACTTTGCTTAAGATGACTGGGAAGTTTACTTATTATCTGTTTAATTAGCGATTAATAGTTGCGATGTGGCTGTAATAGGAGTAAGCTTATTCTTCTTTACCTATGGGTATTATGTTGACCTGGTATTAGTAATTTAGCCTGCGCTAGAGCTGGCGAACCTATGCGAGTTGGCTGCTGATAAGTTTGTTAGTAAACTGAGGTTGACTGTAGAGTTAGTTTAAGCTGCTATTGTGGCAGCTTAATAGATAATGGAGCGATTGGCGAACGCTAAAAGGATGCTAGCAGAGTACTATAAAGTAGGCGATAAGGTTTAGTTATTGTTAGCAAACTTCTATATAGAACGACCTTATAAGAAGTTAGATTAGTTACACCTAAAGTATGAAGTAACTAGAGTAATCTCACTAACTATAGTTAAGTTAAACGTTCTAGGTAAGGTTTATAACTATTTTCACGTTAGTTTGTTACGATGTGCTGCGAACGACCTGCTCTTAGGTTAAAAGGTTGATAATCCCTAACTACTACCTATCTTTAAAGATAGGGAAGACGAATAGGAGGTTGAGTTTGTTCTAGTGGTGTGGTGGAAATGCGTGGGTAGGGGTAGATGTTGCGAGTTGCTAGTTAAGTGGTTAGGATATAGCTAGCCTACTTAGGAACTCCTGTAATCCTTATAGGATAACTAAGTAGTAGATAAGTTTGAGGAAAAGTATAGCCTTATAGATAAAAATAATAGTAACCTTTAGTATGTAGCGTTATAGTTGAATAATGGTAGGTGAGCGTAAATGGAATGAGGGGAAGGGTAGTAAGGTGGTTTATAAGTGAAAAGATGAGGAGTGGCGAAAAGATTTTATTGTGGCATAAGGCTGCAGAAGGGCGTAATGAGGCTGAGATGGGCCTAGAATGGGTAAATAAGTGGGTGAAATAAAAACTCTAGAAATAAACCTTTTACTCCTCTTGCTTAGTGCGAGCAGTAGCAGTGGTATTAGTAAGCTAAAAAGAGTTAGAATACTGAAAATGGGAGTGGAATGGGGGTGTAATAGACCTTGTGGAGGACCTTAGCTATATCTAGGTGAGCTTGGGTGAGATGGTGCAGCTAGGCTTTGTTAGGCTTGACTGGGAGAGATATTAAGGTGGAGGTAGTAGTAGGAGTGCTGAGGATAGGAGTGGCTGGGGAACTGGCGGAAGGTGTGGGGGAAGTGTTGGCGCTGGTAATGGCTTTGGCAGTAACCTTAGTGGTGTGCTTCTCTTTAGCCTTAGTGTGGATCTTGTGGCTCTGAATGGAGGTGGCGTGGAGGAGCTTTGCGTGAGTTTTAACCTACGTAGGGAGCTAGCGAAAAAGTTAATAACCTTATTAGAATAGTGAAGTAATGAGGACTTACTAAGGTCTCCTCGTTGATATTGTAATAGGTAAGATAGTTGTAACTGAGAGAAGCAAACTCCTCTTAGTAGCGGACTATACCTTTATTACTCTAGTAGATTATTAGCTTTATGGTATTAGAATGGCGGAGGATAGGTACTTATATTAATATAGGCTGACTTAATAGACTTATCAGAGCAGTGGACGTACTGGGTGATGTTGCTTAAGGAAACAGTTAGTTCTGAAATGAGCTTGAAGCGTGGGGATAACGCATCTTGCTTGAGGATGTTGCGGTAAGCTATAATGTTGCTAGGCTTCTTAGCTTTAGCTGTAGCGGATGTGCACTTTAGGTAAGGGACCTCATGGGGAGGTCCTTGGGTGTCGTCTAGGGGGATGCTACTGAAGATGAGCTGGTGTGGGTGAGGGCTTTAGTAGAACGTTAGGAAGGTGACGGAAGAATGAGATAGAAATGTATGAAAATGGGCGTTTTGACGATAAGGTGGGGGGAGAGGGGCTGGTTGAGGAAGGTATGTAGACCCTGACCCTCTAGAGCGTGGAGGGGGTTGTTGAGGAGGTTGAACTCCTTAAGAATGGGCTCTTTGTGGTTGGAGAAGCTGGCGAACTTAGAACGCTTGGAGGGTGAGGTGCTGCTGATAATGGCGGAGGGAGACTTTATCTCTATGTTGGAGTCTGATAGGGTGGGCTGTATTGGGTTAATTGCGGTGAAATAATGGGGAAAGGGTGGGTATTTTCGTATGGGTGGTGCTATTGTGGAGGTGGAGAGAGTGGATTGATTGGATCTAAATGAGTTAGCGATTGATAAGGATTGGAGGCTGATCGACTTATATGAATAATGGGTTGAGAGCATGCTAGAAACGCTACTAGAATAACGAAAAGTTAGCTAAAATAATGTTGTGATTGATTAATTAACTTACTGCTGTGTGGGTTAATAAGAGAAGGAAAAATAGGAAGCAAACTAGGTGTAAAAAAATCCTATTATTATGTTATTTGCTTATGGGGTGTAGGGTAGTTAGCAGCCTGGATTAATGTAGTGCTGGCCTTGTTTGTGGCCTGTGCTAACCGCCCTTGGCCTGTGCTATAACTGCACTCATGTGAGGGCTGGAGGGGGGGGTATGTGTTATGGGCTACGCTTATTGTTAACGTCTGGGTGGTGCTATAGACCTAGGAGAATTCTGCCCTTAGCGACTGCGTTTGCTTAACTACCGCCCTATACCTGTTTTTCCTCTGCATAAGGGGCTTCCTAGAACCCTCCCCTCTTTAGCTTAGATTCCTATAATTGAGGCACCCCTAAGTTGAATAAACTAAGGGCCAGCCCCTTATAGATATATTATAATAAGACCTAATAAGCTAATAGTAAGTCTACTATATAGGGAATTATAGAGATATTAGTTTAAAACTAGCTTAAGTTATTAACTATAATATAAAAGCTTAAAAAGTTATAACTTTAAGCGGCTAGAAAAGAATATCTAGTTAACTTTTTTGTTTTTTTATTAAATCTTTTAAAAATCCTAATTAGTCTAGAGACTGGATTTTCCTTCTTCCGGCTAACTTCAGATTGATTAAAACGTTTAAAACGAGGGCATCGTCGTTTTAGCTGATTGACTGCGAAAAAAGCCCTCTTTTGATTAGCTGATTGGTTGAATTGATTGAATGGGATTGAATGGGGTGCTGCGCTGGTCAGTGCTAGATCATCCCAGACAAAGAGGCACACCAACACGGTTCATGTGACGTTCGCTTCTGGTCATGTTTTCTATTGCCAACATTTCAGCTCGCTGGATCCAACGATGGTCCACGGAGATTGACCCAGAATGAACGGACCAGCTGTTGTCCTGGGTGTTTGGATGGACTGTTCAAACGGATTTCGAGAATGCTGGAAGCATCCGACCCTCAAGCGTTCTGAGATTCTCGATCCTCCCATGTGGTGGTATTAGATCAAGCCTTCCGCCCCTTTGAGTTACTGCAGGGCTGTGACGAAAGCAACCAAGCTACAGGCTTATCTACTGTCGACATGTGTTCAACAAACTCCAATGAGGTATGTCTCCAAGCTTCCGCCCCCGCCCCCGCCCCAAGAATTACAGCCTCAAACTCACATTGTGGAACAGACGCTCTGCGGCAAGCCCGTTGATTCGTATCAAGATGGAATGAAGGTGTACTTTTGTCGGGCAACCAAGGGGCGCATCGTGTGGGCGTTGGCAACAGCCCGGCTCAGCCTGGGCGAGCTGAGCCAGCTCCTGCGACCGGTGACGATGTGGTTCACGGCGGGCCAGGGCGAAATCTCCGATCTCAACGAGGTGCTGACGTTCTTCGGTGCTCTGCGACGCCTCTGCTACCTCTCGCACGAGCGCCTCGACATGTTCATGCCGGCATGGATCAAGATGGTCATCAGGCTGGCGGAGACGATGGACAAGTGCGCCCGCTTCCGCGGGTCTCGCGACGGCATGATCCCCCTAGAGGACGAGGTTCTGACGGAGTGGGAGGCACATCCAGAGCCCGCCTACGTCTGGCTCAAATTCGTCGACAGGGAGCGAAAGCAGGCCAAGAAGGCTGCAAAGGATGCTGGCGAGTACGAGGCAGGCAACCACGAGAACGCATATCGACGGATGCGCCCGCGATCGGCTGTCCAACAACAACAAGCGCCGCGAGACACTCCGGCACAGCAGCGGGTGCCGCAGCGACAGGTGGCCGTCTCAGTGGTGTCGACGATTGCCACGGACTGTTTGCCCGAACCACGAAAGCAGCTGCGCATCGAAAGAATCGTCAATTTGGCCAAGGACGAGGTCAAGGGCAGGAACATCAACGGCGAGGAGGCGCAGAGGGAGGCAGAGATTCAGATAATCCGGGCCATGAGCCCGATCATCGGGCGCTGGATGGATAAGATGGAGGCCAAGAGGCCGTGGCACGAGGCTGTGAAAGCACTTGAAGAGGCGCGGAACTCGGGTGGTTTGGAGGCGTCTCCGCAGGAATTGGGACGTCTGCAAGCCCGGGTTGATGAGACCCACGCCGTGTACCAAGCCTTCAAGGCGGGCGCGCGTGGAGCAGGATAATCGTGATGTGTTTGTTTGTTTGTTTGTCGTCGTTTGGGAAAATGGTATGGATTAGAGGGTAAACTGTTTAGTGCAATGTATTAGGTGAGAATTGGATGTTATGTATGTAGAAAGATTTACCTGTTTACATGCATACCCACCTGCTCCACTGTCATGCATCGAGCCAGCTTAAACTCGATGCGAGTCAAGTCAAGTCATCCAATGTCTAGCGCAGGTGGAATGGCTTCGCCGTCCCCACCTCCACCACGACGCAGATCCGCAACTGCCACAGCGCCGGCGACTCGCGCTCTCCTCCGTCCGTCGTCATCGACGCCATCCTCACCATCACCGCTTCACAGTGTTGCTGAAGGGCAGCAGCGCCGATTCTCCTCTGCACACCAAGCTGGCCTGCATCACAACCACGATGGCGACACTCTTGCCGCCGAACAAAGCGAAAGCGAAGCGCACCCCCTCGACCAGTTCACCACCCTCGCCTTGTCGCTGAGCACCACCCCCGACCTCCCACAACCTCGCGATCTGCTCCTGTGCTTCCACGACGGATACTCTCCCTTGCCAGAGACAACGATCCATGTCACCCGCGACAGCGTCTACCGAACCCGCCATCCACATCCCAGCATCCCCGCGCGTCCCTGGGGCGCCGTCCGTCTCGATACATCCATTCGACTGTATCACGATGTCTGCCCACCGGACTCTGACCATGCGGGCGACGAAGAGGGCGGGGACGGCTGCAACAAAGACCAACACAATCTAGACAACTCCTCCAACACGCCGACACACGGCACACCGTCCGGCGCACGATGGTTCTCTGGGCGCACTCTCATAATGCTCGCAGTCATTGTCGTCGCCGTCGCCGTGTTCGTCGCCGTCTTGGCCGTCAATGTCCCTGAGCCCGCCGAATTCCGCCTTCCCATCCATCTCCCCATCGTCAATCTCCTGCAGTCGTTCGAACCCCTGGCGATCCGGCAGCCTAGCCCCCACAAGGACATTCTAGCCGAGTTCATCGACGGTGCCAATCGCGTATGCCACGAGCCTCGAATACTATACCGCGATGACGAATGGCTGGACTCCAGGACGGCAGGGCTCGCGACTGTGCTCAACGCTACGGCTAGGTGGAGGCTAGGCCAGGCATGCGAACACGTCAACCGAGACCTCACCGAAGCCCGGCGCGGCCTTTCCGAAGTCGGGTCCGCGATTTCGTCTGGCACAACCTTGCTGCTGCTCATCGCCATGGGGCTCAAGACGACAGCCGAGGGATGGACCTCGCCAGAAAGGCTGGCCGGCTCGAAGCGCCCAGTTCCGCACGCACCGCCGCCTTCGTCGTCAATGTCGCTGGAAGAGGAGACACTGGTTGGCTTCCGAGAGTGGGTTGGCCATCTCGCGCCGGAAGTCAGTTCGAAGCTCGACACTGCCGCGTTTGAGGCGCAGACAAGCATCCTCAACAGCATCACCAGCGTTTACACGGGGTTGGCGGCATTTGCGGTGCGGCTGCGGCGCGTCGGGCGATCCATCGACCTGGATCTTCTCCCCCTGTTTCCGGCATACATGGTGGACGTCGAGGCGCAATCCGCGACGTTCGAGGCGACCGAGTCGCAACTCCTGGCGCCCTTGCAGCGGGGCAGCAAGCAGCGCGATGCCCTTGAGCAATCGATCCGGGACATCGGCTCCTACGTGTGCCGGCTGGGGAACGCGCTGCAGGCCGTTGAAGACATGACAATGGTGCTGCTCATCATCATCGTCACGGCGAATCCCGGCATGGCAGCGGCTGCAGCAACAAATGGCCATCGCTTCTCCAACTCGTCGGCGCTCGACGGCTGGAACAGGACGATCCAGCATCTACCCGCCGCCATCCTTTCAGCTGCATACTCCGGCAGGCGGGGTTGCGCGCGCGATGGAGGCATATTCGGCACTCATGACGAAAGTGCGGGGAGCAGGAACATGGGGTTTGTGGAGGGGGGTGCGGACAGAACTACGGGCGGGACGGAGGCGACAACGCGGCGCCGGATCGTTATGCCGCCACAGCCGACCCATCCCGGCCGGCGAGGTCTACTGGAGGAGGTGCTCGGGCAAAGGTATGGGTTCAGGTTCAGCCACCCTGATCCAGACGAGATGTCGCGAACATTGTCCTACGCGATCGCCGACCTCAAGGAGCGCCAGGCACGGTTGCATGAGGCCCAACAGCACGACAAGGACGAACGAAATGCCAAGTTGGAAGAAGAAAACAGGGCTAGGGAATACAGGGTCGAGGAGTTCTACAAGGTGCTTGACTCGGCTGAGTCGGCGGCGGATCCAGCCAGCGGAAGCGCAGGCGCCGGATGGCTCGCCGGGCTCTGGTCCTATGCCGGGCTGGGCAAGGACAGCGACATGTATGACACTGTCGCAGGGGAGGGAGACGCGACAGCGGCACGGCCCGGAGGCCACGACGGCGACAGCATGGTGCAACGGGAGGCGAGGCGGTTTGCAATGGAATTCGGGCGGGCGTGGCGGGCATTCTCGGCCGACCAGAGAAGGGAGATGAGGAGCGAGGTGCGGGATGCCAGCCTGCTCGGCACCATTCTGATGCGCAAGCAGATGGAGCTGCTGCGGCAAGTGTAAGTATTGTGTTTCCTGCCCTGAGAGGGGGTAACCTATGTGCGTACTTTGGTCACGAGTAGCGGCATGCATGGAGTTTTGACGAAGTTGATGCTGTGCAATCCGCACCACTTATTGTGGCTGGCACCTCCCCAGCGAGGTCCGCTGCAAATTCAGTGGCGAGGACGGCGTACAGCGCCCAACCGTCAGGTCTCCCCTAAACAACAGGGGCTCAGCGGGCCAAGCAAGAAACTCACCCAACCTGTGGTTGCCTGCCCGCAATGAATGTCCCGAAGTTCCCGCTGTACATCGCGACGTTCAGAAAGCTCCGACTGTCTAAAAGCTCAGACTGTCGGGGGAGCTTTCAAACTCTTACTTAGAACCATCACGCAACCACGTAGCTGTTAGCCAGCCAGCATACAACAGATAGCCTGACTAAGGTAGCTTGCAGCGCGCGCGAGTCTTGGATTGCAGCCATGGAGGAGGTAGGGGCTTCAATCGCATGCATGGGTTCATCAGAGTGGTGAAGTGCACCCAAAATCCATGGTCCGAGCTTCGGGCGCACCCAAAATCCATGGGTCCGAGCTTCGGGCGCACCCCAAATCAATGGGTCCGAGCTTCGGGCGCACCCCAAATCCATGGGTCCGAGCTTCGGACGCAGCCAAATTGCTGCGTCCGAAGCCACACTGCGCGAAGCCACACTGCGCGAAGCCACACCAAAGCCACACCAAAGCCACACTGTCCAAAGCGGCCGTCCAAGAACCACCCACATTTTCCTTGGAGATATTTCAAATTGTCACAGTGTAATGCACCTCGCATTTTATTCGACCTGCACTTTGGTTTGGATGCGCGCTCATGTCAACTGGCCCAGCTTCTATTAGAAAAGCCGTCACTTGCATTTTGGTCTTTGGTTTCCTGAATTCAGTATTATGATTGTGTGCACTGCACTGTGCACCTGAATGCAGCCACCCGTCTGCGTCTGGCGCACATTGGTGGTTTGTTGGTGTCTCAGCATACAAACAGGTTCCCCCTCAAATGCCCTCCTCCCCTCCCACCCAATCCCCTGGCCCCTTCTGGCCTCTTACCCTGCAGGCATGGACCCAAGGTCCGACTCCCCTCCCCAGGGATCACCAGCTTTCGCCGGTGGTTTTTTGGAAGTGTGCGCTGCAAGTTGGTTAATCTTAAAGTCAGAAGGTAGGTATTGGCTTTTTGTTGGCCCTGGGGAGGGGAGTGCAATGTTCAATGGTCAGATGTCCCGCATCCAGCGAGACATCCGAATGGAATGTCGGCGATTGGGTTTCGCGCATCAAGCGAGAAGCCCGAGAGATGTTCGCCGGTGGGGTCTCCCGCATCCAGCGAGAAACCCGAATGGAAGTTGTTGAAGTTGGCAGTGGTGATGGTGGTGATGTGGCTGTGGTGGCAGTGGTGGTAGTGACGGACGCCCTGAACGCTGGCACACCTATGACCACTGTGTGGTGTGTGGCTCGTGCAGGCTCGAGCGCCTGGATTACGTCAGCTAGTGCGCAGGGCCCGAAGGTCGAATTGTTGATTGTTGGACAGCATGAGCAGTGCTCTCCGGATGTTGAGTGTTGTGGTGGGACCAGGAGAGAGCTCGGACTATTCCATCATGTGACCTGGCGAATCAGACCACCCTCGCCGCGTCAGGTCGCGTCCAACCTGGGCGCGCGGGAAAGGTCCGCTCTGGCGGAGCACATGCGCAACAGCACCTTAGGCGTACCTTACTCGACTGCACTTGCACCAAAAGGTCCTGGGGGGAGAGCGCCTTCTTGGGTGGAGACATCCAGGACGAGGACTTCACACGAGGAAGGAAGCAACTGTGCGACAAAGCATCATCATCTCGTGGTGGCCAGCCACGAGACGCCTTTGCCATGGCCACACACCTGTCCTCCTCCTCGCCGCCGTCGCTGCCGCCTTTGTTGTTGTCGTCGTCGCAGTCCCCGAGATGTGACAGACTGCCGCCACTGCCCGATGCTTCTTCCGCCGGTTGAGACGTGGTCGGCCCAGGCCCTCTTGACCATACTGAATGTTGCGAATGCCGAGAGCTGCGGCGCAGATGTGGATGCTCGCAAAGGGATGCGCGCCAAAGGATGCTCGCCCTTTCGGCTTCTCTCGGTCACTCGGCCTGCTGTCCATGTCAACTGCTGCTGCTTGACGACCAACTCGGGTTCGCACCAACCTTGATTGACCACACGGACATCGTTCCAGCTCGGGACAAGCCCTCCTCTTGAGATCGCTCTCGCCTTGGTGCAATGAATCTGCCGTCACAAGTCAGTTGTCATTCTCTATCCAAACGTCTCCTATCCCCTTGCCCTACGCTTTCCACTAACCTGAAGCATGTAGACAGACCACGTCGTGCGAGGGGAAGCAGTCCATTGTTGCACCCCGAGACCAACAACGGCCCCCGGAGCCATGCTCGCCGACAATTGAACTCGCTCGATCGACCTGCCAGAAGACGTCAGCCACACTCTTATCCTCGACAAACACCTCCAACCGACATCTCCTTACCGACTCCCGCGATCCAATTTCCTTGCGAGCGCCCAACAAGGCGTCGCGTCTCTCCCCCCTTCACCGGACGAGCGAATAAACATGGGTGTCAAGGTTGGTCTGCAGTGCTGGGATTCGTCACAGCCATGGCCTGGCCAGCGAACGATTTCGAACGAACGCGGGGGTTGGATTTGGTCTGCAGTGCTGCTGGGACTGCGCTGCGCTGCGAATTGCTCGAGCAGCCCTGCGCTTAAACAGCGGCGCAAAGAGATGGATGTTTACGCCTCCGGCAATACCGAGAAGCTCGTGAAGAACAAGATGAGGCAGTCAAGAATCAAATGGCAACGAACGAACATGGATAGCGTCTGGGAGGGGGATCAAATTGACGACTGCCTTCAACAGCCCCGCTCTCTCAGTTGCTAGACATGCCGTTTGCCTCACGTTCTCTCTGTCCTCTGCCCAGCTGTGCCCTCCATTCGGCTTCTTCCTCCCAAAACCTCACCGACACTCCTCTCACCACGACCGACCGAGACAGATGAACCAGCTCATCGCCGGCGATTCGTCGCCTCTCCGCCTCTCTGAACCAACCTGCAGTCCAGCGGGGTGGGTCCGCTCCGCAAGTCCCTACTCTGCTGGACCAAGCAGACGGTTGGCCCGCATGAACCTGCGTCTATGCAGCCTTCCGTGATGCTCCACATCTCACGAACTGCTCTCCTCGCTGCATGCTCGCTGCATGCTCGCTGCATGCTCGCTGCATGCTCGCTGCATGCTCGCGCCATGCTAAGGGAGGGGCACGAACAGGAAGACGTCTGGCCAACGGTCTCCTTGTTTGCCAACATGCGCCAGCTAAATTCCTCTGCCATCCACACTTGCTCTCGCCCAGCAGCCGTAGCCTTCTGGATCAGGCCTTCAGCAGACCTTCACCACAAGTCAATCACAGCAACTCCTCTTGCAACCTTCTCGCAGAGCCTACGAAGTTGCAGTGCTAAATCTCGGCGCGGGAGTAACAGTCTCTGCTGCTCTCCCTCTGTCCCGTCAACATGTGTCGAGGCAACACCGCCACGGTAATTGCGCCCTGCTTGTAGTCAGTCTTGTTTGCTTTTCGTTTGGGCTAACTGGAGGATCGCAGGTTGTCGAGAACGTGACTCTCGAGCACCTCCAGGTGGGCAACAATGGACACATCAAATGGTGCCCTGGGGCGATCCGGTCAATGTACGCCCATTTGGCAACCCACAAGCTCGACTCCCGCACATGTCAACACGTCGGACTCAACAGCCTGCTCGCGAAGCTCAACTGCATCCACGAGAATAGCGACTACCCATCTCTCGTGAACCCCCGCATCGTGCGCAAACTGGGCAGCCTCATTGGCGAGTTGGTGGGCATGGGCATCCTCAAGCAAGGCAGCATGCGCGATGTCGTCTGGCCCCAGTGGACAGATGCTTGGACGCTATCATCATGGACTGGAGACATCGGACCGCCGTCAGTGGTACCAGGAGAAGAACAAGAGCAGCTCGAGGTTCTCAAGGCGCCAGTCGCGGCTGGAGATGATGATGTGATGTCTTGGGTACAAACGGAGACTTCTTCTTGGGGTCCCCCGTACCAGAGACCTCCTTCAGCCTTGCAGATGTCCAGCGGCTTGTCTACCTCGACCTTCGCCCCGACCTTTCGAGTTCCTGCTCCCTCCGAGCCTTCGAGGGGAACGAATCTGTCGTCCAGCGGCCTCTCTACGTCGACCTTTGAGCCGACACTTCGCCTGCCATCCGCGCCTCCAACGGCCCAGCCGCACAAATCCACGATTTCTTCAAGCGGCCTCTCTGCCTCGACCTTTGCGCCGACGCTGCGCCTCCCATCTTCTCCCGAGCATGCACCCCCCTCGAGCGGCGTTTCGACGTCAACATTTCGGCCAACGCTGCAACTCCCGTCTCCCAAACGTGGTATCGCCGCCTCTCGCTTCAACTCTCACCCGGCCCCCGACCTTCATGATGGGCGGTCGTCGATCCATCCTTCAGAGTCTGCGAGTGTCGCTCATACCTCCCGGAGGCGTCTGGCCCACATCACTGGCGATTCCGGTGGAGTGGGTCAATGGCTACGCAGACAGTCCCCCCTGGTGTCCGCAAGACCGCAGCCGCCGCCGCCGCCACCGCCACCAACCCGGCCGGATCCGCCGCCGCCTCGTACACCGCCTCCTACTCCTTCTCAGACTGTTCCGGTCGGCGCGCTTCCCTCTCCGCCAGAAACCCCACGGTCCAAGGTGCCGCTCCCCGAGGACCATGGCGATACGGTCCACTCTGACCAGCTCGAAGCAAGCCGCGAGCGTCTTGACGGGCTCATCGCCAGTGTCAAGGAGATCCAGTTGGTCATGATCTCTGAGCGCGAGTCCGACATGATCAGCATTCTCGAATCGATCCAACGCGCCATCGTCACGGGCCAGCGGATGCACAGCGTCGCGCCGCTTGTGCAGGGGCTGGATTCGCTCTGCCGGGGACAAGCATGCGAGGTGCAGCAGCCAGGTCAGGACAGACATGACAGACAGGAGCTGTCGCACCGTCTCAGGGAGGCTCAGCTGGGCGTCACCGAGTTGCGGGCCGCCCTCGCGGTCGGTGATGGCGATGTGATTGTCAGAGTTGAGGGTCTGGGTCTGGAAGAGGGCAACAACGGCTCTGCAGATGTTCACCTGTTGACGCAGCAATTGGACCATCTCGTCATGACTGGCTCTTAACCGGTCGCCAACCCTCGATCAGCCAGCGGATTTTGTGGTCCTGGGAACGCCGCTGGATAGGTCACGTTTATGTATTGCAATTTACAGTATCGCATGTTTGGAGACTTTTACCTTGTGATTGAAATCCATGTCGAATGTTTTCATGTGGCAGGCATTCTTGCGGCGCGTGTGAACGGAAGAAGAGAGCCCGTTCCGTGATGCAGGTACCCGTCTCTGCCCTTGATCTCGTAGCACTTTTCCATCATCGCAACCACCTCCTTTCTGCCAGCCGCGTCCAAGGCGTCTTATCCCAAGATCCACCGCACCTCATGGCCCCTCCCGTCGACTGGGATGCGCGCCCACGCGCCTGGCTCATGTACCTGAAGCACCTCAAGGACACCGACGATGCGGCATACCAAACGCTCATCGCCAAGCTCGATGCCGGCGATCTCGCCGACGTGAAGTGGGCAGCCTCCGCCCAACGAACGGGCGACCGGGACCAAGCCGACGAGACTGAAAGCGTCGTGTTCTCGGACACGGAGGAGGAGCTCCAGTGGCAGGATCCCACGAGTTTCTTCAGATCGTGGGCGCATGCCACCGCCAAGGAGCACCGGACCAAGATCCACCAGCAGCGGATGGAGATCGAGGCGCGGAAGAAGGGTACGTTGGCCTTAGACATTTTCTCGTGTGATGCGACGCTGACGGGTCCCGGGTTGGGTTCCAGAGCTTGCCACCGTTAACGAACCAGCTGCCGACCCCGCGGTCCCCGATCAGACAACGACGACGACGACGAACATCCTCGAGCCTCCTGTTCCTTCGCCTCCGACTACACAGCCCGGTCCGCGCCAGTCAGCATTCTTGTCGTCTCTCGCCGCCACTACAACCGCCGCGCTGGGTCTGTCGACCGCGCCGCCGAGCACCCATACCGGCGCCGTCCCCGAACACCACAGACGGACTCGTCATCATGACCAAGGCGGACGGAAGCAGACCGGGCTTGATGATCAATACGGACGGAAGCAAACCGGGCTTGATGGTGGTCGGCGCGCGTCGCCTGCCGGGACTTGGAGCACTTCGCCCGTCACGGGTCCCACCGCGGACGTCCAGGCCATCAAGGACATTGGCCGCCGCAGATACGCGGAGCAGTCGAAGCGGGAGGAGACGGAGGAGGAGGAGATGATGGATCGGCTTGGACGTCTCCGAGCAGGTTGATGGAGGTTTACTTGGTGTCACGACAAAGTTTGACAGGGAGCTGTTGTTCCATTACACAAGGGGGGAGGACATGGCGAACATGCATATCACAAGTCAAATAGCGATCCTTTCTGCAAACACTCCAAACCAACGTTGGTCCCAAACTCTTGCTAACCGCGCCACGCTCACTCCCTCTCGCCCGTGCCACTAACTCGCACGAGATGCTCCAGCGCCTTGCTCTGCGCCAACGCCGTGGCGCTCGCGACAGCCTCCGGTATCACCACCGCCAACTTTGCCTCGTGCTCCTGCAGGGCCAACGAGGCGCTCTCGACCCTCTCGACGAGCAGCTCAGGGACCGGCGGTCTCGGCGATCCATCGCTCCGGCTGCATCGACGCTGCAGCTGGTCCACGCGCTTCCGGCACGCCAGCAACCTCACCTCCGCCGTATCCCGCGCTGCCTGAGCCGTGACGGCCTCGCGTTTCTTGTTGGATGCCTCGGCGATCTGGACACCTAGCTCGCGGAGCTGGGTCAGGGTGTGGATCGCAGCGGAGGAGAGCAGCTGCGGAGGAGAAGGAAGAGGAGGAGGAGGTGGAGGAGGAGGAGCAGCAACAACAACATCAGTGTGATGGCCATCCTTGACGCTGCTGCTGCCATGACGATGACGGTCTTCCCCGTCGCCACCACCACCACCGTCGACAAAAGCCTTGCCCTTGCGCTCCTTCGCCCGTCGCACGCAGCCCGCCTTCCACCACCTGTACGCCGCGACCGGATCGGCGGTCCACTCGCCCCCGGGCGCCGCCTTGGCCCTCGCGACGGGGTCGTCCTCGTCGCCGTTCTTCTTGAGTTCCCGCCCGATGTGCAGGATCATCTCCTCGAAGCCCGGTCGGAACTTGTCGAGCTCCGAATACGGTCGGAGATCGCAGAGATGCCAGAGCCAGTCCTGCATGCTGGTGTTCGTGCTTGGGCTGTCGGCGGACGCGGGCGATGACGGGTCGAACTTGAACTCGACCAGCGTGCGGACAATGATGCCTTTGCAGCGATGGCAGAAGCTGATCTTCTGGCCGTTTCGGGTGTACGAGGAGAGGGGCTTGTGGCAGAGGAACTTGGAGCGAGCAGTGTCAGCGGTCCGATGGGTTTCTCCGGGCTTGCTTCCCCGGCTGACTTACCTCGTCAGAGTTGTGAATGTCTACCATTGTAGCCTTTTGGAGTGCGCGCACGCGTGTCAGGGAGAGACAGATGGGGAGAGACAGACTTGGCCAGGAGGATGCGATGTGCGCTTCTTTCGTGTGCCGGTGGTGCGCACGTCTCTTTTCCGGAGGAGCAAACAGGGTGTTCATCCGTTTGCTCTTCGGCAGGCCAAGTGCAAATTTTCCTCCGCACGCTCTTCATCTCTCCCTCTCCATCTCTCAACATTGCATTTGCGACGCTATCGAAAACATGCCTGGCTATGATCAGCCAACAGCGTCATCAAGCCGTAAAGCGGCCGACAAGCTACCTTCTCCTACGCGGGCCCGACCTGAGTCTCTCGCGGGCCAGGGCTATGCGAGAGAGTCCTCCGTTTGCTCCGACATTGGCCCGTCGCTCACGATCAAGCAGCGACCAGAGACGCCGCAGCAAAACACTCAGCATGCTCGCGCCGAGCCGGAGCACCCTGCGTCTCCAAAGCCCAAGCAGACGCCAATATTCCCGGCTCTGAAGAAGAAGAGCGTCGGTCGCTCGGCACATCTTGACCGTGAGCTATACCGCGCAGCCGTGGAGCGAGAGCATGTCGCGAAAGGTGAAGCTAACTCGCGAGTGTCATGCAGACACCGATCTGCTGCAGACGGCCATCTCTCCCAGCAAGGCGAAACCTCTCTCCTCAGCGAGCCTCCCTTCGACCGACTTCTCCTTGAAGAACCGCTCTTCAACCGACTTTTCCAAAGATCTCTCCTTGGCGAGTCTCTCCTCGATAAACCTCTCTTCAAGCGATTTCTCGAAGACCTCCCCTTCGGCGAGCATCTCTCCAATCGACTCTTTGAAGATCCTCCACTCGACGAGCCGCTCCTCGACAGACCTCTCTTCGACCGGCCTCTCAAAGAACCTCCGCACGGCGAATGTCCCTTTGACCGATTCCTCCTCGACGGACCTCACAACGACCGGTGGCGCCAACAGCCAGACCCTCGACCGCATTCCCATGAATGCCGTCCCCGCCGACGCTGAAGACGCAAAACAGCCAAAGAATACTGTGCTCAAGACGCTTGACCATTCCACAGAGCCGGCAAAGGAGGAATTTGCCGCCCCCGCAACGGTCGCACCGAGGGCTGAGCCGTCGCCTTTCCAGCACAACATGTCTCCTCCTCCCACGTCCGAACTGCGGCCAACGATGACGACGGCACGTTCTCCCTCGAGCCTCACAGCATCTCGAGCACCTGCAGCTGTGAAGCGACACGCGTCCCTGGCTCCTCGGTTGCCGATCCGCGTTCATGCGTCGCCATCGTCCTCCGCGTCGCCTCTGACTCCTGGTCGCAAATGCATGTGGTGCGGTGGTCGGGAACATGCCTCGGTGGACTGCGACAAGGTGTGCACTCAATGCGGCTCCTCCAGCCACACGAGAGGCGGCTGTGGATCTTCCTCTGGCTTCTGACAGGTGTAGACTGCTTTTTGGTCAGCATTTGGGCGGGCAGCTTGGGGGATGGGACAGGCTTGGGCTCTGCCAGATTCGCGCAGCTTCATGTCAGACGATAGGGGACATTTACTCTCGTTGGTAGTCAATGACAAATCTCCGTGTTGTCGCCAATGTACCGATGATGGTCGGGTATTCGTCCCCTCTGGGTTGCTCCAGGCAGGTTGAGTGGCGCGGTGCCATCCCGCCCGAGCAGATGTTCTGCCCAGGTGGGGTGGCGCTCGATGCTCAGTGACATTTTGGGAAGGGGACATGGTGGGTAGGTGGGTGCCTTCCCTCGTGGCACTGCAGCGTCAACGGAAGCCACTGCCTGCCTGCCTGCGACTTCCATCTCCTTCGGACGCACCCAAAATCGATGCGTCCGAAGGCGGACCCACCAATCATTGAGCTGCGTCCGAGCCAACATGTGACTTCCGTTGTAAAGCCACACCATACCTAAATTCTCTTACCGTCGCCTCCCGCCGTCATCTCCTACCGTCATCTCCTACCGTCATCACCCACCGTTACTTTCCGCATTAACTTCCCCTTGCTGCGCCCGGCGTACAGGCTCATGGTTTACTGGCAACGAATAACTATAACACCTTAAAGGTTTATAGCCAGAGCACCCTTACCATAACCACAAGCATGAATCCCCGGCAAAGAATGTACAAAACTAGTAACATGTAGAGTGATAAAATGTGTGTAGAGTGCGTTGATGGCCGCACTCGATCTGCCTGGTGATGGAGGGCAGATATTGAGCATGGGGCATTGGCGAGAGCGAAGGGGACCAGGGAACCCGTGATAACAATGGCGGATGCACGCCATGCCCATAGCTCCCACTTTGAAGAGAAGGAGTGGTTCCAGCCAAGACAGTAGAGGGCCCCGAATATCATTCCCACAATGATGCCCGCGACGTCGTCATCCATCAGCAGGACGCCTCCGAATGTAGTGAAGCAGGTGAGCGATAAGTCAGAAGGCGGAAGTTTAGTGGCGTCGAATCCCGTGCTACCCATGCCGAATGGTGGAACGAAGTTGCGTTCAAGGAAAGGGGACCCGCTATAGAAGCTGAGCCAGTGAATATCCTCATCGGTCACTGGGCGAGTCCCCTTAGTCGGAGACGCTTTAACAGTGTGTTGTATCGGCCGTTCAACCCCCTGAGGCTGGTTCCAAAACATGGCGTAGGCCATCAAGGCACACAAGACGTACGTCAACGTTGCGAGCTCAATTTGGGCGGGAGACTGACCGAGGTAAAGCTGCGTAATACTCCTCATCGCGAACCAGACAAGCTGGAAGATCACCAGACCCCGAGCATAGGCACTTGTCTTGTCTTTATCTTTTATATCCTCCTCGCTGATTGATGGACCTTCGTCCAACAGACACAGATTCTGAGCCGCGACGATTTGTATGGCGTTCAAGTAGAGAGTTACCGTATCGGTGGTATTAGAGAGACAGGTAGATGAGCTGGTTCTGTCCTGCGGGGCAAGGTCCTGACTGAATGGGTCTGGCTCTGCAAGGATAGCCTCATCCTGTCGAGCATGCACAGTACTACCAGGCCTGCCTTCGGGGCTGACAAGATCGGTGAGGTACACAAGCCCCAGGTCTGCTGAATCCCTGTGAGCGTTTGACGGTCCAGCTGAAGACTCGCCTATTCTAGGATATATGTTGGTAGCGGTTGCTGTTGCTGTTTCCGGATGCCGGGACGACGCGGCGACAGCGCGAGTATCCATTTCTGAGAGCTCAATTGATGTTTCTGGGGCTTGCAGAGGGCCATCGGGCTCTCTTTCAGCCCGTGCCGGTTCACCTGTGGGGAATCGGATTATTCTCAAGAAAGGTTGAGACAAATACTGGAAGGTCGCTATGACGGCCCAATATGCCTTTTCCAGCCATGTCCGTAGCACTTCCGTCTTATGATGGAAAACAACCGCGATCTTCCACAGCGTCGAATTCTCCCTTGCTCTGCTGTTTGCCAAATGAATAAGAAACTGACGGTCATGAGATTCCGGAATGTTGTCGCCGTCTTTCTGAAACTTAAACTCTATTCCGCCCATGTTCGCAAAGCAAGCGTGCCTCTTACCCCAGGTCTGTATGTTTCCATGACCTGAGCGAAAGACTTCGGCGCCAATGGATGACGCTCGCCACGTCCCAAACGCCATGCTCACGAGAACCTCTGGGGCAAACACAATCATGCCTGTCCATACTAGTTGGCGCCGAAGCTGTCGAGTCGGGGCGGCATCCCACCATCGCCGGAGGAAGAAGGTGGATTGGCTCTCAGGGTGTGGCGGCGAGACGTTGAGATGTAGCGCCAGGAATGTGCTGCTGATAATGGCGGCGAGACATCCAAACACGACGTCTGATGGTTCATCGTTTGCCAGACGCAACCATTTGAGGGCGGGATGGATCGTATCGGACATTCCCGTGCCGCTATTGGAACAAGATCGAAATTGATTTGAAGATTAATGATGCGGTCCAGAATGCCGTCGTAGCCTGAATAGATTTCAATGAGGACAGTAAATTTGAGAATTTGAGAGATATCGAAGGCTGAAACAGTCCCTTGGGTCTACCTTATGTGCGTGTTATGCAGTAGTTATGACGCAATCCTTCAGTTGCCTGATGCATAGTTCGCTGGCAAGTTGGTCGCCTTAAGCAAAGCCCAATTACAGCCTGATCGCCACATTCTCAGTAATTCCGCCCAAGGCAGAACACGTCTTAGGTAGATCAAATCTTCCTTTGACGGGACCTTCCTAAGCTGGCACGATGCATACATCGACAGTCAAAACGCACTGCGATAACACGGCTGGATGGTCGATCCAGTTTTTCGACCTGACGCAATATAGGTCACATGTGTCTGCGTATCGCCATCGCGTCGCGGCGCGTCTCAGCCGCCCTCACATCACGTCACGTTGTGCTCGAGCCCTTTATCGTCGCAAGGCAATTGAAGGAAAGCCGTGAGTCTCAATTCAGCCCCGCTTGGTTTCTCTTGTTGTGTCTTGTCTTTTCCCCACAAGCATCAACGCCTTCTCGCATCATCCCTTACTTGGAGAAAATCAACGAGGCCGGTGGCCGTGAACAAGTATTGTTAGGAGCTTCCAAGTTTCTATTCTAGCAAAGAAATCTCGATCGTCGGATGCCTTGTTAGCGTGAATGTGATATGGGAAGCAGGCATCAACATTATCAGAGCAGATTATCGGCTATCTCAGCTCTCGACTGAGGCTGAGAATGCGGGGTAAGGCAGACTGGTCGATCACTTATCATGCACAATATTTAATCCAGACACAATCACGTTGCTCTATGTTAAGCTTAGTATGCTTCTTTCGTTGAAACCGAAAGACATCCTCAAAAGATACATCGGTACCATCAAGGACTACGAGGAAGGATCTAACAGATCTTTGGTGGTGAATCAGATAAGGTCCACCCACCGAGTAGTTATCAATAGCCACCACAGACGCGACAGCCACAAGAAGTACCAAGAGTACAAAGAGTACATACCCCATATAAGACGGTGTCTGAAGCTAGCCTAATCTGGAAGACCCCCTCTGAAAAGGTACCTGTCGGCTTATTGACTTTTGCAACATGACTGCCTCGCGACGGCCTTGGGCCTGCTGATGACTTTTCGTAGTGGAAATCCTAATTCTAGACCCTATTCCTATCTATTTATAATTATAATAGGCCGAACACCCGAAGGCCGGAAATAAATGCCATTCAAGATTAGATTGTTCTAACAATAGGTCGGATGGCGGACACCAGCAGTGCTGGAGGCGGAATCATCATCTAAACGGCGAGACCTTGTCAAAGCCGGCATCAGCTGTTGTACACGAAAAGAAAAAGGAGACAAAATGAGAACAGATGGAGTTTCATGTCAAGAGATACCATACCACCCAGGAGGCAGTCGTCGTCATCTCCACTACGAACGCGCGCGGCACACGTTCCCAACGGTTTGGATGCGCCCCAGGTCCGTCCTGATCCTGGGCGGCAGCTTTTCGAACTGCGATTTGGGCATGCCGCGACGGATGGCGGCGGCTTCGCGGAAGGGCTGGCGCGAGACGCCGCCGCCGAGGAAGAAGCCCATCATGGTCATCAGGGCGTTCTTTGGATCGTCGACGAGCTCGTACAGCGTCAGGGCGGCGGTGGCGGCCTCGCCAACGACGCGGAGGGCGACGGCGACGGCGACGCGGCCCAGGCTGCTGGCCACCTGTCCGGCCGCGGGGATCATCATGAGGCCCATGTTGAGCCAGAAGAGGATGTTCTGCTTGCGCTCGCGCTCAATGATCTCCTCGCCCGCCTTGGCCATCTGGCGCATGTTGTCGACGGCGTCGGTCAGGAGCATGGCCGGCAGGGCCGCGGTGGCCAGCATGTCGGTGGAGCTGGCCTCGTACAGGTTCCACTGGGCGAACCCGAGGGACACGGTGGCGCGGTCGTAGATGTTCTTGAACGTGTCGTAAGACTTGCTGACGCTGTCCTTGGGGTCGTCCATGGCCGCGCCCGGCTTCATCGTCGGGAAGTTGTGCCAGTAGACGGATGACTTCTTGAAGCACTCGGTCGAGGTGTCCGGCGACGTCCTGTCGCCTGCGACGCCTTCGCAGCCCTTTCCAAAGTACGCAAGCCGCTCCCCAATGTTGACCCAGTCCTGCGGGATGCCGTACGCGGCCATCAGGCCCTCCCAGAAGCCCTGCTCGTTCTTGAGCGTGTAGGTCGTCTCGACGGGGACCGGCAGCTGCTCGCGTAAGTTGTTTGATATGGACGCAGGGCAGTCGACGGTAGTTGTCTTCTTGGTGGTGCCGGGCTTGCAGTCGCTGGAAAAGTCGCACATGGGGTTCGTGCACGCCGCATGATTCTGGCAACCTCTGCAGCAGATAACGGTCCGAGTCTCGGTACAGGTCCAGTTGCCCGAGGCCTGGGCCCCCTCCATGAACTTGTTGATCTGGTCTGGGACTTGTTGCAAGACTGACCTCTGATAGGCCTTGAACTTGTCGTCGTACCCGTCCCTCAAGATGCTGTTATAGTCAGAAAGGGCAGTGCCGAGGGTGTTGAGCTGCGTCTGAAGGAGGTACTTGTCGAGACAGTATTGCGGGATGCTCGACTTGGACTTTTCGACATTCTCCAGCGTGTTGTATTTGGATGGGCAAGGTGGGAGCATTGTGCCCAGGATAACCTGGTCTGTCAGGACGTTGTCGACATTTCCGCTGTTTACAAGTTAGCACTTGGGATGTCCGGCTCCATGGTGGGACACAAAGGACAATGTGGCGCCGTTGTGAGACTCACGATCCGGAAGAAGACAGCAGCCATGCGTTAATGACGGAGGTGAACGGATGTTCGTTGGTGTTGATGTTGTCCTTGGCCGGAATGGGATCGGACCCCTCTGCGTCAATCATGTTGGCTGACCCAATGGTATAGAGGTTATAGAACCAGATCTGTCCGCTCTCTTCCACGTGGACGAGATGCTTCTGGCAGGTTTGCGTGTCGATGCAGTCCTGCGTGTAGTCATCGAACCAGTTATACAACCCCGCGCCAAAGATATGAACGTTTGTTGACCCTGAAATCATCAATGCCCAGGCAGCTGCGCAGTGCGGCTCCGACTCTGGGCACTCGCTGAAGTCGGGATCCCCGTTGAAGAGCCCGACCTGGTCCGTGAACGGGGCAGGCGCCTTAGGCTTTGGCAGGTAGTACGGGCTTTCTGTTTGAATCTGGTTCGACATCCTTGTTAGGCCTACGAGTCTCTAATGATAGAAGGAAGAGCTTGGAAGACTTGGTCCAAACGCCGGCACTTACGTTCCCCATGAATACGTCTTGTGCTCCCAAGAGGAGATACTGATAAAAAACGCAATGCTCCGACGCGGTTCCGTAAAGCCAGACAGGGCCGCCCTTGCTTTCGATCAAGATGCCACGAGCGACGTAGATATCGATCTGGGTCTGTGCCGGGCCGCTGTCAAAGTCGTGGTCCGCCACCCACGCGCACCCATTCTCCAGATAGCCCGACGAACCCCCAGTCATATGGAGCAACATGGACCCGGCAACGCATTTCGGATTGATAGTACCAGTGAGCTTGGGGCAGTCGGCAGCAGTCAGACCGGTGCCCATCGCTCCGCCGATGCGGAAGTGCGAGTCCCACATGGCAGCAGAGCCCTGCAGGTCTTCGGCCATGTTCCACTCCATCAGAACTGCGCCTGGTGTAGGGCCCTTTGTGGTGAAGACGAGGTCCTGGATCTCGACGCTACCCTTTTCGCCCCAGTCCCCGACCCGCACCATAGTGTATGGGGAATCAGCGTCGCTGTAAGACTCTCCGTTGGCGACGGTTTGGGCCCAACACTCGCCTACAATCACGGATCCGACCGGAATCTGACGAGTAACGGGGCTAGTTAGCATCATATAAACGAATGGAGTTGGGGAGTCAGGAAAGCCTTACTTGCAGAGTGGATTTCACAAGGTACGACCCGAAGGGGATGTACAGCGGACGACGTGTGACAGCTGCTAACGCGAGATTGATTGATAAAGTCACTGGCGACAAGGTTCTCATACTGGGGCTTTTGGCGCCTATAGTATGCGCCGCCCTTCATGAGCGAGCCTTCCGTTGGGTGTGGAGCCGACAGCGGCCCGCTCTGGTATGTGCCACTGGGGTTCTTCTCGTCGTGAACCTTGCCGACGACCCAGGATCGGATGACGCGGCTGCCGCCCTCGAGCTGGGCGCCATCCGTTTCGTGATCCACGGCCTTACCGACGCCGAAGACCTCGACGTTGTCCAACGTAATAGTAAACTTCTTGGAGGGGGTGTTTCCGACGGGCGTGGAAACTGAGATACCCTTACTCATGCCCAGCAAGAACGAGTCCATGACGATGATGGAGCCGCCCCTGAAGTCCCCGGACATGCGGATTCCGTTTTCGGTAGTGCTCATCAGAAGACCCTTCCAGGTCCAGCCCCAGTCCCAGAGCATGTCGATTCCGGTGCGACAGCCGACGAAGACCATGTTGATGGACGTGAACTGCTGGTTTCCACCTGTTGTGACCGGGTGTCAGTAGTGTAGATATAGGGTTAGAGCGTTTGGTCCCAGTAATTGGTCGTCCCAGTAGCCACTTACATCGAATGCCAATCTCGCCATTAAAGAAGGTCATATCGCCCATGAAACCACCACTCCCGTTTTCTGCGACTATGCTAGTGTAAGTCAAGACGGGAAGCTAGCCCTCTTTTTTTTTTTTTTTTTTTTTTCAAAAGCCGGGAGAACTTACAGATACCCATATGGTGCTTGTCGGTAGACGGTGACTGGTAGAAGTCGACATTCTGGATGCTAGTAGCCTGGGCCACTTGCCAGTGGAGACCGGCAACGTCATCCATGTCTGCGTCTTGGACGTCCACTCTGAAATTGCGGAGCTGACGAAGAAAGTTGTTCTGTCCTTTGCCATCAGAAGCTGCCAGCCAAGATGACTAGAATGGAGACTCGCCTGGTTGATGTACCACTGCTCCGCGCCTCCATTGCCGCCCGTGTACTCGTCCACAGAGATGACGCCGAGGCCGGTAAAAGACTTGGCCGCCTTGATAATAGGCCGGACATTCGCCTGCGTTCCGAGTTCCGGTTGTGGTTAGCATGCCAGTCCAATCCAAACCTAGGGTTTCATTTCATCGGGGGCAACAAGGCTCTCGAACTCACGTTTCCAATCATCTGAGTGTTGTAGTACGCAGTGATGGGCGTGCTGACGAGGTAGGTGCCCGAGGGAAAGTAGACGATGGCCGGCTTGACCGTGGAGGCGCCGCAGTTGTTGCCACAGCGGTTCTGGTCGCTCATGGCTCTGTTGATGGCCTCGGTGTCGTCCGTCTTACCGTCGCCCTTGACGTCGTAGTCCTTGACGTTGCGGAACACCTTGTACCCGTCGTTGGCGGAACCGCCGAAGGGGACCTTGCCCGTGTGGCTGATGTCCTCCATCCAGAAGGTCGACAGAGCCCTCTTGCCGAGGCTGCCCGCAGCAGCGCTAGCCCCGGCGTCAGCGCCGGCCGGACCAAACATCTGCTCTTTGAGCTGCCTGATGTCGTCAGGAAGAGGCGGGTACTCCACGGGGACATTATGGGCATAATCTGCCTCGACAACAATGGCGGCAGCAACGGCGATGGTCTCGTTGATGGCAAAGGCAGCGACATCATCTGCGCGGGCGCGCAAGCCGGCTGCGCCGGACCCATGCTTGGCCCAGTACGCGTTTGTGCGTGGATTGGCGAAGCGCTCCTTGTTTCGGGCGCTGGCCTCCTGCTGGGCCTTGCGGACAAGCGACCTGGTTTCCAGGACGGTCGAGTTGGCACCTGATATCCCACTTGTCGAGTTGCCCGCCGTCTGGAGCTGACGCCTGTGCCGCGGCACGAAGGGTGGCACGGGCGGCGCTGGCGATGTGGGATGCATGTCCCGTTTCAGAGGTGAGCGTTCCTCCAGTTCCCCAGAATTCGTGCTTAAGAGGGAGACTTTGGTTTGTTCGGCTGATACCAGGACCCTCTGAAGCTCGGCGCTATCGAGGTCTGGATGGCTGGACTTCCATTGGTTCACAAAGTCATCTATGAAGGTTGAGATGTCGGCAGGACCTGGAACGAATCAAGTCAGTTCACTATTAAAGGTACTACTAGGTGCGGGAGGAGGGAGGGTGTACTTGTGCCGACCGCCACAGGCTGGGAGGTGGGGCCAGACAGTGGCGAAGAGCTTGCGCCAAGAGCTGCTACTAGCAGCTATAAACAGGAAGACTTGACGAACATGGTGATCAGATGACCATTTTTTTTCTGAGAGAGTGTGTGTGTAAGGGAGAGGACGGCGGCGGTCGCCATAGTCAACCGAAAAGAGTGAGTTGATGCCAAAGCGCTGGAGGAACAAACTGAGTGAGACGAGACGGGAGGATTAAGCGTCCAGCGTCCACGGGATAAAAGGCCTCGAGATAGACAACTGTAAGCTTACCGCTCAGTAACCCCTATCTACTCTGTAGATGCATATTGCAGTCAATGGGTGTAAGTGATAGCCAGGGTAGGGTCCTGCATTCATGCATACCGCGTGCGGCCGCGTGGGTATCCTCGTAAGGAACTTATGATATGCTAAGCGCGGGCACTCCTCCGTGCTAGTTGCTTCGGCCCGTGAGAAGTCTCCACAAAGAAGGCCACGATGTAGGGTTTTCTTTTTTCATTGTTTAATGCTTACTGTATCGTACCATTTTCCAATTTCACAAGAGATGAAAAATGAGACAAGTTCAGATCCCTGGGAGCAGCCCCCTCTACTCCGCACTAGTGCCCGCCCCACCAAATACGGTTAACCACCTTATTAGGTGGTGCGGCTGGATTAGGCCAGACGCGACAGACCAGAAGTGGGACAGGCACGGGTAAGGTAGCTCCTTGGTTCCTGATTCCTTCGTGGGCCCCACCTTCAGCCCTGCCACGGCTCCAGGCACCCGAGCTCACAACTCCAAAGCCCGGGGTTCGGTCAGGGCCCAACGCGGGAAGGTGGGGCCCGGGTGCGCACGAGCTCATTTCCGGCACGGACACCGTTAACGTCAACCTCCTTACTAAATAGGCTAGAGTGAGTGGCCTCAAACTAGTTCTGTAATACCGGGTGCTTGACATGGAAGTATTGTAGGTTTTTGTTTGGGGGGCCAACGAACGACGAATAATTTCGGGATTTTGCTTCCCTTTCGGCTGTGCGGCTCGGAGCGACGGCCCGTCAAGCGATTGATCTTAGACCCTGCTGCTCGTTTGGACCCCCTAGAAGTGAAAGTGCCAGTAAGATTCATGAGGATTAAAGTTGTTCCCAAGATAGACGGCAAGTATTCAATTCACAGTTCAATAAGGAAGAAACATCAATGATGAAAGCCTGAGAAAATAAGTACAGAGTCGTATTAAGCCTAAGAGTGCTATCTACTAAGTATATCGAAAGTTTCAGGGGCATACTGAAAACGCAACAGGGAGAAGATAGTTGATAGGGCGATCAAATGCAAACAGCGTTCTCAATCTTCGTTCCTCCTTACTCATAACATTCCATCACAACCTGGTGGTCCCTCGCCTGCTGGCCTTGGAACGGGCCGGCAAACGCGTCCGTCAGTCGGTCCGCTCGGACCTGTTTCATCTGGTCCTCGACGTTAGGGATGGCGGCCTGATTTGCGGTGATGGTCTCGGGGGTCAGGATTTTCTCAATGTCTCGGTCCTGGCCGTCGACCCACTCCTGGTAGCCCATCGGCGCTGTCTTGACGTCAATGCCTGGGATATGGGCCACGAAGTCCTTCTTGATCCAGTAGTCGTGGTCGGCCGTGCGCGCTGCCAACACCGAGGTGCGGCTCTCCTCGACCCGATCAAAGAGGAACTTGACGTCGGGACTGTCGAAGGTCGCTTGGGGGAGCGTACTTTTGACGTGGGCCATCCGACCGAAGATGGAAGTCAGCGACCCGTCGTAGCCCCTCTTCTTGCCGAGAACCACGCCGTTCTTGATGATATCGGCCCCATGATACGTAGGGAGAGCGCCGTCCTTGAAGAGGCGGTAGGGCAGGTTGCGACCATCGGCAGCATCGTACTTGATAATCTTTTCCGCCGTTTTCTTCATGTCAAAGTCGAGCGTTTCTTCGTCCCACTTGACGCCATCAACGAAGAGCTGGTTCTTATAGTTCTTGCCCTTGTTGCTATCGATGTGCCCGATAAACTCGCCGAGAGAGCAGACCGTCCTGGCCGGTTGTTTTGGTTTGCAGTGAAGATATTTGGGCTTATTGTTGCCCGGGTCCTCACAGGGCAGTTCCTCCCTAGTGGGCCACTTTGCACACTTTACGCCTACTGTTCGTTGGTCCTCCGGTAAAAGCTGGTCGATTCGGTACGCATAGAGCAATAGGATCTTCTCATATGCTGCTCGTCTGCCGGCGCCCAAGGCTCCGAGAACGAGCCAGAGCAGGCTGAGGATGAAGACGGGAAACCGCATGATGAGGGACTGCTGTGAAGAAAACGTGGCGACGAGGAAACGAAGGTGCGAATGAAGGAGTGTATGAAGAAACGAATGCGTAAATAGGCTGAAGGAGCAACAGCGTCACCTCTACTGTCCCCGTTGTCCCGTTCGGTTACGATTCTTGAACGTTGAGATTTTCGGCCATCTACAACGGCAGTATGAACATGTTATGGATGCAAGGAACGACAAGAGATGTTGGACCATGAGATGGAAAATAAAATGAGATGGGAATGAGATGGAACAAAGTAACAAGGTGATCCACCGGTCAGCCCTGTCGTAGGGCCTGATTTTGCTATATCGAGTATCTCATATCCGTACCTGCGTCAATATAGACCGTAGGGTGTGGGCCAAACAGGTGACCGCTCACAGGGCTTGCACCCCGGTCTCTGTGTCGGCCTCTGCCTGACCATGAGGGGGCGCATCTGGAAACGGCTCGTCAGCCTCCGATGAGCCGTCTGACGCCCACCCCATCGTCCTGTCCCAAGCCCGCGATATCTCGTCAAAGTTATCCGCTCCAACTTCAGGGATGTCGACGTCTGGCCAAGGGCTGATGATCTTTGTGCGGAATGGCGCCGGGGGGCACGGGGTGTACCAGACCTCCAGCTGAGAGATCCAATCCTGCAACAAGAGCGCCTTTTTCCTTTCCGGCCATGAGCCTGGCGTAGGATGTATCTCCAGGTGCTCGAGAGTCGCGATGTCCCTCACGGCACCACTAGTGTTCCAGAAGAAGGCCTCCGAGTCCCTGGACTCGAGCGCCAGGTACTTGATGGGTGCATCCTTGGCACTCGACCAGATAGTAATGTCGAAGGCGGTCATGCAGACGGTATCGATGTCGTAGTTCACCATGGCGCGCGACGCCGATGATCCACTGCAGCCGCAACGAGCCTCCTGGGTATAATGGCCTCGGAGATGCGATCTCGATTCCGCGCAGGCCTGTAGAACGGCTGGTGGGCTTGATTGCGCATGGAGGTACTCGCATTTTCCCATAAGCACGTGTCGGGGCTCCATGCTCAGTTGCCAGATGCGTTGGCGCAGCTCGAGAGGCAGCCGGGAAAAAGGACCGAATGATGCCATTGAAATTATCTTTCAACCTAGAGAGACCGAAGTGACAGGAGACAAGAATAAATGCTTGGTTGAGTGGATATTCAGTAAGGTAGATGGAATGTGATTGAAGCAAGGAGATAAAGGGACACAAAAGAATTCGACCAACTACTACGATATTTATATATCCGTCTTTAGATGTGGATCAGTTGCTGTTGGTTTAACAGGGGTAATAATACCCTAGGGTAGCTTTTATTGGGTGTTATATTATGTAATATCTACTAAGCTTATTTTTGTGGCCTTATCAAGGAATTGATCCGACACTTACATGGTTGAAGCACGTTATATGATTTCCAACTCTTTGCACTTGTTCACCCATGAACCTTTTTGAAATCCCACCCATCACACCCATGCCAATGATGAGATTTGGCTGAGGGAGACGAAGCCCTTTTGGCTGAACCCCCTGACAACTAACAGAGGAGAAGCCGGTTCTGGTTCTATTCCGGGTTGTGGACTCATGGGCTAATCTAATGGCGTCGTGACTCGACACCATCTGGCTGGTAAGAGGATGTGCTTTGTCCCTCTTCTTCGCCGCCTTGTTGTCGTGTGTCCGCGCCTGCCAACCTCACGTTCATCCCATAGCGGACCATCATTCGTTTGTCCATCCCTCCTCCGCTTGGCCTTCAAGTTGCAAGCTCAGCATCATGATTCTCTCTTCGCTCGCGTCGGCAGCCCTCTGGCTTGCCATGATGCCCCGGGAAGCCGGGGCGTCGGCAGTGCACCTGGGAAAGCGAGGCGAGACGCCTCAGGCCAATGTGCTGGCCAACACCATCAAGTCGTGCAGCCACTGGTATGACAACTACGAAGGCGAGAGCTGCGTCGTGGTGCGGGATTACATGTTTGCCATCTCCCCCGAGACATTCAGCCGCTGGAACCCGTCGGTCGGTCTCGACTGCAGCGGCTGGCAAGACTGGACCTCGTACTGCATCCAGGTCGCCAGCGAAGAGCCTCCCAAAACCACCACCACCACGGCGAGCACCACGACGACTGTGCCCGCGCAGTCTCAGACGCCCACGGCCGTGCTGACGGGATGGAACCCAATGGGCTGCTTCATCGACGACCACACGCTGGACACCAAGTCGACGAAGGCTGGCGGCAGCAGCCTCACCGTAGACAAGTGCCAGGCCGCGTGCTGGAGCGAGGGCTGCTGGTGCGGCTCTTTTGTGGGCGGCGACTGGGCCGCAAACCAAACCTCGTGCAACCTGCCCTGCCCCGGCGACGCGAAACAGACGTGCGGCGGCAAGGCGCTGCTGTTCGTGTTTGAGGCTCAGGTCAAGACGGATCCTCTGCCGCCCATCAGCATCCCATCGACCACCTCCCGCACAACTGCTATTACATCCTCAAGGACGTCAAGCAGATCCTCGTCCGTCTCGCTCACTTCATCAACGTCGACAACATCGAGCACTGCACTTCCAGCCATCTCCTCTCTCCCAGCCTGCGGGCAAATATGTTTCTTGAATATGATCAACACATACTCATCCCTTGGATGCTCCACCCCCGATCCGGCATGTCTGTGCCGCAATGTCAACATCGGCTATGGCATCCGGGACTGCTCAAATGCAGTCTGTGGAGTGGCCGATGCGAGCGCAGTAATTGCATACCAAAGCAAGTGCTGCGCCAGCGCACTAGCAACTGCTACGGGTGGAACGACAACTTCAACTTCAGCTACAAAGACCACTTCCGCATCTTCCACAACCGCGATCACAAGCCTGCCAACTTGCGACCAGACATGTTTCAACAACATGCTTGCGCAATATGCATCATTGGGATGCACATCCCCTGATCCGTCTTGCCTCTGCCGCAACGTCAACTTTGGATATGGTCTGAGAGACTGTTCTAACGGTGCTTGTGGAAAGAATGTTGCTGGTACTGTTATTGCGTATGGTAGTGCCTATTATGCTGCTGCAACTGCCACAGCGGCAGCTTGACGGGAAATGGTTTGACGGTCTAGATGAGAATTGTGAATTATAAATATTTTTGCGTTAATGATTGTTTTCAATGAGAAGAGAATTTCTTCGAGACGGTATTTCTCCGTCGAGGAGGGGTTTGGGGGGGGGTTTATTACCATTTTCCAAGGTCTTGCCCTTATATCTCAGAACCTGTTTCCACGCTGTGATTCCTTCGTGTTCGAGAACGTAAAGCTTGACGTTGAGTATGGTTTCGCTATAGGTGCGAAACCCCTTGCCGTCGAAGCTGACCTGGCTCCCTCCCGGGTACGCGAGCTGCCTCGGCAGTCTCAGGCAGTGGTCAGAATCCTGCAACATAACTAATCAGTTTCGTGATGACCGTAGAGAATGAAGCAATCTCACTCACTGTGAACTTTAGCTGGCTCACAATTTGATCTTTTCAACGGAACGCAGCACAGCCAAGCCCGAGTGAATGGCTACAACCGGCCCCATTCGAGTCCAGCGAGTGGTCCATTCGCCAACCCTGTAGAGCTTTTACTACAGCTAGATCTCCTACGTAGAGGAGGGGGGCCCGCCTAGGAACGATAAGGGGTTACCTATATAGGTAGTTCCAAGCCGGATATGCCGAGGGAAAAATTCACATACAGCGTAATCTCTAATTGGCCACTCAAGCTTGTCATCCCTCCCTCAAGGCTCAGCGATGCATAGCGTGTTTGCGGGGGCACTAGGCAACGAGGACAAACTGTCCGCATTCCTTGTGGCAGACCTCCTAGACAGCCCTATTGGACTTCTAGTGCTGAAAACGGCTAACTGTCAGCCTCGTTGGACGAATTGGATAAAGAGTTTTCGTTTATGTTGCGTTACGTCTCAGCCGCCCTCCACATCATGCCTGAGCCCTTTATTATGTCGCAAGGCAATTGAATGAAAGCCGTGAGTCTTCAACCCAGCCCCACTTACTTCCTCTTGTCGTTTTGCGTCTTCTTCCCTCGATGATGCCGACACCAGCCGTGGACAAGTATTATGAGGGGTCTCTAAGCGCTACCACAGACGTGGGAGTTTCCAGGGTTTCTAAAGGGTGCCAGAAATGCAGGATTCTACCTTGCGTGCAAAGTTATTCTAGTGACACCTAAGAACCAGGACTTTAGGTCCTCAACGACTGGTAGGGAATTTCAGCATCTATCTTAGTTGTCAGTTCCAACCGTTATTCACGTCCGCTAGAACCCCCTCAGCGGGGCCGCAACCAAAATGTCTATCGTCCCCAACCAACCAGCCGAACAGCAGAAAGTGGGGACCAAGGTCAAAAAAACATACAACACCAGGCATTCGCCAGTCGTCACCAACCTGACTACTACTCCAGCCCTCACTGGCTTATCTATGGGAGAGCGGACGGGATCCTGAGTTCTCTAGTGGGTATAGTTGTATGTGGCATCTAACTGGAACAGATTGCTCATTTCAGCTTGGCTGACCTCAGGTGGATTAGGTTCAATAGCCTTAGTAGAAATCCATAATAAGGATTATAATAAGAGGGGAAAAGCTATAATACAGTTAACCTTAAGTACCCCCCTTTCCTACTAACCTAATAGAGAGTACACCTCAGCCCTACTTATAAGTAGTATAATATTTATCTATAGAAAGAGGAGTATATTAGCTTACTTATTACTACCCTACTTTAAAGGTATATCTAATAGTTTCTACCTATTTACTACCTAACTTACTTAAAATAATCTTTCACTACGTAGCTTTATATACTAAATCTTAGAATAATCTAAAACTAATTATAGTTAATTCTACTTAAACTAAAAAGATAGCGTTTAATCCTAGATTAATCTATTTAAGTTAGTATATTAATAATAAAGATAATAAATTTAAGTAGCTATTCTAGTAGGTTATAGGTATATATAATAACTCTAAAAACACTCCCCTACCTATTAATATTCCTAAAGAGGAGATCTAATAATTAGAAGCTATAAAGTAAGTTTATAACTTCTTAATTAAACCTTATAATTAATAGATAATTATATCTTTTAGATAAATAAGTAAAGCACTAAAGCTATATAATCTATAATTAATCTCTAATTTTATAAGTAATTTATCTAAAATTAATCCTCTATTTAACTATACTTATTATAGAAAATATTATATTTACTACTAATATCCCTACTTACCTAAATATATTTTTTAGTAAATATCTATATATAATTTTAATAAAAAAACTTATAAATATTAAAGTTAAGAGGCTTTAAAATAAAGTAAGTTTATCTTAGATTATTTTATATTTAGTCTTTATACTAACTTAATAGGTTTAATTCTATTATAAATTAAAGTAAGTAGAAAGTAATATATAGTATACTTTTTTAAACGTCTAAAATTATTACTAAGTTATTTATTAATATATAAGGTATACTACTTATAAATATCTTAACCTTAAGTTCTTAAAACTATATAAGATTATTCCTAAAATAATCTAAGAATAAATATAAAAAGTATAAGAAAACACCTAAATCCTTATATTATAATAATAAGTAATTACTTAAGTATATATAGCTTAAGACTCCTTTAAAGCCTAGATAAAGTTAATATATTAAGATTAAAACCCTATATATTAAGCATAATAGGTTATAATATTATAAATATATTTAATCCTTAATTACTCTAAGATAAATAATAGCTTAAACTATCTAAAGTATAAGTTATTAACTATAATTTATTATATAATATATAAACTAGTTAAGAATAAATTCTATAGTATATACTACATCCCTAATCCCTTCTAAATTTAGTAATTATATTACTATTATTTAATAAATTATTTAAAACTTAGATTATTATTATCTAAATAATAATCTAAGCTATATAATTTAAGATATTACTTAGTATAAGAAGCTAAAATATAGTAAGTACTTTTAATCTTAAAGTAATCATAAAATACTCTCTAATAAATTAAGGATTAATTATAACTAAAAGTAAAAGTAGATAAAAAAGCACTCCTATAAGGTTAAATTCTATTAGTTTATCCTATATAATACTATAAAGTATTTATATATACTTTTAGTCTATAAGAGGCTTTATACCTACCCCCTACTACTAATAAAGAAGATCCTATTAATAATCTATTAAAAGCTTATATAGTCTATTAAGTCTATATATAATCTATATCTTACCCTTAGTATATTTATAAATTATACCTAGTTTAAATAAGGATTAATCTTTATTAAATACCTATATAAATAGTTAACACTATTAAGATCTATATAATAAATTCAGAAAAAGCATATTACTTAAAATATACTTAAGCCTAAGTAATTAGGATAAGATTATTATACTAATTAAGAAGAAAAACCTCCTCTACTACCTAATAAGCTCTTCTATACTTAGATTATAATACTTCTAGGAAATATTATATTATACTATAAGAGATAATTAGATAAATTATTTCTAAAGATATTCTTAGTAAACCCTTAGTATATTCCTAGAGTAATTATAGATTACTCTATATACTAATAAGCTTTAATACTTATAGTACTTCTACTATAATATATCTAATTTATAAATAGTAATTAGCTTTTAGTAAGGTTAAGCTAAGTTCTAAAAAACTATTAAAACTTTCTAGCTTAATATAAACTATAAGTACCTTTCTAAAAAGAATAAAAAAGAGATTATACTAAGCTACTATATATTAAACCTAGAGTAAAGTAAATTTATTCTTAATATAATCTTAAAATAATCTAAAACTAATAGGGGTATAATAAGTATTCTACTTACTTATACTATAGTAAACTCTAAGAACTTTAAAATATATTACCTTTTCTTTAAATACTTATTCTAGATATTAAGAAGGAGAGTCCTATATATCTACTTTAGCTAGCACTATATACCTTCTAAGCCTTAACTTAGCTAACATTATTATAAGCTCCTTAAGATTACTATAGATATAAATATAAAGCTTCTTTAAAATATATTAGAATATTCCTTAATTATACCTAAATTATACTTTATACTAATAATAAATAAGCTTTAAGACCTATATATAATATAAAGTCCTATCACCCTATAAAAAAGGGAGATAAGTTTATATAGAATATTTAGTCTAATATTATAAAGTCTACTTTTAATATAATATCTAAGATACCTTTAGAACTATATATAATAAAGCACTAAGGTTATTATTCTATATAATAATATCTCTTCTAACTTATTAGTTATATTAAGAATAGAATAGTATAATAAACTAATTACTATATAAGTAAGATTATACCTAGAGTAAGCTCTATTTAATCTTAGATTATTCCTAGCTTATTCTAATCTAAAGATTAAATATTAAGCTTAATATAAGAACTAGAAGTATATCTACTTAAGTTTAAACTTAATCTAATTAAAAAATATAAAAGTAAATTAAAATAAATTAGCATCCTATATAAATTATATTAAATCCCTCTACTACTTATTATATATATAGAGTAATTAATAAAAACCACTAATTATAATATAAAAAAAGTAAGTAATTATTAATATAGTTTAAGCTTAGAATAAGTATAATTTAATCTTAGTCTAAATATAATCTAGATATAATCTAAGTATAATTTAAGTAAAGTCTAAATATAGCTTAAATATAGTTTAAGTTTAGTTTAAGTATAAATTAAGCATAATTTATTCCTTACTTACTCTATAAATAGTTTATCTAATATTTAATCTTTAGTTCTTAGATCTAAGACCTCTATATATATAAAGAAAGTAATATTTTTAAGTAGTATAAAATATCCTTTATATACTACTAAACCTCAGCTTATATATAAAAAGCCTAAAAACTTATCTACTAAGATATATATTATATTTAAGCTTAAATTAAGCTTAGATTAATATCTAATTATTCTTAGAGAAAAAGAAGTATTCTTAATACTCTAAAAGAGATAATATTTTCTAGTAATATCTTATACCTCTTTAATAAAGCTTAAGCTTCTAGCTTTTAAGTTCTCTAGCACTACTATTATTACTTCTAATAATCCTCACAAACAAATCCCTAGCTCTAATCCTACTAAGCTCTCTATTTATCTATCTAATAGTTAAATCTAATAATATTAAGTTATTAATCTCAGCTTTATCTAATAGTAAACCTTTAGTTCCACTAAGTTATTAATCTTCTCTATAAAGAAAGAACTATATTTAATCTAAATATATTCTTAGATTACTCTAAGCTTACTCTCTAATATTAATATATATCTCTAGTTTTTTATAATAGTAATCTATATATAATAGTTAGTAGTAATAATAAGAGAGTAATACTTAATAAAATACTACTTAAGTACCTTAAAGCCCTAACTTAGTTATTCTTACTACTAAGGAGCTAGTAAAACTCTAGAAGTTTATATAGTTATAAAAAGAGCTCTAAGAAATTAAAGCAGTATAATTAAAGATATAATTAGATCTAAGATTAATCTAAGAATAATATTTATAGGAGCTCTTAAAAAATTAATTTATTCCCTATAAGCTATACTAAAGAGTAATCTAAATATAAAGGTAGCTATCTAATACTAAAGCTCTACTTTAGTTTCTTATTACTAAAGCTTAAATTA
This sequence comes from Colletotrichum siamense, assembly GCF_013390195.1. Classification (NCBI taxonomy): domain Eukaryota; kingdom Fungi; phylum Ascomycota; class Sordariomycetes; order Glomerellales; family Glomerellaceae; genus Colletotrichum; species Colletotrichum siamense. The sequence goes on along the minus strand of NW_023501024.1, from coordinate 159,925 downwards.
ATCTAAACTTACTCCTTACTTTTATCTTTAACCTCTTCTTTAACTATCTTATATAAACCCTTAAGAAAATTAAAGTAAGACTAATAGAAGTTAGTGTTTTTATAATAGCTAATTACTATTACTTTATAGTAAGAGGTCACCTTACTATTTATAGTAAAATAAGTAGCTTAAATAATATAGTAATTATCTTACTTTATAGAGAAGCACTCTATAAATAATTAGAGATTACTTAAGGTTTAATTAAAAAATACTTACTATATTTAGACTTATAAATACCTTAATAATACTTCTTATTACTAAAAACTTATTACTTTATAGCTATAAAGTTAACCTAAAGATAAATTAATAATAACCCTAAAGATTAATCTAAATATAAATATACCTTTCTATTATCCTTAAGGATAATAAAGACCTTAAGGATTATATTAAGGGCAGCTATATAATAGTTAAGATACTCTTTAAGATTTATCTTAGATTAACTAAAGCCTTAATAAACCTTTAAGCTAGTATAAAAGTTTATACCCTTTATATCTTTAATAAGAATAATAAGTTCTTTAGAGATATCTATAAAGTCGTTATACTTATAATAATATCTTAATCTATAGAAGTTCTTATTAAAGATAAAGCTAAGCTTATATTAGCTAAGAATATAGATATTCTTAAGCTTAGCTATATTAAAGCTAGGAAGGTGCTATAATTAATCTTAATTTACTTTTAGATTAGTATAAATATTAATATACCTAATAAGCAGAGAGTTATTAAGAGAGAAGAGAGAATAATCTTAAAGTAATCCCTATATAAACTATAGAGATTATAGTTAGAGATAAATAATATAAGAAAAGAAAAAAGAGTTATATAATATTTAAGATCTATAGATTCTATTTTTATACTAATAGCCCTACTTTAAATAATTATATAATTAGTTTCTTTCTTTAAGAAAGCTTCCCCTCCCTCTATTTTTTCCTCTTTCTATCTCTCTTAATCTAACCCTAAGTATCCCTTAATCTTAGATTAATCTATACTTAAATTAAACCTAAACTACACCTAAGCTAAGCTTAAGTATTACCTATACTACACCTAATCTATATTTAATTATTAATTAATCCTCTACTATTATTTATTATACTCTAACTTATTAACTACTATAATAGTAATACTTATAAAGAATACTATTAGTATTAAATATATCTACTAAATATACCTACTTTTAAAGTTAGTAATAAAGTAATAATTATACCTCCTAGCAATATATTCTACTATATTATATTATAAACTAAGAAAAAAAAGATTATATACCTAGAAATAATAAGGCTTAATTAATATTTAATCTATAATTACTCTCTATACTAACTATAGTTTATAGAAGTATTAAGATCTAAATAACTAGCAAAATTCAAATCTCTAGAAGTATATATTAAGAACATATAAACTCCTAATTAATAGGAATACTAATAACCTTAGTATAAAATAATATATAAAAGCTTAAAGTATAATCTAAGAATAATTATTAAATATTTCACTCCTAACTTAATATAATTAGAGACTTAAGCTAAGATTTAGGAGTAATACTCTAATCTATAGAAAGCTTATAAGCTATAGCATACTATAAAAGCCCTAATTAATTAGAGTGTATTCTAAGATTAATCTTAGAATAAGTATAGTTAAACTATATATCTAAATTATAATTAACTATAATATTATATACTAGCAAAACAGCTAAGATCCTAATATAACCCCTCACTAAGTTCTTAGTATAAGCTATAATTAAACCTAAGAAGAATATAGCTACTATTAAAGCTATACTATAAAGTTAAAAATACTTTAAGATTAACTTATAGAGAAGATAATTCTAATAATAAATCTATTATTATATCTATTAGTATAATAACTATCCTAAATAATAGCTTTAGCTTAAAAGCTCTAAAGACTATATTAAAGAATATAGAATCTATATTAAGTAATATAAAGAGTAATCTTAATTTATAATATAAGTCCTTAAGTTTAAAAAGAGGTTAAAATACTCTAAGATTAATCCTAAATAAAAAGTAATCTATAGATAAAGCTACTTCTAAATCTTTAGGGATTACTTATAGATCCCTCTCTAAATAAAGCAGCTTATATCTCTTTCTAAAAGAAAAGTTAAAAAGCTTAAATTCTAAAAATAGTAAAGAACTAAGCTTACTATAGGATAGAAGTACTCTAGGATTACTCTAAGAAGAAGTAGAAGATAAACTTCAATATAAAAATACTTTACCTCTCTTAGTAGTTCTAATAACTATTCTATAGAAAGGTACTCCTACTTACTTTAAATAGGCTAAGATAAAAGTAATAATAAGCTTTAGCCTAATTTATAGTAAGATTTATAGATTAAATAAAAGTATATATATGCTTTTAAAGGGATTATTCTAAGATTAATTACTAATTAATTATAATATATCTACTTTAATAGCAAAATAATAGATATTTAGTTTAAGCTAGGTTTATTAAATAAGTTATTTAGGATATAAAATAATTAATTAGTTAGTTTAAGTTTTAGTTAATCTGAGATTATTCTAAATTTAAGTTTTTAAAATATTATATTATTAATAATATTTATTATAAGTATATAAATATAATATTTATATATATTTTATAATAAAAGAGAATATTATAATAAATAATTATAAATAATAATAATATTATATTAAAGAATATTAATTATATATTTAAACTAAATATTAATTTATTTTATTAAGTTAAATTAGATTTATTAAGTATTATTTTTATTATATAAAAATAACTTATTTTATATAATATTAATAAAACTTTCTTAAGTTTTATAAAAATAAAAAAAAATAATTTATATTTTTTTTATTAATTTTATATTATAAAACTTAAAGTTTTAATATATTATATTAATTTTTAGTATTAAATTATATATTTTTAAAAAATATTTTATAAAAAATAAATATAATATATAATTAAGTAAATAATATAAATATTTAAGATTATAATTTTATAAACTAAAAACTATTAATATTTAATTATATATATAAGTTTTATAATATAATAATTTTATATATATAATAAGTTTTTAATTAATTAAAAAAAGTTTTTATAATTAAATTTAAATTAATATTTATATAATTAAATAATATATAAATTTATTAAATATAAATTTTTATATTATATAGATTTATTAATAATAATAATATAAATAATAATAATAATAATATTAATATAAATATAAATAATAATAATAATTATAAATTATTATTTTATAAAGTTTATTTCTAATTAATTTATTTTTTATAATAATAATTTTATTATAAATAAAAATATTATTATAATTAATAATATTTTTAAATATTTATATAATATAATTAATAATAATAATAATAATAATAATAATAATAATAATAATAATAATAATAATAATAATAATAATAATAATAATAATAATAATAATAATAATAATAATAATAATAATAATAATAATAATAATAATAATAATAATAATAATAATAATAATAATAATAATAATATTAATATTAATAATAATTAATAATAATTAAAGAAATTATAATATTACTTTATATAATAATAGCTATAATATTAATATTAATATAAATATTTTATATAATAATAATAAAAAGATTATTAAAATTAATAATAATAAAATTAATAAATAAAAATCTAAATTATTTATAAAAATTCTCTTTTTATTAAAAAGAATTAAAATAAACTATTAATAAATTAATAATATAATTAATAATATTAAAAATATATTATTATTTAATATTTAAAATTATTATATTTTTAATATATATTAAACATTAAATACTAAATAGTAATTTATATAAAGTTTTTAATATATTCTTTATATCTTTATATCTTAATTAATAAATAGTTATTTTAATTAAAATATTTTAATAAGAAGTTTTAATTTCTAAAGAAATAATAAATAAAATAATATTATACTTTTTTTTATATTTTTTAAAATATTTATAAATTTTTAAAATATTTTTATTTTAAATTTCTAACTAATTTAATTAAAATACAAAATATTAAAAAGAGGTTTATTTATTTAGTAATAAAAATAACTTATTAAATTATTTAATAATAATAAAATATTAAAATAATTATTTAATTTAAAATTTAAAAGTCTTTATTTTAAACTTTTAATTATTTAAGAACTTTTTTAATAATAAATTATTTTTAATTTATTACTTAGAAATATATAATATAAATAGTTTAATTAGAATAATATAAAAAATATTATATAAATTAAATAATAATAATAATAATAATAATAATAATAATAATAATAATAATAATAATAATAATAATAATAATAATAATAATAATAATAATAATAATAATAATAATAATAATAATAATAATAATAATAATAATAATAATAATAATAATAATAATAATAATAATAATAATAATAATAATAATAATAATAATAATAATAATAATAATAATAATAATAATAATAATAATAATAATAATAATAATAATAATAATAATAATAATAATAATAATAATAATAATAATATTAATAATATAAATTAAAAATAATAAATAATAATATTAATTAGAAAATATAAAATAATAATATTAATATTAAATACTTAAGTTAAATAAAATTAATAATAATTATATTTTTTTATATTTCTTAAAATTAAGTTTTTATATTATTTTAATATATTATTTTAATTTATTTTATATTAAATAATTTAAAATTTTTAATATTTTATATTAATATTTAATATTAAATTATATATTATTAAAAAGTATTTTATAAAAAGAAAGTTTAAATTATAAATATAATATATAATTAAGTAAATAATATATATATAATATTATATAATAATTAAATAAAAATTATTAATTTTTTATTATATATATAAATCTTTTAAAAGAAAAATTTATTTATTATAATAAATCTTTAATTAATTAAAAAAAAAGTTTTTATAATTAAAATTAAATTAATAATTATATATTTAAATAATATATATATTTATTAAATATATATTATTATATTATATAAAGTTATTTTTAATATATATAAAATAAATAATAATATTTTAATTAATAATAATAAAATCATTAAAATTAATTTTATAAATAATATTTTTTATATATTATTAATTATTATATTAAAAAAACTTTTCAATTTAGTATAAATTTTATTTTCTTTATATAAAAATAATTAAATTTAAATTATATAGTTAAAAATAATTTAAATAAAGAATATAAAAATTTAAGAAATTAAATAAAACTAAAATAATATTTATTTATTAAATAATAAATAAATATATATTATAAAATTAAAAAAATAAAACTTAATAATATTTATAAATATAAAATAAAATAAATTACTTAAAGGTTTAATTAATATATAAATATTAAATATTTAAAAACTTTTTTTTTATTTATAAACTTAAAAAATATAAATTTATAGTTTTATTTATTATAAAATAATTCTAAATTTAATAATATATTAATTATATTAAGTTTATTATTATTAATATTATTATATAATAATTAAAAAACTTTTAGTTATTAATTATAATTTTTATTTATTTAAAATAATAAATCTCTTAATTTCATATTATTTAATAATATATATAACTTCTTAAATTTCTAATTATTTCTCTTAATTTTAATTATATATATATATATATATATATAAATTTATTATTTCTAATTTTATTTTTATAATAATATAATTTATAATTATATAAATACTTAATTATTAATTATTAAATTATTAATCTATTTTTTATATATTATTTATATTATTAATATTATTATTATTATTATATTATTAAATTATTATTATTATTAATAAATAATATCTTATATATTAGCTATTTAATATATTATTAACGTAAATAATTTAAATATCTTTTTATTTAATTAAATTTATTAATACTTTTAATATATATTATTTTATTTATAAATTAAATAATATAATAAATTAATAAATTTAATAATAATTATATTATAATTAATAATAATCTTTTTATTTAATATAAAATATATTTATTAATTTTTATTAAATCTATATTTAAATTTAAATTATATTTATATTAATATTATAAAAAATCTATTTAAAAAAAAGTTATTTTTTAAAATAACTAAAAATATATATAATTTTTATATTAAAATTATTAAGTTTTATTATTTTTATAATAGTTTAATAAATAAAGTTTTTTAAAATAATATTATTAAGATTTTTACTTAATATAACTTTAATAAAATATTTTTAATTAAAAATAAAATATATATTAAATTTAAGAATTTTATTTAATATATAAATATTATTTTATATAGTAATATTTTAAATTATATTTTTAAAATAAAATATATTTTATATAAATTATTTTAAATTTTATTATAAATTATAAAAAGAAATATATAAAGCATAATAATATATATTTAGTAAATTTATATATTACTTAAATATATAAATATTAATTTAATTTTAACTATAAAAACTCTTTTTTTTTCTTTTTTAATTAGTTAAAAACTTATTATATATATAAATCTTTCTTTTAAAAAACCTATATATATAATAAAATACTAATAGTTTTTAGTTAATAAGATTATAATATTAAGAATATATTATTTACTTTATTATATATTATATTTATAGCTTAAGTTTTCTTTTTATAAATAATTTCTTAATAATATATAGCTTAATATTAAATATTAATATAAAATATTAAAACTTTAAACTTTTTAGTATAAAGTTAATAAAAGAAGTATATTTTTAATTTATTTAATAAAATTTTATATATAATATAACTTTTTATATTTTTAGCTATAAAAACTTTTTATAATAATTTTTTTAATTAAAAAATTATTTTTATTTAATAATATTTATAATATTTTATTACAAAGTTTAATAAAATTATTATTAAATTATAAATATTTTAATAACTTTTTTTAGTTTTATTATAATTAATTTTATTATATATAATACTATTAACTTTATATTATATAATTAATATTATTATTATTTTATTAATTTATTTAACTAAAATATATATTTAACTTTATATATTTATTTATTTATTAATAAAAATATATAAAGTTTTTATATTATTATTTTTAATTAATATAAAATATAAATTAAATTACTTATATAATATTTCTAAAATTATATTTATATATAAAATTAATTTTATTATAGTTTATTTATAAAAAAACTATATTATAACTATAAACTTAATATAATAATTAAATATTATATATAATAATATAATATTATTTATTATTATAATATATTAAATTAAATTTATAATTATAAATATTTAACTTTTTAATATAAACTATTAATTATTAACTATAAAATATTAAATATTAATTATAAAATATTATATATAAGTTAATATATAAACTCTTATATAAGATTAATTACAGCTTAATCCTCTTTACTTAGTTACCTACTTTTACTTATTGCTTATCTAATAAGAATATCTTATATTAAGCTAATTATATAATACTATATAAACCTATAAAACTAAGCTTAATCCTAACCTCTTCTATGCTTAAACTACGCTTAAACCTCTCCTCTTCCTTACTTATACTACACCTAATCCCTACCTTTTCTACGTTTAGTTTTAAATTAATCTTACCCCCTCTAAGATTAATCTTCACTTTTAAATATACTTTTATCCTCTTATATTTTTTCTTTATATTACCTTTAATTAAACTTAGATTAATCCTCCTCTTTATATTAACCTCTATAATATTAAGCTTTTAGATTACTATTAGTATTAGTTATACTCTTTTAACTCTTATAACTAGATTAATTATAAATTATCCTATATTTATAAAGTACTCCTCTTTTGTTTAGTACTCTAATAATATCTCTTAGTTTAATAAAATAGTAAATTTATTCCTAGTTTAATTATAGATTAATCTTTACTTATACTCTTAAGCTAATAGATAATAAGTAATCCCCTCCTATAACTACTTCTATTATACTTATATAATCTTAAGTAAAAGTATAATTATTAATTATTCCTATATAATATATTCTTAGATTAATCTAAGTATAAACTTACTAACTATTTCTTAAACTTCTTAGCTTAACTACTTTAACCTCTACTACTATATTAATAATTAGTATAACTTAGTTTTATCCTCTTAAGGAGATATTATATTAAGCTATAAAATTAATATTAAAGGTTAGTTTACTCCTAATTCACTCCTAAATTATTCTTAATATAATTATAGAATACTTTAATAAGCTCCTTACTACTATAAAGAAGTTATATAATAACCTTATAACCCCCTATAATTCCCTTAGCCTTACTATTCCTTACTTTATTAAATAGACTAATATAATATATAAAGCTACTATAAACCTAGATTAATCTTAGATTAAACTAGCTACTCTTCTTAAAAAATAAGATTAATCTAATTAGAAATTATCCCTTATTATTACTACTCCTAAGAAGTTTAGCTAGAAAACTTAGAGTAAAACTACTACTAATTCTAAAATTAATCTAAGTTTAAAAGGTAAAAGTAAGAAGAGTAAAACTACTAAGTTACTTAAGATTATTATTCCTAGTTTTAAGTCTAATAATAAAGTTTTTAAATCCTAGAATAATCTTAGAAAACTTAAAACTATACCTTAGAAGCACCTTATTTCTAATAATAAATCTAAGATTACTTCTAAATTAAAAGTTAAGATTACCTTAAACTATATACCTATCTTTTAGAAGCTTATTAAGTTTATAATTTAACCTAAATATCCTAAAGAGAAGCTAAACTATATTATATTTTTAGATTATTCTAAGTTTATTCCCTAAACTAAAACCTATAATAAGTAACTATTTAAAGTATATTTACTTATAGATTAATCTTAAATAAATTCTTATATATTTTAGATTTCTACTATAAAAATATATACTAAGTTTAAAACTTTAACTAAACTAACTTATTATAATAATTATATTAATAGTAAGAGTAAATTTAATTATAAATTAATCCTAAAGTATTATAGCTAATATAAATAAATAGTCTACTTAAATAAAACCTAATCTCCCTACTATAATATCTAAAAGATATTTAAAATATTATTATTTAAAACTAATAATAATACTAAAGAGGAAAAATCTAAGATTAATCTAAAAAATAATAATAATACTAATATTATTAATAATAAAGCCTAAATAGTATAAGAAAAAGCTTAAGTAGCTAAAGAGAAAGGAATTTAATTAAATAGTAAGATTTAATTAAGAGTAATCCTAAAAAATAGAGGATTAGTTATATAATTTAGATATTAAGATATTCTTAGATTAAACCTAAGAAATAGAGGTTATTTCTTAATAAAGAGCATAATTTAAAATTAGATTAGTATTATCTATATATAGAAGAAACCTAAATTAATTATAAATAACTTAGGTTAGTTTTTAACGTATAATAAAGTATATAAGAAGTAGCTTATAATTTATTATTAAGCTAATATACCCCTCTTTCCGCAATTAATCTCATAGCCGCTAGAAGTAGTAGGCCCACACACCCTCTATCAGGTTAGCAGGGAGGGGGGTACCTAAGGTTGACTGTATACTGGGGAAAAGCCTGTGTTCCCCCTGGAATCCGGCATCGGAATATTTAGAAGTATATGTGTTAAATGCATACTCTGGAAATGCAATCCTTGAGCCTGACATGTCCGTGTGCGGACATTCTTCTCTGATATGATGTCGTGGTGTAACTCCATCTGTCCGCCCCACTCTCAGCAGCCCCACATGCGCACGCCCCAGCCTGGTTTTTACTGGTCCTCATGGTCAGCAGTAATTCTGTCGGTCGGGGCTGTGCGAAATTGTTACACCACAGACTCCCAGGCAAAGCACCCAACTTCACCCTTGGTCTCCCAGGACAATTCGCCATCCATTTTTGCTGTTGGCAACATGTTTCATCATGATGTCTCGTCTATGATGATGGGGAAGCTTAGCGGCGGCCCGGACCTCTTTGGCAAGGAGACTGAAGCCCGCCTCCCCCTCCTCTTCACCAAGGTGATGGAGGCTCGGCCAGCTGCGTCGCAGAGTTTGCTCTTCCGTTTTCCACCAGAGATCCTCGGCGACATAATGGACTTGATTGCAGATGACAAGCCCTCTCTGGCGTCTCTCGCTCTTGTCAATAGTGACTGCAGGCAGCTCGCTCGATCCAGTCAATTCGCGGAGGTCACCTTCGACTACAGCCCAGCATCTCATCAACTTGCCAAACTCCTCTCAACAGAGGCCGTCTCTAAACCTCCTCAGTCGCGCGGGCGAATTGGACCATGCATCCGACGTGTGAAAGTGGCGTCGGACCCTGGCTGGCTCATAGGTTTCCATAAAGAGCTCCATGACTCGATTTGGGGAACCGACAGAGGCGAAATAACTGATGCTAAAAGAGAGTACACCGCTTCACTGAAAAAAGAGGCAGGGTTAGAGTACATGGCCTATTACCAGATGCCCATTGTTATGGGCATTGGAGCGATGCCAAATTTGGAGGCCATTTCCTGGCTCGACGGAATGTGCCAAAGTCCCTATTTATTTATGATCCTCGCTAGATCCTCCGTTCAACATATTAAATTTCATGGCACAGCAAGCGAGGGACTTCTAGGGGCACTAGACCAGCTTCCTGCACATTCATTTCAACAAGTTCGGTGTTTGGACCTAAAAGTCAACCTTTGTCGAGAATGTCAACCCAAGGCTGAGGAGGTCAGAATTACAGATTGCGACAAAGACACCGACAAAGCTCCCGACGACGGAGATATATTCCCAGAACGGAAGCCTGAAAGTGATTGCGACGTCATCGCAGCACTTATCAAGCGGTGCGAGCAGACTCTTGAGACACTAGTCGTGGAAAGACTGTTCCCGCTGGACAAGACTGAAGAGAGACTATCATTGTCATGCCAAGATATCAACCTCCGCAGTCTACGAACTCTCGATTTGTCGGACTGCGATGAGGTGGACCAGACCGCTTCGCGTGTCATGCTCTGCCCATCGCTTCGCCATCTCTCCATGCCATGGAAATGGGACGAGTCCTTCTTACCTGGCGAGACACTTCGAAACCTCGAGACCTTAGTTATTCCATTTCTAAAGGACACCCCAAGGAAGCCCTCCACTGTTGGCCCGTTGATGAAGTTCCTCAATCGCCACCCGCACATCAAGAAGTTGTGTCTGGGCCAATGCACAGACGCCTTCATTGACAAGCGCCTCCTGCCCTGCTTGTCCAACGGTAATTGGGCCAACTTGAACTCACTATCGTTGACATGGGAAGGGCCAGGCATGGAGGAATCAACTCGGCCGCACATTTCTCGGGTGTCCAGACCCGCACTAGCCGCGATTGGGTCATTGGATAGCCTCGAGCAGCTCAGTTTGACCGCAGGAGTTACTTCTGGCTGGCGTCGCCAATGGCTGATTGACCACGATGCTGTTCGAGAGTCTCTCAAAAGCCTCACACGATTGAAGAGACTCGCCATATCCCGGGATACGTACTCGGTTCCATTCGACGTGGCAGAGCCGGAGTACTACTACGAGATGAGAATCGTCGATCCGGAAGACCTCGAGCTGGCCGAGAAGCGAAGCTGGATAAATGAGCTCGAGCCGATTGACGTGAACGAGGCGCATGAAGTTTGGGAGTACGCACACCGCTACAAAATGTTCAAGCAAGCCGAGAAGTACGCCGAGGTGATTCCGACGCTGGAATGGGTCTACTGTGGCGAATGGCCGATGGATTTCTTCGATGGGCCGGTCTATGAGGATGGCTTGTGGGACGGGCAGACGATGCGTAAGGTTGCGCGGCCACTGGCCAGGGCACGGGACTCGTGCTGGTCGTATTTACGTCAAACCTTTGGCATGGGCCATGAAGAAGATTGAAATGTGAGTCGCCGGTGAAGGAGAGGAAAGGCCGGGAGGAGCGAGGATATTGATCTCACGGCATCACCATTATCCTCCAGCCGCTGCCCAGGATGAAGTCAACAGTCGAGGTCATCACGACAAGCAGTAGCACCCACCCCTCTGATCAACAGTCTCCCTAGGCGCTCCCAAGACGAACATACATCTCAACAATGATATGATCGTCTGCAGCTGTCAGAAAATCCGGTTGTGTAGTAGGGAAGCCAGCCACGAATTGCCGCTGCGGCGGCGGCGCTGGTCCCCTGGGATCACCCCTCTCTAGGAAGCCTTTTAAAGACGCCGTGAAGATGCCGTAATTAAGGGTCAGCTACCTAGAAAGGATCAAGAACAGTACAGACCACCTATTCCGTTTTATACTTGGCGTACGATTCAACAGCTACAAGAGGGTTCCTATCTGAGCGCAGAGATGTTAACTGTTGATTTGGCATGCTATCTTTCGTGCTATTAGGGTCTTCGTTTGTTTCCTTCGCCGTTCAGCTGGTGCTATTTCAATATGACCATCGCCGAAGCGTCTCGGCCGCTCCTCGTCAGTTAAGATTTCCCAGAGACCCTCGCTCGTACAGCCGGCAACCAACTAGTCTACCCTACACTCGTCACTTAGATTGCTCCATGGTCGTTTTTCTGCTCCGTCATTCACAACAAGTCGTGGGGACCTCATGTCTTATTACTCGCAGGTACGTGGTAATGCCCAAGGACCAGAACGCTGTCATCATCTACAACGGATAGTTGCTCATTCTTGAATTATTCCGCACCGCCCTCTGTTGAAGACAGTAGTTACAGCAGCCAGGACTCATCAGAATTGATATGTCCCGATATGTCACAAGGTGTCAATAAAACATCCCTAATGGGTGTTCGGAGCCTGTTTCATTTTGGCTGTCAACTATGAAGACCTAATTGCAACAACAGACGAACGCCCAGTGTTGCGGAGGCAGGACTTGCTTAGAAATCGGCAGACCGGGGAAACTTGAGCATGAGAAGGACGCGATAGAACGGAATGGCCGGCGGCTAGTCCGCACTGATACTTTGACTCCGGGATAAAAGCGTTCGACGACACGAAACAATCAGACACTTCAATGCAGCCATATGTCCACCCTTGTTTCTTTCTCTTTGATGCAATGCTATCATGTCCATCTTTCAATAATGTTTCCTATGTTGCTAGCTCTGGGGATGCCGTTTCCGTTGCGCTATGTCAGCGTCACTGCTGGTCATGGCCGCTCGACAGTCTTCCAGAGATCGTCGCTCTGAGATAGCAAGACGCGACCGCCGACTAATCTAGACGAAGTTCAATGTTGGGTTTTGGCCCACTGAAATGTTACCAAGTCGAGCAAACGCACCATGAAAATGGCGGGACGCAACGCGTGGAACTTTGGAAACCAGTCCCGCCTTCGAAACGAATTGATGTTTGCCCAGCTCACATAGAGGTTTCTCTGTGAACCATCCTGACCCTGGAGAATTTCCTCGTGAGAGTCATACGGCAGTCGACAAGGTGCGCCTCCAGGCGGCAAATTGCGAAGAAAAAGTCAGAAGGGAAGAAACATGCCCAGCTCAGGAGGCAGTGTAACAATGCTGTCGCCAAACTATTACGAAGGCCTGATGCTGCAGTTCTACCCATTTATTGCGCAATAAGTGCCGTCCCACTTCCCGTCCTCATACTCAGAAGCTATGTCTTTTGTGGGGGTGTTAGCCTTTGAGCCTGAAGCTTTCCGCCTTCTCGCCGATACCGTCAAGGAACAGCATCCGCTTGGCCACTTCCGTATTTCATTCGTCTTGGAGTTTTGTGAGGTGTCTGCGCAACTTCTTGACTGTATTTATGTGCTTTGTAGCCTCTTTCACAAATGTCTGAATTTTGATCCTGCGTTTCTTGGCTTTTCTAAGCAACCTGTGGACATTGGCATTAGACATGCTCGACTTTTGGTTAGAGAATTTGCGAAATTAGTGGAGGGTGCATCAGAAGCTTGCTCTTCATCCGTCGCCATGGTCGCTAATTGGTAGTGCGTTCTTGATGGATCTTGCCTTCGGATTATTATTCTCCTGATGGTTTGCTCTCTTCATGGTTTACACCATGATGTAATTTGTGTCCCAGAGCAAGCTTTAACGGGTGGCGGTGTTTCCTTCTAACCTTTTAATCTTTTTTTAATTTTCACTTTGGAATTTGCCTTTCTCAGAAGCAAGTCTAGCATGGTGGCGTCCATGTTGAGGAAGTTTTAAGCCCACCCGGTAGGGGTTTTCACAGTTGAAAGCAGTAGAAGCACCACATAGTGGCATCCACAATCCATCTGATCTGCCCCTCTGGCTCACGGCCTCGATCAACATACGCATAAGCATACGCTGCGTAGCTTCGGAAGCTTTGTTTCACTCCGAGGTGCTCGTTCTTCCGAATAGTGACCTTGATGATGATCTGAGCCCATGTGCATGTCCAGACATCTCGCGCGAGACGGCGAGGTTTCGATTACAAGATTTGGGAACGTGTCAAACATTCTTCAGGGCACGGAACGGACAACATTGCGGAGTCCCGATCGGAAAAGGCACTCTTGGATCTGTTGCCACGAGACTGATCGAAAATCAGGGGTGAGAAACTTGGAAGAACGAGCGCCCGGCGCATCGTGCTAGCCCGATCGAGAATCTTAGAAAAGGCGTCTGAAACAATATAACTGATTACTCTAGGAATGGAATTAAATATATTAGCAGATGCTTTCATAAAATAAAATCTCCGCATGTCAAGTTCTAGACAACACCTGCAGCAGTCACAACTTCAAATCTGCATGTCGTCAATCGCCTGGAACCAGTTTCGTGAAGCAGCAGTCTTAAGGGACCTTGCCTTCTATCGGTCTAAACGTATAGAGCCTTTCATACTAGTGCTATCTGAGAATGCTGCGGTCCGAACTCTGCGGAGAAGCCGAGTCATTCGAACTGCCGCTGACGGGAGCGTGCGGTACGCCTTGCCGCGATCGTGACGCAGGGAAATTCAGGAGTTCACGGATTGAAATTTCCGTCGCGACACCAGAATGATTCCAATTCTTTAGAGATACCTCGCATGTCGCAGATCGTCTGTCTAACCTAGGTAGCCCGGGCGAAACGGTTGTGTCGGCCCGCAATGAGCCCCGGGCCGGGACCGATTGCCCCACATTCGGAGTGTCCAGTCCTAGCCCACCTAGTGAAAACCCAGGCAGGCAAGAACCAGCAATATGTGCAGTGTCCATGTACCTTCCAGATTGATATTTTGTTTCGAGGTGCGTCCAACACGCCTCAACAGGTAGGACCTGTCGGATTGAAGTGGGAGTCGCCCAACCACCAACGTCAGTCAATTTCTCCCCTCCAAATGACGTCTTGGCCTCCCACCAGCTCCCGTCTATCCCTCCGACTACGATCAACGACTGTGACGGTGCATTGGCCAAAAGCTGTGTGGTAATCCTCCGCTCTCAATACTCCATTCGAACGCAATTTTCGCGCCCCAAATGTCGACGGACGGCATGTCTCCTCCTCGCCAAATGGAGGCAGTAACTCCACACGAGAATACAGGTGTAAGCATTGCAGTCTTTCCCGCAAGCCCTTGCGTATCATTAGAAAGCTATTCTGACGATCCCATCAGCCATCCCAGCCGCCTGTCAATCACAGCATTGTTGCTGTCCGGAGAGGCCGCCCTCCCGTGCTCAACATGACCGATTTGATCCGCACGCACATCGAAAACGAGCATTCCCACTGGGAGCAGGCTTTGGCGCACCAGCAAAGTCTAGTACGCATGCAGGAAAAGATGATTGACCACAACGCCAAGCTCCTCGAGAGTCAGAACAGAATCACCGAGCTGGGTGTAGACATGCACCGACAGCTTGAACGAGGAAAAGAGCTCGAGCAACAACTTCTCGTGGCATGGATGCGGGAAGATCAAGATTTCGAAGATCGTGCACCCGACGACACCAGCAATGGCGACCCCACTGATGTCGGCGGACAAGAGATTGATGCTCCAAGAATCGCTACGCCCGTCCACGCTCCTTCACTCTCGGCAGATTGCATCCCTCCCTCCCCTCAAGCTCGAGGTACGCCAGCAATTATTTCTCCGCAAGGGAGCGTTTTGTCGCCGGAGCTGGGTCATGCCTTCGGCCCCGCGAACGGGGGCCGTCGCAGAGCCTCCGATCGCATAGCTTCGTACCCTTCTCTTCGGAGATCCCAACGAGTCGCCGACAAATTGTCTTGAGCTTCGTTGCGTACGTCTTCACCATCCTCAGCTCTTCTCGTCTCTACACTTCCCACGGTACCCGATCGCTTCTCTCCGCTGATGCTGATCAAAAGTCGCAGGTATCGCAAAGGCCACACAATCATACGTACATCCGATAAACCATTAGTCGACTGGCTGCATTCGCGTCAACAAAAATAACACTGACGCTGCGACGCACCCCAAACGATTGCGATGGCGCATGCAGAGATAACCCTCAGATGGAGGACTACATGATGGGTGCGGAAGAAACATGTTTACGGACACGGGAGGTGTGTATCAACTCAGGGTCGGGTCGGTCAACTGAAGATGTTTTATTCATCTCGGCCCATGTGGATACGCGGACTCAATTTCCGAGTTTGGTATCCGATGATGCTTCCCTGCCGGCTTGACACAGGCATTGTTCTGGTACATTGGAATGATGGCAATGGTGTCTATGGAGAGCTCCGATGGGTAATGTGGTTGTAAATATCTCTAGACGCAGCATATTGGTACTTCTGGCCATTGAATGAACATAATTTCCAGACAGACTGAGTGCTGAACGGTGGCTTGGTGATGTTCTTCCTCTCAGAGCTTCGGATATCAACCACGCTGGCGTGGATGATGCCTGAGCATCTACACATTCATCACAGCTTCTTAACAAGTAGAGTATGGACTGCCTTGAGGTCGTCGCTCAGCGGGCCATTCTCGTTGCGCCCTTCCTTCTGCGACCCATCCACGTCAAGGATGCCGGTGTTTGCTAACTTGACTAAAATTTCTATCCTCGCCGTGCGGATGTACCCCTCCGTGCATCGACATTTAATGCTGTGCTGACCCAGCCCAGCATCATATTATTTGCAAGAACATTATTGGGGTGAGTACAGCGGGGAGGAGGTCGTGTGGGTCATCTGCCGTGCTAGCATTGCCTCCTCGTCGACTCTCCCACCCACCAAGTATCGCACAAACGAATGGGGCCTGCTTCTGAAAAGTCGGCGTCACGAGAGGCAGCCAGACGCTTTGAGCCCACGTCAACATGACAGCAACATCAAGCGGCGCACAAACTGCCCTACAATCGATCGAGGCCAAGGCAGAATACCGCAGGAAACACGTCCAAACTTTTGACGCCGTTGGAATTCTCGTCGCTGGAGGCCGTGATTGACACTTGCCGTCTGCGATATTGAGTTCCTGCACGATGCTTCCAAGCAAGGGGCGGCGATTGTCCGCAGGCAGGAACAGGTCTTGCCGCTGTTGCACTGGACTGCAAATATGACAGTGCTCCCCTGCCTCAGGAAGAGCTCCTGCAGCACTGAAATAAATTACTGCGACACTGGAGGAAGGCGATGCTGGCGAAAGGCGTCAGGTGTTTGGCCCTTTCCCGTCCGTCCTGCCAGCGGCACAGATGAGAGCCCGGTGTGCAGGAGCTTTCCCACAACTCTTCTCCATTCCACGCTCTGCTGGGAATGAACAACATCTCCTCCTTTCCGACGAGAACCCCACAAACAAACCAAATTCATCCCATCCACTTTTTGGCCACCTCCATCAACATTGCATCCCATTCTCGACAGCTCGAATCACTATTGCATCCGATACTCGACGACTCGAATCAATACCCACACCGCACCAGATACGGCCTACACGACACAAATACAAGCATGTCGGGACACACATCGGAGGCCTCGAGAAAGAGACGGCGTGTTGGCGACGACGCAGGCTCGGCTGATGATGCAGCTCCTGTCCCTACAAGTGTCGCAAGCAACGAAAGCCACCATGCAGACGATTCAAACTCGGCGGAGAATGCAGCTCCCATCTCTACAAACGCCCCAAGCAACGAAAACGACCACGTTCCCACAGGGCTAGGTGATACTGAGATCAAAGCCGTTCTCTCACCTGCCGGGAATATCAAAGGGATCCACTTGACCGAGACCCTGGGCAGCATCTGCAACAGCCTGGGCAGCATCTGTAACAGCCTGGGCAGCATCTGTAACAGCCTGGGCAAGACCATCTATATGGTTGATCCGGAGGAGGTTTACAGAATGGAATATGACGGATACACTCCCAAGAAGAAAATCGAGGACTCGATTAGGGACAGCAATACCATTCTGCTACCTATCCTTGGGAACAAAAACAACCAGCGTATGGACAACAGACACTGGATGCTGGTGCTGGTCAGTCATCAGACTACAATACTCGCGCCGCCCCGGCTGTACTGCGCATCATACAATGCATTGCGGACCAGTGAAGCCAAAAAGGCGACGACGGCGTTCCTCAAATACTACCTTGAAGACTCGCAATTCACCCCTGGAAACATTCTCCACAAGTGTGCTTGCTGCATACATCACGGCAATGCCAACTCTGGGGTCTGCGTATTTGCTTTCGGCATGTACGTCATCGCACAATGTCCGTTGCCATTTCATTTGCCGGTGGACATTTGGCGACTGATTATGGCATATCTTCTTGGTTTCGAGGATCATGGAGCGGTCATGAGGAACAGCTTGTTGTCGAAGCGAAAGTTGGATGACACATCTCTTCATGCTGTTTCTACCACTGTCATCCAGACCAAACTCGAAAAACATCGCCAAGACGCCAATAACGCCATCACCGAGTCTATCGACATTCTCACGGTACTGAGGAAGGTACTTGCTCAGATGACTGCGAGCTCCGGAGGCGGCCAGTCGAGCAGCAACACTACCGAAGCTGCAGCAAATGGAAATGGAGTCGGACGAGCAAGGATAATCAGGGACAGGTTGGAATTAACGATAGATCATTTGTCGGGTTATGAGGAAAGCTTGAAGACAGGCAGAGAAAGGATTCCGACCATGATCCCAGATTTGGAACCCAGCGTGGTGGCAACGAGCGGATGACGCACAGGTTCGGGGGTTTTCTTTATTTGGGCGTTACATGAGTATTGGTTTTCGATGGGGGAGTCCCTTTGCACGGCACGTCTTTTGCTGCGATAGTTACTTTAGTGATAACACACATTACCGTCCATTGCGACGTTCTGTTGAATTATTCGTTGTCGTTGCACCCATAAACGGAGTTGAATGCGTTCGTTGCGCATGTAGGTAAGATCGATCCAGGGCACCGCCACCATCATTCGTCATCCGCCATCCATCATCCGGCGTATAGCCGCAAGTCCTCAAATTATCGCTGCCGCCCGTCTACTCATCCGCTTGATTCCCGATGGGGTCGGGGCAGCATGACAAGTAGGGAATCTATGGATGGAATGGGAAAGGAAGAAAGGGCGCAAAGCCCCGTGCAAGAACCTGCCGATTTACAGCACCACTGCAAGCTGATACCCTTAAAAGCAGACCCTCCTATCTGCTCTTTCTTGACCCACTGTCGATTCTTTGACCACAGTGGGGATCTCGGAATGACCACACATCCAATGTCCTCCTGAGGGACCCCCGGGCTCGTCCTTCGTCTGCCCGCAACCTTTACGGGGACACCAGGAATCGCAATCTTCTTTTGTTTTCCCAGCGACTCACCACTCGATACCCATCAGTCTGGCACGGAAGCTTTTCTCAGGTAAAAGACATCAGACATCACTCCCGGCAATCTTGAGCCCTCGCCGTGACGACGCGACTGCTGCTTCCACTGCTCGCCATCCCCCTCGTCGAGTCCCATGCTCCTCCGACATGCCCTACTTTGCGCGATAAACGCTGATCTTTACGCAATTTCAACAAGTTTGCTCCATCTTAAAATGCGTGCGCGTGCCGAACCGATCCTCCATCACAGTGGCGCATTGCCCTTGCTCTCGGTCTATGCCGCCGACACCCCTGATACCTCCCCTGGAGTCTCCGACACAACTTTATCGCAGCCTGCCAGCAACCTATGCACTTCATTACGCCCAAGGACATAGGAACTTCCGCAGCGGCCCACCCGAGTTGCATACAATCTCAACCCGGGATTTCGACCGACACAGAAGGGTCCAACATGGAAGAGAATTCCCGTTCCTACTTGACAAGAGTCTTGCTATCCGGGCGGATAACTAAGGTACCTATATTAGGTTTTATAGTTAATTGTATCTCGGTTAACTTCTATTATTTTCGTCGCTATTCCTATCCCTCTCTCTGTCCCTCCTATCATCATCGTCGTCGTCGCCGTCAGTGTCGTTATATTCACATCTACACCCCGTCCGGTTGGCTAAAAGTATCCGCCCGGATAGCCAAAATCCTTGACAAAAGACGGATTTCGCATACAATTGACGAGAGTGCCTATAAGTCCTTCGGAAAGAAAGTCAGATTGCTGCCTCAAAACACAACCTATCCATTCTCGATCCCAACGTTTTCGACGCACCGACTGCGAGCTTCCGGGCGGGTACCTAGATCTGACGCAGCCCAGACTTCAGGCCAAAGGCTCGTTAGATGCTTTGTACGTCGCCAAGGAAGATGGGTGTGAACATCACTCCGCCCCTTCCTGACCCTCGACTTAAATATCCTCTGGCTTATGACTCTCCTGACCCATCAAAATATCAAAACAATGTCGCGGATGTGAACCAATTCTTTCCCAGGTTCTCCAAACCGTTTACGGGAACCAAATTATCCTGTTCAACGTACAACAGGTGGTGGCTCGAAAGGTCAAGAGATATGCTGCCGCAACCTGATGAGTCTCAAGACCATCTTATTATCAATCTACAGACCTTGCAGGACCTCTTCAGCTTCCTTGGAGCTGACGATGTGATGTTTGAGATTTTCAAGAGCTTCGTGTACACATGTGCACTGATTGCAGTTAGCTCATGGTATTTGAGACGAGGAACGTGCAACTCTCCATCTCTTCAATGTCGCAGAGATACTCGTGCCAATTCATGATCGAGCAGATCACTGGTATCTTGGACACATTTGTGCCGTGCATGTGTTCATCCTTGTCCATCTGCTACAAAGCCCTTGTTCAGCTTCGGCGACCATTCAAGCAATCGGGCGTGGGCCCAATGTTCTGTGTTTCCATCGTCGCGGGATCTTTGGCGTTCACATCGAGTCAATCGGGACCTTGCCCTTTGACACATCTACCACCCCGCGCATCGTCATGCCGGACATTAGTCAGGAGACCGCCTATTTTTCCTGTGTCTGCGCGACTATATTTCCTGTGTACTTCATCACTCATATCCGAGAAGATAGTAGTAGTAACGAAGACGACGACGACGACGACGAAGACGACGACGACGAAGACGACGACGATGAAGACGACGACGACGAAGACGACGACCATAATAGAAGGGATAACGACTATTAAAGCAACGACGAATATTAAAGTCCGACGATAAAGTAGAATAGCCCCAGGAAAAGTAGTCAACATATCACAGGAAAAATAGGCGGTCTCTTAGTCAGCCAAATGAAGACACACGACAGGACAAGTGACCTGATGGATCGGGCTGAGGGGCGTCCGTATGCCAGCTTGTGTTTGCAAAGTTGCAAAGGGAGAGTGTCGGGGTGAGCTTACCGACTTGAGTCTGTGGGAATATTCTCGGCTCAGTGGGTTGGTGTGGTATCATGGATTGACGTGTCGGTCAGTTGTCCACGGACACGTCACATTGGCTACCTATGACACCTTGAACGTAGAGCTTTTCTCTTGCTCACTAAAGACTGAGGTGGCTTAGCTTAGTCAGGTTGCGATGGCACTTTCTGGGAGGGTGGGGGGAACATTGTCAGCGGCGCTGGTTGTGAAAGCTTTGCACTAACATTTAGAAGAGAAGAAATCGGCCAGATGGCTTGATCCTTCATAATCCGGGTCCTTTCAAACCTAATGCGATTGTTTACAGCATGTGCGGCTGCCTCGCAAACTCAGTGCGGTTCGACAGACGATGTCCACGAACTCAGGTTCTCCCGGAGAGACTAGACGGGAACCATTAAGACTGCTCTCCATTTTGAGTTCAAAATAATCTTGGTCCTTCTCTGGGTTGCCCGTCAAGCCAAACCATTGATGCCCCAAAGCTCATTGTTGCCATCCATGGATCCCTCCCGTTCCCCCCAAGGACCCCTCTTGCTTTTTGGAATTTTACTACGTTGATATTAGCGACCCTGCCAGAGGCTCGTCAAAAGCCATTACTCATTCATCAATCATACGTGCAAACATGGAGGTCTTCAAGCTATCTTGCAGATTCCTCTCTACTTCGGCTTGCCTGAATTTCTTACTGGCCGAATAGAAACCCAGATTGGGTACTCCCTCACTCCTTTAAATCTCAGAACAACTTCCGAGAAACGCCCGTCAACTATGCCCAATAAAATGCTCCACGACAAGGTGCGAAACTGACATTCATCTGAAGATCATAGATCTCACGAAAGAATCCGCAACGGAGTAGCCTTGGCGGCCTGACAAAGGCGATTTCAAACGACGGTGCCGAAGATGAGCCTCACAAAGGGCCGGGATTATTGCTTGTGTTGAGATGCTGGCAGAGTATTTGGTAAACGCGGTTGGAAACTCATCATGATTTTGTTCGTATGGTCGCGCGATAGGTCATGGGTAGACTTTGAACAGTTGAAGGCAAAGGCTTGATGCGAGTATTAATCATAATGAACATGTTAGTCAGTGTCACTAGAAGACCCTGTTGTGTTTCCTGGGAGAAAATTCGTCGAGACTTGGCACCTCAATCAAAGGGCATAGTTGGTACCCTGTGCAGTGCACTAACCATGGAAAAAGAAAGCCTGAGCCCCAAGGCTGACGACCCATGTCTCGGACGCTTTGCCATTCAGTGCCTCGTACGTTTAACCGTTGAAGTTATTGTCATTTGAGCGAATTCTGGAATCAAATTCGTGACTAGCGCATGACTTCTTGGAATTTGGCAGCATGGAAACAATTTTGTGTCCTGTCTGATTGTTCCTTGTTTTGATTGGCTTCGGCGCGTCTACAGGGCACCAGATTCACGTCATGATTTATCTTTGAACTTCGTAGGCTCCATGAGAATGATATTCATACTGCTTGAGAGTCAGATCAAAAGATGAAAGTCCGTCGAAGACGCAACAAGAATTCTCGGCGCCGTGATGTGAAGCTTTGCCAGTAGTAAGCATAACACAATTCCCACCCAATTGATGCGGAGTTTACGCTTCAACTGCCTGTCAAAGAACTCAGCGCTCATGTATTCAGGTGGCCCTGGTCAGCCGTCTTCAGCTTTGGTAATCGGTCATATCAAATGTATTTAGAAGTGAAGGCGCATGGGAAGAGGTTTCTGCGAGCAAAAAACTCTAAGTTGGAATCACCTTCGCTCTTGAGACAGAAGGTTTCAGTAAAATGAGACCAGAACTATAGATTCACGTCGAATTTCTCACACCCAAGCCTCCTCACAACGTCTGAATCCGATCGTATGTCTCTGCTTGGTACTCAAAACGGAGTCAGAGCAATTGGCCTGTTTGGGCTGCTTGGTCAAATCCTGATTGCCGTGAAGCAGTGCTTGGATTCATCTGTCTATGTTCCGTTTTCAATACGCTCACCTGAGCTGTGTGCTTCTCTCGTTCAGCCCTTTCAGTTTCGGGATAGAAGGAAAGTCAGTCTAAATGTTCTGAGCATCACCTGATTTCGCATGTCCTGCTTTTAATACTCAGACGAAAACCCCTTTATTCAGCTACATTCGTGATGAAGCTTGCATGACGTGTCACGCTGGATCCGGGGATCGTTAATGACACCTTCTTCCCTTCTAACTTTTTTTCCGCAGTTTGCCGCCTGGAAGCGCACCTTTTTAATTGCCGTATGATTCTAATGGGGAAACACGTGGAGGGAGCGTAACCTCTATAGCTAACCCATAGGGTATATGAGGGCGACTTTTGAGCCGCCTGGCCAAGCAGAAGCGGCCCCCCATCATCGTTGATGATACGTCTGAAAGTAGATCCTGTCAATTCCTGCTCAATATCCCAGCCGCTTTGGATCTGTACTTGCATTACACAGGAAAGATTCTGGCAGCAGAGGTGTCTCTCCTTGAGCTATCTTACCTCCAGCCTGCCCGACAAGTGCTTGGCTCCTGCTCCTTGGATTGCTCATGTGCCTTCGCTAACATCAAACCAGGGCGTGGTGGCAGAGTGGTCTAATGCGCAAGACTTGAAATCTTGTTCTTTCGGGAGCGTCCGTTCGAATCGGGCCCACGTCGTTCTTTTTCTTCTTTTTGCACATTTGTGATTACCAGATCTTTCTTTTGGCTCGTCAAGTACGGTCTAGCTGCCTAATTTGAAAGCACCCATCGAGTTGAGTCGATTAACAGTATCTGCATTTCTGGTGGCTGGGGAAGATTGGCCTCCACCTTCGAGCTAGTAGTTGAACAGGCAAGACATGGAGTTCTCTCCAATCAATGTCCGGGAGCTGGAGGCTCCCACCACAAGGCACTGTTCCGGACACTTCCAGTCGTCATCCCCATCTCTGGGATGCGTCTGTATCGAAGCACCCACCACACCTGAAGCTCAAGATCATTTTGCAGCCTCAATCAGTTATAGAGCTTATCTCTTCAAAAGACGGCGTGGAAGTCGACGCTTCGCACGCAAACTGCCCACGGGCAGATGTCACTCAGCAGTGGATGACATATTCCCTCACGGTCAGGATGCGTCATGATGATTGTCTCCCCTTCCCTGGCTGGCTGGCACCGGTTTAAATGAAGATCTGCTTGGTTCCCATGCTTTACTGTCTTTCTTAGCCTGCCCATCCTGCCATGTTTGGCTTGGTACTACAGTCGTTTCCTCGAGCAACCTTATCCTGTGGACTCATCTACTTCAGACCACTATTAGCGCCATTCCTTCATGAAGAACTGTCAACAACCGCCCGATAGCATCTACGTTGAGTACGATATGCAATTGCTGCGGGCCATATCTACCCCTGACTAACTCGGCCAAGTTCTTTTCATGCCGCCCGCCTACTTCTGAGTCGGCTCCATCTATCTTTCGACCGGGCCGGCCAAAGAAACATCACAGGCAAGGCCTGCGTAGCTTCAGGCCAGGATTCTCGAGCCTCGGATCTCCTGACATACGTCTACTTTCTAGCCGTCGCCGACGTCTGCGCCAAGAAGAGACACTGCCCCTATTATCGCGACACCGCCACCGACCTTTGTTGCATCGAGTACGATTTCTTCCTTGGCCACGGCTCTCTTATTGCCTCCAAAAGTAAATAATATTATAGACCCAACCTGCAAAGCTCTGCGAAAGCTGGATCAAATGTTAATATGCAGCCGGCCTTCGAACCGCGGCTTTCTTCCGAGTGGAGTCTCAGATCTTTTTCCTAGCCTTAGCCAATAATCCAACCCTACCTGCCGATCTCAACAAGCATCCACGGTTGCTGGCGAGGAAAAGAATTCTCCAATAAGAATGGCAAAGAATCCAAGCCAGCTTTAAGCTCAGCCCCGCATCAAAAGGCTTGCCGTGTCATTCATCCTGTCCGTTTGCTACTGCTGCTGCTGATAAGGTCGTCAAAAGTGATGCCGATGCCAACGATCAGGGGCCCGATGACGCAGGGTAGGTTGCCACTGGTCAGCCTGGGTATTGCAATTCTGCTGAAAATTACCAGGCCACTAGAAATTGCGGGGTTCAATAAAAAGATTAACGACTACTCAAGATGCAACGTAACAAAAGAAACGATGGGTGTTTATCTTGAAACCACTGTGATAGACCAGAAGAAAGACCGCTGGCCGACGTTTCCAGGGTTCCCAGCACCGCGGACCGCAACAGCATGAGCATGGGCAGCAAGAAGTCTTGTTTGGTAACCATGTTGAGACGGCTCACAATGATCAACTCTTTCTTGGGTGTTGGCTTCTGATTTGTGTTGAGAAGACTGGACTTTGTAAATTTACTCTGGCGGTGATGCGATGTGCGCCTCGACAAAAGGATAGACAGAGGTCAGTTTCGATCCTGATAGATCCATCATATGTAATCTGTCTTTCGCCTCGATCTGATCCCTGGGCCTCCAGTGGAAACCCATCATGAACAACACTCGAAAAGAGAGGCAAAATTACCGCGATAGCACAACCGCGGGATTTAACTATGGCATTCATGGCGCCACGCACCATCAGGTGGGGCTCTGAGTTTCGAGCACAAAAGAGAGACGTCTATGACAGCGCTGTGCTTGACGTGCCACAGACTTCAAATACTGTTAGGTACAGTAAAAGACTTCTTCTTATACCTGCTCGGCTTTTGATTCGCTCAATTGTCGGCCGTGCTATCCGTCTCCGGCGCAATCTGATACGTCTGTCAGTGTACTAGTTCATGGGAGATTGAGGCCACCACCGTTCATGATTTTTGCCGTGGCTCAAGTCCCTTCAATTATTAGATCTGACAAACTCAACATCCGTTGTAGTGCGACACAACTGATGCCCTCCATACATCCCCTTCGCCATTGCATCTTGAAACTGCACCCTCGGAACAACGAATTGCCTATTCGTACCTCTCTGTAAATTAAGTGAAAGCCGCCTTCTACCTTTCATACAGCTTTTTTCTATGTTTGCCGTTGCTTTCTTCAATCTATTTTCGTAGACGGACTGCACGTCGTCCAACGCTCACGATATTATTAACTTAAGCTAGTTTGACCACTATTCGGCTGAAAAGTCATCAGTGGTGTGCCGTTAAAGACTACATAGATAGTTAAGCAGATACACTATCATTTTCAGAGGCGCTTTCCATGCTACTTTGCTATATCGCAGGTCTAAACATAACATTAGCTAGTTAATTATCAAGCACTTCATAGCTATACTAATAAGTATATCTATTTACTAGGAGATATAATAATACTTTTATAGTTTTTTATTTCTAGAGAGAAGTAGCTATTTTAAACCTTATATCATAATATCTAGTATATCTAGAGTTTATTTAATCTAGTAATTTTAATTATTTATAGTATTAATACTATTACTATCCTAATAGTTATCTTATTTAAATTAGGGGATATATTAATAATTTAATCTAAGATTATAGCTCTATTATAGGATATATAGAGAGACCTTAGTACTAAAATATATATCCCTAAATATAACCTATAAGCCTAATCGTACACAGTTTCAATTCTAAGTTAACCTAGTATCTCCCTATTTATTCCCTCTCGCGCTGTTATTACCTTTAGAAACTATTAAAGCGAGGGAAATAAGGCGCTTTCTATGCTACTTTGCTATATCGCAGGTCTAAACATAATATTAGCTAGTTAATCATTAAGCACTTCATAGCTATACTAATAAGTATATCTATCTACTAGAAGATATAATAATACCTTTATAGCTTTTTATTTCTAGAGAGAAGTAGCTATCTTAAGCTTTATATTATAATATTTAGTATATCTAGAATCTACTTAATTTAGTAGTCTTAATTATTTATAGTGTTAATATTATTACTATCCTAATAGTTATCTTATTTAAGCTAAAGGATATGTTAATAATTTAGTCTAAGATTATAGCTCTATTATAAGATATATAGAGAGACCTTAGCGCTAGAACATACGTCCCTAAATATAACCTATAAGCCTAATCGTACACAGTTTCAATTCTAGGTTAACCTAGCGTCTCCCTATTTGTTCCCTCTCGCGCTGTTATTACCTTTAGAAACCATTAAGGCGAGAGAAATAAGGAAATCATAAACAGTGAAGGTAATACCGTAAAGCCACTGTATCTCTGTCCTCACATGCCGACAGGGCTGAACGAGTCACATTTCCATCTATCTTCAGTGCACCACAAAACTACGAGCCTATGTATCAGAATATGGACTCGAGAAACTTAGAATTGTGGTCTTCTGAGCTCCTCTACGTAATTGAAAAAGCGTTCAATCTTTGGGTCTGGTGGAATGGCAGACGTGTCTGCTTTCCTGATGCATAGGCCTCCGGCAAAAGTCGATGGAGCTTCGCTCTCTCATCCCCAGTCTCGACATCGAGAATTGCTGGTGCTCTAGTTTTAACTCTAGAGTAAGCATGAAGGACATTTGGTTGGGTTTCGAACAGCTTTCGAGGCGAATCGCCCAAGGCTGCCAACCCGAGAGCCCGTGCAGCCATAGCTAACATGCTTGCGTCATTCAGACCGCACATCACAAGGCTTTCTAAGTCAAGCCATTCTATATTTCTGCATTCATAATACTGTCACACTATTCATCACGCAACCGTTAATCCATTGATTTATCACCCTACCGCACTATCAATCAACTTCACAAACTTTAGAGTGTCTTTGCTCGCCTTTTCGTCTTGTTAGCGTCCGCTGGCTTCAAGTTCTCGCCCAATGACACGCCTCTGTGTCAACACCAGCCAACAATAACCGACTACTTTGGTCCATCTGACGACAGCAAAGACCCCACGATCTGTAGTGGCTAGCAGAGCTTTCAAGTGCACGCGCAGGTGATGATTTGCCTGACGGAACCCTACGCGTACAGTGGTCAGCTTCGGCCGCCCAAAAATGTCATGGGGCCGAGAGGTGGTCAGTCTCACCTTCCGCAACCAAATTCCAATAGAAAGAGATGAACACATATTAGTAAAGTCATCGCCTTAGGTTGAGTCTCACTAATCAAGGATCCGATGGGGGATCAGCACCAAGACTAGCCTCAACTCTTTCTTCAACTCAACAACTCATCATAACTTCACTTGGCGTGTGAAAGGTGTCTAGTAGTAGCCGGCTTTAACACTGAAGTTTGCACTAGCTATTGTCACTTTGATTCTGCATTCCTGCCATGGCGGCAATACGATGTAGTGGTTCTTTGTATCCGAAAGACGCGAAAAGTTCCATCATACACAGAATGCTGCCTCTCTTGGCGTTCTAGTCTCTGATATGAAGCAGACCCTCGACCTTGTTGGCATCTGTCCACTCGCGACCTCCGACAGAGAAAGATGGAAAGCCTGTAGGAGATCCTCCCAGTCAAGCACCCAGTCCGGACCAAACAGCAGCTTAACATAATCCTTGTTATTGCAGCCGACTTCCCGCACGACCCATATGCGTGAGAACCAGCGACCCTCACTCCACAAGGCTGGGAGAAACTCCTGACGCCAGGCGATCTTCACGATCCGATGCCCGATTTTGTTCTGTAGGAGTGAGAATAGATGGCAGGTCCACGGTTGTTGAGTCATATCAGGGTCACACAGCCACACAAGCGTTTGCTGGGCATAGCCATGGATCAGGTTCATGAACTCAACCTGGCTGGCCTTTTCGGTCTGCTCATTCTGGTTGATACAGATTCCATCAGCCCAAAGTAGGCGCCCCGGGTAACGTTGATTTATGACGACAAGGGCGCGTTCAAGTTTCTGCGTGATATATGCTGTGTTCTGTTCAACGTGGATCGGGCGGCTTAGTTTTTGATTGTCCCATGTGTATGAAATGGCTGAGAATTTTGGCATTACTTTTCTGAGCCGTTTAACGATGAATTTGACTCGCAATGGGGTACCAACCCGACTAGGTTGGATCTGTACAATCCGCAGATATGGCGGCTCTACGGCCTTTACCCGGGGAAGCTGTTGGTACTGGTAAGGACGGGACATATTGATTGGACTTTTCGCGTTGTGTGAAAATGGGTATGAAATGATTGACGGCCTCTAAGTGATTTTAAAGTATACAGATGATGTAGAAAAAGTGAGCTACATAGGCAAGAGAGGCATAGAAGAGTGAAAGGTTTAAACATGATAGGATGAGAAGAATAAGGGGGAGACCAACAGAGAAGATCTAAAAGTATGAGGAGATAAGCAGGGGAATGAAGTAAAATGAGATGATAAGAGACGAAATGTAAAAAGGAAAATGATATTATGAGACAAAGAAGAAAAAAGAAAGTATAAGGTAAGGAATGGAGTGAAAAGTAAACGCCACAGCTGAGGTGAGATTCCGCGCAGCTGCTAATCTTGCTAGAGTTCAGGCAGTCACTGCGAAGCTAAGAAGATGATTGGTAGATGTGGAGAATGCGTGCTTCACACCTCACTTTCTACTTGTGGTCTTCAAATGGAACAGGAAAAGCCATGTTTCCCCGTCAGAGTCATACGGCAGGCAACAAGGTGCGCCTCCAGGCGGCAAACTGCGAAGAAGAAAAGTTAGAAGGGAAGAAAGGAACAGGAAAAGGGAAGGAATGAGGACAGAATAGGGAGAAGAGTGTAGAAGAGACTGAGGGAAGGGTGGAAAGACTGATTGAACTAATGAGGAAGTATGAAAGAGGGGGGTGGGGAGATAAGGGAGGAAGAGAGAGACAGTGGGTCTTACTCATTCTGCCCGCGTTATGTTGCTGGGTGATGCACCCTTAGGACGGCGGGTGATCTGGTCGCACTTCAGTAATAGAGTGACAGAAGCTTTTGTCGGGTCTTGAAATATGAAAAGACAAATTCGGCAAAAGCCTCAGTCGTTTGCTACCCACAGTGAAGCCCCAGATGTTGTGGAAGGTCACATTGACCAAGACTGAGAAGAGTTGAAGGGAAAGGCCTCGAAGAAATGAATGTGCTATGGGCACAGGAGACCTCAACTCAGGCGTGCAAAGTCCTTATGAGAATGTTTACAACCACGTAGTATATGGATTACACCATGGTTGCAACAATCTTGTCGTAGAAGTTCAAATTTGATTTGCATCTGCTTAGAGTGGGCAATCGCGAAGACGAACATGCTCGTCCGGCCAGTACCTTTCGGAACACCGACTTCTCATCTGGCACTATCCAGGTGATCCAACAGAACGATTCACCATATTTCGGTCTACGTCAAAGTCATGAGCAAGCAGGTGATTCATTATATGACCACCTTATTCGGGCAACAAAGGCGGCCGCTTGTGAGGCGATAACACAGAGCTTTGAGTAGACTTCTTCCAGCAACTTAGGGATACGATTTTCGCCTGGATCAACGCAAAATAGCTGATAACTTACTCACTTGACTACTTCATCTCGGTTTCACAGCTTCCTTCACGTCCCTGTGTCATATCGCTAAATCCCTCACATGTGTGACCGCTTCTCCCGCTTGAAATTTCCCACGTCTGGGAAGCGTTCGAGACATCTTGGAAACTTCACGGTTGAGGCCTCTGGATGCACCTTCAAGTAGTCTCCGGCAGGCCAGAAGATTAGCAAGAACAATTGTAACAATGCCCTTTAGATATCGCGCTTTCCCGCCACTCTGTGCGGACAGGTCTGGCGCTGTTTGCAAACGCGTCAGCAATACAAGATTTCCCAGCCCATTACCAACGGCAGCACGGCGTTTGTTTTCTAGACATTGAGAGGCGACAGACTCCAGGCAATCTGACGGCTGGCTAGTAGATGAGCCAATTGAGGGTTAATTTCGTCGCATTTGCCAACGCGGTGCGTCGTCTTCTGACCGCACACTAAGCGAGTCGCATACAGGGTGACCAGTACATGTTCTGGAAATTGTTCATGCAGTTTCAGCAGGACTGTTGACCCCGCCGGCTACAGGGGTGGCCTTTGCATGAGGGCTTCGTTATTACTGGCTGGGCCGTCGACCTAGATTCACGGAAGAGCCCAGGCAGGGCTGATGACTTGGTGTACTACCATATATCCATCCTATCACAGATTGGTGTTCTTAAGAGATGGGCGGAGGACTGAGTAGATGATGAAAAAGAGCTCCTAAAGTATTCTGTCCAGCGTGTGAGAAAGCGCAGATATCAGTGAGAGAGGCACTTTGGGATCCAATGAGCCGAGACAAGAAATATTCTGTAGGATTCTACGTTGGACGCTTGCCGTTGTTGCGATGCATGTATCTCTGACTGGTGTTGATGATGATGTTGCGGTGTACATATTGCGGCGACTGCAACCATCAAACACTGGCGAGTGAACTGAATGGCAGTAAATACTGTATCCAAGACTTGTCATATGTAATCCATCTAGACCTATTGGCTAACATCGACTACCAAATCACAGAGTCTGGATGAGAGTATATCAAGGTCCACAACAGCGGTTCGCAGTACCGTACTTCCATGATTTAATAAACGATACGCTATACAGTCCTGTTGTTCCTCTCACCCACATTATGAACTTGTCCCTATTGGCCTGCTTGCTGCTCATGGCAGCGGCAGAGGTGATGACATACGTCCGGACATTCAACCTGCGCGAAATACCTGTGTCGCACTACTTATCCTTGTTGTGGTGCTTCATTTCTGGTCATGTGTCTGACTGTGATCCAAATCCAAGGCCGTCAGCTGTCAAATAGCTCTATGACGGGGCCAAAGAGCTGCATGACGGTGCACACAGCAACGAGAACATCTCTAGAAGGCCTTCATTTGCCTTCGAGTCGCCTTCATGAGCGATTAAATATTCAAGAATCAACGAGAAGACAACGGTCCACCGCGAGGATGAAGTAAGCTAACGTGATGACTACAAGCGATATAGCCGCGTGAACGACGAGTTGCGCACCCTTGGTTGTTACATAAAGCCCCCGGCGTCCGGAAGACCGCCGAGGAGATCTAAGTTGGCGAAACGAATAGTCGTGGGACGGCAGTAGAGTCAGTAGAAATATCTGCCATTGCGGTGGAACATTCGGATGGATAATGTCGCGACGGCTGACTTGTCTGTCGGATGAATGAGAGCGGTTGTCGATGATCATGGTCGGCATTTCTTCAGCTTTTGTAGACAATGAGACGAGTATGCTCGTACGGCATGGCAGGCCAAAATGCCAGCTGAAGGTTGTAGGGTTTTCTGGTCGGGACGATTTGGACGGTAGTGGGAGCACGAACGACCATGAGCAGTAGCGAGCACGCGAGCGAAACATCTCATCTGAGATGGGCTGGTGATAACTCCGATCTAGAATGTCGCTTAGAAAAGCCGCGATTCCCGCTCTTAGACGACATTGAGACTGATCAGATGTCGCAACAATTGACGGTGGTGGTTTTCCACTCGGACACAGCTGATCCAGCCGCGTTTCCATGGTTCGATGAACGTCTGAAACCAGCAGACCCCAGCAAGAATCGAGTGGATTCGTTTGTCTGTACGATGAATGAACAATAGGACACTCGACATTGGCTGTCTCAATGCCAAGGTAGTTCTGGACTGGGGCATGTTCAGCGCGAGATGAACGGATCGGAAGCTGAAATTGGTCAACGTGACGAGTATAAAGTGGACGGAATGTCGAAATGATGGATTTACACTGACATTTCACACGTTTGGGGCCGAGGAATTAAATACAAGACGTAGGTACTGTCGTCTTGATGGCCTACAGGTCAAGATCCATGCTTCAGGGGCGGCTTCATCTGGGCCGAAATTGCCCTGTCGTGAGAATCACTTGTGGCAGCAGAATCAACTCTAGATATGCAGAATATCTTTGTGTCTTGGCGCGACTAACATTCATTACGACAAACCAAAATCTTGCACTTGTGTTTAGGGATGGTCTGGTTTTGTGAAAGCGTCGACGCTGGTCGATAATTGTGAAAGAATCGACTCGGCTGTTGATGGGACATGGGACATTGCGTTCGTTATCACCGTCTCCATAATTGCAGCGCAACCAAGTATGCTTTGAGTGTCGACTTGCTTTCAAATGCTTGAGAGTGGTGATGCGAGTCGGCAATTGCACCGGCGCTGAAAGCCTGCGGGATTGAAACAGGGGAATGTGGAAAGCAATGCCAGTATGAGAGTGGAAGGAATAAACCAGAAGGCAGACGAAACTAGTGAACTTGCAGCCTGATCCCATAGTTCCAATCAAACCAACGCTCTCGCCTCATATCAGATGAGGTCTAAAATAGCTGTCCCTGTGATTTTCAGCACCTTCAAGCTACCTTGTCTACTCAGAGACCTTTAAAAACGGCCCGGTCTCCTTTCCATGGGATGCAAGCTTACGAATCGTGGAGTTGCTCACCATGGCCCGCGACTTCGAGAGGAAGCTTGCGGAGAAGGCCTCTCAATCATATGACACCACAGTAATCTTTGCTGGCCACTTGAACTCGGAATCCCTTGAGAAGTGCCATCAGATAATGTCCGCGACACGAGACAAAGAATGAGAAAGGTCTGACCGAGATATCTGCCGCATGCAATGACGAAGCATGAGAGATGTGAGATTCGCTGTTGCCTGTCACATCAGACACGGACCTTCTGGGAGAGGCTGGAGCTTTAAGCAGAGAGCAGGCAATGAAGACACCAGGCAAACGGCGTACGACCTCATGAAAAAGTTCGACATTGTATGGTTCCTGATTGCCTTGATGTGTTTGCCAAATGATGACGAGTCAATCAAGAACGAAAAAGATTAAAATTATACCACCCACGCCTTTTGCCACAGTCTAAAAGCTGCGTCCAAGGTCGTTAAGTGAGTGATAATGGAGAACGGTTTGCATCCGCATGTGCGTGCTTGGAAACTCAAAGTATGGTATCCGTCTAGCTGCCGCATGGGATGAAGTGCATTGTAAGAGACACGAGGAAGCTGCATGAAATCCGTCTGGGCTGAGAGATGCAAGTTGCTGAATGCCTCACTTCTGTGTTGTAGATATTAGCGCGCTGGAGGGGATGGCCCTGGACCAGCGCCCCTGTGAATGCGTCTCTACGGAAATACACGACCGAAGATAAGTAATATGCTGTCTGACTGTATCTCAAGGCAACACTCGCTCTCGTTGTGCTTCTTGGGGGATTCGTATTCGCACAGCTACATTTGCACTTTCCAAGGCTCGGTCTCGTTTTCAGATGGAGGTATGAAACCAATGTCTCCTCTCACCCACTTGCCCAAGAGCTACATTTCATCGAATTTACCGGCACTGCTATCGCAGGGGTCTAGACAAATTCGCGGACAGCATTTCCTGAGATATTGCTGTCTCTGTCGCCGTGATTTGCCGCGTGATATTGAACGCCTGATTGAGAGGTTCCCCTAAAAGATGACCTGTGAATGGAGGCTTCATGAAAATCTTTGCGACCCACAAGCTGGTGCATTACTTGAGATTGAATGAGGGAGGATGGGCGATTGGCATGGGGCGAGAATGCCTAACTTACTCAAGATGATTTCATCACTCTTTTGGTATGATCAGACGACTCGCAGGAATCGAATTTCTACTTTATGATCTAGTTGAGACGGTAAACGAACTAAAGGAGGCAAGATGTCATAATGACCTAGGGGAGGTGAACAGTCTTGCAGCCTCGGGGTCCCCTAGCGCGTCATCCTCTAAGATACCGATAGAGCAGACACCGAATTGGTATTGATGGACGCGTTTGTATATGGTGCAAGTGATCCTCCAGCAGCGCGCTTGTAATCATTCCCCAACGCGCAGGGAAACATGCTTTCGATACCAAGATTCCACATCTAAACGAGCACCATGGCTTTCGCTTGTAAAAAGACCGTTAAAGGCCTCCTTGGCGCACCCGACACCGATTCAAACTAAGTGTAATCCCCACCGATGATCGTGAACGGCATCGATACAATCCTGGAGGATGCTCCCGTCGGCGTGCCCGATCAACCAGGCAACGCACGCAGCAGCGCCGAGAAGAAGGGTAATGAAGGCGAATACCAACAAGGATCTGTGGTTGTGTTTTCGTTGTATCGCGTTTGCGTTGCTTCTGTCCATAGCCCGGTGCTCCATGAAAGTGTTCTGCCAATGGCCGCAAGGTCAGTCCAACCATTGATGAAGGCCATGAATGTACAGGTTGGCGACTTACCCAAACGTCACGGTTTAGATCGGCAGCCATAGATGCGGCGGCTGTGGGCGCGACGCCAGCCTGCTCGAGATAGGACTGGATGCCGACGCGAAGCTTCCGTCGTAAATGAGCATTCCTGGCTTTGAGGTCTTCCATTGAGGTTCGTGCATCATTGTCTGCAGGTCCTGGGTGACGAGGGAGGTGACCGGATTGTCGGAGGTTGCGACGAGAGAAGAGGACGGTACTGCGGCCCTGTCTCATGATGGCAGATTCGTCTGCGCGACAAAAAGCTTGGATCTTGGCAATCGCGCAGATGGAGAAAATCGATCGGTTTCTTTGTTGTCAAGGATCTGACGTCGCTTGAACCGATCTGCTGGTGGTGTTAAGGTCAACGTTTGAAACCGATGGGCAGAGAGGAAAAGGCGTTGAGGGGGCACAAGGGGAGTGGCGACCAAAAGACGGCAGGAAGTCTCCCCATCAATGCAAGCCAGAAGGCAAGGACCCAACAGAGGTCTACCAGATGAGAATTGAGAAAGAGGAAGGGTCCTTTTCTCCCTCCTACAGATGGAAGTCCAACCAATGGCGACCCACACCTGCCTTAAAGAAAACGCAGGTCCGCTCAGGCCGTGGTTCCCTCCTTCTTCCTCCCATTGCTTTGTGTGGCCCAGCGGTTCCAATGAATCTCGGTCTTTCTGGCTCTCCCAATTGATTGCCCACCAACCTTGACCCACGGAAACCTTTCCGACATCCAGACACTTTGCTGCGGCCTTCGATTCGACAGCTGACTGCACATGCGCATTACTTCATGGACGCCAAGGCCAAGTCAGAGTCTACGCACCAAAGGTTGATGCTCTGGGGCTATGTCGACTGCGGATGCGCAGCTTCAGAAACAGCTGTGGACAGCTACAAAGCAACTCAGTATTCGAGAGCGGATGATCTCGGCTGTTACTCACAGCTAGGTGGACGATAACGCGACGGTGACAAAATCCACGGTGCCGCGCCAGCTCCACCCTCCCCATGAGTACGGGCATCACAGGACGTCCGACAAGCGGGAAGACGAGATTGGACATAGTGCAGGGTGAAATCAAGACCTCCGACCGCAAGTTCATAAGGATGATGCCATCCGCAACGATCATGACATTCAGCTTGGTTTCCTTCTTGCATCGTTTGCACTTCGTAACTCAGACGTATCGTCTTTTTTATTCAGATTTTAGGCATGACCCTTGCTGCTGAATGATCCGACGAAATGGTCCCGCGATAGACGTTCACTTTGCGTACCCCATCATCATTCCCTTTGGCTTAAGCTGGTGCATGTAATTATGGACATTGGTCATTTGGATTGGCTCTGTTGTGATAAGGGTGAAAAGAGTTTCCCCCAGCTCGCCGTCATTCTCTGAGTCATCTTCTCACACAGTGGGCTGGCTGAACCAACACATCGAAAACCGCCTCCGTCACTTTTTCAATGCACATAAGGTTCGATTTTGTGTCAACGTAAATGCTCCTATATTTTTTACATCTAATTAACTTGGCGTAGACCTTGGAATAAATGATGCACTGCTCACTGCCCGTGTTCCAGACTTGCTCTTAATCAACGTGCTCGTTAATACGTTATGCCCGGCAAGATGAAGCCGGGCTTCG
Source organism: Colletotrichum siamense (assembly GCF_013390195.1). Classification (NCBI taxonomy): domain Eukaryota; kingdom Fungi; phylum Ascomycota; class Sordariomycetes; order Glomerellales; family Glomerellaceae; genus Colletotrichum; species Colletotrichum siamense. Next base: position 122,749 of record NW_023501024.1, on the reverse strand, counting down.
AACTCTTGAGCCATCTTGACTTGGAGGCGAAGTAACATCAGTCGATGAGATACGTTTGTTGATGTTGAGTTCGAAGTTGGAGACTATTGATGCGAGACTCGACAGGGATTCTCGCTGGTCAGATTTTCGAGTAACGCCTTGTAGCTCTTGTGCGAAATCCCCAGGTCGGTGTTGGAAACCATGCTCGTGTAATTGAGATCATACATGAGTCAAAACTGCGCAAGAACACATGGACCCGAAATACTGGCGATAGCGCCTTGGTAGGCGCTTCTCAACATCTCAATATTGGGGGAGCACTTCGCGAGTTGAGGACGTCCAGGGGTGGAATGTTACCATTTGTTGCAAACTACCACTTTGACCTCAATCAAGATGATGCACAGCTTGTATATCATGTGCCTGCACCTGGAGTATCTAGCACGGTGAGATCCGTTGAAGTGCTGTTCTACGAGGTGGACATAGTAAAATCAGAGGCCCCATTTGAATGACAATGCGGGCGCCATCAGGGATATCCCAAGTGGCAACAGGCGCGCTGCTTTGAGGGTGTACGGGATTCCTGTTAGGGAGTCCTCGCATCTTTTGAAAAGGAAATCATGATCGTTCATTTTTTAGATTCAGGGAAAGAGACTTCTTTCGTGGTACACACGTCGTAGTGCCTGGACACTACGGTTCCGCTTTTGCACCCATATCTTCCAAACACGTTCAGAAATCTGTCTATGGGTATAGACGTGATAATCGAGCCAAAGAACTCCTTTTGTAAACAAACGGCAGCTAATGAAGACGCCATGTCGTGATGGTAGGCTTCATCAATGCTAGCGCCCTTACGGTTGAGTGACGCTGCTTCTCAACGAAAGCTTATTGTCATCGTATGGCTGGATATAGCTAAAGTCACGTACTTGAACTGATTCAGTCTCTCGGCGGGATATATGTGACTCTCCCAGAGTCGGTCCGGGGATTGTTGGTTGGCATTGACAGTGCGGCTGCCTGACAGTGTCGGTAGATGCACATCGAGCTCATCGAGGCGCGCCCACTTGCTGGTATGAAGATACCATTCTCCAAAGATTTACGTTGCGGTTTGGAAGCTTAGAGGCCTTTGTAATCGCACATGGTAGATGACCTAAAGGGGGACTGTTGCTACCATTGAGCGATCATAGGGGATTATTGAAAGGGACATGTTCTGGATTGGAAGCGAATGAAAGCCATCTTCCCCAAGTCAACATGTAACGGAGCCGATTGGTCACGAATATTCAACGGCTGCGGAATCATCAGTTTGGGTCGAACTTCTGGCCAGCGAAAGTGGATGCTCAGTCCACGCGAAAATGGGTTCGCAAAGCGGTAGCTGTGGGTATGTTTGTCTTGAGATGTTCAAATGGTGTGTCAGGGACCAAGTTTTAGTCGGTATCGCATCAGGTATTGACAAGGAGGCTGATAATCTTGTTGGTGGAGATATAGTCTAGTTGGTTGCCACTTGATGAGCTGAGAGTTCGATTTTAACTACAGGAAGGGCTGGCTGCAAAGTCTTGCGGGTAGTTAAGGATGGGGGTATTCACCTTGTATCGGATTTGCATGCCGTCCAGGTGTTCAGTGTTGAACTGAAACCGGCTGTCTTTCCCGGTAGCCTCTTATCTAGATACTTCCTCTCCTTCGCTAACATCATTGTCAGACTCATTTAGCAGATCGTCCATCCTCGCAAGTTTTAGTTGTACCAGCTTCCTGTGTAACGTGTCTTTCGCATCTATGCACCCCAGTTTAGTATTCCGTTGTGTCTTCTATTGGCACGTGGCCGGAAGCATTTTCGTTATGGTGTTGCGTCACTTGGAGAGCAGAATCATGCCGTGCGTTTCCTGAAGAAGGCCCTAGTCGTTCTGATCTTCTCTACGAGTAAATGTCGAGCCGCTAGGATGTTAGTTGAGTAAGACAAAGCTGGGAGATGGAGAAGGCCGTTAACCGAGGCTCTGGGGATACTCTTGGTATGTGTGGTTTCCAAAGGTGTTCCAAGCTCTCAGCCGTGCTTCTGAAAATTTCCACCAATGGGTGTTTTTTATTTCCACCTGCAAAGCCCTCTTACTAAAAGGCCAGCCTTCTGAGTTTGGGGACATCCATATACTGGAGAACCTCTTCACTTCTGCAGAATTCTTCCACCGAAAGGGAACTTTCCTCCTCCTACAAAAGAATCTAAGTGAAGGGGGAGCTTTTTTCCCCTGTGAAGAAAAGCTCCCCGCGTAAATTCCGGGGAAACAGCTGCTTTCCAGCCACGATTAAAGCAACATGAAAGCAATGCGGCAGCGAAAGCGGCAGAAAAGGGGTACAGAGTGATCTACTGGTGCCATAGGTTCAGCCTCTTGTAATACAGGGGAGGATGATGAAGCGTTTCAGCTGGATAGTCCAAGAATCCCGCTCTTCAAATAGATGGCGGATGCGCATGGTGATTCATTCAAGAAGGATTGGATCTTCGCCCAGATCAAGGGTAAGCTAAGGTCCAACTTGCAAAGTGGCTGCTCGTATCTCATTTCGGCCGCGTTTAGTTATAATGGGATGGTGAGGGATTGCACTAACGGTCTAGATGTAATGAATGGAGCTCTGCTATGATCTCGCACAGAGAAGTTATGGTTAAAGGTCAGAAGCTATCTAAGAGTGTGGTGATTAGAGGATATTGATTGGATTGGAATGAGGCGCTGACTGAGTCATCATTTTTCCTAGCAGCTTTTTATGTAGTGGTGTCTGCTTTGAAGCACGACTGGGCTTGAGAACATCATTCGAAACTTTCTCGAATACGTGTCGTCTTTGCCCACAGACCACTGACAATTGCGAACGGAGATAGTTTTTGACCCCGACTTGAGGTTCCCGCCCGATTCAGATCTCCTCAGCTGCAAGGACTTTCGGCGTTGCGTGGATGAAGATAAAGGAATTGTGATTGATTATTTGAGATATCTGGGCAGATTGTCATTCACAGAAAGCTGTGACGAGTCTTTGCTTGCGATGCCTCGATATGATGTCTTCGATCCACATTGACTTTGTGGATTTTCCGGCTAAGACCACGGAGAATCTAGGGCATACTGCGTTTCCTCTTCAGCCTGATGCATCCGGCTGTTATGGCGGGAGACACTGCCTGAATGATGCTTCTCGTTCGGACAGCTGCCGAAGCTTGCTTGGAAATTCCCCTGAATCGTCTCCTACTTTGATGGATGGAAATTCTCGTCAATCAAGTAAAAATCTCCTTCCAGCGGGTATTCTTCCTAATCGCTGGGCAAATTTGAGAGATCTTGCATTGGATCTGCGTCGCGGAATCTCAGCCAATGCGACCGCCTGGAAGACTCGAGGGATAGAAACGATATCGAGCTGCGGCTGCAAGTCGTTAGGCGCTCCAAACCGTCCTTAACTACGCTGTTAGGGTCAAGTGCAATAACTGAGAGTAAAATGAAGATTAGGTTGGGCAAGGAATAGCGACACAGATTTGTCTTTTGGGTCTATTACGTCGTGGAGCTATAGCATTTTGTGAAGAATTCATTTATGAATTTTTATATAACTAGGGATATATAAGAGGTCCCCCTTACTCTAACTACTTTTTATATATCTAACTACTTTTATTAACTATTACTCTATTAAACTATAGTATTATTTTAAGTTCTACTAATAAGTTCTCTTATTTTAAATAGTTTAATTAGTTTATTTTATAATATTAGTTATTAATTATTTTATTATTTTTAAATACTTTAGTAATATCTTTAAATTTATTAAATATTTTAAAAAGAAATAGATTATTATAACTATATTAATAAAAAATAATATATATTAATAAGTAATAAAAAAATAATATTTCTTTAAATTTATTATAATTCTAAAAAAAAAAGTATTTATTTTAAAACTTATAGATATTATCTTTTTTTTTTTCTAATAAACTAAATAAAACTATTACTATTCTTAAAATAGTAATTATAAAAATAATAAATATAATATTACTTTAATATTTTAATATAATAAATTATAATAATATAAAGAGGGAGATACTTACTTTTTATAATTAAAGTAATTTATATTCTTTTTATATACCCCTATAAGTAGCTATAGAAGTTTCTCTATAAACTATCTTAGTTTTCAATTATTCCTTATAAGAGTTATATAGTAGTTAATAAGGTACGCCTCTAAGTAGCAAACTGCAGAAGAAAAGTTAGAAGGGAAGAAAGAGTTGTGGAGCTGTAAGCCTACTAATCTCGAATATGAATGCCCTAAACCCGCTATCCATCAACGAAGACTGATCCCAAATCTACCTAAATGTATCAAGTACAGAGAGCGGATATGGCGACAGGTGATGAAATCTTGTATGGGCATTGTAGAAGCGGGCGCATAAGACCAGAAAAAGTGCGATGACAGAAGTTGAAAGGAAGGAATTTCAAATAGTCAATTTAAATTGAGAGGGCCGATGGCAACCGTTAAGATACCCTGCTGAGGGCATCAAAGGGATCAAATAACAACCACACCACAGACACTGCGACGGATGTATTCCAGGTATCTGGCATGCGGGATCCGCCCCCTTCCCTATCTTTGGCCACGGTAAGGCCTTGTATGGTCAATGATTTGTCACCTAAACACGATGACAAACCGCTGATTTCATACACTTTCTACTTGAGAATTTCAGTCACAAAGGACAGTCTTTGAAACGAACAAATATCTGCCCGGGAGGCCAAAAGCAGAAGACATACGTATGGATCAAGGATGACAGGGAACAGGCGTTCAACACGACTTGGCTACTGGGACAACGAACGAGCCCTGAAGACAGGTCTCCCGGTTTTCGTCCACAGATTGTTCAACATCAAGCAGAGCTCAAGAGTCGGCGGATACGCAAACAGTAGAGTCCGCTGAATAAACCATGCCCAGGCCGGACCCCATCCTTAACAGTCACGGGTGTCACGCTCCGGAGTAGGAGAACCGGTGGGGCACCAGAGTATCACCAGAGGGGCATCAACAGACCGGATTATAGTTATTCTTAGCCGAGATTTACACTCCATTGCATTAACAGCGTCCGCCCCCCCTTTTTACTGAAATTACGCACGCATAATCCCTATATATATATGAAAATTTACTTAACGCTATATAGATATTTATAGTATAGTAATTAACCTATTCTAATAGCTTTAATTAATCTATTTCTATTAAATCTTATTATCTGAGAGCATTATAATACCTCCTAAACGCTACTATATAGCTTAATAAGTAGATAATAACCTTTCTAGGTATTATCTATTACTTATTACTAATAGTATATAGAAATAATAATATATATAACAACTAGTATAGGATATTACTAAAGATCCTCCTTAACGCTTTACTTTACTATTAATTAGGATTATTATACTTATTAAGAGGGCTTATTAAGCTATTACTACTAAAGAGGCTACTAAGGAGGTTATTATTACTAAAGCTAAACTTAAGACTAATAATTTAATAGTAACTAAGTTTATATTATAAAGAAAATATATACTTATAGCCCCTCTATTATTATAAAAAGCTCTAAAAGTATCCTCTCACTAAAAAGTAATAATAATATAGAGGAAGCAAAAAAAGGATTTATTATATATAATTTAGCTCTAAAATACTCTACTTTTATTAATACTACTATTTTAACTAAACTTAACTTTAGTTAACCTAACCTCTTATTAAACTACTTAATTTATAAATAATATACTTATAGCTCCTCACTATAGTGCTAATAATATATTTATATTATTCTATAATATATTTAAAGAGGAGGATAATATAAGTAATAAGGAACTAACTCTATTATAAATCTAGGTTACTTATAGCTTAATACTTAAAAGTAATAGTTTACTTATTCTTAATCTAACTATTAAGAGTATTATATATAATAGATTTAGTATTACTTTTATATTAGATATAAATAATAGAGATTAAGAGGTAGATAGTAGTACTTAACTTAAAGTAGAAGTAGTTTACTTATATATTATAAAAAAAGCTAATATTACTATTATTATTACTTAGAGGAAGCTTATTAATATATTTAAACTAATACTAATCTTTATTTAGGTTTATCTATCTATTAGAGAGGTTATTTAGCTAAATATTCTATAGGTTAATATTATCTCCTCTCTTAAATAAACTAAAGAGAGGAGTAAAATCTACTTTATTATTAAGTAGTAATATAGCGCTATATTAATCTCTAGTAGTATAATAACTAGTATATAAATACCTCAAAAAGGTAGCTAAATAGGCGTTTTAGCTAGTATATAAGAGGTAATTAATTATAAAGCTAATAATCCTATAAATATTAAGTATTAGAAAGAGGGAATATATAGATAACTTCTCTATATATATATCTACTTAGAGTACTAGAGATATAAGAATAGTTTAAGCAATAAGAAGTTTAACTAATATTATATACTAAGCTAGAAGTATTATAAGATTAAATCTTATTATATAGAGAAGTAAGTAAAAGCTATTATAACTAGATAAACTAATATTAATAATATAGAACTACCTAAAGAACTACTTAGTGAGATTCTTTATAACTAGTCTATAGAGGATTAGAAATACTAAAATAAGAGAAATAAGAATATTATTAAGATTAATAATAATTAATAGATAATAGTAATAATAGAAGAGAAGGCTGAAAATACTATACTTCTATTATTAAGGTTAAGATCTAGCCTAACTAATACTAATAGTAATGCTATTATTAATATATATAGTAATATAGGGGTATTAGATTATTATCTTTAATATCTTAACCTATATATATAGCTACTACTATTAGTAGTATTACTACTATTATATTAGCTATATATAAATATTTTATAGTATTTATTACTAACTCTTCTACTATTAAATATTCTAAATACTTATTAACTAAGTATTATACTCCTAATTTATTTATCCTTATTAATAATATTAGATTTACCTTAAAAAACTTTAGATTAAGTAGCTAGCTTTATTAAGTAGTTTATATCTATTTATAGTAAGTAATATAATATTAATAAAGAGTTTAGAAAGAAGTTATAGAAATTATAATTAGTAGATAGTAGCTTATAGGTAATTTATAAGTTACTAGATATTTAGTTTACTAAATAGGGTTTTATTTAATATCTTACTAAAGATATTAGGAACTTAATTAAATCTTTTATAGATAATAGCGCTTACTATAGAGAGTAGTTTAACACCTTTTCTAATATAATATCTTACTCTAAACTTTATTTAAACTATTAAGAGTTAGAAGGAGATATTTATATAAGAATATATACTAGATTACTAGGAGGGATAATAGTAGCACTAGTTGAAAACTCTATAGTATTAGTTTTAGGTAAGTTAAGGTTATCCTAATATATTAACACCTTAATACTATATTAATCTATTAAATAAGAGATCTATAGTATACTAGTTAAAGTTAGTTAATATAGTAAGTATATATAAAGCTATTTACTATTAAATATAGCTAACTTTATAAGCGTTTTAGAATTCTTTAGTTTTATTTTATTACTATTACTATTAGTATTATAAATACTACTTATATAGTTATAGATTAAATAAGATAAAGTTAAGTAAAGCGATAAGGATAATTAGATTAAAATCTTAAGTAATATATTATTAATAGAGATATATTACTTAGAGGAGGATAATAAAGAAGAGTAATATAGTAAGAGTAGTATAAAGTTTAACTATATATATAATTTTTTATATAATATATTTAACTATAGAAAAGTCTACTTATAGCTATAGATTTAATACTACTGCTCTATATATATAAAAGTAATAGAATTACTATTATTTTAAATCTATAAATAATACACTTTAGTCTATCCTAATACTAGTTAGAAGTAGTTAAAGTCTCTAACTATAGTTAAAATCTCTAATTATAATAATATGTTATTATTATAAATTATTATTATAAGTATTAATAATATATTTTAGCTGTTATATAGGTAAAATTAATATATATATATAGCTATTAATAAAAACAATAGATAATAGTATATTTTTTATATTCTAGTATGCTTATAGCTAACCTTTTAGCAATCTTATTAGCTATAATTATAGATTTAATAATTAACTATTATATAATAATATAATTAAGATTTATTACGCGTAAACGTATAATAAAAATTTAGATTACTTATTAACGTTTAATACTTATAGCTTATCCTCCCTTTTATAGTTTAATATTATTAAATATATACTCTATCTTATTAAAGTTAATAAATAAATAGCAGAAATAGCCCTTAATCTAAGGTAGATAATACTTAATCTTTATAGTATAGTTATATAGATATTCTATAAAATCCTAAGTATTATTCTTATTATTATTCTATTTTAAATATATCTTCTTAATATATCGCTTTAGATTACTAAAATACTCTTTAATAGGGTTAAAGTTTAGTAAATATAGAGGTAGAAACTTAAGATAGATACTTAATATTTAGTATAACGTCTTAATTTAAGGTATATAATAGTAAGAGAGGTTATCTATAATAATAATAGAGTTTAGCTTTAGAAAACGCCTATACTTTAGGATAAAGTACTCCTATAGCTAATAAAAAAACTTATTACTATTAGTTATACTATAGTATATAGTTAAGTATAAGATATTACTTAATATAAGGATTAGTAAGATTTATATATAAGAGTTTTAAAACTAATTAATTTCTATAGTTTAAAACGTAATAAGCCTTTTTAGTGCTTATTTAGTCCTCTATATCTTAATATCCTTATTAACGCTAGATTTATTAATAAATACTAGCTAGTTAGGGTGATATTATTATATATAGTATAAGTACTTATATTATAAGTTATTATTTTACTAAGTAATAATAATTTTAGATTTCTTATTTATCTAACTAGCTAAGTTTAACTGTTAACTAATTATAGAATAACTAATTTAGATCTTAAAAGCTTTATATAGGAAATCTTATATCTCTTTAAGAGATAGATTACTATAATACTATAGTAGTTTAAGAAGCTCTATATAATACTATATTTCTATCTTTTATTAACTTTAGTAATACTTCTTATATCTCTATATTTTATTAGTAATATTACGTTATAATCTATATTGTTAAATTATTTATTTAGTATAGCTAATAATACTTATTAGCTTATAGGTTTTTTAGTTTTTAAATAGTAGTATTATTATAATTATTAATAGCTATAGATTTAATATTTTAGGCGCTATTATATTATTATTATTATTTAGTATCTTTCTTAATATATCTAATATAATAAACTATAGATATATACTAACTAGTAGTAAACTATAAGTAATAAGGTATAATCTATATAGTAGTAAACTCTTATTTAATATTATAAATAAACTAAGCTATTAGGAGATTTATTAATTTTATTAACTACTAAAGTATTTACTCTAAAGAACTATATTAAGCTCCTTAGTATATTTATATATTACTTAGAGCTATATAAACTATATACTAAGTAAATATATAAAGTTATATAGTAAGTCTCTTTTTTTATTTTTTAGTAAATATTATTTTAATCTCTTATAATAAAAATAAACCTTTTATTAGTTAAATAGTATAAGGATAAGGTAACTAGCTAAGTTAGTAATACCTTAATAGGTAGATTAACTACTATAGAAGTATAAAATACACACCTTATATCTCTATTATGTAGTTATATATTTAAATACTACTAGGACTATAGTGATTAATAGTAATTAAGGTATTAGTGATAACTTTAATGCGTTTTGTGTGTGATGTAGAGAAATGCGCGTTATAGCGTAAAATTGGCTTTTTCTCATGTTTTTGCATAAGCGGGGAAAAAAAAGGGGGGCGGACGCTGTTAACGCAACGGAGTGTAAGGGCCCTCTCGCACAATTTGTAGCAAGGCAGGTTCGAATAAACGTCACGACCCATACCTAAGGGGTAATCGCCGACTCTAGTACTCTGCGCGCAACCTAACCTGACAACGGGCAGAACGTGTGCGGAAGCAGAGTCCATATCAAAGGGGATGTTCGGTATCACAAACCACTGGAGTCCTTGAAAGAGAGCTGCAAGTTTTGTTCCGTCATCGCGCAAATCGACCCAGCGACATTGACATGAGATTGACAATTATTTGCCAAGAGCAAGTAATTACAGGGAATATCAAGAATCGTGGACATTTAGGACAGAAGGACTGGTATGGCGACCATCAGCTCGCAGATTAACAACGACAAGACCGGGCAGGCTCGTCGTCTCGCTACTGGTTATGACAATGTACCTGTAAGAGTTTGCGAATCCACTTTGCGCCGCCAACGGGAAGGGAAACTGCGCTTGGTACTTTATAAGAGCTTGTGTTTTTGGATGGCCATGAAGGTTTCGCGAACGTGGCCTCTGCCCTTATACTTGGTAGAGATTGAGATGATTTATGAAACAGAATCACCTCGCAAGTACTTAGTTTGCTCTCAAGGTAAATTATCGATGGGCACAACACCCCTGACGGTGCTCAATGATGGCCTGTCCAGCAAAGAAATGGAGTTTTCTTTACTCCGGTTTCAGAGGTTCACGAGGATTCAAGAGCATGATGTTCAATGTTCTTCTGGTATAGAGATTCTCATGGCTTGTATGATAACATCCACGTTGAGAAGTTTCGAGTCTACGGAGTGGGAATTTGGCAGGCAAAGCACTTCGGCCAGTGCCCAGTCAGGTAGCCTCACAAAATAACACGTAGCCAGGGGGGAACGTTCACGCCCAGCGCTAGCAGACAAAACCTGATGCACCAGGCGGTGATGATGGGAAGGTGGAACAGAGTCGACCGTAAACTCGTACTGCTGCATCTCCTGAGGCTGACCGCTCATGATAGCCATCATTTGGACAATGTCCCTCACTGCTCCTCCGTCTGCAAGGATGATGGCATTTTCTACCATTCTTCGGAAACATATGGACCATTTGAAACGCCTTAAGAGTCCTTCAATACTTTTGCAAGATGAGAGACACCATATCGACTAACGCATCACCGATAAGTATAACAATTTTGAAGCGAAAATTCACGAATGATGCTTGGTATCGGTTGGAAGCCTCCATTCCCCCATACATTGCACGACTGTGGGTATCGGATTGGAAGAAACACTTGCCAGCGTTAGACCGACGTTTCTCATGCTGAAGATGTGAGCCACATCAGGTCCATTCCACATTTACGGCCTTTGGGCGATGATTTCGAGTGATAATGATGGGTCATTACCAACACTTGCGTTCTGTGTTTCAGATACGACAAAGTCGCCGTGGTTCCTCGCCGAAGAGGATCGAATCCACCACAAGCATACCACAACGCCCAGGCGAAGTTAATTCATCTGAATGCCTGCAGCGGGGATAAAATGCCCCCAAAAACATGCCCCGCTTCATAAACTTCATCCATCGTAACCCGCTAGGGGAGTAGACATTTACTCTTCGATGGTGTTTTTCGACCTCCGGTGTGTCTTCGAAAGGCGACCGACATTGACTTGGCCAAACATTGAGACTGTGCTCATGTGAGACAAGAGCTCAACATCTTCAATCATCTTGATCAGGTTAATGGCGTCCTGCGTTCTCATTAACATGTGGATTGGAGAGCAATGTCCTGAGATGTGATGAGAGCTCCGTGCAGGCGAGCCAACCTGGTTTAATCACGTTCAGTGTCGTCTAGGCAAGATGAAAACCCCCGCTTGTATCCACGATCGCAGAAAAACAAGGTTTTGGGTTCTTCTCCCCTCCAGAGAATATCTCTCTCCATCAATTCGTTCAGGCCGTGCATCCCCAACCATGTGAAGGCAGCGTCGCCTTCAAAAAGCAGCCTCAGCAATGATCCTGGGGAATGTCCAGGGTCCGGATCATGGTCATCCTCATCTCAGACAACGGGTCCTCATATATTCTTAAGTCCCAGTCAGTGAATACTCTCTTCGGACTTCCCATAATTGAACGCGCGGAGTAAATAGGATCCTGTAAATTTTGTCACAATTGGCTACCTTGTCAAAGGGGGGCGCAACTCCAAAGGGATCTTGACCGAGATGTCTACCTCCGCCATCTGTGGAGTGGCAGTACTGCCGCCGGAGACTCAACCTCAACATTCAAAATTTTCTCACATGGACTCTCAACTGGTAAGTTCCTTGCAGCCTCACGGATGCATCTCGAAGAAAGTCGCAAACATGCAGCTTCATTTGCGACAGGTTCCCAGGGGTCGCAGCCAAGGGTCTTCCCAGATTCAGCGGGGTTGGTGTCATCGAGTGGTCGGTGCTTCAGGGCAGAGACGACGGATTAAGCGCTGAGGTGTGGATAGTCAATTCTCCACTGTAATTACAGCACACTCCCGGGTCAGCCCACACCACGCCAGTGGGCAATGCCCGGCTGGCTGGTGCACGCCCAGCGCCCGAGCCACCAGAGAGGAAAAAAAAAAACCCACCCTCACCAAGTCCCCAAAAGCAGCCAAGAGTCGGAAAAAAATGAAGACCAAGTCAAAAAACAGCCCAATCAGTCCACAAAAACAGCTTCCCTCAACCATGCTTGTTATGGGCTGCATAATTCCCCTCGGTTCATCAAGTGCATCAGTATTGCTATTACATTGAACTGGATTATTAGCTAAATCCCCAAATGTCATTGAAGATGCCGATGGCCGTCGCGTAATGCCATGCTGCAGTCGGACTCTCCCATTCCCGTCGCTCCGCTTCAGCTTCTCGGGCTATGCCTCCCCCAACCATGCATCAGTCATAACACATGTAAACAGAGGCATTGCTTTAGGCTCGTTCAACTGGCTGGTCGGCTTCGGTGGATTCGACCCGTTCTCGATGCATGGGACGACCTACTTCTCAAGGTTAGCATCCCAAGTGAGCAATGGGTTGGGACAAATGATGCTCGTTTTGCGATAGAAAAACTCGTTTGCGGAGTCGAAGTCAGAAAAAAGTCTCACGATGCAGTTTATTTCCATGGCAAAGCATATGCTGAAGGTGCATGTTGCGTTACTGTCGTGGATACATTGGCTAGCGTGGCTGTGGTGTTGGAATCAACGTTGTCTCAAAGATCTGCGTCGTGATGCTGGTCGAAGGACAGGCCGACTTGGAGATACTAACAAGGAGCAAAACTTGGACGGAGCACAGACTACATCGAACACAGCGGCATTCACTCGGCGATTCCGGCGAAGACTTCCCCATTGCCATGGTGTAGTGCGCATGTACGGGGTCAAATTCCCTCTAGAAGATAGAAACCATACTGTCTCACGACGTATTTAACCCAGCTCATGTAACTTTTTAATCGACGAACAGTCGTACCCTACATAGTTTCTGCATCCATGAGGATAAGTATGGGTGCAGGCCAGACGACACACAGGTCATTGAAAGGATGAGGATCGTCTTCAATTCATTCTAACTGGGAGCTTTTAGTCGTGCTCGTGATTACCACCGTCGGCTGCTACCCACCAAACCCAACGCCGTTTGCTTCCGCCGGGTTGGCCGCAAGCACATTGCTTGTGCCCAAGTGAACCACCACCCCGTGCGAAGCCTTCAAATGGGTGCATCAACATCTGTTCTTGAGGAGCTTGGACTGGCCACCTCTGTCCGTCCTTCCACCTGTGTTTCTGGGCGTCCGACGTTTCTTGCTTGCCGCCATTGCCAATCACTCCGACCTCGTGTCTTGCGCATTCTGGGTGAGCAGCTCGATGGCCTTCGCAGTTGTGTATAAAGTCGCAAACAGAGAGTCCAGCGTTTGGGTCGACGGGTTGTTTTGGTATGCGGCTCGATCACTTGGCGCGACGGGTCCGTTTTCGGCGACGATCCGGCAAACGGAGATGAGGTAGCGGCGTTGCGCTTCGGGTGTGAGATCGTTGAAGTCGACGGGGAAAAGGGGAAGCGCGGACAGTTGTGACGGCTGATGATGTTCGGGGCTTCGTTGGAAAGCCATGGATGGCGACTGGCGGGGAGTAGCGAAGAGTCTGCGGCTGCGCGCAGAGGGCGTTGACGTCTCGGACTTGATGCGGGAGAGGGGGTCTCGAGCGCTTGCTGTGATGTTGTGTGTCAGCGACGGTGGTTCTAGTCGTGGATGGGCAGTCGTGGATGGGTGATCGCAATGGAATAATGGCGCCATCGTACCTTGCTCCGAGCGGCGCCGTTGCCGGCCGCCCGATGGTGTAGACGCTGACATTTTCCTTGGTTGAAAGGTATGGATGGATATGGACGAAGGTGCGGAGGATTGGGCGACAAGCAGGGTGTGTACGAGATCGCGTCAGCTTTGACCGAAGTGTGACGCGATGCGCGAGTGTTGTTTGGTGAAGTCTAAAAGTTGACGCGAAGGTGGACGCCGAGATGAAGTCGGCGGGTTGGGCGGAAAGGGAAAACATCAAATCCCTGCTTTGAGCAGGAGGAAAACGAGGGAAAGAGGTAGAGTTCAATGGTTCTTTCTCCTTGAACCGCCGCAGTGGTGATTGTGATGTCACCGCCCCGAAGTGGAAGTCACAGTCTACGGCAGTCAAGACACTGGGCAAGGCAGGTGGCACGTCGACGAAAATAAATGAATCGCAATGTTCGGGGCAAGCACCAATTGTCGGCTCCTTCATTCCATCGGTCCAATTGACCCGTTGCTGCAAGAGCAAATGGAAGTGACCGCTTGCTGATGTTGACTTGGACCAGGACAGAGAGATCTGTCTCGCCTCCACAGCCACAAACACCGCAACATGGAACCTTGTGATGCATCGATCTCCCGGCCAACTTCATGTGTGCATCTCGAACACCGAAAAACCTTACCAGCAAGCGTGAGCGCACCACTGTGACCGCGGCCGAGAACAGACGACATACATCGACCTCGACATCAGCAGCCGCAAGTTCGTGCGGGCCAATGGCGCAGTCGCAGACCTCAAGGTCTACGAAAACAATGCACCACATCCACGACCACTGGCAGATGAAATCGTCACCGCATCACAACAGCCCAATCACATCTTTCGTTGCATTGGAACTTTTCAATTTCGCATCCGTGAAACGGTCGAGCAAATGTTCTCGTATCCGCCATTGGCTCAGTTGTTGGGCTCTCCGCAATTGTCGTTTGGCACCGCGGTGCAACACCAACGAACGCATCGCGGAAAACCCAGCCCAGACCCCATCGCTGGGTTTCTGCTGGGTTTTCTGACTCAGCACGGTGGCCGCAAATCAATTGCAGGTGTACCCTTTGAAATATCTTTCCTTTCTGTGTGCAAGTCCGAGCCGTGATTCTTTCCTGATTCCATATGTCCCCACTAGATGGCCACGTATTGCAGGTGCAATCATCGATGCAAATCTTTCCAGTCAAGTGCAGGCCTGCTCTTGTGACTGTAGACCACGATGAAGGCTCCTGCTCATCCTTCTTGCCCCTGTTTTTAGACACAGCTATTTGAATGTGCAGGCACTGGGTAGGTTCTGGGTTGGATCTGGGTGGTTCTTGGGTAGGTCCATGGTTGCCTCTGAACTCCCATAATGAACGTCGTGAAGTTGTGTGTCTCTGTCCTCCCCTGTGCCCATGTTCTTGATTTGTGTCACCAGCATACAATCATCAGTGTCTTGCTTTTGTCTGCTGCCCGCTCTTTGAGTCAATCGTCGGTTATTGAACCAGTCTTCTTCTCCTTTTCGAGTCCGTTTCCGCCCAATCATCCAGCATAATGGCATCCTCTCCCTTTGTATCCGCACGAGGCTCCCCGGACATTATTGAGGATCCCCGAGTCACCCTCCGCCGCAAGCCCGAGATCGACTCAAAGCTTCGTAGAATCGCCCAGGCCCTAGACACTAACGAAGCCTCGGCTACGACAGTCAGACAGATATGGGACCAGCTGCATGATAGCTGGTGGAAGGAGGCTAGCAACATCAACAGGCGTGGATTTCACCAAGGCCGACGATACCATATTCTCGACTTCCCCTCCTTCATCACGGAGGCTATACCGCACGAGCGCCTCGATATCCTGCTCCGCCTCGTCTTCACCGCCGACTTCAACATCGCCAAGGCTAAGCCTGAGGGTGCCAACCGCCTGAAGAACGCCGCCCTCGCCCTCGAGCTCACAGACCCCATCTTCCTCTTCCTCTGGCTCGGCCCGGCTATTTGCGCTGCCACCAACTCCCTCAAGGCCATCTCCAGCCTCAAGAAGTCCCGCTCCCACGAGCCCGTTGACGCCGCTGCCATCACCGATGCCATACGCCAACAGATGGTAGGCCGACACATGCTTTCTGCCTCTCCTGAGGATGTGGCTCCCTTGCCCACAGTCGCCGACGTCACCAATGCTGTAGACCGTAAGTGCCATTTTTCTATAGCCTAATATCTGATTATTATTTATGGGCGTATGTAACTGACATTATTGTCTGGTAATTAGAGCTCCGGAAGGCCGCCCCCGCCAAGCCCGTCAAGCCCGCTGCCCGAGCGTCCCTAGCCGGCAAGAAGCGCAAGGCAGATGACGAAGAGGATGATGACTCCGCCGCCTCCGTCCGCCGCCACTCCAAGCGCCAGCGAGTCTCTTCTGAAGAGCTGAGCGAGCTCGCCCGCACCGCCTACGACGAGGAAATGGCCGACAAAGAGCCGTCTTTCCTGGCTTCATTCATGGCTGGTGGCCTCGGCTCTGACCTGGGAAATGGCGGCAACAGCTCGGAAATCCCACCAATCGCAGAGGATGACGAGGAGACCGCCCTGGCCAACGACGACAACCTGCAGCAGCAGCTCAACCTCTGCGCCATGCTCGTTTCGACCCCTCTCCTCACCGCAGAGTCTGGCCTCCCCCTCAGCATAAGATTGATGCTGGAGAATGCGAAGAACGCCGCCCGAAGCGCGCTGCTGCTTGCCCGCAACGAGAATGTTGTTGAAGAGCTGGAAGAGAGGCTGAACAGCCGTGAATCTCTTAGTGTTGAGCCAGAGGCTGATGACGCCTAAATGGGCAGTCGGTTGTTTGCGGGTCTTTTTTTCGACTTTTAGTAGTATATGAGATGTTTTACTGGTGCTGGAGCTGCTATCCCACGGGGTCTTCTCCTCTATTCAAACAAAAAAAGCACCATTGTGCTTATTGACTTCTCGGCATTTACAATTGTGCCTGTCAAAACGCGTAGTGACTGAAGTTCAGAACTATTAGGACACGTCAACAGACTAAATTATCGATGTCCCTTTGTCAAAAAGTGAAATTCACTTCTATCGGCAATTCATCATATTCAAACGAAGCTGAGAGGCGCTGAAGTCAAGTTCATGGGGAAGTATCTACCTTGACATAACACAAGTGGTTCCCACTCAAAACGCTGAAAACAGACGGGAACCTCGAAGAGTTGTGTTTACATTTAGTTGAAGTAAGACTGTCTTCCGTCTATGATGGCCGACATTTTCAGAATCAAGCCAGAAGCTCATTCCCCGCAAATATGAGTGAGCCCTCGGCCGCCATATCTGCGGCAATACTGCCAGACATCTTCTTCATGCACGTCGTATCACCAGAGTTGACTGATCCCATGATCCAGTGCTTCGTCCGAATCAGCGCCATTCCCATCAAACATTCAACCCGCTGTTAGAGGCTACGATTTGGTGTCATGGATCTGAACTGCGGATGTTAGAAGAGACCTTTCAATTTCAGCAAAGGGACTCCACTTCTCATGACCTGGGGGTCTGTGGTTAGAATATTCATCCGAAGAGATATCCGCGTTGAAATCATTTCCCGCGAATATTTCCTCAAGATCAATCAGTGTCTCGCCGAACCATGGTCCGCATCTTTCTTAGAAAGGTAGTGTAAGATTAACCACATCTAACACTATGAAATCCAGCACCAACCAACTCCGCATCTTCTAAGTGTATTCCATGTTCTCGTCCTCGCCAAGTATTGGTGGTATGTAATGCCTCCCTCCCTCCGTATCTAGCCCTTCCCCGACCACGAAACGGTCAGATCTGACGATGGGAGCGTAGCTTACAGAATGCAATGATAACCCTCGGTTCTACAGCGAATGAATTATGCAAGAACTACAGTAAATAGGGGTTCAGGAAGATCTCATGGAAGGGGAGGGGGGGTCATGTCCTTCAAGATGCCAGCAAAGACTTCAGGGGATTGAGAGAGGAGTGTCTGAGTTTCATGAATAGCAAATCAGGCTTCGGGTACATAGAGCCCGGTGAATTAACAGATGGAAGCTCCGAAATCACAACAACCCAGTCAGAGACGGACAGTGTGTGCTCACATCACAGAGCTACCCAATGGATGGTATCACGTCGTGCAGCTGTCGGCCGGGGAATTCTAATTCAAATTTAGTCGTAGGGACAATACAACAAGAATTGCTGACGTTTGAATGACCAGCAATGTCGCAATTTAGGGCAATGGTCTACGTGACCCATGCCGTATGAGGCCAGATCGGAACGTCGGAGGGGAAACTTCCCTCCTCTCCAATCGCGAGCCAGCCAATCCATTCGATGTTTTCGGCTGCTGTCGCTTAACCGGCGTGGACCTACAATGCGGTGACAGGTTGATTCAACGTCGAGTTCAAACAGACGTAAAAGCGTTCAGCACAAAATCCGCTCAATTGCATAATCATTGCTCATTCCGGTGGCGGTCATACTCAGCGACAGCCAGTGAATCGGGTTTGGCTCTTATGACAGCCGCGAAGTGAAAAACCGATCGATGAGCTTATGGAAGATCATTGGTCCGTCGTCGGGAACGGCAAGTGTCGGTATCCCTTTTTAGATTTCTGCGAGGACAACATCAGCCAGGTCCCGTCTGGTGTGAAGCCGCCTTCATTACCCAATCGCATGCATGCCTTGCAGTCCATAGGGGCAGCGTGAAGTTTCCGCGAGGAACGTCGGGACGGCTGGGTTCATTGAGTAAATTTCAGCCAAAAGGTGGCTCTGTGAGGATGATGCTTATCTTGGATAGCGGCATCTGTGAGGTGGACTTCTTGTTCTCAGCGTCTGCGACGCTTGTACCGATCATGGGAGTGACTCAGATGTGCTGGAATAAGGGGGAAAACTCGAAGGTGCTTGAGTTGATCGATATCATCTTATACACGACGATTTCGTGCAGATTTTGGCACTCATATTGATTGTAACATCGTCCAAACCATCTGGACCACTCGCTCATGTAGACCACACCGCATTGACTCAAATTATCCTCTTCTAAGCGGGAGACAGGTCGGATACCTCCTAGTTCATCTGTGTCGCGATGTTACTGGACAAAACAGCTTCAATGACACTAATACTGTCAACACTACCATTTGCCTCAACAACCACTCGCATTAGCACAGAGGTATGACATTTACGACGAAAAGAGCGCTTGTGTAATTCATCTGGTTGATCTCTTCTCCTGGCGTGATCTGAATTCATTGCGAATACAATCAAAATGTAAAAGTGTGCCGCCTACTTCTGAAGAAATCCACTCGGACGAACTCTCACCGGGCTTGAAGGGTGGAAACAGTACCTGGGACTAAACGCAGTCTCTTTCTCGTATCTTGGAATCATCTCCCGTGTATCGGATCGGCCTTTAATCCAAACCCATTCATGAGATGATCTCGACGTCTCATTCCGACCTGATCTTGGGAGCAGAGAACAATCTCTGCATCTGGAAGTTTCCAGGCCGTGAATGCCAATGACCTTATTTAGAATCATTCGCAACAGCCCCATCTACCACCGGCGCACCTTACAACAAGCGTTTCAGCGGAGGACTGCGGCCGAAGGTGCAATAGATGCAAGCACCGCATAGGCGCAAGCGTGCCCGAATCCGTGCTTCAACTTCCGACGATCACGGTCGGCGACGTGAAAGGGGATTGGTAGCTGTCTATTAGAGCCTCCCCTGAAGTCGGGGATTGTAGACACCGCCAACACGTTGATACGCAGTCGTGATGCCCACTGTCACCTCCTTACTGCTTGAGATGTGCCCGTCAGTCGCAAACATCACCAAGGTAGAGCAATTATGACGATAGCAGTCGCCTCAGGCCTTCAAAATACCTACGTCAGAATCATTGCAAACTTCAACGTTGATGGATTTGACCTTGGAGCCAACAGCGGGAGTTGTCGCGGGACACTCTCAGGTTTCATCGGTCCCATAGCAAGCGCGTTGCGGAATCGCGGCCTTAATGTTCAACCGCAAGAATGCCTTGTATTTGTGTCATTCGTTGTTCTAGTGAGAATACTGAATTCTAAATGAACCCAGATACCTTCAGTGCTTCCTAGTTTGAAGCTTTCAATGGTGAACCTTCGAACATCGAGGCCAGGCCGCCGGATAGCCTGATGTTTCGGTGAATGACGAGAGGAAAGGGGCTCGCGGGACATTGTATCCGCGGAATGATTCTTAAAGGTTATCGAAGGCTCGGGGAAAAGGCCCAACCTCGTGAGATGCCCTCCATCTTACGGGTTTGATGATTCGTGAAGTCAGCTTTTGGAAAGAATTAAGGTCTTGGATCATTTGTGCAGGGAACAAAAACGTATGATGTTGTTCTGGGGAGCTTCCCTAAGGCATGTCTATGATTAGTTCCACCATTGACGGTGTGCGTCGTCATCATGGAAGTCAACTATGCAATTCTGAATTCTCCCACAGGAAAGCTGACCAATTGGTCCCCCTCATTTCTAAAAACGACAACAACGAAAATTTGGGCCATGTTCCATCGCAGGTACCTGGAAGGAGAGAAGTCCATCTGGGAACTGATTATCCTGAGTGCATAACATATTCAACTCTGCGGGTACCACTGCAAACGCCACCTATAATCTGCAAAAGGACTGAGGCAAACGTATTAGCTCACATACCATTTTCACGTATCTTATCTCATCCCAACACACCAGCACTCATGGTCAAGACTAACTATGTGCTCCCATGTCCAGGGTGTTGGCGATCCTGTTGGCATCCTCAGTCGACGCCCGAAAGCCGACTCCGAGAACCGAGACGCCTACCTTGACAGACTTACTAGTGTGTCAACAATCACGTCGACCACAAAAGCGGATCATTTGCCTGACTGATTGGGCATGGGCATCGTGCCGTGTTTTGCATAGTACAAACCTTAATGGGCTCGATCTGGACCTCTGGCCCACCAACAGCGGTCGCTCAATAATCTGGTTACTGGGTGTCTCAAGAACCCCTTGGTACACAGCAGTACCAAAGAATAATCAGTCAGAGGAAGTCATTCATCCCAAACCCGAGTATCAATCTAGCAGCACGCTATGGCTAGCATTGCACAAACAACAGCTTTGGCATTGACGGTTACTGCAGGAGCGTGATTGATCGAATCGATTGTCAGGCGAGCTGGTATTGCCCCGGGGGGGTCGCAGGATTGGATTACGATTCGCTTGGGTCGGTCTCGCCGTCAAATGGGCGACTACACGTTCAACCGCCTGAAGAGAGCTCGGAGGTTTCGACTCTGATACTTTGACGAGCTATAAGGAATAGAAAGGAATACAAATTTTCGCCCAGCGCCACCCTTCGAGTCTCGCTGCCTCCGTGGCCCTAGGTGCGGCACACGGGCTCTTGAAATTCACCGCCGTCCGCCGTCCACACTCTTTATGTGATCTTCAGCACCAGGGTCAAACCAGCGGCATTTGAGTGCTGGTCGTGAACTGCATAATATCCGGTTGCGCGCCCCATCAAATCTGTCATCTTCAAGCTCAGGGTTGGGGCCGATGATGGACTCGGGGCGGTTCGCTCGCTGAGAATCTGCGGGACTCTTCTTGGAAATCGTCACGATTACGATGCCTAAGAGACACTTGTTGGACACCTTCGCCAACTAGTTACTTGACGATCGGGAGGCATATTTAGGACCAGCCACATGAAGCAAGAACCTGACCCGGCACAAAACAAATCAACGCAGGACATACCGAGCTCATATCCGCCCGGTCGGTGGCCACAACGGGATGGCGAAGAGCTGGAACAGCGATTCAAGCAGTCCGCAAGCCGGCAGCTTGCAATGCATGGAGTGTAGATCAGACGTGCTCAGCTGAATGTACGAGTTCCGTCTGCGTAGACATACCGTCAACCGGCGTCTTGAAGTTCATGACAAGTGTCGCGAAGCGAAGTTCTTGGAACAATATGAGATACCATCCAAGAGCCAAACCCCTTGATTACACATTAAGGTAATAATCACGGATGCTGAGTCCTACTTAAAGCGGCGGAATGAAAAACAGATTGTGCCCCCGATCCAGATTGTTACCTTATGGTATGAGTAGCGGGAAATGACGGTCGTGTTTCAAAATAACAAATCGTCGATGAAAGGGGGCACTGGTGGCGCGTGCCATTGCTGGAGTGTAGCATCTGCGATAGACATGCAACGATATGAACGTAGATGTAGTCTTGTTGAGGGTAGACATCAGGAAGTGGTTACGGCCGTTAGTCGATGATTAACACTCTCTCGGTCTCTACTTGAGCTTGTTGTCAATACGTGACGGGTGGCCAGAACAATCATAGTTAATGATCCTGGCCGAGGTACTAGAACCACACGTGGTGGCCATTGAGGCCAGAAGACAGCCAAAGACTAGGTCTTGCTCAGCGATAGCGTGACAATGGGCGAGGTAGGTCAAGACTAGAAGTAGCTGAGTAGTGTTGATGTGAGGCGTTTGCCTTGTAAGACTTTTGTTTTCCCGATATCCAAGGCTCTTCATCCTCACATTCCTTGTCCAGAGGAGCACATAGTTGGTCTTGGACGGCTTTCGAGACCTCATGCGGGTGCGACAGATGGTGATCGTGAGATTTATTGATGTTAAGGAAGAAATTATACGGAGAGCTTGCGGAGGACCCCAGTCCAAGTGAAGAAAATCGAGCTTTATTCTTGACGCAAACTAATCACGAAGGAAACATGGAGAATCTCAATGACCTGGAAGCGGCAATCACTTGGAGATGTTGGGCTACGGAGGTGTTCAGGCGAGGCTAGGATGAAGTGGCAGCGTTAGTGGGATTGGTGGCGGTAGATATCGAGAGAGGATATTTATAGGCATGGATCTGCGCTGGATTGGTGCATTGGTGCGCAATAAGGCTTCAGGGATAGGTCGTGGACGGGTTCATGCAATGGTGAAAGACCTGTCTAGTGATTGACGGACGGAAATGTCTGTTGCGGCACGTCAGTCAGAGGGTCTTGAAGGCTGTGCTGGATATATTCGCACTACCCCTTTAGGGGAAAGGGAGACTCCTTGTCCGAAACGAGAGACTTGCTGTTAGAATTGGATGAGCGAAGGTAGTGGGAAATCCTGGTGAATTTTAGCAGCGATGTCATCGCAAGAGAATGGTGTACTTTCTCTGTAGCCGTAGTCATCTTCGCCAAGCAGTGTGGTATTGGCGTTGTGGCCCGTTATTGACATGACCACAAAGTGTCATGTTGCCTTATTTGCGTTCACGGGAACTATTGAGCATACGGGGTGTGAAGAACTGTACTTGAATTTTGAATTACCTGAGCTAAGTACAGCACACCATTCGCAGAGACGGGGCGTAAGTTGACATTCCCGTCGTCGATAGCCATAATTTCTTCGTCCGAGGTGCGCTGACAGGAGCCGCAGGCTTTAATCTTTTAATACCTAGGCCGCAGACCTAGTTATGATTCTCATAGTTTACTACTACTGAAGAACCTACTGCGCCTGAGATTCAATCCAAAGCCTCTAAAGCGCTTATATGAGAGTCTTGGAAATTTTCTGACTTCTTCTCAAAGTTAATAGTGAGACTTCTTGCCGCCTTAACGAGCTGAAGGTCCCCCTGAATCGGCTATAGGGTTCACAATGTCGCGAGGATACTGGGATATAGAAGCAAAAAGAAGGACCCTTACTCCAACTACCCCCTATATATCTAACCGCTCCTATTAACTACTACCACGCTATAGCGATCATATATATATCCTTAAGTTCCTTTAATAGGGCGCTATACTTTAATAATATAAAACGTTTAATTTAATTAATATTATATAGCTTATTCGTTTTAAAGTTTATTTTATTATATTTAAAATATCTTTATACTTTAGTTTAATAATATATTATTTTATTAAAATATATTAATAAAAAGTAGTAATATATTTAATATACTATTAAGCTTTATACTAAGGGATTAAGTTATATATATAAAAATCTATATATTTTATCTTAGTTTTTTTAAGTAATTATAAAGAAACTATTACTACTTTTAAAGTAATAATAGATAGTATTAATATAATATAGTAATAATATCTTAATATTAAAAGAATAATAAGTTATAGTAGTATAAAAAAAGAGATATTTACCCCTTAGTAATTTACGTTCTCTTTATATACCCCTATAAATAACTATAGAGGTTTCTCTATAAACTATCCTAGCCCTTAATTATTTCCCTATAAGAGTTATATAGTAGTTAACAAGGTGCGCCTCTAGGCGGCAAACTGTAAAGAAGAAAACTTAGAAGGGAAGAAAGAAGGACCCTTGGATCACTGGTGTGATCGTTGCCTTCCCATGCAAATTTAAATGGTCGAGATGGCAGCTGACTCAGGCTCTGAATCATTGGAGGCTCATGCGGTTGTGAAAGTAGTGGCCTTGGAGCAATGCCTACTGATATTTTAGCCTGAAGATGTTACGTTCAAGCTCCATTTGTCATGAACTCATCATGTCATTGATTTGGCGCGAGAGCCGGCGAGAGTGGGTTGACAGCCGTGGTGTGGATTGAGACATGAAAGGACCAGGACGGGAAGTTGACACACAGGAAAGCTGGACGCCTGGCAGAATTGACAGTGAATTTGGTCAGATGGGACTGTAGGAAGGTTTAATGCCTGAAAAGTATTGCAAAAGATACTGCGGAACAACCGTCACGAAGACGACAATCATGAGGGGGCTGACGACCCAAATGGGGGTTTGTTGTTTCCTTGAACACAATGAGCACTCATATGCTTCCCGGCATCTCACCCACCACGAACGGCACTGCTACCGCATCCTCGTCAATCCCATAGTCCATTTCGTTCCTCAACGAAGGAACTATCCACACCGGGGACCAAAACTCTGCCATGAATCAATATGTTCCAACCATAGGTAAAGATGACATTGCCCCGATCGGCACCAAGCTCCTCGTCGCCCTGCTCTCCTGATGCGAAAGTAGATCCACATGTGTTCGCGACCACGACAGGGCCAGTCGAGTTGTTGCTTGCAGTGATTGAGAAGACAACGGAGTTTGGGCGCTTGGCTTGCTCTGCGACGCGTTGGGGCCATGGACGTCGGTAGGTCTGGATGCTTTCTCGACTGTCGACTCGTCGGCGACCTGCATTATGTACTCGTCAATAACTTGCTTCGGAACGATGGCCCAGCCAGCAGAGCGTCTCGAATTGTGTGCCGGTTACCTTTGTGTCCTCATCGCTGACGGCATGGGTGCCGCCACGAGGCGTGGACCCGGCCAAAGGGATGTGCGCTGGAGCAATGGCAAACAGGCTCGAATCAGGCATCGGTATAAGTGTACCCGTCGGGTGTAACAGACCCTACCACTTTTCTTGTTGCGGGTGGCTTCTATCGTTTGAATCGGCTCGAGTTGGCTAGCTGTTGAGTCCAGGGGAGAGTGTGCGAGAAGCTTGGGCTTGGATGGTCAATATGGTTGGTGACAATTAACTTGGAGTGGTGTCCAAAGGTAAAAGGTGAGCGCGAGAGGTAGAGAGGTATGAACGATTCTGGGCCAAGCAGCAGGAGGTGCATTTCAAATTTCTCTTACCTGCAGCTCCCTGCCTTTTCCTAAGCATCCGCAGAAGCAGCAGCAGCATTGGCAGTGTTAAATGTAATGCTGTTTCCGGCACTCCTAGAACCTCCCATGAACCCATGTGCCCTGCACAGCATTACCCGGAATACATGATACCGCAAGGTAGCCGCAGAAGGACAAGCACGTAGAAAGAGAAATTTGGGAAGAGTGGGAGCTTTGGGGGAGTATTTACACCGTTTTAAGTGGGTGAGAACTCTCTTATCAGAATTGATGGAAGAGTTTCACGCACTGAACGCTCTGCATACCTTCGCTGCGGTCGCCCACGGAAACAACACCTGCATCTCTATGTGCCCGATTCGTTCTCGGCCTTGGGTTGCCAGGACGACCTCCACGAATGACCAGATATTGCCTGACTGTTCCGCCAGCTTGTCATACAAAATCACAATGATTGTAGCGTAAAAGATGACTGTGTATCTGGAATGAGAAGGAATGGGTTGAATGTCCTAAAAGCCCTTGCTGGTAATGATATTTGCACCGTGGTCAACGGATACCCACAACCGCCACCAGCCTACCGCCATCACTTCCCGGCTTGCTGCCATGTTCTCGGGCTGAATCCTCTTCTCATCACCGTTATCGTCGACAGAATCAGCAAAGATGACAAGCAGATCCTTCAAACATTGAAACGGAGGCTCACGGAGACCCGAAGAAAAATGCCGTCAAGCTTTCGTGGTTAGACATCATTCATCCTCGCCATTAGAAACATGCCCACATTCTGCACAGCCTCGAATCCCTTTTCCTTCGATGTCCAAATGTCGCCAGAACTTTCCCACATTACCGAGAAACCAGTTTATAAGCCAACCTGCCCAAGGCTGAGAGCTTCAAAAGTTTCAGCGCCTTAAACAGCCAAGGACCCATCATGTTGTCGTCAGTGCAGATCCTAGTCAAGCAAAATCGCATCAGATCTGATTGCCATCATTTCTTACACAATAATGAAGGCTTACAACGCAAGCCTATCAATTATTTGGAACCCTTCTTTGATGGAAAGCGTGGCGGTATCCCACAGCGGGATGGTGTGCGTGACTGTTCATGTCAGCATGCCAAATGGAGGCAGCTGCGACATTCGAATTTGTGTCTTGAATCTCATAAGAATACCATTGAACAATTGCCCAAAGTCGTTGATGACAGCTTCCGGCGGCGCGATCTGTCGAGATGCTCGCTCAAATGGCTTTCAGAGCTTGGGAGTCTCATGCCGATTCCTCCTTCAGTTGCCAGAGCCACAAGCTTCTAAAGTTAGGCCAGCATAGTTTTTATTTTGGTTGAATGAGAGTACTCGGGGCTCATCATACGGTTCCGGTGGCGGAAAGTTGAATGATATGGGAAAAGTTCCTTCCTTGGCATGTTGCATGAGATTGGACATGGAACCAGCCACCGCACAGAGACATTGCCAGGATAGATAAAATAGAGTAGGTGGCATTTATAACACAGATGTCTATACCTGCAGAATGTCCAAATGAGGCATGGATCAGGGTGCAGTGCGATTGCACACGAATGCAGTTGTAGCGCACGCCTACTCCGATGTTTGGAGTAACATTTATGCCCATGCTACCCGCGAAAAGACGAACCAGGTGAGATCAAAGACCATTGAACTGTCGTTAAACTGAAGAATCAGGTCATGCCTGCAGAGAGCGGTTGAAAAGAGCTACAACCACGTTAAGTGAACCGTTCTCAACAGTCGGCATCAAGACAGCCATCCATCCCTTCAAACTCACAGAAGTAACACGAGGCTTACAGAGAGGTTCTACCTGGTTGCCTCTACGTATTCATTTTCTGGCATATCACTTGGAGCTGTACGCAGTCCAAAGCCAGGGCTGGCGGTGATGTTGGTCGCATCTGAAGAGATGAACCCTGCTGAAGGCCAATTACCAACATGCATTCCCCTCAATGATCTACGAGTTTGAAATGTGACATCTTCATGGGGAGGTGACCCATTGTTAGAGGATAGGTCGAAAGGGTTCAGTCAACGGGCAATGTACAAGTACAAGTATCGATGAACAAGTGCAACCATTGATACATAAGTACAAGTTTTAACTCATATGCGTCGTCAAGAAATTGTCGGATCATGGAATGTTTCAGACACTTTGAACAACGACAAGACATCTTCTGAGCACCTTCAGCAAGGCCGCGTCCGTCTTCAGCAAAATATCGAACACAGCAGTCGCCCCGTGACTCACTTCAATGTTCCACTTGATATTCCCGATGTTGTGTGCCATTTTTCGCTTAAGTTAACCAGCAACCCAGTTCGGGCACCTTGCCGAGTCCATACTTCGACGTCTTGGAATATGCCTAATGGTACCGCTCAATACTGTTTGGTGTCTCATCAGAACCCATGTATCAGCTGATTCCAACAGCTTTGGGTACCTGGTTGACCTTATTGGTGGGCTGAACCTATTCCAGGAACCGGCAAGGGTTTCAAAATCAGAGAGGGACACCTTCGGGCATTATCATCAAGGTGGGTCTGGCCGATATCTGACCTTGATTGACCGACGCGGGCGCGACCATGTCATGGAGGAAGACAGAGCCAATAGGCGGTCCAGTTTCCCAACTGTAGACTCCTTCATTATGTTGTTGGTCTGGCACCCTGGCCACGTACGGAAGTCACCAAAACATCTAACCATGCGTTAACATCTCTGCGGCCTTGCTGAACCTCCAAATCTATTTGTCATGTGTTGTAGCCACTTAGCCACTTATGGCTTTATAGCTTTATGTAGTATAGGCGTATTTAATACGCCTTCGCCTTATATCCCTATTTCTAAGAGATTAACCTTATTTTTACTTATTTCTATAACCCCTATTACGTAATAGTTATAAGCTTAGCTCTTAATATAACGCTTTATACCCCTTAATATACTGTAAAATAAGCTATAGCTTAATATAGTTTATTATTTATTTTATAATATCTTTTTTAATAGCTTAATAGTAGCTAACTAGTATACTCCTTATAAAGTAATATAACTAGCTTATATAGTTTATATAACTATACTTCTATATACTTTAGAATAATATATAGGATATATTATAGACTATAAGATATAAGTTATAGAGTAAAAGGAGCTTACTATAAGTTATTACTTTATTTAAAACTAAGTTTACGCTATAATTAACTATAAGATATTATTAATAATATAGAGTAACCTTATCCTTATTAGGAATACCTTAATTTAAGCTTTTATTTATATATTTAAGAACTACTTTATATTAATAGTCCTCTCTATAGTTATTACTATATAAGATAATTACCTCACTTTACTATAGAGAGCTATAGTAATAATAAATCTAGAGGTATAATACTAAGAGTAATACTATATATATTAATATATATAAATATATAAGATCTCTAAGATCTAAAAGGTCCTTACTCTATATACTTTTTTAGAAATAATTAGTAAATACTTTATGCTATTTTAAGCTAAATAAAGCTTTATTAAACTTATTATAATAGAAGAGATTAATAAGCTTATATATAGCTATTAAGTATAAAGTAATCTTTACTACCTTTATTAACTAATATATAAGCTAAGAAAGCTAATATAATATCTATATTATACTTAGAAGCTACTTAAAGCTTCCCCTCTCTATAATCTTAGAAAACTCTATATAGAGTAACTTTATTTTAAGTAGAAGCTATAGAGATAGTAATTTCTAAAAGTACTTATATAGTAAAGAGTATTAATAATTAGCTATAAAGTATAGCTACTTAGAGATAGTATTATAAAGCGAATAAACTAAATATAAAACTTACTTTATAGTTAGTAAAAAAGAGATTATTCTAGAAGTACTCTTAGGGCTAAAGTAGAGCTATTTCTAGGATTACTTTTAAAGTAAAGAATAGATTATAGAAGTACTATATCTATTATAAATATTACTATAGTTACTTTTAGATATAGTTATATAAAATAATATTAATCTATAAAAACTACTTTTAATAGAGATTATAGTAAAGTAATACTTTAGATCTTATTACTTAAGTAATATTAATCTATAGAGATTACTTTTAGTAGAAATTATAGTAGAGTAATACTAGTTTATTAGAGGATAGAGGTAATAATAAAACTAATCTATAGAGATTACTCTTAATAGAAACTATAATAAAGTAATACTAATATACTATTTATTAGAGAGTAAGGTAAATAAACCTCTTTTTATTTATATATAGCTTTATTTTATAGCTTTATATTATAGATATAAAGCTAAGGGGGTATATTATAGCTACTTAGCTACTTATAGCTTTATAGCTTTATATAGTATAGGTATATTTAATACGCCTTCACTTTATATCCCTGTTTCTAAGAGATTAACCCTGTTTTCACCTATTTCTATAACCCCTACTATGTAATATCACGTCTTTCTGATCAGGGATTTCATGCCAACAATGTCGGGTCTGCAAGTATCAGTGGGTTCAGGATGTTGATAATGGATTTGAATGCTGAGGGTTAGATTCAGCAGTGAAATTAAGTAGTCTAGGATGAACGCATTTGTTGAAATCACGAGCTGCCTCAGATAAGGGGCTCTCTTTGGGATCGCATGACTCTGGGACTAACATGCTGCTGATGGCTTTGGTCACATGGCTTGAGCCACCTCGACGATTCTGCTAGCCGTTGTTGTTTCACGCAAGTCGCTCACAACGGCATCGGGGAAAAGCGTAACGATATTGTTATTCGATTTCAAAACCTAGAAGGCTTTCCCGGATGTTGATACTGAGTTGGGGATCCGGACGCAGCGAAGGCCCTTGGGCTCAATCGTCAATGATGGCATTCACGACACAGAATACGAGTACCGCTCTGCGATTGACGAGTTTGACTAATGAAATGGCGCTGACGTTGAAGTTGACACAGATAATGAAGAAATAAAGGTCATCACCAATCTCTTCAACCCCAGGTGTTTTAGGAATTACATTGAAAGCTCCACAGCCGTGTGTTGAGACTGCCATTCACTGTTATGATTTATGAGCTCAAAATTCAGCTAGTAATGCGGAAAGGGGCGTCCTCAGATCAAAAAGACCTGAAACTTCAATGTCAGACAGCAACTGCCGAAGAAACGTCCCATTCCTTGCGAAGGGATGGTTTCATGGGAAGGCTGATGGAGCGAAAGCTTAGAGCCTGTCATGGGGAACTCATTTTTGATAACGTCCATTTCTGGGGCATCTCCAAAGTTGTCACGAACAAGAGCAAGCTGAAGCTTCTGGCAAGTCAGACTAAAAAAAGTTTGGTGGCAGTAACTTGTCTGTTTGTCCATATGGTCAAACTGCCTTCATATGCCGGTTGCCTCAGCTTTTCCCGCAGACATTCTCAGAATCCATGCAGCTATATCATCTTACCTTGTATGTCTATCAAGTTAATTGGAAGTGCTCCCGCAGCTTCCGTGCCTACAAGTCAAAAGGTTTTACGTTTCGCAATCAATCGAAACGCTTTGTCACGGGGTCTTGCGCCATGGAAACCTAGTATGCTCCTCTAGTTGAGAAGTTAAAATGCCAGCCAGATGGGACGGTGAGAAGGCTAGTATTCGTCGCGAAGTTCTGCTTCATGTTGTCAACGCCGGCACCAGTCACGGGCGACATGACAGGGAGTGCACCGCTGGAGATCCTAACACTCGGTAATCCAAGACTTACACGCAGATGGACAGGCTCAGAATGAGTAGCAATGATTTGTTCACGTTAGCCAGCATTTCCCACTCTAACTCTGCTCCGCTTTCAGCGTCGGCGCAGTTCTCATATCCGAGAAACATAATGAACGCTGTCTAATCACCAACTCAGCTGCCCATTCATGGCCTGATTTGATGCCGAGCCCTTCCAAGAGAGAATACCGCTAACCTTGCCTTGTGTTGATATCCTCCTGCGAGACATGCCTACTCACACAAGTCTTCCACCCGAGTCAAGCCTTGGATCCTCTTTGCTCGTTGAAATGAGTCATTATCAGCCCGCATCCTCAGCTATCAACTCCGCCAATCGCCATTTGTCGTGTTTACACCGCACTCTATCGCACAACAGCCAACGACATCGAGAGACAACAGACGCATCGCGAACGCCGAACACAAATATCAGTATAACGTGATCCATGACGAGGTGTGAAGTTGTGCAACAGATTGACTAGTCGCAAAAGAATATGGGAGTGTCCATACGCAATGAGGCACCTGTATTGCGAACACGGAGATATCGAGCATCGTCGGGCACATAGGTATAGTGATGGGAGCGTCGCCGAGCCAAGGTGTATTCTTCTGAAGCGGAGGCTCAGCTTCATCACCTTAGCAACGACGAAAGAGACGGACAAAATGTCGGCACGGATACGTCCATCGGGAAATCTTCCGAGGTTGTGGTTAGTAACACGTGGTAAAGTGATCGAGCTGTGATGCGGCTGTTGTACTTCCAACCACGAGACGGCCGGTTCAGACAGTGACTTCTAGTCCATCGCCAAAGTCATGCCGAAACCAGTGTTTGCTTGCGCCCCCTACAGCATGGGTCCTGAGCGCTTCGGTGTTCTTTGAAAGGAAGAAAGCAAATGACAGCTGCCGACTGGCAGGAATAAAGATTGTTGTGCAAAGTCAAGAAGAGATGTAATGGCCAATGGTGACGCATCAGGGTGCAGTCACCGGACCCAAGATACCTGTCTGCCAGGCAACGGAGGCCTCCCAGCTCAGCCCAGGCGAAAGATCTGGGAGCTTCTCGGAAAGGAGTGCCATTCATGAGAAAGGAACGGCACCTTCCATTTGACATAGCAAGAGAGACGCGGCAGTCACCCGACATAATCGCAGCACCTAATTGCTCTCAAACTTACTCCATACGCCTTCCGTTGTTGCAAACCTGCATTACCCACAGTAAAGACAGCAGTGTAGCTGTACGCACAGCTGCGGGCTTCAATCCAAGCCCAATTTGGTCAGCCCCAGTGAATAATCAATGCGCCTTTGAAATTCACTATGACTGAGCAAGTTGTGTCGGATGACGTCGTCTGCGTGAAAGTAAGGAGACATTGCAGCATACTGACTGGCCAAAAGGGTGCCGTAGGACCCCTCCGGACAGGTAACGTAATCAGCTGTGTACCTGTGTCGCTGGGCAAACCTGAAATAAGGAACCCCAAGCCATCCATCGCACACAGGTTGTCGACATGCCGCGTGCAGCACCAACCGGGTGTGATCAGGCACGCACTATCCGGCGTTTAGGTCAAGCCATTATTTAGGAAGTTGCGTCTGTTGAGGAATTGAGAATCCGTCCGCTGCAGGTCGACATCGAGGCGGTGAATGTTGCCAGCGGGCGTCTTGATCGGGCCCGGGACACGCCGAGTATTCGGTGGCCAATCTGACCCGCCCATGGTCGCAATGCATGAACTTTCAATCATCTTCCCTCCAGCCGTTCCAGAACTTTGGACCGGTTGAAGCTCTGTGATTATGTCAGCCAAAGCAGCTTGCTGCAGTACACCTTCACCACACCCGCGCTCTCTTCCTATACCCTCATAGGTGGCCATAGAGGTTTTTCCGTGACCCAGGCCATCCTGGCCCTCGAACATTCCCCGTAAGAGTCATACGGCAGTCAACAAGGTGCGCCTCCAGGCGGCAAACTGCGAAGAAAAAGTTAGAAGGGAAGAAAGAACCTTCGCCACACCTTTGCGTCCACTGTGTTCAATTGGAACATGGCCGGCTATATTGGCGCTGAGATCTTCCCTGGCGGATAGGGGGTTCTTTTCTGAGTGGAAGCGTTTTCTCAGCGGAGATCTTTTTAGTGAGCCTTTTGAGTGAGTGAGTGGGGATCTCTCGGTGAGGGGCTTGGTGTTTCGGTGAGGGACGTTTTCAGCAGGAGCCTTTTCGCTGACTGGCCTGAGGACTGCACGGTGCAGACCATCGCTGCGGATTCAGACCGTTCTATTGCACGACGGCTACTTCTTATGTAGCATCCCATTTGATACATATGAAAAGATGAAAGAAAGAGCAATCTTTTTTTCGACGGGGCCAACTGGACGAGGATGTTTTAAGGGCGGATGGATGACGCGAGACAGGTTCCGAATATCAAATCACCAACAGCAACAGCACCCATCAATCAATGCACTTAGTGCGCAATAGAACTCCAGAAGCAAGTGTCTGATAGTGGGAATGAAGCTTGCTTAGTTAGACGCAGAGAGCTGGCTTACCGACTGTTGCCGAGTCTCTTGAATACAATGGACCGATTGAAAGCTGAGGTCTCATTTCGAACGAGATAGTAGTCGAAAGGCCCTAGTGGGATATCTGCTGGCAGGATACAGGTGGTGTGGTAATCTGCGCGGCGGTGATGATGGAGATGGCAATGTCAGCAACAGTTGCAATTGAGCTGTCGGTGTGTTACCCCCATAGGTGGCCATAGAGGTTTCTTTGTGAAGCCCAGGCCATATTTGCCATCTTTGATTGACACTATGCGCCACGCGTCGACTGGTATTTATGCAGGGCAATCTCGGAGGTCATAGGGTCGATAATTTGAACAGCCGTTATTTCATCATTGCGTCTTATTCATCCAAGCAGCAGCGTACGGTACTTGACCTCGAGAAGCAAAGCCTGAGTTAATGTTTCAACAGGGCTGGCTGCCAGAGCTATCTCAACAGGGAGCCTGTCCAAGTGAGTCTAAGTTTAGTTGAGAGGATAAGACGTGTTACGCACCGTCCAAAATACTCAAAAGGGGAGTGATTTATTTCTTAACACCGGCAACCTACGGGCTATGCTGAGAAGCTGGCAAGGGCGCTGAAATTGAAAGAGTATTTGCGTTACACGCCGCGGAGCATGCAATATGAGTAGATCGTAAGTAGACAGAGAGAGGACATGATGATGGGTCATTACCACGGCCAGAGTGCATATACTTCAAGACTTTGGGCAGCCGCGGCATGGCCGAACGTCAGGGCGTGGTCGAGAAGCAGATAATTTTGCCATTTCCAGGAATCCTGGTTATTTCAAGCTTGTTGCAGCGAAACAGCCTAACTGGCATTGAAGAAGATGCGCTGGTGAAGTTCACCAAGGTGAGGCACATGATCGTCGATGGGTTAGCCATAGAGGTTACGGGTCCCTCCACATATTTCCCCCTCAGAGTCACACGACAGTCAACAAGGTGCGCCTCCAGGCGGCAAACTGCAGAAGACAAGTTAGAAGGGAAGAAGGATTGGCTGCAAATCGAAAAAGTAGAGGCGCGCAGCGAGCCATCGCTAATGTTCAATCGGGTGCACTATAGAATCCTGCTGCAGCCTCAGAACGCCAGAGCCTGGTGTGCAGCCAAATGGGATGGGTGATTTGAGATGGCGAGGAAGAAAGAAGTTTAGCAGTCGAGCACCCCAAGGAGTTCGTCGCTCTCCCTTTTGTCTTTTTCTTGCAACCTTTCATCCATACTTTTGCACAGCTGGCCACCGCATCAAGATCATTCTGCCCGTCGTTCCCACGCGATTCTGCCCTCCAGGCAACCAACTAATAATCCTAATGTCATTCATGTTTTGTTCACCTATTCCTCACGCATCAGTCCATGAATTCAAATGTCCTTCCCTGTCTAGCAAGAGATTACGCAACTCGAATTTCAATACTTCGCTTATTATCATCGTGACTTCGACGGCGACACTGAAGCGAAGGCGGCTGGTCTGAATCCGCACACTCAAAAGTCTCAAGAGACAGCAGTTCCCTCATTAAATAGGCGCGAGGGATGACTCAGACACGCAGATACTACGGCAGGCGTATCAAGATCAAGTTACAGTTTCCACCCTATCGCCCAATGCGGAATGTGGCGGTCATCGCGCTTCGCCCCACAGTGATTATGAAACCAAAGAAAACTGCGTTAGGGCTTTTGAAAGTATGAGATTTGAGCCGGGTCTCAAGTTCGAGCTGCGAAGATGTCCGTCGATATGTGGGTTGTTCTTTCGAGCTGAATGCCTGGTTTCCTGGCTAGCCACCGAGGATTCACTTTGATTCCGGTCGAGAAGAAACCGGGGGACACGGACTAGATCACAGGAAAGCGCTGGAGTGTAGGTCAAAGTCAAAATGGGGGTGGCCTCCGGAGGATTTCACGGACTGGTACTGGGTGGAAGACTGCGAGTGAGGCAAAGAAGTGCCCGGGCACATTGGTGAGATTTTTCTGAGCGAGATATTAGCGAAGAGGTTTTCTTTCCATTGTCTGTTGCCTGATGCAACGTATCGGACGAAACTGACATCGTGCAAAGGTTCCATTTTCGCGTCGCCCTTCAATCCATTCAAGTTCTGGTATAATTGACCATGGCATTGAGACCTCCTCGTTTGGTATGTCTCCAACAACCTTCCTGGGCTTTTTGGGTTGTACTTTAGACTCATAAAACGCGAGAGTGTATACCCCTCGGGACCGGGACAGATGCTGAGCCTTGCAGTTATATCAGTCTACTAAGACGGCAATCGATGTGCGGATGACAGCATGAGCGCATCGAGATATATGAACGATGTAGCATCCAAAATTGTTGCGCGTGTCCTACCTTACATCCAGCGAGTATCCTAAGGGTCCACGGACGCAGTGCCAAGCGAATGCAGTCAAACGCCCAGATGTACGTGAGCGCCAGGCCTTGCCAATACTTGTGTGCATACAAACATGGCTTTAAGTCTTCAACTGTATGATATGGCTGGCGGACCAACTTGATTCTGTCTTGACTGGATCCATCGGCCCGCTATGAACCAGCAAAATCCTTCCATTTTCAACAATAGAAACTCACACGAGATATTCATGAGTTCATCTCGGACATCCAAAACCATTCGCAATTGTTGGATGGGTTATACTTAAAATTAATAAGCTTCGTCTATTGTACAATCTTTGTCTTTAAAGTAGATATAGAAGAGTAGTGGAAGAAAGGTCTGATAATTCTTCCAGCTAGCCACTTATTTGTGTGACGAGGTGTGCCGTGGTCGTTATCAAATAAGAATATGTCGAGGTCTGTTCCTATAGGGTGTCTTCACAGGTCAATCGACAGGATAGATGCCAGGTGAGGTTACATGATCTACGAAGATCACCAGAATCACACCAAATAGAAAGGTTTGGTAAGGATTCTGGTAAGTGCGGTAATGCAGAGAGCAGAAAACGATGACGAACAATAGGGCACACAGGTGGCACAAGTTGCGACGATGAAAGACGATCAGGAGACTGAGAACATCCGGTTGTGTTTTGTGATGTTCCAATTCTCAATGGCTTGCTGTGAATGGCATTGATGTTCCTGCAATTGAAGTTTGAGTCAATGTACCCTAGAAGCTAACAATCCATTCCTCTCTAGGGAATCTCTATATGGGTCCTGCGCTTCGATTTGTTGACAGTTTGGTTGGTCTTTAGATAACGGTTGCAGTTAGGCGATGTATTTGTCGTAGACAAGGATCTTGATATTGCTTTTGAAACAGTAAGTGTGAAAATACTGCTGTCTCGACGGGACATAGCTGGCCGACGATGGGGAGCGTGACAATGATCTCTGCAAAGGCAAAAGAGTACTTGACTCGATGAAACATTTGTCGAAAGGCGCGGTCATAACACTTTCGATGGTAATGCTTTTGGGTTGTGGCGGTTTCATGCGCATCACACGGCAAGGAAAGAAAACAAAAAGAAGATCATAATGAACAGCGCTTTAATAACTGCCTCAGTACTTCTCTTGAACCCGATAATGCAGGCGATCAAACCTCAAGCACTTGTATTTGAACTTCTGGACGTCGCCGCAGTCGCTCGCAATCAAACAATGCCAGTCAGGATGGACCAAGAAAACTTTACAAGGCAGTCTGCCCAGAACTACCTACAAAAGCCCAATCCAGAGTTAGAAATCAGGCACATCAATGCAACACAAGTTGCAGGGAGTGCATGGCACGTAATATGACACCTCATCTCTTCGTCATTGATTCATGCTTCGCAACGGGCTCAAGCAAATGACGCGGCCAAACAATACCATCACCGCGCGTAACGCCAAGCTCGCATATTCATCGGTTTAAAGCATGATCGTTGCACAGCCCTCGAATGCACTTGTTGTTCACATTTCATTATGGAAATTAAGGCTCAAGCGACGAGATTTGCTTGGTGAGGAACGCCGATGCCGAAGGCAAACTGTGCGGAACTGAACTGGGTCGAACTTGCCTTTGCTCTTCAACATGGTTCGACTGTAATCATCCAGAAAATCGTCCTTGATCCAGAGTGACCATGTAATTATCGTCTGCCTTACTACCTTCGCATTCCTGGCCGCACATTGAGCCACCTTTGCTGATTGTGGCTGGGATGATTGGATGAGGTTCCCTAACGACGATGGTCCATATCGCGAGGCCATCAAACACGCAACCAGTTACTACACTGCCTTGCTGCTCACAACAAGTCAGCGGTCGGCTTTCCCCTCCAAATTGGTCTGACTGCAAAAGTCGACAATGAATTGACTTGTGTCCCCTGGGAGTCGAAGCGTGTGCAGGCAAAACTAGCCAAGACCCTTTGTGAATTCCAACAAAACCCAAAGAAAAGCACTACTGAATTCAAAACAACTATGGGAGCGAAGTGCCTAAAGAAACGCATACGCAGAACTATGCTTGGCTGACGCGAGACGTGTCGTCAGATGTTTCTCAGGTCAGATCGCCTTGGAAAGAGCCATAACGTCCTTGTAGCCCGGCCCGAGAGGGAAAGTAGCCATCCAGGCCGCTCAGCTGCGCACTACCGTCAGGGGGAATGCAAAGACCATGTAAACGTCGCTGTATCTATTCTTGCAGATCAGACACAAATAATACACAAGAATTAACGTAGATAGGGGATACCAGACAGACAACAACGTTTGTTGAAGTCAACACCTGCGGCCCCTCTCAGATGTCAGACAAATGGCCAAGATTGTCCCTATTGCCGACATGAGGTCAGGAGCCGATGCTTCCACTCGCCTTCATGCAGCATTCCCACAGCGTGCTCCTAGTCGAGACCCACAGGATTGGCCCATGACGCCACACATCTGCACTGCTTATTTAACTCCAGAATCCTCTGGGCGCTTTAGAAATGCTGTGGCTTGTCGACCAACTTCTTCGGGGGTCTTCTAAGTGGCTCGGGACTGTCTTCTGCTCATAAAGCTGCCTGCTGTTGCGCGATCGTAGAGGTCTGTAACTGTACTTGTACATCATAGGGAATGGAACACTGCGAGCTTTTGATATTACCCCAGCCTTTTTGGGCGTGTCAGTGCTTTGTGGCATTTCTACAAGGCATATAGTCCGAAGGAGGCCGGCTCTCCACGTTCGATGCATTGATCATCGTCAGCTTTACCTTAGAGAAGTAGGGGATTCGGGCCTCTACATGTTGTCTGCTCTGGGATGCTATGAAATGAGGGCGCTCACTAGCCGGGAATGGGCAGCAACCTTATCGATAGTTGTGTATTCGCTCGCGACTGATCGTGCCTGGTTGAAGATGCTGATGTATCTGATTGCGAAGTGTTCCGGTGAAGTGATCCGGTGTACCTCGGTCGACATGTCGAGCCTGCGGGGGCCTGCTCATCCGAGGTAGGGTGCAGACGCGGGATGTCCCGTTCGTGCCGCTCTTCGTCAGGTCGTCGGTATTGGAGACTTCCTAGAGGCCTTGTCAGCCCGATGATGTTCACAACGCCATGGTGAATTACATACCAAAATTGCAACGCACTGGACAGGTTCTTGAGGGATGGCGGAGTATGGCAGCATTAATTTGTTGCGTTGTTCGTCATACCTTCCTCTTGACAGGAAATCAGGACCTTAAGGTGCGCACATGGGTCGAGATGTTGGCGGTGATGACGGTCAGCTGGCTTCGAAGGTGGAAAACAGGTTGCAGCTGAAATCCTCCGAGTACCCAGACATTTGCACCATGTTTACGATAGAAGGTGTCATGAAGGTCGTTTGAAAAGTGAAAGCGTGCGGGTTGTGGATTTCAGTCTTCAGTGCAGGGACGTCAACTGTGTTGGCGTGGGTTCATAGCTAGCGAGATGACGGTTACGGCGTGGGCGGTGTGAAACGTCTCCATGTCCATCCCCTTTTCCGTTTGCACCCTCACTCACCTCATGTCCCGTCTCTGTGGGTGTGCCGCCATGTCAGTAACCTGGCTGGCCTGCTTCCCCGTCAGCATCAGGACCAACTTGCAAGAACATCGCCTTCGTCGTCGCCAACCTCGCCAACCTCAGCAGTTCTACAGGAATGTATCGATTGGTAGGTTATCAATATTTGCAAGACTGACAATGTTGTTCCTGGCACGTCAGTCATTTACTCATGAAAGACTTACTTGCAAGGTTTATTTAACACTTACGACAATCTTCTCACAGGCTGCTGAATGCCATGACAAACGGGCAACCCACTCCGCAAGACACCCTTAATATGGCTGAAGTGTGCACCGGTGTGATTGAATTCCTCCCAAACTCTTAACTCGTCTCTGAGCCTATCAACTGTTTCACATATGGCTTCAGCATGGGGTATTTCTGCCCTCTGCTTCACGCAGCTCTGGCGGCCACTGACAACTTTAGTCATGGTCTCTTGATGGATTTTATGTTGGCGGAAAGGAATTGTGTCCTCGCGCTGCCTTGAATAGCAAATTGATACCCTTCGGCACAACCGTAACACGCAACACTGACCTAGCATCAGCATGCTTTCGGGTGATCTGGCATGCGGACTTTTTTTAGCGTTCTGGACCTCAGGATTTCTTCACACTAGCTAGCTTCTGCACTTTCTTTCATCGCAATACCAGGACACATCTCTCCCACAGACAACATCTGACCCCACTGCACGTAGCAGGCAACGCAAATAGTCATAATCTTGTCACAGTTCCTCGCGTCATGAAGATTTTTTCACCACTCGACAAAGCCTTGAACGATTGGCATACATCCTCTAATGATCCTGCGACCTTCTGGCGCAGCATGGCATCGTAAAGCCAATACATGAGTCGACGCGCCATCAGCCCCCACAAACCTCCAATCAGCTTCACCCAGAACCTTCCGTGAATCGTCGAGCTCTTCGGTCCTGCTGGCGCAACCATCATGGTTGAAGCTTGATTGCGGACATCTGCTCAATTCAGAGAAGAAGGGGGTTTCTCGACGAGATCGGGAGTATTGCGATCTGCGGCCAAGAACAATCGCCTCTGCGCAAGGTTCTGACCTCAATGGACACAGAACTGCTGCAGACCAGCATATGAAGACGGTATGGAGATGGAACACGGGCCGTTTTCAAAAAGTTCTCGAGGAGCCTTGCCTAAGGTATTTTACCGGACTTGTCGTTCCTTCTGATCTGTCGAAATAAACTGGTCTCAATAGATTAGTTCGTATGGAGAGGTCTCCAAGTTAGGTCACTAGGCTTCTGATGATGAACGCGTCGAGTATCAGTGGGAGGAATACGTAGAACATGTCGCAATGCAAGATCTGATGGACAGTCCTTCAGGTTCAAGGACAGAGCCAAGTCCGACAAGTTCCATTTCGGACGATCAGATCTTGCGGGCACCACTGTTGCGTCCTCGGTTGCGGCTGCGACGCTGTCTCTTTACAGGCATACTTCCAGACCCTGAGTGATACCTGTTCTTCTCTGTTTCCCAAAGTCTAACCACCGCAGTTTTGATGAACGTCTTTGGCAAATGCTCACACTCCATCCTTTGTATTAATACCACAGGGCCAGGCACTACAATCTTTGCCCCCAGACTTACCGAGATATGGGACCCTCGCCAACCATGATGTAAGCAGATACCCACTTTCAGGGACCATATCTTTAGAAACCTGACCATCCTGCAGGTTGGAGCCCTCAAGGTGGCTTGGCATTTCATGAGTACGGTGTATCCTTCGCCGGCACCTCTGTGATTCATCGCAACTGTTGTTATTCCAGCAGACCAGAAAATAAACTCTTTGGGTGCACCAACGCAGCCAAGCCTGTCTGGCTGTACAACGACGGGAGATTGAGATTGTTGTGGAATCCACTGACGCCAGGTTATCTAGCATTCAGAGCATGGTTCCATACA
The DNA here is from genome assembly GCF_013390195.1 of Colletotrichum siamense. Classification (NCBI taxonomy): domain Eukaryota; kingdom Fungi; phylum Ascomycota; class Sordariomycetes; order Glomerellales; family Glomerellaceae; genus Colletotrichum; species Colletotrichum siamense. The sequence continues at coordinate 81,270 of NW_023501024.1, read as the reverse complement.
TTCAGGACGTGTGCAGCGGCACCGTCTCAGTAGGTATCCAGTACAGACGAGGATTTGCTGTTTTGTTGAGTTTTACAGGCACAACCAGGCGACTGTGGTCTCTTTACCGAATGCCACGAATGGGATGTACATCGCCTGATAAGATGTAGCTGAACTGATGTCCGGGACCATCGCTTCTCCACTAGGACTCTCAGCTTGACCTGAAAGTTGCAAACATATGTTAGCACATCTGTCAGCAGTGAAAGCTTCCACACCGCCAGTTCCATGAGCCCAGCCCTATGTAACTGCAGCTGGACCTTGGGAACCCTGCCTCATCCTTGGTCGCAGTGTGACTCTGTAGATTTCAAGGAACTGCGTGGCTGAGACTTTGGTCGAAATCTCGCACAAGCCGCTACGTCAAGAGTGTTGACCATGCCAGAAGGTCGTTGGAGGTGGCGTGTCGGGAGGAAACAGACCAGTGGTTGAGATGGCGACGAGAATGAAGAAGCTATCACTGATGACGGGAGGCAACAATGACTTAACATGGCGGAAATAATGTGGCAGCTCTGTCGTTCCAGCAGTACTTAACCCTCAGAGAATGCACTATAATAGCATTTGACACGATTATTTTCGCTCCTGCTCCATCTCAAATTGATCGATTTGCGGTGGAACAGGAAGTTTTTTGATTTTGCTTTTGGTTTCAAAGGTCATGACTAAGGAGAAAATGGTGTGTTGTAGCGTGGTAAGAACTGGACAGGGGAAACGTAAGTAGCACCGCGTCATTATGTACGTTGACATTGACACTGACTTGGCAAAAAAGTCGCAACGTCGGAGTCGGGCGGGAAACAATTGACCTTTGGAACAAAACATTGGATGGAAGCCGCTCAGCAAATATGGGTTGTGCCTCATATGAAGACGAAAAGTGTGTGACGGTCAAGGCGGCGTGATCTGCTTCCCTCTGTATGAAGCTAATGGCGGCAAAGGGATTATCAGCCTGTACCTGGTGGCGGAGGCCGGCCGCATTTGACAATTTCCAGAGGAGAAGCTATGGGAACAGGGCCATAAATTGTTGACATTCGGCCATCGTTAGACTGTGACGAGATGATGCTTCCTTGAGTCATGCTAGACGTGAGCGAGGAGGGAAAGATCGTGGAAGGAAAGCGGAACACCAGCACGAAGAAACATGGCCACCGCACAATCTTAACTGGCAGACCCCTTCATATGCACTGTTTCGCTCGCGGCAGCCTCATCATCCTGAAAGATCCACCAGCTCTACGTGTGCCTCTTGCGGGAACCCCTGATAAGGCCTCGTCAAGTCAAAGCACCTCACAACAAGACACGGCGACTCCGATAGGAGCACCGTTGCCAGATGAGTCAGGTACAAGCCACAGGGTTACCATTATCAAGACAGAGCCAGTGACGACTAGAGAGGAGGACATGGCGCGATCGTTGCTTCGGAGGCGAGGTGTTGGCTAGGACACTGGATAAATTTACAACGCCAGCGGCTGGTGCACGCTCCGAAAATGTTACGGAATCGACGCCCGGCGGCGACTGGGTGAAAGACGCAACGAAGCCACAGAAGCAGTGCAGGCATGAGACTGGTCATGGGGTTGAACCTCTGCGGCTCGTGGTTGCCGAGATTCGTAATCGCAGAGACACGGTGCGAGATGTGCGGTCGATGAGCTTCATGGTCGACATGGGTGCAAGTTGTAGGGCCAAATATTGGTCGGAGGCTCCTAGCCAGAGAGGCAAGAGGGCGAAGAGACAGGATTGGAGTTTTCGGCTCCGATTTTTGCTCGTAGAGGTTCGCGTTTGCAGTGGTGTGTGCGAAGAGGTTCTCGGTCGCAAAGGTTCTCGGTTGCAAAGGTTCTCGGTCGCAAAGGTTCTCGGTTGGAATGGTTCCCGATCGGAAAGGTTCTGTGTCGAGGCAGTATGGAAGGCTGTCCTAGCTCATGCATGGTTAGGAAGCGTCTAGAAGCGACGCGGAGAATGTGTTCCAGCCGACTGGGAAGACTGACCTGTCAAGGAGGTGCAGCGAGACGCTGTTAAACAAAATGTGACAGCAGCTGCGCAGACCGGATGAGGTGATGACGAAGTCATAACGATCGAGATGGGAAATGTGTCGCCATTCTCAGGACAGCTCGCTGTGGTGACGTTGGTAGTACTGAAGACAATGCCGGCGAGAAATGGACAAACGGAAGACAGAGAGGCCCGCGCTTCTTCAAGGAGCCTGGCTGAGGAGAGAAATGGCAAGAATGAACAGCTCCCGAGCATCTACCTTGCCTTCCCGCGCGCCCAAAACGGCAGGACACCCGCAACGAGGACATTTGCAAGGGTGTGCGATCGGCGTCCGTTCCTACCTTACTTGAAGCAGGACCCAGCTGATGTTCTGGTATTCGAGGACATGGTTGGGCTGTGAAGAAGATGAGCAGCAGTGAGGAGTCCTGCTCCCTTCCCAGAGAAAGCCCTGCGTCCAACGGTTGAGGCCATCAGCGGGTCACCCCCCCAATGACAGAGGTCAGACACTGGACTCACTTTCCTGCATCAAAAATATTTCGATTGCGCAAACGCTGTGAAGTGAGGCACCCTGCAGGTAGGACCATGTGTCTTGGTGTACCTGGAGCTTCCAAACTGTCCGCAGAGTTCGCAGTATGCCTGGCTCGAGAGACATCCCTGCGTCGTGTAGCATTCACCCTCTTCGGTATGCAGGGCGACACCTATGCCATTCATTCACAATGCGGCCATGAGAGCATGTCCTCGATGCCTCGGGAGGTTAGGATCGTCCAGATGTCAGCTGAGACCTTAAAAGCCCCCGAAAATGCCATCGCATGCGGGACGATGAGGACGCAGGCAAACGATCAGACGCAAAGAAACGTGCCTTATCGGTATCGGATCTGAGGGTCGCTGCCATTTGAATGAGTCGCTGCCAGAAGTGGAGTCGCTGCCAGAAGTGGAGTCGCTGCCAGAACACAAGTGGAGTCGCTGTCAGAAGTGGAGTCGTTGTCAGAAGTGGAGTCGCTGCCAGCGGCACCCATACGTCAGTGTAGTTACTTCCCTGCCCTTACTAGGGTCGGGTGTCCCTTGTCGCGGGTCGGCCCGTCCTTTCCACAAACTCTTTACCGACGCCACTGCCAAAGACAGAAACAAAGACATTGTGACCGCCGTCCGTTCGGACAGCGTAGAATTGTCCCCGGTGTACGTCAAAGAGCGCGCCCAGTTGGACTTTCTAAGCCTCACTTACGTTTTTCAATTAAATTCGTCCAAAGTCTGAGACTGCTTGAGCTGCAATAGAAGGGTTTATTAGGAGTCACGGCGGCGTGAACAGAAATAACCCACTCCGAGCAGTAACTGCAATCACAATAGAACGAATGTCCCGATCTACGAATTCCACGACTTTCACGTCGTGACCAATGCGACAACATCACCCGCATTTTCATCGCAGAGCTCCAATTCAAGCATAATCGTCAAGCTCACAGTCATCCCATACCTTCCCGCTTAAAAGACACATTCCAGTCAGGAGAATGGAGTTCTGGGTAGGGCCTGAGCTGCCACTTGCTACGCAGCAGCTGCACAGCCTTTTCCAGCTCAAGGTTGCAGGCGTGGTGACGTCTGCTATTCTTGAGCAGCTGCCGACTTTTCATCACCTGCTGATTTTTACCACCGCCACGGTTGCCTGACGTCGTCACTCTTGGCCTAAGGTACCTTGGGGTTCTCCAGCCTTCCTGGTACCTTCCGTGGGCAACCATCTGGATGCCTTGCCCCACTTCATCGCCCAATGTGAGCTACATGGCCGGGAAACCGCACCACATGTGACCTTTGGAAGGCTGGAACCCTGGGCAGGTGTCTGCGCAGCCCGAAAAGGTATGACCCGTTGGCACCTCCTTCTTTCTGGCTATGTCACTCGTACTTCCCGACTTTTGGCCGTGACGATGATACCTACCGACACCACCATCGCGCACCCAAGGCCACTTCGTTGCATTTCGTCGAGGTTCTCCTCCGCCCCAGAGCAAAGTCGATTCTTGTCGTGTCTCATCAATGCTGTTCGCAGATGGCGCAGGGCGGGCCCAGCCTTCGACCAGGCCGATTGTCGCTACCAACGAACCCCTCCGAAAACTTTGACCAGGTTCCTCTTCCGCTCGATGCTCCTTCGCACCCCCACCATCCCGGTCAGCCTCTGTCTGCCGCTTGCTCTCCGACGCAACCAGCAGCTTGCGCAACAAAACCGCCATAACGCCTTGCAGCATCGCAACTCCATTGAAGTGTTTCCGGCGCCCCTCAACACCCCATCTGAGTCTCGCGCCCAGTCTTCAGCCCTTGCTGCAGCTGGTGGTGGCATATCAGAGCTTGCCTCCTTGGAAAGCTAACTTCATCGAGCCAGAGCCCTCTCACGACCTGTGCCCCCCAATCCTCCACTCCGATACCTAACAACTTCATCCCTCCTTGTGCTCACCACTACTGGGTTTCCCTTGAGCCTGCAACATCAAATTTCACGGCCCATCAATCTGGATGGAAGATTAATAAGGTTGATGGCGCGATGTCATAGGCGACGATACTGACGCGCCTAGCATCCCCGCGAAACCACCGTCACAGTAAATCTGCGAGATGTCAACTCCCGACACCCCCCACGAAGCACTCTTCGCACACCTTCCACCATCTGAACCGGCCTTGGCCTAAGTACGCTGGATCATCGACCCCTGGGACACTGAGCGCCTGCTGTCGGACAACCTCACAGTCAGCCTAGCCAACAACCCGATAACAAAACTCTATCACTGATTGCACCTTCGTTCGGCGCCGACAGCAACTCGGCGAGTTCAGTACATCGCCGGCCGCAGCAAGTCCATCCGCGCCGCTCTCGCCGTCAAGATTCCACCACACAACCTACTCCGGCAACGCTTTTCCCATTCTTAACAATCTTCGCCAGAATCAGCGCCTCGGACGATAGAGATCAACTTACCCAACGCTGCGACCGATGCCAACGCTCCGACTCCTACGAGTGCCAACGTTCATGGGTGTTGAACATCAGGGAGAACCACGAAGCTCCAACACTGCCGACCAACAAGCCCAGCGCAAACTCCCGCCATGGGCATACTGCCTTCAACCTCCAACCCAGCCCTCGCCCCTTCTGACCTCCGCTACTGGCCACGTCGTCCAGACCGCCCCCAGCATCTCCAACATGTATGTGGAAATTTCATTCCGGACAGGAGTTGGTTCCCAACGGTCCGGACCCAGCTATTCGAACCCAGCGGCACCGTCCACCCCGTGAGGCATTTGCCGTGACCTACTGTGGGGGAATAACACGAATCACAGCAGCCAGGTGTTGAAGGGAGTGTGCGTCACCAGCCCCGAGGAGGTCCATCGGCCTCATCGACCAAAACGGTGCGCCCGCAGGCGGTAGCGTGCTGTACGAAAGCACAATGGAAAGTTGAAAGAAGGAGAAAAGGGAACGTCTGTTGAGGTAACGTCCTGCAATCTCTACTTCATTCGCTTTCTTTGACCTTGCCATACCTCGTAGGTTCTGACAGCGCTTTTATCGGCAGGTTCCCTCGTCGCATCTTGACGCCATCCAGAACATTATCGACGAGGCTGCTGAGTACCACGACAAGACCCTCTCCATGAATCCTGTCATCAATCCAATACGATCCCGAATTCCGGATACTCTGGCTGCATTGAAGACCAGGTCATGGGAGAATGTCTTTCCACGGCTGCTTTGCCTGCTTCTATCCTTGGTTCCCAGCGTCTCTAACAGGGAGGACGACGCGCCAACGAATCTTTTGGTCAAGCTGATTTCCGGCTTTGCGTCAGAGTTTCAAGCAATTGCATCGGAGCCCCATCAGCACTAGAAGCCAATAACAAGGCCGGCCAGCAATCGAAAATGCTGATTTTTGCCAATAAGCTAAGCCAAACAACTTTCTCAAGAATGCTCATACTCGCAGGGGTATGGAAATCTTACTTTAGGTAGGAGTCATACAGCAGTTAACAAGGTGTGCATACAGGCGGCAAACTGCGAAGAAGAAAGCTTAGAAGGGAAGAAAGATGGACAGGAATCAACCAAAACACCACAACAATAGCTCCGCGCGTCTCTAGCAAGGACAACAACACAGCAAAGAACCTTCTTTTCAAGATGGAGCAAGGTTGTCAGTCTCGCCGCTGCGGGGAAGGACGTTTGGATTTCGGAGTACAAGAGGTATGAAGAGGATTGACAGGCGATGGTTTGGTTTTCAGACATTCCAATGGCTCAGAATTCCCGGTGGATTCAATCACGAAGAGATACCCAAATTCAACGCTGCCCTTCGTTACACATTTCCACCATGGTGAACTGCTTCCAGGCGCATGATTTTGCTTTCTCTGCGAATATGCATGAGCAAATTGACCTGAAGCCTTCAGCCCGGTCCCAGATGTTGACCCTTTACCAATGCGTGCCTGAGTGCCATGCCGGAAACCAGTCTACCAAACCTTCCGCAGCTCCCTGCGAGCACCATCAGCCCTTCCTGTGTGTATACTCCAAGAAACGAGATAATCATGGCCAGATCCCAACGGCTTGCGATGACCGCCCTGCAATACGTTCGTCAGACTCGGGCCTCCATATATCCTACGCCTCACTTGTTGGGAATAAGATGGACATCACAAATTTCACTGGACTGTGTGCAATTAGGCCTCGACTATGTGGTTCGATATGGTTGGACAGCCCTAATTTGGTGAAGCCCCAAGAGTATCACAATGAGCTTCGTCTTTATGCTTCAAGCTGTCATCTCTTTAATCAAGTACGGCAACAAAGTCAGGCTCTTGACGATGATGGCACGTACTACCCAAGAGACGACTGCTTCACGGTCCCCATTCCTGCACTCGTCAAATCCATATCGTCTCCGCTGTTGTTTCCGTGGCAGAGAGATCGTCCCACCAGAGTAATCGCAATCCTATCAATGCTTCTGCATTTTTCCCTGCAGGACAGCGACCTATTCCATCTGAGCCTCTAATATCAAAGCTAAAGGCCCCCATATAACAAGTTTGTGCCCCCTCTCTAGCTCCGTTTGCCTTGTGTGCTAGTGCTTCAACTGCGCGCAGAAAATTTCCTGTCCCATTGGCACACGACCCTGATGGCCGGATGTGGTGGATCCGTGTTGTAATCGATCGCAAAGACGGTGCCGAGCCACCAGCCCAATCTAGCCTCCACACTACTATTGTTGTTTAACACGCAGGACTAGCATGAGGCACAGGAAATAGCAAGATGCCCAGACGCATGCACAAGCATGGGCAAAAGGGGGAGGATCCAATCACTTGAATAACCATCTTCGCCCGGACGTCCTCTCAGAACCCAAGTCCCCCCTAGATTGACATTCCTTCGATGTCTTCAGTCGCTTCCTCATGTGTGTCAACAACATCCACACAGACTCCGAGAACGCGGTTGGATATACCGCGTCTCTGCTGATGACGGCGGTTATAATTGACATCAATCCTGCGAATGCCGCATATTCCCACAGCGCGGCGCAATGCCCCTTGACTTTTCGCCTGGAGCGCTCACTTTGAGAGGCCAAGTTCTCCCATTGAGAACTCGGGATCCCGTCCGTGAACCCCACTTCTTAGACTCTGTCTCTCACGGTCTGAATGTTGATGAACCGCTGAGACTTGTCAGCCAGATTCAGGGTGTAATATGGAACAGCGAGACTCTGCGCAGGCCGAGAGGACTAACATAGTGGCCGTAACCCGCCTCTCAGGGACCACAGAGACCTGGGCAGCGTTTGAGCCCTACTGACAGGGCAAAGTGTTGGAATGAATGCGAAACGTTCGTGGTCGAGGGCATCAACTGCCCAAGCATGTCGTACCACTCAGGAGACAGGTCCTACATCCCATGGACAGTAATCAAAAGATTCCATTATGCAGAATGACTTCCACATAGCCCACTCCAGGAAAGGACGGAACAACGGACTGATCGTGCGCTTGATGCCGGATATTTGACTACCGCCAAGACCGATCGATTTATGCTCACGTTCAGGGACCAAAGAATGCGGTCTCAAGCCTTTGCAGGTCCGAACAATTCTGGTATGGCCTCGTAGGCGTTTACCTACGTCGCGTGCGTCTCATGTTAGTCCAAAACCAACGCTCCCGTCAGAGAGCACACTGCAGACACTTATTTTTATCGAAATTGCTTCAACATCCGAGATTATATTGATACGACCTTATGCAAGTTGTAGAGGGCCTCAAATAGTGCATCGACTTTTGGAGTCAGCCACAATATACAAAGCAGGGCCTTAGCACTTTCAACACTGCCGTGATCCAGAAGTCTAAAGAATATATCCGTCTCTAAATCGTCTTAGTTGTTAATGATGCTGATAGAGTCATCACAATTATTATTCCTATATTAAGCGAACCAAATTTAGCCGTCTTAGCTTCAGAAGATCAGATATTATGCAGGGAGGATTCATATTAGATTAATATAAAGGGAATGCTTTTTATTATAACCTATAAATAAGGATAACAGCTAAACGACCTACTTAGGTATTAAGCAGCTAAGATAGGATATTTATACTATAGGATTATAGGAATAATAAGAACTTACTTAGTATAGAAAAACTATAATATAAGTTATATAATAATAAAATAAAGAAATAATTAGTAAAGTATAAAATAGGATATTTAGTAATTAATTAGTATTACTAATTAATTATAATTACTTTATATACTTAAATAATTACCCCTAAGTAAATAAAGAATACTATTTAGAACTTATATATAATATAACTTAAGCTTAATTTAAGGTTAAACTTCTATAGCTCTTTAATAATTAACTTAATATTTATCCTTAAGATATTTTTAGCTTATTTTTACTATAAATTACTTATTAAACTTAAGATTAATTATTTTAATCTCTAAAAACTTAATTTATTATAATTTATAACTTTTAACTTAAATTATAACTTAATATACTATTAGAATATATTAATCTTTAGTTTTTATTAGTAAACCTTATTATTAAATAGCTAACTATAATATTTTAATTACTCTTATTTAGTAAATTAACTATTAATTCCTACTAATAATAATAAAATAATAATATTTTCTTATATTTCTATTAAATTACCTATTTTTAAACTTTTATTTACTTCTAGAAAATAAGCTATTTAGAACTTAGTTTAAGAACTAAAAAACTAAAAAATAAAAGATAACTTAGATAATAAAGATAATACTAAAGAACTTAAATATTAGTTTAATAAAACTAATAATAACTTTAAAGTAATATATAAAATATTTAACTAAAATACTATAGTTTTTAGTAAACTCTAAGAATAAGCTTATAAAAACTAAAACTTAGAAAAAAAAGTTATTATTTTCTAAGCTATTATTAATATTATTTTAGTTTTAGTTAAAAAATAAAAATAACTTAAACTTAATTTCTTTACTATTTTTAATAAAACTTTAAAATAACTTAAGAGATATTTAGTTTAAATATAAACTTATTAAGTTTTCTATATAAATACTTTTTAGAATAAGACTAAATAAGTAATATATATAGCTACTTTTTTTAGAAAATAAGCTTTAATTTAGTTTAAATTTCTCTAATAAGAATAACTTAATAACTTTATTAAGAAATATAGCTAAGAAATTAAAGATATTTTCTTTAACTTTATAGAATATATTAAAACTTTTTAATTACTTTTCTTAGAACTAAATAAGAAAAAATAAACTAAATATAACTTAGTTTATTTTAAATAAACTAAATCTACTTCTCTCTATATAGCTAAGTTCTAAAGAATTACCTCCTAATTTAATATAACTAATAAGAATAAAGTTTTTACTTTCTATTAAGGACTTAAAAATAATATTAAAAATAAAATAGCTAAAGTTAATAAACTTTTTAGTTTTAGAAACTATATTAAATATATTATTAAAATTAATAATTAACTTTTTAAATATTATAAAAAAAAAAAGAAAAAAAATTAAACCTTAATATAAGATATAAATACTAATAGTAACCTTAATATAAGTTTAATAACTAATAGAATAATAATAAACTATATAACTATTAGAATTATATTTATTAAAATATTATTTATAGATAATATAGTAAACTTATAAACCTTAATATAATAACTAAACTTAATAATAAAAAACTTTAAAACCTTAAGTATTATAACTATAATAAATAAGAATATATTACTAGAGATTATAAATAACTTAAAAAGCTCCTTTAGAAGCTAATAATAGAGTAATTTTAATAAGTTAATATAATTATAAGAGCTTTATATATATCTTAGTTATAAACTAGATATTATAATAATAAATATTAAATCTACTTTAAAGATAAAGAAATTTTAGGATATTATCTAAAAAATAGTAACCTTAAATAATTTAGATATAATATAACTATCCTTAATACTTATTTTAGAACTTTAGCTATAATATATTCTAATAATAATAAAATTATTAAGAAACTAACTAAATAACTTAATAAAATACTAAAAATATAATAATTTAAACTTATTAATACTTTAATAGTATAAACTTAGAACTAAGAACTAGAAAATAATAATAAATAAAAACTAATATATTTCTAGCTAGTAGAACTTATATACTTAGAATATATCTAAAAAGAACTTTATAATTTTAAATAAAAAAAATTCCTAAAAACTATACTTTTATATATAGAATAATATAAATATATATATAGAAACTTTATTAGAATTAAATAAATTAACTAAGAAATAAAAGAATAAGTTAAAGAAGAATCTAAAGAAGAACTAAAATATTAATATAATCTACTAATAAAATAATAACTTCTTAATATAATTAGTAATTAGATTTTTAGAGAAAATAAAAGTTTACTTTATAATTTAAATAAACTTTATAATATTACTTAATAATATATTTAAGTAGAGATTATTTATAGTTTTACCTTTAGTATAGATAACTTTAGTTTTAGAGAAAAATCTAATAACTAAGAAAATAAAATTAAGTAACTTTTAAAATATTAAGAAGTTAATATACTTTAAAATAAATAATAATACTATTTCTATAGTATTTTAGTAAACTAATAAAACTAAAACTATATTTTTTAGCTATATATAGAAGATTATCCTATTTTATAAAGTAACTATTAATAATGTTAAACCTTCTTTTAGCTTTAATATTTCTATAATAAGTATAAAAAATATATAAGAGATAAGTATAACTACTAATTTTACTTTAGAAAACTTAATAATAAATTTATTAAGAATATCTATATTATATATATTATAATTAAATAGATTATAATAGCTTTTAATAGAAGAATTACTACTTTTTAATTAAGTTTATAGTTTTTTATAAAATATTAATATAATAATAATATAAAATAAAATAAATATTAATATAATAAATACTAAGTTTACTACTAAAATAAAGCTTATATATAGAGAATTATAAAAAATAGACTAAAACTTCTATAAATTAGAATTTATAAGAATAGCTTTACTAAAGTAATATAAAAAAGAAAATAAATTATTTACTTAAAATAATTAGAGTAGTTAAAAAACTAAACTTATTTATTAATAATAAATTATAATAAGTAATAAAAAAAGATCTATTTATTAGATATTATAAAGATATAAAAAAAACTTAAAACTTAAAGTTATTATTAATAAATAATTAATATTTATACTAATTAATAATAAAGCTAAAGTAAATTTTATTACTTCTTAAACTATTAATAAGCTAGAAATATAATAAAGAAGAAAAAAATAACTATACTTTTTATATATAGTAGAAAGAGAAGAATTTAAGTATAAAAGAAGTATTATTTATAATAAAACTATACTTCTTAAAGTAAGTTATTTAAATTAAAAAGAAAAAATCTAATTTAATATTATTAATATAAAGATATATAATATAGTACTAAGATTACTTTAATTATAAATAAATAACTTATAAATAAACTAAAATAAAAGCTAATTTTAGTAGAATTATAATAATTTAGTTATTAAGTAACTTTATAGAAAATAAACTTTAAATAAACTAATATAATAAGAAATAATAAAATAATATATCTACTACTTTAAAATAAAATAAGCTATATTATAATAATTAATAATAGAGGATCTTAAGAATAATTTATTTCTATCTATTTTAGAAGAATATAAAGTTTATAAGAAACTTTTTATAGCTAAATTAGAAACTAAGCTACTTAAATATATAAACTTTAACTATAAAATCCCTCTTAAAAAAGAAAAGAACTATAATTTAATAAAATCTATAACCTTAATTTAATAGAAATAGAAGCTTTAGATAAACACTTTAAAGAAAACCTTAAAAAAGGATATATTAAACCTTTAATATTACTAATAAAAAGCTTAATCTTATTTATATTAAAGAAAAATAGAAAATTATAACTATATATTAATTATTATATACTTAATAAAATAATAGTTAAGAATTACTATTTATTACTACTTATTAATAAAATAAAGAGAGGTTTCTATAGAACTAATTAGTTTATAGCTTTTAACTTTAAAAAAGCTTATAACCTAATTAAAATAAAATAAAGAGAAGAATAAAAAATAGCTTTTAAGACCTAAAAAAGATATTTTAAATACCTTATTATATCTTTTAGTTTTATTAATACCCTTATAATATTCTAAAATATAATTAATTTAATTTTATATAAATATATTAATATTTATATAGTTATTTATTTAAATAATATTCTTATATTCTTATAGATATTAGAGAAATATAAAGAGGATATTTATTATATTTTATAAGCTCTTTAAGAAACTAAGCTTTTAATAAAACTTAAGAAAAGTAAATTCTATACTTAAAAAATAAAATATCTTAGATTTATTATTACTTTTAGAGAAGTTTAAATATTAAAAAATAAGATTAAAGCTATTAAAGAATAGCTAAAACCTAAAAACTTTAAAGAAGTTTAAAAATTCTTAGGTTTTATTAATTTTTACTAAAAATTTATTAAGAGCTATAGTAAGATTAATATAGTTCTTACTAACTTTAGCTATAAAGATACTTCTTTTATATAAGAGAAACCTTAATAAATAGCTTTTAAAAAAATTAAAAACCTTATTAATAATAAACTAGTTTTAATAATATTAAACCTAATTAAATAGTTTAAAGTAGAACTAAACTCTTTAGATTATATTTTTAGAATATAATTATTATAATAAAACTTAAAAAAAAAAGCTATATCTATATATTTTTCTCTTAGAGAAACTCTATAGACTTAAGCTTAACTATTAAATCTATAATAAAGAACTTATAGTAATAATTAAAGCTTTTAAGAAATAGAGATCTAAACTTTTAAAAATAGTTTATAAAGTATTTATATATTTAAACTATAAGAACTTCTTATACTTTATTACTTCTAAAGTATTAAATAAATAATAAATTAGATAGTTAGAATTTTTCTCTAAGTTTAACTTCTAAATTATTTATTAAAAAGGATTAAATAATAGTAAAGCTAATACTTTTAGCTAATAACTAAACTATAATATCTTAATATTTAAAGAAACTTAAGTAATTTTTAAAGGAAATAATAATAGAGACTTAATATTAATAATTAAACTCTTAATAATAACTAGATAATTTAAAACTAATTTATTTAGTAAACTAAATAATAAAGTAATTATAGAGTTTTATATCTAACTTATATATAGTTACTAAGGAATTATAAAAACTTAAAAATAATAATAATAATAATATAGAGAAAAAGTTATTAAAGAATATATAGTAAAAATAATTAAGAACTATAAAGTTTATTTTAAAAATAAACCTATTTAATATTAACTTTATAATATATTATAACCTTTACTTATATTATAAACTACTTAGTAATTTATATTACTTAACTTTATTATTAAACTACTAAAATCTTAAGAACCTTTTATAGAAGTATACTATAATAATATTCTTATTATTATAGATTAACTTATAAAGTATACTTACTTTATCTTATATAAAGAAGTAAGTAATATTAAAGAATATATTTATATATTTCTTAAATATATTATTACTAACTATAGAATACTTAAAGAAGTTATATTAAATAAAGATAAGATTTTTATTTCTAACTTTTAGAAATTAATTATATTATACTTTAGTATTAAATAGTTAATATTTACTATATTTTACTTATAGACTAATAGATAAATAGAATAAATTAACTTAATCTTTAAAACTTATTTTTATATTTATATTAACTATAACTAAGATAATTAAGTTATATTATTACTAATAGCTTAATTTACTTATAATAGTATAATAAGAGAAAATATTAAGGAATCTTCTTTTTATTTTAATTATAAATTTAAACTTATTACTTATAGAGAACTCTAAATAGGATTAATTATAATAAAAGCTACTACTTTAATATAATAAATTAAAGATATCTAAAAAAATATATATAAAGAACTTAAATTTATATAATAATAAATAACTTAATTTAGTAATAAATAAAAGATTAAAGGATTAATTTTAAAAGAAGAAAATAGTATTTATTTTATATAGTAAAATATTAAAATAAAATAACTAAATAATAAACTTAACTTTAAAAAACTTAGACTTTTTAAAATCTTATAAATTATTTTACTAATTAACTATAAGTTTAAACTTTTAGATATTATAAAGTATTACTTAATATTTTATATTTTACTACTTAAACTAACTTTATAAGGATTATAAATAAATAATATTATTATTATAGAGAATAATAAGCTAGAATATAAAATTAAATATATTATTAACTATTTTAAAAAACTTAAAAGATATTAATATCTTATTAAGTAGAAAGAATATAGATATAAAAATAATACTTAGGAATTTATAAAAAACTTTACTAATATAACTAATAAACTTATTATTTATTAGTAATAATACTAAGAATAAGAAATTATACTAATATTAGTAATACCTTTTAGTTAAATAAATATTAATAGCTATTTATAGATTAGATACTTATATAGATATATTAAACTACTAATAGAAATAAATAAATTATAATAAAGAAAACTATTTATTTAGTTAAAAATACTAAAATATAACTAAAACCCTCTTAATAAGAAGTTTAAAGTATTAAGATTCTAATTAAAAATTAAATCTAAATCTATTATATTAAAGCTATTTATTTATTAAACCTCTAATATAAGAGATATTACTAGCTCCTTTTTTATAACTTCTTAACTTTTTTAGAAAACTATTCTTTTCTATTTATATAAATAATCTAACTACGCTATAAACTTATCTAACTTAACTTATATAGTATATAAAGTAGTAATTTCTTTTTATAATACCTCCTCTTTAACTATTTCTATATTTTCTAAATAAACTACTTTATTTAGTAAATAGTTAACTATAATAAGTTAGTAATATATATAAAATATAAAAAATATAGAAATATATAAGTATAAATAATATCTATTACTATATTATAAAACTACTCTAAGTAAGTATACTTATTATAAACCTTATTACTTAGAAGAAGTTTATAATATTTTTCTATAAAATAATAATAAGAATAAGGTATATTAATAGTAAAGCTAAACTTAATAATATATAATATATAATTATAATAATAAAAAGTAGAAGTAAAACTTAATTTTAATTTTTAAATATAACTTAATATAATATTAATATTATAAGTAAATTAGGAAATATAATTAATAGATCTTTAACTTAAAATTAATAACTTATTTATATTAAGTCTTAAGAATAAAACTTTTAGAGAGAGGACTTAATATTATAACCTATAAATAAAAATAATAGCTAAATAACCTACTTAGGTATTAAGTAGCTAAAATAAGATATTTATACTATAAAATTATAAGAATAATAGGAACTTATTTAGTATAGAAGAACTATAATATAAATTATATAATAATAAGATAAAAAAATAATTAATAAAGTATAAAATAAAATATTTAATAATTAATTAGTATTACTAACTAATTATAATTACTTTATATACTTAAGTAATTACTCCTAAGTAGATAAAAAATATTATTTAAGATTTATATATAGTATAACTTAAACTTAGTTTAAAGTTAAATTTCTATAGTTTTTTAATAATTAACTTAGTATTTATCTTTAAAATACTCTTAGTTTACTTTTACTATAAATTACTTATTAAGTTTAAAACTAATTATTTTAGTTTCTAAAAACCTAATCTATTATAGCTTATAACCTTTAACTTAGACTATAACCTAGTATATTATTAGAACATATTAATTCCTAGCTTCTATTAGTAGACCTTACTATTAGATAGCTAACTATAACACTTTTAACAATTCTTAAGCATTGTATATATCTCCTAGACTATAATAATAATTAGTTAGGAAGTTAAAAATAACAGAAAGATCTTTTAGTGACAGCTAATTAGGCTGGAACGACATGAGGCTTCAGGGGATAGAGAACCCCTTGAAGGCAGTAGCTGGGACTGATGTGTCTAGAGCTGGACAAGCGTTCAGGGGATAGTCTTCCTCAATATTAGTTCTATTTCTCGTGAACGCCTGACGACTTAAAGTCCGCTGGTAAAACGCTAACCGTCCGTCTTCCACAGATCGTGTCAGCATAGTTTATTGCTTGTTTTCGCGCCGTCCACCTACTTCACGGCGTCGACCCCGGTCGTAGCATTGATACATTCCTCGATCTTGCCGTCCCTGGCTGCATTGGCGCTATTTTACTCTAGGCTCGTGGCAAGAAATGCGCCGTTAATTTGTCTGACTGGAGTCGCCCTCGATGAGAGTCTTTACTTGTGTTGAGATGTCAACAAAGCCAGACCGTGCTCGCCGCAACGCCTCTTTAACATATCTCAAGCCGAAGCCCCGGCATTGTGTTCACGCCAACTTTGCCCATCTAGTACCTCATGTTGAGGAAGTTTCGAGCCCACCCAGTAGGGGTTTTCACAGTAGGGGAAAAAGCAGTAAAAGCACCTCAGTCAGTACCCAGTCCAGTAGCTTCGCAGTATACATACCTAAAGGTCTAGAATAACTGCCCGCGCTAACCTCAACTCGCCTATTATAGCTATTAGCCTCGTTAACGATAGCTTTGTTACTAGCAAGGTCGATAGCCTCGCCCGCATAACTCACGCTGCGCAGTGATAGCTTCACAAGGTCTTCAGCCACGGAAAAGCTTGTCTTAGCCACATACTTAAGACGCCGCTCGCCAAGCCTCGAGCCCATCCCTCATCCTCAATCCTATATCAATACCACTACTTGAAGCAAACCACCCAGATTCCTTCACGATGTGTTCCATCCTGCCTGATCCATGGGGCCTCATGCCGCAGGGCTTTGCCCGAGGCACGCCCCGCCCATCTAGTACCTCATAAAACGATGTTAGCAAGCCCAGAAACATATCAGGTCGAGTGGCGATAGAAAATTGACGCTGGTGTGGGTGGATGTGTGAAGCGTCGGAGGACCTCTTAACCGTGCTGGTGAGGTTGGTTGCGACAGCTAGCGAAAGGTGGACAGGGCTGAGTTTGCTTCCGGCAGTGCCCCGGTTTATGAAGCAAGGATTGAAAGGCTGCAGATCTCCTTGGAAAGGAGTCGGAAGCACGCGGGTGTGGGCAGACCTTCTGGCGCTAGTAATGTACCAGCAAAGCTTGCTCTAGACCCAAGCATTTGTAAATGTCGGCGCGGCTTTCAAGACGTCTCGGGCCAGGCGATTGAATGTGTATGAATGGACATGGCCGGGTCGGAGGTAGAGGAAGCAGCCAGTTTGAAGCGAATTTGATGCAGACTCGATAGCAGGGAACCTGTGATCCGGATCCGACCGGTCTTTTGGGTCTGGCCAAGGCGACCATGCTGAGGAAACACCCCATTGGCACGGAGTCGGTTTGGAGTTTGAGGGGCCAGCTTTGGGAGTTGGGTATCGCGAAACCTGAAAGCAGAAGCAAACATTGATTGGGAGCTGAGGGGGCGGCCTAGGCCATGACCCTATCCACAAACGGTCAGTAACGGGCAGCGGCAGACGAGAGCCTCGGAACCAACACCGCTGAAGCATACCATTACAGTGTTGCCAATTACCAAGATCAACGGCATGGAGATTGCGAGTACGATCCTTACCAGCAAACACACCTTTTCTCTCCCGAGGCCCGGGCTCCGATACCTCAAACACTCTTCAGTCCCACTCGCGTCAGGCTCGACATTCACGCCAGTGCTTCTTCTATTGACGCCCTAATGGTGGGCATCTACATTCAGGTTCAGCAGCCTTTTCCGTCAAAGCTACACTCTCGACCCTTCGAGACTCTCGGAAAGACATCTCTGACGACCTTTCTAGGATTGCCAAGCCTTCCGTCACGCCCTGTCTTTACCTGGCCCGTATGATTGCCGCCAGCAGCGTCCTTTGCGAGACGTAGGCCATGTCCTTCGACCGCCCCGCTGGCGCCGTCAGCGGACCCCAGGCAATATCGTCCACGGCTGTTATCAAAGCTACCAGTCTCGCCTTACAATTTCTAGAGTTTTCCATGGCGCAGACCACTAAGAACTTGTACGATGCGGTTCAATACGTCTCGACACCTGGGGCGAGGCTGTCGACACTCGCAGTCCTCAGGGGCACAACGTGACAAGGCCCAGTACCTGTCATACGGCGTCGTCTAGCACGAAATGAAGTGCTTTAAGATGCGCTCCTCCGCCTCAAGCTCTACTCTAATTTGTGTACTTCATACTTCTGTCACGTCTACTGAAGACGCTGTCTGTTCTGCTGACACCTGGAATTGTGGGATGACAGAGGTGATGGGCGACCTCCTTCCAGTAGCGGGTGGTCATCAGTTCGGTTTGACATATCGCGTTCTGCCGACACCTTGAGACAATCATGCCGACCTCATCTTGTCCATGATCAAACTGGCAAATCTGAGCAGATGCTATGCGTAACGGCCGGCGTCAGCATTTGCCTTCTCTGAGAGCCAGTGACAAACCACCCTTGATTTCAAACTCAACGACGCGATTGTTGCTCATTTCGCAGCTCTCAACACATGGCTAACGAGAGCTCTTGGCAAATTGATTCATATCGTCAGCACTACCCACCGGGCGCACTTCTCAGCGCGAGGACGTCCGAACCCCGACCAACTGGGCATTCGCGTTCGCGCTGCCTCCGACTGAGGCCAATGTGACCCATTCCGCTTCCATAGTTGGTGCTTTGCTTTTCGAAAACGTTCTTCAGAGCTGCCGCTGATGTGAAATCTTTGCAACGAGAAGTAGATGGTAATTTAGCAGACCATCTCTCAAATAAGGCTTGGCTTGTGACTAATCTACAATATGGTAATCAAAGACAAGCACGGAAACAGAGCCAGCCAGTGTCGGAGGCAGTTCAAAACCAGGTCCAAAGCCAATAACACTGAAATTGTCTCCAGGAGTCTGCGAGATGCGACGGAAACACCCAAAGAAATTAACGGCAGTCATCCAGCTCAGTGATAAATCTTTATTCCAGCTGCCAGACTACCAGGTACCTTGTCATACTCGCACAGATAAACAAGTTCGTCTTCCTGAACATTCCCTCACCATTAGTCCATCACTACACATCACATACCGCAAAGCAGTACGGCGACTTCAAAGTTTGTTTCGCAAGAATACCCCCATGTAATGCCTCCAGCCCCCTAGCCTGGCATCCATTGTTCCTTATTTCCATCGCTCAAGCCCATTGCAACACCACTTACAAGCCAGACCGGTCAAATCATCATCTTTAAAGTTATTTCCTGGAATCTTTTGATCACAAGGGCAACGCATCATTCTCAAGCACAGGTACTTTGCCGTTGCTGACTAGGAACTGAACGCAACGCTGAATGGAACTCTTAAAAGAATCGCGGGAAACTCGGTGGAGAAAGGGTGAGGGTGCCGAGATATGGCCCTCAAGTCGATGAGACCGATGGCCATCTGCCCATGGGTGCCCACGAGCCAGGCTCAGGGCCGCGCTGGACTCCAATGTTGGACCGGACACCTGCAATTTGCTTTCCAGGGACATATCACCAAATTGTGTGGTGTTTTCTTCGCTGTTTCTCCCTAACGTTCTTCGTGAAGAATAACGCCGCTCATGGGCATTTATCTGCTTGCGTTGCGAGTCTCTTGATTGTGAACTTGTCTCTGTGGTGTTTGTCGATGGCTCAGGCGGTCCTGAAGGCAGACCGAGGAAGCACTGGGCGACTTCACGGTCTCATTCATTGGCACTAAACGTGATCTGCCTTGAGCCTCGTGTCCCCTGATACCATGTCCCCTCAAGCGTACCTGTCGCAAGCTGACTATCTCACCGCATCGTATTGAGAGTCAACCCTCTAGCAGGCCTGATCTCATCAACAACCTTTTTCCATGGGTTCAGAAAATTCATGACCGTCTGGTTGCGTCCCGATCAGGTTTTCTTACTGTAGAGTTCAGGCAAGCGGTGTCTGGTTTCACGCACTCTGATTCAGGAATCTCGACCCAAACCATCGGATTGGCGTTTCTGTTGCGCTCTTTCACTGTTGCGCTCCTTCACTGTTGCGTTTCTAGGTATGCCCATCAAAGCCTATATGAAGCACGAAAGCATGTATGAGCAGGGAGAAATATTTGACTCCAATTTTGGGTCTGAGCTCCTCGGTCGGCGTCGATCTGACTGGAGATTGACGCTGTCCCTAGACGCTTCCAGCACCTAGGTCTGGTCTGGTAACTCATGAGAAGTGCTGCTGCAGGCGTCAGAGCTTTCAGACCGACAAGCCTGCTAGGGCCCTGAAGTGAAGCGGAAAACCGTGCTTACAGGTCAGCGATCGAAAGTGAAACGTTCGACACAACTGATATAATGGGGTACCTCACCCCTCTCGTGTGAGGCTTTCTTGTTCATTCATGTGAACCAACCAATTACAGCTTCACCTGAGGGATTCACCTACGACTAAAATGAGCTTCCCTTCTTCAAACTACCCTCACTGCTTTTTGTGGCTTAAACCTCACACCTTGTAATGGTTCAATCCTCACAGGCTCAGTCCTCACAGGCTCAGACCTCACAGGTTCAGACCTCACAGTGACAGTGCTCACAATTTCTAAACTCACTGGTTCCGAGCTCACTGGTTCAGATCTCACAGTGACAGTGCTCACAGTTTTCCAATCTCACTGGTTCAGAGCTCACAATCTCCGATCTCAGAGGTTCAGACCTCACAGTGACAGTGCTCACAGGGACAGACCTCACAGGGACAAACCTCACAGTGACAGTGCTCACAGTCTCTAATCTCACTGGTTCAGAGCTCACAGGCTTAGTTCTCACAGGCTCCGACCTCAGGCTCAGACCTCACAGGTTCAGACTTCACAGTGATAGTGCTCACAGGAATAGTGCTCATAGGCACAGTCCCCCTGTTTGTCGTAGCTTGGGGCTCATATTCTGTTTTAACAGGCAAAAGATGAGCTCGTCTCACTTTTCAAAAGACATCATGAGCTTCTTGCGGAGATGGCGTACTTTGAGGCAGAAAATTCCGTTGGCCACCCGAGCCAGCAATATGGCCTGGGTCTGACCTCAACGTGGATCCTATACGTTTGCTGGGTTGAAACGAGACAGCGATTGAGTTTTTACCACACAGTACTAGAGCACTGTTGATTGGCGTGTTGTTTCACCTGTCAAGGATACATCTACCCACACGGAGATTCTCACACACTGTTTGGAGATGAGGCTACTGGGGCAGACGTGAAGTGATTGCAGCATGCAAAAGCTGTCATGTTCGGAAGAAAGATTGACAGAATCACTGAGAACTTGTCATCTTTGGAACTCGTCCCTATGAAAACAGCTGGAAATCACCCAGCAGAAAGTTTCAGACATCACAGCGAGGACGCACAGGTCAGTGACTTCAGCGGCTAGTAACAACGGCAGCCAGCCATTGCGCAATATTGTTACCCTCCAGATGGGATACAGGTTCTGAGAGATTTGTGCGGAGAGTATAGGTTGCCGCAAGCTTCTTGTGGGAAACGATTTCATTGAGCTGTGGTTGCTGCTCGCCTGGCTGCTGCACGGCAGAGGTCTCTCAGCTCGGGTTCAGAGATGGGTGAGGAGGTGGGGAATAAGCTCTTAAATTCCAACACCAGTAATATCTTTACTCTAGTTCAAATTTACGCATACACACATTCTGCCTTGTAGTTCAGCCATACTCATGTCTCGCAAAACCCCTTTGAGACCCGAGTACCGGGTTCAAGGCAAATTGCACCGACACGTCAATCCGTTAGAGTTCACAAGCTGTCACCAAGCTGCTGCAGCCAGAGCCTCAACAGACTTGGAGCAGTTCGCTCCATTTCGGACTTGCGTCGCTGTCGTCGTTTCTGGGGGTGCCGTTGTATTCGTTCCAGAGCCTGCTGAGTAATTCCCACCGGCAACCCCGAAGACGGGGATGTACTGATGGAGAGCAAGATATCGATGCCCGCATTTATGGCCAGCTACCCAGCACCCCTCCCCGAAATAACTTGAACCTTGCAGGAGGAAATAGTTCATTTCTGTTGTGCCGCCAGCTTGGGCACAGGCGGATATGTTGAGGTCGCCGTTGGAGCGCCTTTGGTTCGAGGGTCGCCAACTGAAAGGAATCAATGTGAGCCGTTGCACCGCCCAGTGTGTACATTGGCCCACTCCTTTACGGGGATGATGTCTGTTCTCCAGCCACGGGCTGGACGGACCCCGTGAGTCGCTCATCTTTCAAGCCTGGGTTTTTTTTTTTTTTTTTTTGGGGGGGGGGGGGGATAGTTGCGCCAGGCTTAAGAGGCCCAATGATCTCCATTTGCACCAAGAACTCAATCTACAGGGTAAGATGAGCTCGCACTACGTTCTCAGTTGTTTGCGACTTGCCGTATTCAGTGTCTTCGCATACTATGATTCGTGGATCCTGACGACAAACTCGCGGGGCCTGCAGCCTCCAATAACCACGCTCTCTCCCCTGTTTTAACGACGTGCAAGCTGGCGATTCTCATGTCTTTCTCTTTCAGGGGCTTGAATTAAAATTCGAGCAGCATGTCACCTCATACGGTGCACTGCCGCTTCTTTATTTGGACGTGGGCAAGGTTGGGCGCACTGCCAGGCCGCCCCACGAGTTCAACGTGCAAGCTGAGATGAGCAGCAGGACATCACCGACTCTTGTCACATACACCCACTCGGCAGATTCGCAGACGCCATCCATGATCCACACGAAGTGCACCTAAACGAAGCGCTGCGACACCACTACTGGCGCAAACAACATACAGATAGCGTCACACTCATGGTTACAATGAGAATCATCCCTTCTCCCAAGCGAGACCTGTTCGATCGTTTCTGCTTTTCAACGGCACCGTTCGACAGGTCAGCCGTCGAAACCTAAGTGCAACTCGACACTGCGAGCATCATCATAACCTCGGCAATCCTAATAAATAACTTTGTTGTTTTCCGTAGCTCACCATCTTGCGTTTCAGTCTTCGCTGAGACTCGATGGAATCTTTCATCTCGGGAAAGGGGTACTGCTGCGGAAACCGCCGAAACCTCTCAAACATCCGCACCGAACATGCAATTTGAATGCCGGGGAGCGTGTTTCGCGGTCATACTGGCAGAAAACACGACACCCGGGTTCTTTTGGACCCTCAGAAATACGAGCCTGTGATGGCGATACTCGATGAAAGATATGAGGCGGCTTTCGTCAGAGGGGAACAATAGAGACATAAACCATGTCGTTGATGAGCGACCCTATGTGATGGAAACCCTTGCGTACGGTTGCTTGTTGGACATCTTGAGCGAGATGGCTACAAGTATAGGTGGTTGCAAAGATCCCATGGCCAATCTTTCCTGCACACCAAGCACTTCAGAAGGCAGCATTCGGCGGAAATGCGGGTTGATGAACTATGAACTCTCCCCCGTTTCCCCCACCACATCCCTGCTTCCACACCTCAACCTCAGGGTTCCCGATCGGCTGTCCTACGTCACCTGCAAGACACCTTGGCTCACAAAGCATTGACGACAACCACGCTTTCACTGGCATTGTTCCTCGTGTTCTCTGCTCCTGTGCCAAGTGTTACGGCTAACTAAAGGATGCAGAGGGAGAAAAGATTGCAACATCATCACACGAGGCCTATTCCCAAAGCTAGCGATACAGCCGGTCGGTGTCATCCAGACCACGGGTCTAATATTGCCCGGGCAAGGTAATTACCCTGCCACATCCTTTAGTAATGTCCATAGAACTGTCCTTCTAAAACTTCCAGTGGGCACAACATGTCTGCACCGACTGCTTGCACGTCGACCTGCGCGCTCTTGCACCTCTTGCGGCTCGCTCCGAACTTGTCGCCCTTTGCTTTGGTGATGCAACCAAGGACACAGCGTCAACTTCGACGCCCAGACATCACCTCGTCTCACCATGCGAATGTCCTCTTGGATAGTCCCATGCATCGCAAGGCGACGAAATACTGGGACCAAAGCATCCATCTCCTAAACCCGAACCCGGACACTCGCCGTTGCTGTCATCTTTCAGACTATTAGTATCACTGATCCGCGCGACTTATTCGCCGTGCGCTGAAGGGCCCTCACCAACATCAAGTTGCGCTGCGGCGCTACAAGTGGGCCTCGAACCGCCTCCTGGTCGTTGTCCTCGAGGGAGAGACGCAGTCCATCGTCATTCATGGCCTCTTTCCAGCCACGCGGTTGCTAAGAAGTTTGGTCATCTAGACAGTCGCTCTCGAAGGAAGCTACACAGACCCCATCAACGATTCCCACGCTTTCTTCCATCTTCTGTGACTCTTCAGAATCCAGGAGAGACTGCAATTGCCTCTGTCTTGGGTTTGCGACCTGGGCAAATGTGTCCATGGCCCAACCAGGCATCAGCGTCTTCCCAGTGGAATTTGCTGAGACCTGCGGGAGGCCTTGCAATATTGACCATGTGACGTCGATTAATTTTCAAGATTGAACATCGAGACCTTACGCAGATGAACGCAATGTCGTTTTGATCCAGTTGCTGCCCAGGAACCGCCAGCAACGTTAGATATTCGACAATAGTTTTTTGCATGCTCTGCGGCGGAGACAATCTGATAGTGAAACTATGAATGTTACTTTGAGCTCTTTCGGATCATACTTTGCAACTCACAAGCTTGCCCCGATTTCCCCTCCTCCTAGCTGACATTTCTCTCGCCCCTTCGCCGGCTTTAATTCTGGACCCCACCGCCACCTAGATCTCCCAATCCTACAAAACCTCCTCGATATTCCCTTCACGGACCACCATCACTTGATACGCCGCAGGTTCAGGCGCTGTTGCTGGCCGGGAGGTGGCCGTTTGCTGGATGCTGGAGCACGCCTGGACTGTTGCGCGCCCCCCACTGGCGGACGATATGGTGTTCAAGACGTGATCCTTGGACAGAAACTTCGTACTTGTGCGGGAATGATTCTGCACATCCAGCAGAACAGGGGCGGTGGCTGACATAGTAGACCACAACAGCGATAATGCTGTTAGGCTCATCAGAAGTGCACATTCGGTGCATGGCAGCGACTCCAATGGCAGCGACTCCACTGTGACTCTGCTGCACCGACACTGTGAAGTGGCAGCGACTCCACAAGTGGCAGCGACTCCACAAGTGGTAGCGACCCCACAAGTGGTAGCGACCCCACAAGTGGCAGCGACTCACTGCACCGAACCACAGGAAGGCAGCCACCGAGCGGATGCTGTGTGGTAGCGACTCCACTGAATAATAGCGACTCGGCCACACCTTTCAAGGTACCTCGGCAGAAGTGCAGGCACATCAGATGGTACCTGAACTTCGGTGCCAACATACGCGGGTGTCGAGCGGTCTGAATTGCTGCCGCAGCTCAACTCCGAGCATCGTCATCGGGAGGCCTTGCCGCACTGAACTGCAACCAGCATACCACAATCCTCAGGTCGCGACGGATTCCAACTCCTCAGCTCTCGCCCATAAAGCCAGCTTTCCGCATGCCGCTCGCAGTGCATCGAAGAACAAGAACCTTTACCTGCGCAGCGTCCCCGCGGCGCTCACGATCACTTCACCCACGCCGCCTGCCTCCGACCTCGATCCTGGTAATCTCAACGGACCGCCGCCCAAGTCGACTTTGACCAACGGATGGACATGCGGTACACGCTCTGGGCTCGAACCGTCGCGGCATCTGGATGACAGGATGGACACCCTCTAGACCGGGGAGCTTGGCTAGCGGTGTGCCAGAGGCTGGCTGGTGTTGAACAGAGGTCTGAGATGCAGCCATCAAAGGCTTCAGCGCCTGCGACCGCCAAACGCATGGCAGGCGGTAGGCACAGGGAGAGGGAGCCATCACACAGCTAGGAGGGAAGGTCACGGTCAGATGTTTTGCCCAGAAGTATCTAGCAGGCTCTGCTGCAGTGAGATCGTTGTTGCTCATGGTTTCACCGCCGCCAGGCTTGCTCAAAAAGCGGTGCAGGCGCTGGTCGTTGAGATGGCGCCTCAGGTAAAGCGTCCCCGCCCCAAGCAGGAGTCCCCTCCTGCACTCAACCACATGTGTCTCCTCTCTCTGCGCATTATCTGATCCGAAATTTGCACCCTCGCCACCCCGGAAAAGCTGTAATTATCTGGTATTTTCCGTCTGTCATGGCTCCAACTTCAATGGGTGTCGCCGTGTGATTGTGCTGAAGCGACTGGTCGTCGCTTTTCCGCGGCCGCTCGAGGCACCCGACTGCCGCCCCGGGCTTCGGCCCAGAAAAGTGGAATCCCCACAAGCCACTGCGGCCTCGACGTGATCCTGGAAAATCCCCATGGAACACACTGGGGGCTTGACAAAGTGTTTCTCAGCCGACCCACTCTACGGAGTACGTACCGTACCCAGAAAAAGTCCCCAAGAAATTGGGGATTTTCTCAGCCGACAGCCACACCAAAGAAACTGGGGAAGCTTCCTCAGCCACACCGCGCCCAACCCCCAGCCGCAACTTCTCTGCACGAGGGCACACTCAGCCACGCTGGCCGCATCCCCCGCGACGACCGAGTGACGCACAAGCAATGCCAGCCCCGGGGATTCAATCTTCTGCCGAGAGTCTGGAGTTTGTCCAAGGGCCATCGGGCTGAGCTGTACTCCTGTGGGGCCTTGATTTGTCTCACAGGTTGCAGACGGATGCCATCGCAGATTCCTGTGGCTCGGGTTCAATCCGTCATGGCCATACGCGCCGGTTCCATTCCTGTCAGGTCTACCTTCCTTACCTATGTCACCGACTCCTTCCGACTGGCTGCGTCCCAGTGGCCCCTTCAGGCAACTGCCATGTTGCGCAGCCATAACACGAACTGCCGGGCACGGCTGGCAGGCACGACCTAGCAGCAGTTCCTGCCGCGCCACTTCGGACGCAGGCAAAGTCCTTGTGTCCGGACCACCAGTACACACAGGCACACAGGCACACAGGCACACAAGCACCCGGGAACCCGGGAACCTTTCTCCCAGTTCCAGTGTCCCAAGTGCTTGCCCCTCGGCTGCTTCTGACTACCTCCTCTGGACAATCATCATCTTGCGCTCGATTCTTGGACTCTGTTCTGGGCGGCATCCTTTCGTTACTTTGGCCTTAGTTCCACGCCCGTCGCGTTTTCTACTTCGTTCCCGAATAGCCACCTACCCAAGTGCTCCCTGCCCGGCCGCTTCCGACTCGTATGCCGATCACGATCTGACCGCCGACAATGCCTAAGAGTGGACAACGCTGCCCAACGACGCCAGGTCAACGGGTGCAGCCTGCACGAGCCGTCAAACGAGAACGATCGACGACTCCCGTGAAGAATGCCAACAGTGTCACCAACTCTGAACGCAGCGTCGCGGTTTCCCCCACGCTGTCGACGGCGAACGGCTCCAGTCATAATACCACAACCAACAACACACCTGTGAGTGGCCACCGATACTGTCCCAGGGCCGGGCATTGCTACAAACTAGACACTGATCAACATCCCTGCTAGTATCACAGATTCATGAGAAATGTTGTTGACAACGGGCCTCCCCCTGGCGCTGAAGCCAGATCCTTTGTTCGTCGGCAGCTACGAGATCTTGACCCAAAGCCGCGACAGACAGTCGTCGACGGCGTCATTGGCAACCTTCCCTTAATAAAGGACACGACCAAGGTGGCCAAGAGCTTTGTCGCCTCCGCAGACAGGTGTCGGAGATACGAAGACACTTTGGACCATCACTGGGATGGACGAAACTGGCTCCCTCCTCCTTCTTTCCGCCGTCGAAACACCGCTGTACCGACAGAGACAATGTGCCAGAACGCACTGGCGAGCATGGTGAGGTTGACTGAGATGTGCCTTCGTGCGCAAATCGACCTCAAGACGTTGTACCAACCCGGGGGCTTCCTGCATAACGCAGCATCTATACCGAAAGGCCTTTACTGGACCAAGTCAACCGCCAGTAATGCCGTCGAAGCGTTCCGGCAAAAGCATCCAAACATTGCAGACGCCGATGTTGCTGGAAAGAGTCGTCTGACAACGCGTCCACCTTTTCGCAACACCGACCAGCGTTTTGCCCAGAATGGGCCTGTTGAGGTCGGCCGCCGGTTCGAAGAACCATTTTCTTCCTGCAGATGCGCGTCTCCCACACCGTTGTCACCCCCGTACGCCATGCCGGACGTTCCCAGTTCCCCACCGAGTCAGACCCAACCTTAGGAGGAGCCCGATTTCGGACGGGAACAGAGTTTTGACGACGCCCAGCCGGCGTCCATCGCCCAAACATCACAAGACGACGTCGAAACTTTTGAACCTATCACCATCGACGCCGCAACCAACGACATTCATTCGGACGACGATGATGTATTCATCGTGACAGAAAGCATCAGAAATACCAGCAATGAGATTGACGTCGTTAACACCGATGAAGCAATCCAACCAACCGCGCTACTTCCGGCCGCCACAGCCACTCCAACCCTTCAATCAGAACGACAAACAGCCATCGACCAGCTTCTCTCCTCTGATTATCTATCTGACAATACCATCGATCTTCTTCAAAAATGCCTTGTCAAGCAACACGGTCTGCCACACGGCACAATGTTATGCCACCCACTCTACTTCAAGCCATCGAACGAAACGCCCAAGAGATTGCTGCCGCGACAAATTCGAAATGGCCAAGCGACGACTATGATGACTGACAATCGTTCACCATGAATGCCCACAACACTGGACTTTGGGAGTATTCCACATCACAGAACGTATAATTGATGTCTACGATCCTCTCTCAATCGCGGTCCTCGCTGAGGAAATCAAGGCTGCGGCAAACCGCTGGCTGGGAGCTTTGCTGCCGGGAGTGCCATTTCTAGTAAGAAGACTAGTAGGTACTCTCCTGAAAAGCAGCGAAAACACCACTAACAGATCGTAGAGCGGCCCGCAGCAAGACGACGAGACAAGTTGTGGCGCATTCTGCCTTCTTGCCCTCCGGCACCTAATGCAAGGACACAGCAGCCTCGACGAATTCTTCGCGACGGGAGCTGCCGCAAGACGACAACTGGCACATCTTTTGACCACGGAAGGTGGATCCCAAAGCAGCGCCGAGTCCTGTTGCGACCGTCGCCTCAGCATCGCAAGTGTACAGCCGAACATGGCTTTGCGATTGGGAAACGCCAAAGTGAACACGGAGCCCCAATTTCTGCCGGACTTCAAAGTGAGCAGTCCAAATTGGCAAGTCAACGCCGTTGACCCATTGTACCCGAATTGGAGGCCGGACGGATGCAACCTCGCCGTGTGGACCATGGAACCGGGTCGCCCCCTACTTGACCAAGAAGACGAAAGCCAGATTTCTCCGTCTTGTATCAAAAGGACACTCACCGGTAGCGATGACGCGCCGTCGCCGAAGCGACCGAGTCTCGAGCCTCCAAGAGGCAAAGCAGTCACGACAGAGCCAAAAGGTGATGAACATCCCGAAAAGGCGGCACTTGATGCGCTTGTAGCGCAAATTAAAGCGATTCAAGCCGGGGCAGAGGAGTTTTCCCGCAGGTTCCCATCCTCCACGACAAACACACAGGAACAACTGAACCAAGCAGAGGCCCAACTAAGAGACGCGCAGCGAGAGCGGGACGAGGCGTCTCAATTGATGCAAGAGAAAGAGGTTGCTTGCCGCGCGGGGCGGACCGTTGTCGATCATGCGCAGAAGAGTTTGCGCAACAACGAGGGGTGGACGGCCAACGTGTGTCAAGCCGCCATGCGTGAACAAGCTGAGCTGGACAATTCCATTGAGAAGAATCGTGCCTTCATCACCGACTGGCTTGAAAACGTACTCAATAGTTTGAAGTTGGAAGTTTTAAAGGCTGAGCAAAAGTTGGAGGCCCTCGACAGCGATCTGGCAAATGCGAAGGTGGTTCTGGTTGAGAAGGAGAATGCTGTTGCTTCCGCCGAACAGGCCCATACGGAGGCTGGAGATCGCCATGCGACATACATCAAACGCCGGAGAGTCCTTCAGTTCGCAGATCAAGCCAAGAGTCTATAACGCTTACATCATCTGCCTTGGAAGTTGGACCTACCGGTATCTTTTGTTTCCCCATTCAGTACCATTTATGTAAGGCCGCATGATGTTATTAGGGGGAAACTTGGACGGAAGCATGATTGGAGCAGGCGCACTATAGTTAACTTCGGAAATAATTGAACCTACCATTCCCATCCACTCAAAACCAAGGATGACTGTGATATGTACATCGGCAATTACCGCTACCATGTCTCGGGGCATCATCGTTGCTTCGAGACTCATCACAAGTTCAGCTGGAAGTTCCGTTAAGGATGATCGTTCGATCCAGGCCAGAAATGAAATTACCTGTCATTTGACGAATATGGAGTGCTGGTTGACTTACGGTGAGAATGCCGCCATTATGGAACGATAATGCCGACACAAGGGTATGCAAACAAGCCAGCCTGTCCTGTTCCACAGATGACTTTCTGTTTAGCAGGCCTTAACGGGCGCAAGCGAGGATGAGTCGGAGGCCATGTATGATGCTAGGTGACGGTCTTTTGAAGACATTTAGATAATGACCAGGGACAGAGTGGGAAATGGAGTGATCTGGGACGTGTTTACCACCGGGAGCGTCTCTCGCACGACTCTTGGATGACGTGGTCTGATTCGACGGCGTTGGACTCTCGTTGACGACGACGCTGCATTTGGATTCGCATGAGGAATCCCGTGGCATGTGGAGGTGCAACGACGGCTTCTTGCGTTTAGCACGGTCAAAAGCTAGAGTCTCGAAATTGTCACCGACTGCAGCAATGTGTGGCGCCTACTTTATCGACCGGCTCATCGTCTACTTCAAATTGAGGCACATTCCAGGGCCATAGTGGACCGGTCTCACTTACTCTTCTCATATCAAGCACGTTCTGGGCCCGGCAGTCCACGAGTAGAATCCTGAGCTGAGCGAGAAATACCGCTCGCAACGATTTATAAATCCCACCCAGATATCTCGTAACTGGTGCTGGGCCCCGATGTTGATCTTGAGCCGTCACTGTCCAGTTGAGCTGTTTGCTAAGGATGATGAGACTAATGCTGGCTTGCCTTGCCTACTTCCAAACTGGATAACCCGATTATCAACGTCCTGAAATCCGCAAGCTCGATGTTCTGCATTGCGCAGAGGCAGAAACCCCCACTCGGCAAGAAGCTACAGTCACCACTGGTCCTTGTGCATGGGCTCTCTTCGTCACGGCGGTTTCTTCCTTGGCCAGAATCCTTCCCATCCACAGTCACTGCTCACCGCCAGAGAGTAAGCCCCGTCTGATAGAGGAGATTTCGGTTCCATCTGCAACACCCGATATTCCCAGTGACTCACCAACTCCACCATTCCCATGTAGGAAGAATCGTCTCCTTTAAACGACAGTATGCTGGCTGGCAGGTCGATAGATTTTGACTTCTCTGCGGAAGTCAACCTTTCTTTCTGCGAACAGTCCCGGATGATTGTTCCTATTTCTTGCTGGTCCTTCTCCCACGCTCGCTGCGGACCTGATTTCTTTTTGGATCTCGATTGCAAATGTGGCGGGTATGCATCACTTTGGCGAGCAACCAGACATCGTCATAGGATCGCCTGATCTGAGAAGAACCATGCTCATGCCATATTATAAACTGGAGAGCTTCGTCAATAAGGAAGCTAACCTCAGACACGCGCAAACGCCCCTGAAGCCCGCCCGTTCTCGTGCTGCACGTCGTCGTTCAGGCGAAACAACGTCTCCAACGCAGAACCCCTCGCGGGGTGAGGGATAAGGCGACATAGTGTAGAGGTTCATTGGAGGCGCCTCCAGGCGGCAAACTGCGAAGAAAAAGTTAGAAGGGAAGAAAGATTTATTGGAGGCCAAAATGTCTCCGGTAATGATCACATTCGAGGACTGCCATGAAGTCGCACTCCGATTACGCACGTCCTTCGCATGGATCGATCGCTTGAGAGCGGACTTATGACATCTTCAATGGCGTCCACCTTACACGCATGTCTTCACGGTCAGCATCGGAAGCTTGGCACAGGGGCTTTTATCTCGGACTCCATCGGCTCGTCCAACACTGTTCTCCCGATCAACATCAGTCGAACTTCGGATTCAGGCTGGGGGATAATGATTTGTTCGTGAGTATCCGAATCCATTCAAGGTGCTGTGAGGACTCTATGCCCGACAAGGCAGTCTTGGAAGCTCCATTGCAGGCCTGCGTCATAATGGCTAAAAGTCCACTGTCCTGCCTGAAAACTCTGACTTTCGCCGCCCCCCGCCTCCAATAAGTCGATATAAAGCCTTTTGCCTCGGGTTAGATCTCGTCCAACAACATCTCTTGTAGTCGAAAACGCAAGTCATTTGAGTTGCAAAAGTCAAAAGTTTGCTAAATTGACGCTGCGGATGCTATTGAAGATGCATTCAGGCTGATGCTTACCTGATGCCTGAGAGTGGCTGGCTCATCACTTGAGCATACCTACTCTGTTGTAGAATAGGCTGTGTAGTGCATTTATCAGCAGAACTTGCCAAAATCCAGAGCTTGACCACTCAATTCCAGCTGAGGGCCACGAGAGTCATGGCAAGGCACCCTCTGCGGCGGACATTTTTTACGTCAACACAGGCACAGTCGCAAGCATATTCCGGTTTCAAGGAACTGACCGAAACAGAATGAGTAATACAATTCTAATTCTCTATTGGATTACCAGACAGCCCCAGGGCGATGCTTCTAAGGATGGTTGAGTTCAACCATTTGGCACGGACTTTGCCACCCGTTCTAGCAGTCAACAACGATACTAGACGTCTAACTCAGTTATTATTACTTGATGTCTTTGAGCTGTCGTCATATGTAGGTAGCGTAGGTGGAGGCAGGGACTGAAGGAGTGTTCCGGCAAGATTGCGTCCATTTGGTCCTTCGTTAACTTTGTATTCAAGTTGTCACCTCACGTTTCAACAACCCGAGAGGCTGTCTTATCAGTCGTGGGTCCATTGAAGAGAGATCCAAGAAACGGATTGCACATCTTTGCAGTATCATCAACGGGCTACTTCTATTCCTTGTCTTGATCGGCCGCCCCTCGTTCTGTGCCTCGCCAGTCACATTTCCAGCGGACTTTGACCAAGTCAGGTAATGTACCTTGTGCAATAATTGAGCTGACTTCATCATCGTATCGTCCAGATCCCCGTGAATGATACTAAATGTAAACAGGGACAAGAACGGGCTCCAAGCATGGACTTCGCAAAGGTCTTGGTGCTTCGGTAGTCTGTGTGAAGCTGATGACACACTAGTATCATCCCGTGTCTCTAAGGAGGACACGACATAGACGATTGACAGTGACGCCATCTTATCCCTGTAGTCTTCATTGATTAAAGAAAAGGACGGGTCCTGTTGCCAAGTAATAGTTGGGCAACTTGGCCTCCGCTCCGCGACGGAGAACAGAGAGGCCTGGCATCAGCGGGAGGTTGACACGTTTTCTGTGCTAGCCGCCGTTCTGGAAGAGGGCTTGTTTGCAGGTTGTGACGTACTCTTCGTCCCCCGCCCCCCTTTTTAAATATTCTGTCTTCCTATTTTCCTTCTTTTTGTTTTTCTTCTCCCGCTTCTTCTCCTCCTGCTTTTGTTGTGCGTTCAACGCCCCTTTGCCATCCACGCCGACTACGTCAATCTCATGAAACGGACAAGACGGAGAAGATGCTGCGCGAGCCGTGACTGAGGGTGCTCTAGCAGTTGGACACCTTGGACGGCCTCCTTAACGAGGCGATGGCCGGACAAGAATTGAATCAAATGCAAGGATCGGGGGTGTGTAGCATATTGAGGAGCGAAAGCATGCAGTATTATGCTGTCATAGAAGAGCTTAAGAGCGAGCTGCGTGTAATTGATGGCCTGACTATCATTCAACCACTTTAGGACCTTTGTGGCGAGATCCCAGGCGACCTGCGCAAGGCAAAGGGGTTTTGGTCAGGACGGAACACGGCTGGTTCGTCAGGAGCAGGATTTGGTGCGGTCCATGTCGAAGTCGATTGGGGTGGGCTAAGGGGCTCTGCTTATGCCTATCTGCGCTAGCCTGACGGGAGACGTACTTCCTGAATGATGGGCGTAAATGAACACGTGCAAAGCTGACGATGTACTGGGTGATTGCTAACAAGGAAAATGCTCTGGAGGTTGTGATGGTACTATGTATGCTTCAGAGGCTGGCTGGGGGCGCATCACTGGCATTTCTGGGAAGGGCATAGATCAGGGAAGCGGATGGCATAAGACCAGACGGGCTGTATGTACTCTAGAAACGAAGCACACAAGTCTCAATCAATCTCCTTCGTATGGCAAGAAGACCTATTTCGGACGACATCCTCAGCCTCCTGGGCCGCCGTGGAAGCCTTCTTCTCGTACTTCGATGGCTGACTCTTTTTCTTGGATGTTCCCGACAGGCAAAACAATAACTCCCATTCTCCCCCCGCTCAGTCAAAATGTGATCTCTCCCGGCCAGCAGACTGTGCATGCTGTTTCCTTTGTCCACTGCCGTATGTGATAGTTCCGCCCACTCATCGCATGTCTTGTAGAACTCTCGCCCTGTCTCAGCAAGGCGAAGACGGCGGTATTCATTATCGCTATTCTTGGAGGTGGTGGTCGGAATCTCGGCTGGGGTGTGGCCTGTTGGTGATCGAGGAGGTGTCGTGCAGAAGCGGGACCATCGAGATCGAGATGGGCGGGAGGGTGCTCGAGTAAGTGTTACACTATAGCGAAGGGCACATCTGCAGGTTCCATTACCCCTGATGTGGTGTCTTGAGAGGAAGACGAAGGCTGCTGAGAAGGAGACCAAGGAGAAGAAGGCCGCCCCCAAGAAGGCTGCCGCTCCTAAGAAGGAGGCTAAGGAGCCCAAGGAGAAGAAGGCTGCTGCCCCCAAGAAGGCCGCTACTGAGAAGAAGGAGACCAAGAAGGCTGCTGCTAAGAAGGCCGTACGTTCTCATCTTGCACCCCTCTCGTAGCACACCTACTGATATCATCATCAGGACAAGCCCGCTACCATCTCCAAGACCAAGACTGGTCGTGTCACCAAGACCGAGGCTAAGAAGCCCGCGGCCAAGAAGGCTGCCGCCAAGAATGACGAGGCCTACAGCGCACTGGCTGAGCTGATATCTACAGGGTAGGTGATGCAAACGGTGACCACATGCCGGGAACTCTGGGACGGCGGCGTTGAAGGCGGCTGCTGCTGCTCCTGCTACTGACTCGGGGTCTAATCGTAGTCATAGCCGTGCGTGGAGGTGTGCAGCTGGGGCGGACGTGGAATGAGGTATTACGTCTCACGCTATTTGCGATCCACGGCGGCCGGGCTTCACCCAAGCCGCTTGGCGAAGCCGGCAGCCGCGATAGACAACTAATGTCACTCAAAACGGAAGGCTTATGTCCATGGAGACTGTTCAGTTTGGTGATTCGCTGCTGCAGCTCGCGCGGAAGGTCTTCTCATTTGCCGCATAAGCTTCCGCTTCCAAGAGGGTCCCGCAAAGAAGGCCGCGATTTCCAGGGACAGCGAGCGCGACCTGTCAGACATGATGGTGGAAGCGGTGGACTTCGAATAGAAGAAGTTGTAATAGTTGAGGAGCTGTGGTACTTGTGATCGGGTGAAACGCAAGAAGGCCGAGAACTGCTCTTCATCGCCTAGTATGAACAGCAGGCAGGACAAATTCTCCGATGTTGGGTGAGGGTCGGCAAACGGAGCGGAACATGACGGCTGGCTGGTCGAAAATTCATCCGTCGGAGCCTTTCAATCCCTTGCTACTCAATACCACGACCGCCAACACGATCTTCCTGCCTTGGTCTTGGCCATCATATTGAAGCGTCGCCATCGCCAGCTGCGTCTCCTCCCCTTCGACCCGGTTCCACCAGCCATGAGTGCCGCTGCAGATGACGTGAGGAGGGAAACACTCCAAGCTCCGATGACTACCTTGACAAGACTCTGATTTGACCGTATTGATAACAGGGTGATAATGCCGGCAAAACTGTCGATAACGCCAGCAGCCTCAAATTTACGTGCTGTTTTCTTGACTAGCTCGTTACAACAGCTTAGCGAGAATTTATTGCGACAAGAACGACTACACCGTCATAAAGGCGCTCCTCACGCGGCGACAGGGAGAAGATGACGACGGAGAGGAGCAGCAGCTAGCATTGGTGACGGCGGTGCCTCAAGCGGGAGACATCATCTCCGGCGAGGGCAGCAAGTCTGGCTAAGATGAGTCTGGCATAAGAGCGATGAACTTGGGGGTGGGTGGCTTTGCAGAGAGCATCCCAGAGAGCAGAGAATGCGTCTTACTCCCCGCGCGAATACACACTCCACCGCCGCTGGATCGACTATGAGCAGTATGCTAGATGCTTCTTGGGCTGCTGCTTAACCACTCTGTGACTTGCTCTAATACTGCGGCCGGTCCCGTCGCCGGTCGCTTGCCAACCGCACCCAGACCGCCACTGTTAACTACGACGTCCTCGACGAGCCGCCACTCATCGCTCTGGCTCGTCATCTCACCACCCTGCTGGTGAGGGTGGACAATCTTATAACTATGGCTGTTACCTTCCTTGGCGCGAAGAACACGAAATTTCCTATTAAGAGAGACATGGGGGATTGGGCATGCGGGTCCTTGTAGAGGTTCTAACTGTTCGAGGACGAGAGCGACCAAGACTAATTGTCAGCCATAGCTGCTGCAGGCAACCAATCCCACTACGGTTGCGGGTGCGAAGGGTAGTGAAGGCAAAGTGAAGAACGCAGCTTAATTAAGCCTAAGTTCTCTCGACACTTTTTCCCTCCTGTAATTGTGATGCTCAAATCGTCAATTAGTGAATTCTTCTGGTGGTATATGAACATTTCCTAGATAAGTTGTCCTCCCATTAATCCCTCGCCTTCCGCTCGTTCTCGGCCTCAAGCAGCATCCGGGCAAGTGGGATTGCGGCGTGCAGCAGCGAATCGAGCTGTGCATAATCGCCAGATGAATCAGTTGGTTTGAAGAGCACGTGCTATTGCGTGGGATGTAGTGGAGTGACCTTGGAAGCCTGAAGATGTGGGTAAAAGAACCCTGGAGCTGAAGTGAGGCCCTATTTTAGTGGGGACTTGGGAGGTGTGCACCCTTTTGGGTCACGATCGTGGCAGCTTTTGTCAGAAGCTGCCACCAGAGCACGGACCTGTTCTCAGTGGGCGAGAAAAAAAAAAAACTGCCATGGATTGCAATTCCTGCCACTAATTCCTGCCACGTGCATGGGCCACCCCAGGTGCTTTGGTAAGGAGGATCATCAACACCATCACCAACAGCACCATCCCACATGCACACGCGATTGAAGTCCTCGTCGCGCCCGATTGAAGCGTCACATACTGGCGTCATAGTGGAGTGGTGCTGATTTCAGCAGTGGGAGTCGGCATCTGCATAGCTGCAAACCAACACCTGCACCACCATACTGACAACACTGTGAAAATCCCCATTTTGGTGGGGACTATTCACTTAGCCACTGTGAAGACGCCTGGCTGCAATCGCTTTGGAAGTCGGAAGACCGTTGCTCTCGCATATTCTCCCGCGAACGAGACGTGGAATATCGCTGACTAACTTCCGATGGGACAGGATCTCACGGTTTTCGCCAGGTCCTGTCCCGTGCGACCGTGCCACCACACGACGCAGCGCATGTCCGCCCGAACGATCCACTCAATCCAGTCTAGACATTTCCAAGTCAGAAATGCGACGCTTGCCTCGCCGTGTTCAACTCACTAACGCGAAGCATCGCCGTGTTCAATTAAATGTCACAGTTGGCATATGCTGCGCCACGTTGACGACTGAATCAGTCTCGGATACCTCTGCGATCCGCTCAGCAGAGCCCCCAAACTCAATTAATGGAGATCCCCACGGCAGCGGCGGACGAGATCTGGGGCGATTGCAAATATGAGATGTTGTACCGCGGGGTCACTCAATGTCCTTTTAGGGGAAGAGCCTGTTGGAAGCGAGAGATACCCTCGTCCTCCTCTACGTCGCGACTGAATGCCGAGCTTTGATGATGCTTTCTGCTGCCTCTGTTGCCTCTTCGTGTACAGCTGTGATGCCGTGCTCCCGAGCATCCGCTCCGCAAGTATCGCCGCATGGACCCGGGCAGAAAGGCCCACCTCGGCATCCCCATGCCACCGGGCACGGCGTCACGGCCCTATAGTCCCCCGGGCCACCGAGGAAACGAAGCGCTCATGTTGACGGCTAGTTCTGCATCCTCGCCGCGACGGCGTTCTCCGATATCTCCATCCACAAGAACGCCTGAATAGTAACCATCCTCACGACGAGTCATCAGAGCATTAGTAGCAGAATGCCTGAAATTTTTGAACTACTGTCAGACTTCTCGTCTGCTTGAGTACCGTGGCAAACCGGTGCCTCAAGGTGCGCAGGGCGTCCTCCTGCATGTCTCCAAGGACGAGAATACTCCCGTAACCTGTTTGTGTCGTCGTCAGGCATAGCAATGCGTCCATTGCGACGTCGCCCCGGAACTGCGCCCTGGCCCGTTCCTCATCTCGAACATGACCAAGACCATTGCGGCTTTCTTTGATCGCGTATTTCAGACAGACCGCTACTTGGGTCGACCGAGTGCCCTGGTAGCTGCGGAAATTCTTGCCAGGCCAGAGATAATGCTTGGCCGTCCATGTAGCGGCGGACGCTGAGGCCCTGAGCTCGTGATTGAAGGATGAGCAGAGTGCGCAGCAGGGCATGCTATGACGCAGAGGGTATGTCCATCACCCAGGAGCAGTCTGTGATCTCCCCACAGGTAGACGCGCCGACCAAGTAACAGCGGCTCGTCTCGGCAAGGAACAGCGGGGTGGCTGATCTTGACGCCCCAGTTAATTTGCTTGCCATCGTGGCTGCCTAACTATGTCGAGATGTTGACGAGCTGGCAGCAACAATCGAGCCGGCAGACGACGTGGCGAGGCTGGGCTGTCTGGGTACGATGGCGCACAGCCGGTGATAGGGCAACCTACGCCAACCGCTTCGGGGTGGCCTGCAATGGCGCGACTGCGAGACGAGGGTCCGCAGTCAAAGGATGTTCGACGGAGTAATGGTTTGTTGTAAAGTCACAGGGCTTCGAGGCGCGGCAGGTCAACATCGCTGCAAAGGAAGATAAGAGGGTATTGCTTTTTTGCTTTGATAGCAAGATCCCTCCTTAAATATGTAAATATTATCAGATCGCTCTGAAAGCTCAAAACGATGAAGAAGCGCGAATAGAATGATTCGATGGCAGTCCTGCAGTACCTGGAGTACACATTTGGCGGAGCAGGTGCATACATATCGGCAACCCACCCACGATGACCTGAGTAATGGTCAAGAAACCCGAATGTCTGCTCGCATCGAAGAACAATGGCTACGTTCCTTGGGGTTTCGACGGCCGTCTTTTCTTTCCATATCGAGGGATGAAGGGCAAGGGGTCGCATCAAAAGTTCTGTACGGTCCATGGACATGTTCAAGTGCCGCGAGTCCTTTTCGTTGCCACTAGTTGTTTTCATGTGTACTCTTCGTTCATCTTTGGTTCATCCAGGTACCGAATCCAAGGAGCCTATCGATCTTCTCGACAGCCATTAGGGTGTC
The DNA here is from genome assembly GCF_013390195.1 of Colletotrichum siamense. Classification (NCBI taxonomy): domain Eukaryota; kingdom Fungi; phylum Ascomycota; class Sordariomycetes; order Glomerellales; family Glomerellaceae; genus Colletotrichum; species Colletotrichum siamense. Next base: position 41,410 of record NW_023501024.1, on the reverse strand, counting down.
TTGGACAGTAAAGGCGGCGACCATGCCAATGAAGAAGATTCGATTCCCAAAGGTCACGGACTGGCCTAACACTATTATCACGATTTGACTGGTCCCGTGGTGTGGGGTCTTTGCTCGACGGCGGGGTGGCGACAGAGCAGTGCCAGGATTCAGCTGGAAGAGGGGTTGAGGAGAAGCCAGGATAAAGCATTTTGGGTCGACAATAACGAATACTGACTTCTGATCTCCTAAAGGATCTTCTATTCCTCATAATGCAAAATTTCCAGAGTGATATTTATCGTGCAAAGGTTTCAAAACTTGGCTTCGGCTGGGCGGCATTGTCGGCCGCTGCTTATCTGAGACGGCCTACATCTAACTTGGATAAGAGAGAGTACGCCAGGAATAATCTCATCAGGACCTGGTTGAACTTCCGCCGACTGAGCTGGCGACTGGATTCAGTGACCAGGACGCGCTGTTCCGCGCACTGCGTACAACATGGGACAATGCTGAGTGAGGAAATGGGGAAACCGGCAGAGAACTCTCTTTTCCCGAGTCATCCTCTGTTTAGTAGCTATAGTAATAATTTACTGGTCCAACTTATGTTTTCATTAACGTCGTGGCGAGGTGAGTTGGGTTTCATTGTTCGCTGCGCCTCGATCTTCTCTTTTTGCTCTCATCCCCACATCAGACCAAAGAAGCCGTTGCGTCTCAGCCCATCATCCTCGCCCCTTAGTGTAACAACCATAGGTCCCTAGCATGACTCATTATGGGCCACCTCCACATCTGAAATGTCGGAATTCCTTCAGCAAGGCTGCCTTGATAACTACGTGAAGTAGGCAGAGCGCATAGCCAACGAGACAGCAACATGACAGTCTCATCAACTTTCAAAGGACCTGAGCGACATTTTGCCAGCAACACTATTTGTCTCCCACAAGGAGGACGACTTCGATCCCACAGGCCCCAAAGCAAGGAGTCTAAAGACAAAATAGAAGTTAGGACCTTTACCCTTAGCCACACTGAGAAACGCCACAGCAGATGCTGGTTACTTGCTGCCAACTCATCATGAAGCACAGTCTCTGCCAGTCACTGCGTCCCAAGCGCTGCGTATAGCAGCCAATAATTAGCATTTGCTTCCACGACGTCTCCAAATTCAACCTGTCCTCAGATCACAGCAATCTTAGAAACTGAACGACCACAGAATAGCTCGCCCTGAGGAAACATAAAGTACAGAAAGGTGAAAGAACATCCGGGGGAAAGCACCAGGACATGCACGGTACTCAAATTGAAGATCAAGAAAGGAATGGGTAGCAGAGATGGAAGCTTATTGGTACTCAAGCCGGGATAAACGAATTGACCCTCCACACAAGGCATTGACTGTTCAGGCAGTTGGGAAGTAATTTTATTCATCAACAGAACATCGCAACCATACTAAGTCATAGAGGATTCAAGTTCTCAAACAACTCGCTATCCATAACCCGGAGCCCTCTCCAGCATTCACTGCAATTGGGATGATAGCAACCGCAAGGAAAAGCGTGAGCCACTTTAGACCGGTCAGGGTTAATCGCAAGCAAGAAAGCCTTGATTCCAAGTTAGCTTATTTTAATGGTCCTTCTCAGAAGGAAATGTGGTTGATTTACAAATTATGCATGGAATTGTATATTTTGATGGATGCTGATGATCTTGAGTCGAGCATTATGAGAGCTCATTGAGAGGGGACTCGAGGGCGGAAAAAAGTCCACCAGGCCTGCATTCTCGACATATTGAACCGTGGACTCGGGGGAAATATCGCAGACTTGGGAGAGGAGTCACAAGTGGACTCTTCCGGTCTGTAGCCTGACCCAGCTGTGCTGCAGTGAGGTCTTTGAAGATCTGTCGCAAGTCCCCACAATCGACGATCGCAGACATGGACTTGCCGTGCTTGCTCTCTTCATGCACCCAAAACTAGTAGGCGAAGTCCGGCGAGATGTCTTGGATGTACTCCTCCAGCATGAGCTGAGTGATCCCGTAAGCGCTGGTCCATTTGAACGAGACCTGACACTGGATAACCGCCAACCCGACCAACGTGCAGCTTGACCACAAAGAATTATCAGTAAGAGAAGGTGAACTGAATTAATTTGGCTTCAGCTGCAGCCCTAACCAAGCCCCATCCGTTGTTGTGGATTGGAATCGTGATAAACTCCTCGAGCTATCTCTCATAGTCGGACATGACGATTGGCTGGGCAAGTTTGGCCATAGTTCGCGATGGTAATAAATCGGTGGCATGTGACGACCGGTAGATGTTAAGAAGGCAGAGAATGGATCACCCGATCGGGGGTTATGAGGTTTGATGTATGGATGTTCCCCGTGAGAGTTTCAACTTCCAAGAAATATGGGAATTTGTTTCCCAGCTGCTGCTGAGAAGAATCTGTCTAAGCTAACCACTATCACAAGGTGACGTGGACGTTTCTGCTGAGTGTTCGCCGTCTCACCCTTTGTCAATATGAGCGTCCCACCTCCAACAGCATGGGCAGGCCAATACCAGAGGAAGACGTGGAATTTTCCGTTAGGTTCTCCACTGTCTCGCCGTTTGATGACGCAACAGTCTCATGTCTCAACCATTACACTCCTGATACATGGGTTTGGGAAGTCACTGCTGGCTTCCCTGGGAAATATGAGATGGTTGGGTTTGCTGTTGGACACCCCCTGTTCAACTGCCTCATGTGATGTAATGAAGCCCGCAACACAAGGTCTTTGGCGCCATGGAAGCCAATAGGACGCTAGACCAGTTTCAAGCAGACTGCTAACGATATTTGACAATGTCTCTAGCTTACGAGGGAATCCGACGGCATTAGCTGCTGCTACCCGGCACCTTGCTGCGTGCATCTTGTACCTCTATCGCCTCTCGAGTGAAGTCCAGTTCAATGCCGTCGCCTGGATGAAGTGTTGCCGTTCACCAAACCTTCTTCTACCTGGCAAGCTTGGCTAAACACTGCGAAGGACAGTGTTGAGACGTTTGACACTGGTGCAGGAAGGCCTGCCGACCACAAGTGTCTGACTGAGCGAATGTTCAACAAAGATCTTCGCAGACTGCGCATCTATCTACTTTTATGGTATCAGAGTTATTAGGAATAAATAAACGATTCGCAGTGTTGTCCCTTGGATGTAAAAGTGTGACCTGCGCTGCAGAGGACAAATTGGTCCCGAGAGAGTGCGTGAGGTGGACTTGTTTCTTCATGAATAGTGTCCCCGTCGAGTCTGGCAGGATATACAAAACCGTGACAAAAGCAAAAACAATAGAATCATCGGTGGTACGTGAGTGAAAGCAGCGCTGTTCCAGAGGAGAAATGACACGTCGTGATAGATTCTGAGTATGTAAAGGCAATTTGTCCCCTTCTGTGAACAAAGCGCGCCGACGTTGGCAATTGGTCGGCCCGAGTCGCAACTGAATGACCACAGACGGCCCCGCCGGATCAAATATTCACATCACGTGGATGCGTCAAAAATTGGAGCGTGAGTGGGTGGCTTATTAAACCCTGAGAATTGCGGTATACGAAGTCCAGCTCCGCGCAGGCGTCTTGCGAGAGTGAAGATGACGGTGCCGAAGAGTGGTGGTGAAGCGAAACTCAGCAGGGTTATAGAACTTGCAGGATGCGCAAGTTGAATGGGTTAGCCACCTTGATAAGTTGGAAGCAGGCGTTTTTCTTAGTGGACGCATTGGCGCGAGGCTGCCGGTTGGCAAAAAGTCGCCATTCCAGCTGGTCAAGCCTTGACTAGAAGGTGGTGGAGGGACAAAAGGAGAATAAATCTGGTCGTGAACCAGGTGACGAAGAACCCGTCGAGGAACCAATGTTGTTGAATGCCTTGTCTCACTAGTCGCCTTCCCCGTCGCTCTGTCCTTCGTTTTCCGAGAAAGCGGATGGCCACCTGGTTCAAAGGTCGACGAAGCGGTATGGGCGCGCTTGAACTCCGAGGACATGATGGCAACGAAGCCCACGCCGTTTGCTGATTGGAACACTAGTCAGAAAAGCGTACATCGGGGTCGTTCGGGTTTTGGTGGTAGGACTTGGTCCACATTGGCATTGCCCGCCATGGTCGGGGCTGCATCACCCAAAGAGGGCCCCTCATTATCGTTCAGCTTGAGGAAGATGACAGGAGATAAACACTGATTGCCTCTGTGATGTGTAGAAAGTAAGGCGGGAAGGTCGTTCGCGCGATGCCCGCGACTTGTGTTTTATTGAGCTGTGGCTTGCGAATTGTGGCTTCACAGGTCTTTGGGTATGACTCAGAGCCGTAGCTATCGTGAGCACCGGGGGCTTAGGTTGGCGAGTAGATATTTCGTTGGTGAGAGTGTACAGAGTTCCGTGCCTAGCATTAACATATATACATGAGACATGGAGAACGGTCATATGAACCGGACTGGACGAGTTGGAAATCTAATTCCAATATATCTGATCTTTCTCCGCTGATCACGCAAGAACTTCTACGCATCTAAATTTCCGCTGGCCACTGAGTGTCAGCTGGCCAGTCCTGTTGTACGGACTTGCCGTTGTCATGTGTTGAATTTCAACGCGTGTGCATGTAAATATACCGTGGACTGAGGCAGAGGTCACCCTGGTATGGCTGGCATGGTGTTGATAACATCTGCCAGCGTTCAACGCAGTTTTTCCTTCGGCAGGCACATCAGTGTTACAGTTTAGTCTGATGGCAAAACCAAGAAATAGACGTGTGTCATGCAAATGTTCGGGTTGTAGCTGGAAGCAGCTTTCCAAATCAGTGAGGAATGTGTGACCAATGACACCGTTCTGCAAACTCCAGCCAAATGAGCGGATCATCACGATATGAAGCCGGCCGACTTGCTGATACTGGTCGAGTCGGGGCGCAGCAGATGTGCTTCCATGATCCTGGGCTTACTTAGCTCGGGAAGAATGCCACAACTCTCAGCAGTCGGAAAAGAAATTGCTCGACCGTGGGGTTCAAGTTAAGTTGCGACCTCCTTGTGCCATTGAACAGGCAGCCGTATGTTCAGGTCCCAGACAGCATATTGATTCGCATGCAGGCTTCAAAGCTCGTCGATATCAAGGCTTTTCAATAGCTGACAAGATCCTTCCATCTCAACAGCAGAACCAGGTGGATTGAACAGAGCAATAACGCGCTCTGCGTGCGGGAAATCAGGACGGCTGGTTGGGAAAACTCAAGGCTCGGCTTCAGGTTCTTGAATCTCACCCACGAAAACTATCGGGATTTCGTTGTCATATCACTAGTGCGGAGATGCTTGAAGCACGAATGCCCTGACGATGACGAATGCTGCGACTCTCGGACATTTCTCAGCAATCGTGCAAGAGCCGGGGGAAGGTGCTCAGCGCACAGACACTGGGCGGATACATGGTGCAATGGGGCCGATCATGAACGGCGTCGAGCCGGTGCGAAAGTGGGGCGTTTGACCGGTGCCGGAGGTCGGGACGCGGGACCGCCATGTACCAGGTCCATGCGGGACATTTTCGACAGGCGTTCGCGTTGATTGTTGGAGACAGGTGCCCCAGGTACCTTTGCAGACCAGGGAAAATTGTGACGACCTTTGCTAAGTTCACCGACAGCCAGGTGGAAGAAATGCAAGTTGCCTCATTAGTTTGCGTAACGTCCTTCACTCCAACAACAACAACATTGGCAAATCTAGCTTCATAGTAACGTGCCACAGGAGCCACTTCACCATAGTTGCTTTTTGGGATCTTCTCAGTTCAGTTTAACGCTGATAGTGGCACGGCGAAAAGAATTTCTCTAGGTCCCACTTGGACACTGCTTTCCCCGGTCCGGCCATACTTTGCTGGCGGCCAGACTTTGGGTACACCAGCGGTGACACGAGCATGGGCAGGGTGGACGCGAATAGCTGTCATTCACTGCGTAGTCACATATCCATACCCCCGGGTCTTGGGGATTCGGCGACGGCAGCGCTGATAATCTTGCAGCAAGTGTCCCGCACTGGAATTGCCTCTCCTCACTCCGTCCGCCTCATCCGCTTGAGGCGCAGCCTAACCTGAGGCTGAGCCAGATGGTGTTGAACCTGCAAATTTGGGAGGCTGCCTGTGTTGTCATTTTGCACAGTTCCATCGGCGAGAGGATGGAAGGGTAAAGGCATACTCACTATCTCAGGAGAAGAAGGGCGCGGATGTGTCGCCTGAATAGCAAGGATTTGGACACTGAGTCTCATGGTTGGTTTTGATTGCGATGCTAATCCCATTGCTGACTCAAAACAGAAGATCGCAGTCCCAGAAGCTCCTTGTTCATCTGAAGAATGAACCGTTGTAACACCAGCTTGAATAAGAGATCAAAAAAGCTGAAGAGAAGGATTGAATATGTCACCGAGGATGAAGAGGCAGAGTATTAATGCCGGGTCAAATAAAAACAAGTGACGACGACCGGCCACCTTCAAAACACAAGACAAGGCAGAGTTTCAGTAGGAAACCTAACAAAGCTGATTTTGCTCACTAGGCTGGAAGTAATACTTTACGAGGTGCAGTGTCACTAACCAAGTAAGACGATAATTTAGCTCTACCACAAACGTTCGGACACCCTAGCCGCGGATCAGATATACTTGGTTTCCATAAAGTTCATCATTTGAAACTTTGTTACCTTCCATGCCAGCTTAAAAAGCAGCGAAACCATGGATGTGTCAGAACAGGACATTCAACTCACATAAACCCCAGCCTCTTGTAAATGCTTACAGGGCCGAAGTACCACGCTTATAAACATTGTACACTTATCACTGGAAAACACCAGACTGATGACGTCTGATGCAATATTAAAGCAAGAATGCGGCAACTCAAACACAGCCTCTCTCATTCAACCGCCCTACACTCTGCAAGGCCACAGATATAGATGAAGGACGCTCCCCAAGCTCAGAAAAGCAATAAATAACGCCAAAAGTAGACTGAAAAATGCCAGGTAAGTACAACAATGATGAACTTGGTCACTCGTTTGATACCAGACGTTTGGCTGCGGTTCCCACCTTTGTGGAATGCACGGTATTTTACATTTCCCGTCAAAGCAGACAGTTATCTTCGCAACCACCTTTTGGTCGGATGATAGGCAGCCTGAAAGGCCACACAGTGCCGCTATCGCGGGGTGAAGCTCGTGTCCGCGCGGCAAGGCCCAGTCGGCAACATTTCCGGCACTCCTTCGCACTCAGGAACGGGTCCGTCGACATCCATTGCTTCTGTCGATCCTGGAATGGCGACTAACGTGACGCCCTCTCGTGGCTTTGACCGAAGACACAGCTCGTTTACTCACTGACTCAACGCGTCTAGGGCCAGACAGCCCTGGCGGCTGGGCGGTGATCTAGTCTCTCGCGGTGACTTTGTCAGCATTCTGTGCAATTTGTTCCACATCCCTGGTATCTCGAGTTGTAGGATGACCAACCTGCAGATGGCGATGAATATGCAGCGTGAAAGATGTGGCTTTTCAGCGGCACGAGGTGAGCTGGGGCACGTTGGTGGGGGGGGGGGGGGGGGGGGGGGGGGGCATGATCTGTTCATGGAGATCCTATGCCAAACGCTGCGTGAGCCACTGGAGGTGCATCCCAAGACAATTACCCTCAATCTCTCTGCTCATCGGGCTGACCTGTAGCGAAGTGCAACCCCGAGAGCGAATGAGATACTTCGTGTGGACAAAAGACCTCTGGAAGGTCTCACAATGTCAAGCTATTGAAACTATAACAATGATGTTAATGACATGTCCGTTGATGATATAAGCAGTTCACACATAGGTCGGCGAGCCATTGGTGACTTCATGAATTATCTCATCGTTCCTGGCTATGGTTCTAATAAACTCAAGCACACATCTTCGGTATATTCCCCATCTCCCTTGTCTCGTTAGGAACGAGGACTTCGTGTCGTCCATGTCTCGCGAGGCATCACGCAGGATTGGCAATATAATTTTAGTCGCCCAGTCGACGGGCCTATTGCATCTGCATTGCGTCACATTCGTCAATAGCATGGATGAAATTAGAATCAGAAAATGGAAAGAATCTCCTTGAAGCTCCGTCGAAATTTCATCGTGCTCACAGCTACGTGCCTTTTCGCGGAGCACTAGCCTACCGTCATTCACCACCAAGCGAACCAAGCATATCTCCATCTCCGCCGCCTTTTGGTCATACACCTTGAATCACGAGCTCTTGGCGGAAGATGGCCGTTGTCTGAGCACCTCGGGCCAGCTTTCTCTGCTTCTTTAACGGGCATGCTTTGTGTTGAGAAATCCCCATGGTTATGGACTGAGAGTCCTTGTGAATCATGCAGCAAGAAGGGAAAGATGCGAGGTCCTGCGATAGAGGCGATAATCGGACAGGAATCGCAATACATATGCAACCGTTAGAATCGCCCCACGGATCGGGATGTCAGGGTGCAACTAAGAAATTGCAGCCCCCCAAGGAGCCAGCTTTGGAAGAGACAGTAGTCGACCAAAGATTTCCAGGTTTCGAGTCGCGATCCATGCATATGAGCTGAGCATGACTGCAGACACTGTCATTGAGTTACTACGAAGGCGCCCTACCTCATGCTTGAATGCTCGAGGAATTGGCAATGTGTGGAACAGGATGCGCCTGCTCAACGAAAGCTTCATGTAGACATCATCTCTTCATTCAACGAGAATTCCCAGTAATCTGGTGCATACTGGGCCCGTTGCTTAAATGGAAACACGTTACCCTTTGTCGTCCTACAACGTGCAACTTTGCAATTATAAATAGCTTCAAAAAGAGGGCGAAGATCTAAACGCCCTTCGAGCCTGTAAATCCATATTGCTCATCACTTGAGAAAGCGAGACGCATCCCAGTAGATTGGCCGGTCAAGGCTTCAAGCTCTATCAAGCCTTGATCGGGCTGTTGATTTTCAGGAGAGTAAGATATGCATACTTGGGCACTAGGCGGGCGGATTTGGGGGCGCAATATTACGATAAACATTGCACCTCGAAAGGCTGGCTCCAGAGGGCGCGTCCTTCACCAGTGAAGTATCCAACAACCAAAATGAAAATGGTTCATCATTACCAGGCTCATCAGATTGTCTACTCCTTGAAGGCTTGGCTGACAATACCGGCAATATTAATAACAGCATGGTTTCGAGGCCTTTCACTGCGAAGGTCAAACCATTTAGTTGCGTTCACCTCAATGAACTCCGCAGCTGCTTTCTGGTGATCCTCGCTCACTTCAAGTTGGTCAACGTAGTCTTGGGTGATATGCACCTCCAAGAACCGCATGTAATACCGTGCGGCGGCAATGATGAATATGCTAGACAAGAGTCAGTCACTTGAATATTTGAATTTATTCCCGGGCATCGAGCAAGGTGGGATGAGAATCTAGGAGCTTGGTCAGTTTACTCACGTATCTTGTGGCCCTACCCACGCACCTTGCACCAGCCGCATCGATACAGCTTGTCCTATCATCTGGGCGAACCGTTCATCTGAGAGTTTCGGCTCGCCATTCGATATCTCACCAAGGTGTCGCTTCGTCTCGAGTATTGCGACACGACCCAAGCGTCCGGAAAAGTCCTGGACGAGGGATAATCCTCCATCATCAATAGACCTGTAGGCATTTTGCTGGATGCGACAGTTCAATTGAAGCTTATGGTCATCGAAGTCGACGGCAAAGTCATCCAAATCGGACCACTGGTGCTGTGGTAGGTGTTGGAGGACATGCCGGATGAACTCGCTTGCAAATCGATGAGTCAGTTCTTCAGGTCTTAGTTGCGACTTGACGGCTTCTTCCTGGGGGACGTATGATTGCGAAGATGGAAATTTCCCCGACGGCGAGGTGGGTATCCCGATCGCCTCAGTTAAATCTTCTCGACTGTACATGCGTGCCAATGGCGCTTGAGTTGCTTGCCGTTTCGGACGTTCTTCTGGTAACGGCGGAAGTGAAGGTTCTCGTTTCAAACTTGTGCTGCCGACAGGTGGAGAACTGCCCATTACTGAGGTCTCGTCGGCGTCCTGCAAGGCGCCCTCCTCGTCTCGTGTATCGATGGAATCATCAGTCTGGCCAGACACGCAAAGACGGTTCAACGCAGCCCATACGTTGCCGAGGGGCTCGCGGCGGAGGGCGTACTCTGTCCGCACACTGCGAGTGACATGGTGATCGGATGATGGGCCTTTAACCAACTTAAAAAGCGCATGGATTGAGTCTCTATTTTCTTCACCCTCTTGTTGGAAATCAGACTCCGAAGCTCCGTCGAACCGCAGGACCGACGAAGTCCGAAGAAAGTCTTCATCCTTGTTGGGGGATGGAAGTAGACTCGCATCTTTTTCAACGACGAGCACTCGCAAAGCTGCCAGCTGCAGACGGCCCCATTTGCTGGCGCTAAGCTTGTCGAGGCTTTTGAGCCAGTCACCTTCAGGTTTGGCCTCGCGGTTGTACGCATCGCGTGTTGATACACGATGGAAGTACTTTTCCGGGGCCATACCGCAGATATCCGGCAGGGTACGGCAGACCCGTCATCTGGCCAGCGGCTCGGCAAAGAATTGAAGATGTGAAATCCTCGGCGCATTTTCCAGACCCGGGCGGGGAAAAGGGCGGCGACCGCGGCAGGTCCACTGATATCGATGCAGTGATGATGATTGGTCAGCCTAAGGCAGGCCAAATAGACAGACGGAACATAACGAACGAGTAATGCCGCGCACTTCACCCGGGCAAATGACGATGTCGCGCAAAACTGACTGTCTCAGGCAAAATTGTGCGGGTAAATTCTGCGAATTTGTCGCAAATTTGTTACTGCCAGCCTTAGGATGCCGAGCCAGTTAGTGATATTCAGGTGCGGACCTCATGAGGCACGTGACCATCCTTGGATAAGGTACTCGTGCCTTACGTCAGATTTTCCACAGAAAACGATTATTATGTAATCGTCAAGGTTTCGGACGCATCCACAATCGCTGTGTCCGAACCCCGTTAATTGAGCGTCCTTAGGTAAGCCGATTCCTTGTGTCACAATTCACGTGTTTTGGTGTTTTGGCGTGAAGTACGCAAACCGACGCGCAACGATCGTTTTGCCTGCAAAATCGTCCAACCCCCACCATCACCAGCACCACACCGTCGACAATTCGTACAATGCCCAGACGCAGCACATACCAATGACAGCGCAGTCTTCCGAGCCTCTCTCGTTGCGCCAGATTCAGCTACTGCACCCGCGCGAGAGACTTCAGGTGCACCCGCTGCTATGGACTTCGCGCCATCTCGACCTCCTCGGATGTCCCTTTGTTGACGCACCGCCCATCATCGCCTCCCTCCCCCGATCATCCCAGGACACCTGCCGAGATGGAGTTCCCATGGTCGCCAGCCCTCAGCCATCGCTTCACGGAACGCACGATCCCGCAGGACGACGAAACGCATCTTGCCGCAATCGACGTCCTCTGTCCGACCTAGACTCCAACATCGGTACCAACCAACCAAATACCAAGCAACACTCCGCTTTGACCTTGCCTCCTCCACTGTCGCTCCCAGAGCATGCGCGATGGGCCAAGGTCTTGGCTGGAAGCTCCAAACTGAGCGTGAAGGAGGCTATGGTCCGCGCTCTATTCCTCAAGAGGTCAGCACCCGCCAAGCCGACCAGGTAACGTCCCCCGTTGGTTCGACTAGAATACAATCACGCGCAAAAGGCTAATGTGGCATCAATTGAGCAGCACGCCCTGCGTCCTTCACTTCGAGACGAACCGAATACGCCTCCGTTGCCTACTCTTAGGCGGAAACCCCACCTCGGTTCCGTCCCAAAAGCCGACCGAATCCCCGATATCCTACTTGGACGCCTCGAGTATCCGCGACGCGCGCAGCAAATATCTCAAGGAATCGTGCCAAGCATGGAATAGCATAACACGATCCCTCTACAATACTCGGTTGTCGGTTCTGCAGCGTGGCCAAAGGGCGCACGACTCCTACGTCACTGCCATTCTCATTGCCATGGCACAGCATCAATGTCGCTCGGCTCCAGGCAAGTCGATTTACCGGGTAAGTGCTGGCAGCAGCTTGCACCACTTTACTTGGTGTTTGAGTCTAATGATTATCACAGGTTCACGTGCTGCTCAGTGATGTCGACAACAAGTCCCGAATGATCATCTACACAGCCGAAATCTCGAATTCCTTCCTCGACAAATTCGCACATCCTCGCCGTCGTCCACCTCCCTCCGCTGCATTCCAGGTCCGAGCTAGGACAATCGAATACGAACCATACGCAACATTCCAGCAGCGTCTTTCCCAAGCCTTGATACCCTGCGGCACAAAACGAGTGCGCGACCCGGACTCCGATGATGGTGACCACGAACACCATGTCCAGAAGCGACGACGCGCTGATAATGGATGAATGGAATGGCACAAGCCGAACGTAAATCAAGGAAGTAAACGATCAGTACAGATCACCGGGAAGATACCTCGACAACAGCTGTCCTAGCTAGTACACGATGAGCACCAGCTTTCTCCGTCTGCGTGGGCTTGAAGGCGTGCGCTGGAGCTTGAGAAGGAAGCCCTATATACACTCTTCTGGCATCCTACAGATGTAGTGCTCCCACTATGGGTGTTCAGATATTGACGTTGCCCGGGCGATCTCAACTGTGGTCATGGTACAGTGTCTGCCGATAACTGCTGTTCACGCCCTGCCGATTTTCAGCACCTACGGAGTTTTCAGCAGCTGCTGTTCATCTCCTGCTGATTTACACCTCCTGTTCTGCTTTGAAGCTTGAATATTGGCTGTTGCGCAATCAGCGTTGATGTGATGCTAACATGCCCCTTCGAGGATGCGCACCTTCAGCAAAGTTGCAAGTGCGAACGACGATGCAAAGCATGCATCGAAATGCAGCTTCAGACCATCAATGCGCAAGCTGAGCAGGCCGTTTGGGGCTCAACATATCCCCCATGGAGATGATTTGCAGCACTATGTCGTCAGTAGCGCTTCTATGTTGTGTTAGAGCTTCAACACGCTGGATTCTGTTAGAAGCCTGTATTTAAGCTCCACAGGCGGCACGTCTGGGAACGTCTTGCAGAAAACGAGTGGTTAATCGCCTGCAGGTAATGATTTGAACATGGAGGATGACGCTTTTGATTGATAGTATTAGCACTAGTTGCGGCAGAGGATTTAATTGTATAGGTGCTGAGGTAGAGGATCTGATGCGGACGGCAAGCCTCAACCCCGTTAGAGGGGTATGGAGGAGGCTGATGGCGTTTTGAGACGTATGCGCCATATGTGATGGCTGGGAAAACAATGGTTTATTCATCTTAATTCGTATTAACTGAGGGTTGCTTGTTGCATAGTGTATCTTAATGCCACCTTAGAGTGTCCTGCGAAGTGATTAATGCCTATCGCCCTATATTCATTTACCCCTATCCCTGTTCTTCTGTCTGTTGCTAAGCTCTGGGCTGAAGGGTTTATTAATATTTGTATTTATTGGATTCTCTAAGCTGTTCTTGGCTTTATAGTTAAGCGCAGCTTAATCTTGTTGTATAATAGGCTGTCTAGCTTCTTTCGCTTGACGACTTAGTCTGACGGATGCTCTGAGGTAGGATTATGCATTGAAGGGCGTTCTTATTGACTTGGAATAGCTGTGACGCTTTAAGCCGCTATGGGTGATGATGATGGGATGTGCTAGAGTTAACCTTTAGATTCTCAGTTTGGATTCCTAGCTGCATAGGTAGAAGTTGCATTATTATATTTGCTGTGTCCTTAAACCCTTAAACTTACATCAGTTGCCACGCACCTATAGATAAGGCATTATTACTATCGCTTTAATCTACTTATTTTACTTCTATATTATAGGATATTTAGGCTTAAAAGCTAGCACTTAGTATAGCTGTTACACTTAGAGTAAACAGAAGTATAAGGGGCATAGATAGATATATTACGACCTATTATATATAGATAATAGTTAACTAACCTATTATAACCTATTATATTATTATAACCTGTTATATATAGATAATAGTTAACTAACCTACTTAGGTATTAGGCGGCTAGGATAGGATATTTATACTATTAGATTATAAGAATAGTAAGAACTCACTTAGGGATAGAAGAACTATAGTATAAGTTATATAATAATAAGATAATAATTATATTAGATTAATATAATCTAATATAACTTAGGAGCTAAATAATTATTCTAAATTAGAATAATCTAGAATAACTTAAAGTATAAAGGAATATATTTAGAATTAAACTTATATATAGTATAACCTTAAGCTTAGTTTATAGTTAGATTTCTATAGCTCTTTAGTAATTAACTTAATATTTATCCTTAAGATACTTTTAGCTTACTTTTACTATAAATAACTTATTAAACTTAAAATTAATTACTTTAATCTCTAAAGATCTAATTTACTATAGCTTATAAATTTTAACTTAAATTATAACTTAATATATTATTAGAATATATTAATTTTTAGCTTCTATTAGTAAACCTTACTATTAAAAAGCTAACTATAATACTTTAATTACTCTTATTTAGTAAGTTAACTATTAATTCCTACTAATAGTAATAAATAATAATATCTTCTTATACTTCTATTAAGTTATTTACTTTTAGACTTTTATTTACTTCTAGAGGATAAACTACTTAAAACCTAGCTTAAAAACTAAGAAACTAGAAAATAAAAAATAACTTAAATAATAAGGATAATACTAAAGAATTTAAACGCTAGCTTAATAAAACTAATAATAACTTTAAAGTAATACGTAAAATATTTAACTAAAATACTATAGTTTTTAGTAAACTCTAAGAATAAGCTTATAAAAACTAAAACTTAAAAAAAGAAATTACTACTTTTTAAACTATTACTAATATTATCTTAGCCTTAGTTAAAAGATAAGAATAACTTAAGCTTAACTCCCCTACTATTTTTAATAGAACTCTAAGATAACTTAAAGGATATTTAGTTTAGATATAAACTTATTAAGCTTTCTATATAAGTACTTTTTAGAATAAAACTAAATAAATAGTATATATAGCTATTTTCTTTAGAAAATAAGCTTTAGCTTAGTTTAAACCCCTCTAATAAGAATAGTTTAATAACTTTATTAAAAAATATAGCTAAAAAGTTAAGAATATCTTCTTTAGCCTTATAAGATATATTAAAACTTTCTAATTACTTTTCTTAAAACTTAATAAAAAGAAATAAGCTAAATATAACTTAGCTTACTTTAGATAAACTAAGTCTACTTCTCTTTATATAGCTAAGTTCTAAAGAATTACTTCCTAACTTAATATAACTAATAAAAGTAAAATCTTTACTTTCTATTAAAGATTTAAGGATAATATTAAAGATAAAATAGCTAAAATTAATAAACCTCTTAGTTTTAAGAACTATATTAAATATACTATTAAAATTAATAATTAATTTTTTAAATACTATAAAAAAAAAGAGAAAGAAGATTAAACCTTAATATAGGATATAAATATTAATAGTAACCTTAATATAAGTTTAATAACTAATAGAATAATAATAAACTATATAATAACTAGAATAATACTTACTAAAGTACTACTTATAGATAATATAGTAAACCTATAAACCTTAGTATAATAACTAAACTTAATAATAAGAAACTTTAAAACTTTAAATACTATAATTATAATAGATAAAGATATATTATTAGAGATTATAAATAACTTAAGAAGCTCCCCTAGAGGTTAGTAGTAGAGCAACCTTAATAAGTTAATATAATTATAAAAGCTTTATATATATCTTAGTTATAAACTAAATACTATAATAATAAATATTAAATCTATTTTAAAAATAAAGGAATATTAAGATACTATCTAAAGGATAGTAACCTTAAATAATCTAAATATAATTAATATGTAACATAGTGAAGGTGTTCACTGCCTTCAGCGTAATAGGCGCCCTAACCACGCTTAACGTAATTAACGCAGTTAGCGCGTTAAATATAGTAAAGGCCCTTAAGGCCTTCAGGGTATTTAACACGCCTAAGGCCTTAAACGTAGTTAACCTTCTTAATATATATATTGCTATAACTATATTATTAACGTAATATATATTAATTAGTAGTATAACCTTAATAGTTACTTACCTCCCTTAAATTAAGGAAGATAGCTAACTTTATATTAATAGTTAACCTTATTAAGTTTAATAACTAAGTTCTAATATATAGCTAATCCTATAAAGCTTAAATAATAATAATATTATGTTAAACTCTTCTTCTAATTAGGAATATCCTAAAGAGATATAAAACCTTACTATTATACCTTAGATAATATTAACTAATCTTAAGGTAGTAGAAGATTTTAAAGCTGAATTACTTAAGCTTATTAGCTATATAATAATTACTAACTTTTAAACTACTTATAAAAACTACTTAGAGAAGTTTTATAGAATATTTACTCTAACTAAATATTTACTACTTAACTTTAATATATAAGCTATAATTTTAGCTATAACTTATAAGGGATTTAAATACTATATAATAAACTACTATAGATAAATCTAAACTATAGATCTAAAAAGAGAAGCTTATATTAATACTATAAAACTTAAAAGCTAAGTATTAAAGACTTAGAGAGATAATCTTAATATATTTACTAACTTAGTTAAATAATAATATTATTTTAACACGCTATATTGCATAAGATATATTAAGATTAAAAACACCTTAAAATAAAAACTTAATCTTACTTTACTTTTTAGTAATAATAGAAAGATAGGGGGTTATAAGACCTTAAATACTAGCTATATAGAGAAACTAGAAAGCTTAAAACCTTAATATTTAGTTAATATTCTATTTTAAGATTAAGAATTAATAGTAGTTTTATTAATTTTAGAGAAATATATTAACTTTAGATAAAGATTCTTAAGTATTTTAAGATCTTTACTTCTAAAATTAGAAATATTAAATAATTAACTATTAATACTTAACTTAACTACTAAGACCTTAATTACGTTATTAGAATAATTAATTATTATAATAGTAGATATTATCTATTATATAACTAAACTTCTTTCTAGCTAAAGTTAAAGTAGTATATTAGAATTTAGTAATATATAGAGTTATTATAGTTAAGGATAGTTTTAGCTTATCTATTTTAAACTTTAGCTTATTTTATTAAATATACTAAAAAGAAAAGAGCCTATATTTAATAATAATATCTAAGAATAAACTGAGGATATAAAATAGGTTTCTACTCTATAAAGAGATCTAAGTAATAATAATAATAGAAGTAATCTTAATAATAAGAAGAACTATAAAGATAAGGATTATAGTAAAAGAGGAAGTAATAAAAACTAATTAAACTACTATTCTTCTAAAGTTTAATAGAGGTTTATTAAGTTAGGATAGTTTAATAATAGAATATCTATTAATTATAACTTTCTATTTATACTTATTACTTTAAATAGAGACTATATTATCTATATATTATCTAGCTCTCTTATAGATAATATAAGATATTTACTGCTATAATTTAAGATAGATATAATTAGTTTATTTAATCTACTTCTATATAATAATAAAGTAAATAATATTTATATTAATAGAAGTTTTAAGATAGTTTACTAAAATATATATCGCTTTATTAATACTATTAATAGTTATATTAAATCTAATAATAGTAATATAGCTATAATAGCTTTAAACCTCTACTAGATATTACTTTACTATATATTAAATTAGTATTATGCTGACTTAATAATTAAAGAGAAGTTAGCTTTAAGAGACCTTTAGGTTAGAATTATATAATAGAAGGAACTATTACTTAATAGATTTTGCTTTTTATATAAACTTACTAAAGCGTAGTTATCTAAGGAATAATATATTTTAGGAGATATTTATAATTATTATAATATCTATTATTAGATAACTAAGGTAGCTTAATTTTACTGCAATATAGAAGAGTCTAAAGTAAAGATATTATTTATAATATATAATAAGATAGATATTAAGCTTATTATAAGTATTTTAAAGCTTAATAGATTAACTAACTATAATAAATTTATAGCTAGCCTATAAAATATAGTTTTAAGCTAATATAGAATAGTTACTAAAAGATTATTACTTAAGGTATAAAGGGTTAGGTTTTAAGAATAATAATAAATAATAAGTACTTAAAACTTAAATTTTAATATAAAGTATCCTTTTCCTAAAATTAATTATTAAATATTTTATAACTATAATATAATAAAGTATTTTAATAAATATATATTATTTCTCTTTATAGATAAATTAAAATAACTTTAATTCTAATAAAGCTTAAAATTAAAAAAACATAATTAACTTATTATTTAAATATTAAAAGTAAATAAAATAATATATTTTATACCTAAGCTTTATTTTTTAACTAAAAGTAATTAAAATAATACACTTTATACTTAAACCCTATCTTTTAATTACTAAAAGTAATTAAAATAATATACTTTATACCTAAGCTTTATTTTTTAATTACTAAAAGTAATTAAAATAATATACTTTATACTTAAACCTTATCTTTTAATTACTAAAAGTAATTAAAATAATATACTTTATACTTAAGCTTTATCTTTTAATTACTTTTTTTCTTCTTCTTACTCTTCTTATTTAATTTCTATAATATCTCTTTCTTTAATACCTCTTATAAATACTAATAATAGTAAGTTTAATACTTCTTTCTTTTTTTTTCCCTCTTATATCTACTATAAAGCTTATATTATTTTTAAGTTCTTTCTAACTTTAACTTTATTTATAATATTTTCTTTTACTATTTTATAAAGATCTTATAAAAATAGTAATCTTTCTACTAAAGTATAATAGATTAACTTTATCTTTTTCTTTTTTTAAAATCTAAAAGTCTTATAGTTCTTTCTACTTTTTAACTATTGATATTATAACTTAATATTCTTAAATAAAAATATTAGAATATTTAAACTAAGAACTTTAATAAGAATTCTAAGTATAATAAACCTATAAATTAAGTTTATAAACTTCTTTCCCTCTCTTAAATTAAGCTCTTTTATAAAATAAGTAGTTAAATAGCTATTTACTTCTTTCCTTTATTAAGTATTAAAGTTTTCCCTTTTTAAGAAGTCTTATAGCTTAAGTAATTTAGGCTCTTTTTCTTAGAAAATACCTCTTAACTCTATCTACTTCTTCTATAGCTTATATTACTATATATAGATCTATATTTATATAGTAGTAGTCTTTATCCCTATTAATTTATTAATAATATTTTTCTATTACTTTATAAAAGAAGCTAATTATAAATATTAAACTTTATTAAGCTTCTCTACTAATCCTTTAGCTTTTTATACTATATTACTTAGTAAAAATATAGTTTTAGTATTATATTTAGCTAGTAAGTAATATAATTAATCTTTAGAAGTAGCTCTAAATATTTAATAAAATATAAGCTTCTTAATATAATAATAGTTATCCTCTATAACCTTAATTTTATATTCCTATTTTAGCTTTTTTATAATATTTTAGAATATAGCTTAAGATTAAGATAATCTTCTTAACTTATCCTTCTCTTCTACTTAAATCTTAAGGGCTTTAAGTATCCTTAAAGCTTATAAAGTTAGCTATAGTTATTTAAGTAGTTTCCTCTATAGTAATAACTAGCTTTTAGTTTTTCCCTCCTCTTCTATTTTATTTATCTTATTATTAGACGTTTTATCTTTTTTTAGAACCTTATTAAGCTTAATATCTATATTATTTAAGTATATATTATTATATTACTCTCTAAAGTTTATAAACTTATCTACTATAGATAAATTATTAGTAGAGTTAGCTATATTATTATATTATTAAAGTTTTAAGTTATTCTTTTAGTACTTCTTAATAATTCTTTAGACTTAATCTTCTAACTACTATATATAAGAAAACTAAAGAAGACTTAACTAAAGAACTACTTATAAATAATATCCTAACTATACTTTAAACTCTCTAAGAATACTACTAACTTTATAATATAAACTATATACTTATTTATCTTTATTTAGTAGTTTAAGTTATATTTAAATATAATAATAAATTAGTGAAAACGTTTACTCTTATATATAGCTTTTAATAATATAGTTTTTATCTATAGAGGTAGCTTAGCTATTATTATAGTTTTATACCTCTTACTTAGTAATATTAATTATAAGTTCTTTAATAACTAAGCTTTCTTAAGGTGTTACTAGCTATTAAATATAATATTATTAAAATAAATAGCTTTCTATTTTAGTGCTATTTCTAATAGATTATAAATATAGGCTAAATTATAAGAAGATAGACTAAAGTATTAGAAAACAGAGCAAAAGGTTAAAATAGTAGCTACACTACTTTATATAACATACCTCTAACTTTTTACTTAATATACTTAAGGATATATATTTCTATTACTAATATATACTTTTAGCCCTATTAATATACTAATCTATATAGAAATTTAAGCTTATTTAAGATTTATAAATAGTAGAACCCCCCCTATATATAATTTTATAAATCTTAAATAATAAATATCTTAGATATATTAGCTAGAATAAATAACTTTAATAATTACTAAACTTAGATAAATATATAAGATACTAACTACTTATAACTTATAATAAGATATAATATAACACCTTTATACCTCTCTCTTTATAAACTAATAGTAATATAATATTCTATACTAAAATAAAAGCTAAATAATTATCTAATAAAGGGATAAAATAATATATAAGGGGTAATATAAATAGGTATAGCTTAAGGCTAAAGCTAAAGTATAAGTATAAAAGGGGATTATAAAGGCATCTTTATCTATAAATTAATAAATAAAAGCTAGATATAATAAGTAGAAGCTCTTTATAATACTCTTTAGCTATATATAGAACACTATAAGAGATAAGATATAGAAGTATATATTTAAAGATAATAAAGCGTTATTTAAGAGTATAAATATAGATATAAATTAATATATAAACCTTTAGCTCTACTATAAAGTAATTAAGGAGATTATTAAGTTAGCCTACTTACTTTAGTATTATTATCTTAATACTTATTTAATATATATACCTCCTAAGATAGCTTCTTTTATGCTTTATACTAATATTAATAATAATACTATAATTAATTAGATAAGGATACTTTTATAAAGTTTTAATAAAGAAATAGCTTAATATAGTGATAACTACTTATTTAAAAGTAGTAAAAGTAATATAGATAATAAGGCTAATAATAGTAATAAGACCTACTTTAACCTTAAGTATATTAACCTTAACCTATTTATTAAGGATTATAAGATAGATAGTAATATAAATAGTAAAAATAGACTTTCTATTATAATACCCTTAGTTACTCCTATAACTAAACTAAAAGACCTACTAATATATATTAATAAGTAGCTTTTAGCTATATAGGTTAATAATAAGATAATAACTAAGTAATCCTACTTTATATAAAAGATTATTATTATTACTTAACTTAGTTTTATTTTATATTAAAGCTATTTTATAATAAGAGATAAGACTTAATTAAATAATAAAGTATATTACTTTAATTTAGTGAATAATAATACTTATAGCTTAAATAGTATCTTAAGTAAGATAGAGAGTAATACTAAGTAGATAAGAGATACTAAATACCTAAGAATAAAGTATAAAGATAACTTAATATATATATAGAAATAATTTCCTTATTATAATATACTACTAAAAGTAAAGGTCCTTAAAGCTATTACTTATAGTAAAAGTTTACCTTATTACTTACTCTATTTAGAGGTATTATTAAATATAGATTATAATATAAACACCTAAATCTATTAAGTTAAGTTTAATATAAATAGCTTCCTTAATATTATCCTAGATATTATAGACTTTAAGGACTCTATTAAGTATATACTAACCTATTAGCTAGTAAGAAAGCTAAATAGAAATATCTATATTCTCTACCTAATAATAAACTTTAAAACTTATATACTTAAAAATATACTACTATATAAGATCTCTTATACTTATTTTAGATTAATCTAAAGATAGATAGTATATATTCTTTTTCTTAGTATTTATTAGTGCATAAGGTTATACTATAGTAGCCTCTATAGCTTAACTTAACTAAGAGATAAAGAGTATTATATATTTTATAATAAGATTATAATCTTAAGTATTAAGCAGACTTTTAAGGAATTATAGATAGGCTATATTACTATCTTATATAGCGATATACTTAATAAAGTTATATTCTCTTAGAAATAATCTATATAAGGTATGCTTTTTTTTTATAGGTTTACTTTTTTATTAACTTACTTCTAGCGCTTAAGTAAAAGCCTTAAGGTAATAGTAATTAAGCTACTACTAGTACTTAATAATAAGGAGTTAAGTAGTTTTAATAAGGTTACTATATTAATACTTAAGGACTTCTTCTTCTTTCTTAATACTAAGAACACTAAAGTTTAGTATAGAGGTGTAAGTAATACTAAATCCTACCTTAATAACTTCTAAGTAAAGTAATATAATATTATTAGCTTAGTAAATAAACCTAATATTAAGAATCCCTAGCTTATTAATCTAGTAGTTAAGTAGTCCTTAAGTAGGGATAAGGAAGCTATAATACTTCTTATATATAGGTATTACTAAGTTAATACTTTTAGGTTTCTCTATAATAAGGTTAAGCCTACCTTATTAGCTATTATCTTACTTAAGCAGTTTATACTATATAGCAGTAAGATTAGTAGAGGCTAATACTACTACTATAATATTAATCTGCTTTAAGACTCTATTAGCATTACTATAAAGCCTAAATTATCGCTTTATAGCTTTAGCTTCTACTACTTCTAAAGCTATACTATTAGTAAGGAGGTTTTAAATACTACTAGCTTAAAGCTTTATACTAATAACTTTCTACTCTATAGTAGCTATATAGATAGTATAATAGTTAGGATACTTTCTAAATCTTCTAAGCTGATTATATTTTATAACTAGTTTAATAATATCCTAACTAAATCCTACTCTTTCTTCTGCTAATTAGTTAAATTAAATAATAAATATTACTTTTTATAATAAGTAGAGTAGTAGTATATAAGCACCTTAGTATAATATATTGCTATTAAGGATACTAACTAGATTGCTTATAATAACTTTATAATACTAAACTTAGCTTTAGCTTTATAAGCCTCTATACCTTAAGGACTAATATTAATACTCTAAGGACTAATACTAACACTATAAGTATTAATATTAATACTAATACTATAAACCCCTACTAAGAAACTAAAGTAGATTAATAATACTATATTCTTCTATATTTAATCTTAGATATATTAGTAATTTATTCTTTACTCTATTAAATTCTATATATATATAATAGATCTTATTACTATTAACTACTAAAGTAATATTATACCTCTAACTACCTCCCTCCTCTATATTATAATAATAATCCTTATATAGTCCTTTATTAACCCTATTAGTCCTTATTTTTACTATATCCTCTTTAGCCCTATTTAGATCTCTATAACTTTAAGACTTATACTAGCTAAGCTTAAGTAAGAGTAAAAAAAAGGATTAAGCTTCTTAGTAATTATTAAAAGTTATAGCTTTAGTTACCTCCCTATAGGACTTATTAACTAGAGAACTTTTTACTTATATTATAGTATAAAATCTAACTTTAGTATTTTTAGACTAATAATATCTATCTATAAGAATAAGTTTCTTATTATTAAGGATTCTCTAGAGAGCCTCTTCTCTTTTCTCTTTTATTTACTAAAAAATAATAGTAATAAAGATAAGATTAAGCTTATCCTTACCTTTATCTTACACCTTATCCTCTATTAGTACTATAAAGCTATGCTAGAAAGTATAATTTTTAAGAATAAACTAGAGGAATAATAAGTATATATTAACTAAAATACTATCCTTTTTATATTCCTAGCCTTAAAACACTATATTAATATATATAGCTAAAAGGTAGTAAAATCTAGATCTAACTAAATAATAAAGTAGAGGATACTTAAAAATTTCTATAAGTTCACTTAAGAAGACCTCCCCCTTAACCTTAACCTCAGCCCTACCTAACTATAACTATAATTAACTTTTAAGAATAATAACTAATAATACTTCTAGCGTAGTATATAGGAAGCTATTACTATTAAGGTCTAAAAAACCCCTAAGGGTAGCTCTAACTAACTAGCTATATTTAAAGAGAGGTATTAATAACACTTCTTTACTTACTATACTACTTTCTTATACTTTACTAAGAATAGTAGTCTTTTTAAGTAAAGTAATATAAAGAAAGAATAATCCTTCTTATATATTATTATTAACCTTAATAGTAACTTTATTCTAAGTATAAACTTATAAGAAAAACCTAAGACTATAACTTAGCTGATACTTATAGCTTATTATAATATATAGATAGCTAATAATATTAACTACTTAGTTAATACTATTAAGTAGTAACCTAAATACTTATTAGTTTCTATATTAAGAATACTACCTTAGTATAAGACCTAATTATATATAAGGGTTTACTTAAGTAAGGGGGCGCTTAGTTAAGAGATATTTAGTTAAGTAATAGCTTTAGCTAAAAATATAACTAATAACCCTTAGCTTAGCTTATAGTTACCTTACTCTAGCTAAGGGGGAATATTATAAAATAAAGCCTTAATATAGATAATATACTTTATAGCTAAAGAAGATAGAAAAAAAAAAATTACTATCTAAAGCACCTAAGTTATAATATAACCTCTAAAGCTTATAGTAACTATATCTCTAAACTACTATTTAGATAATAACTAGTATTTATATAAATATACTATTTAGTTCTATTAGAATAAGATAGCTTCTAACTATAATAATATTATAGCTTATTCTACTTCTAGTTATAAAGTTAGATACCTTATATAAGGTATATATTATAATAATTTCTAAACCTATCTATTTATAAATTTCCTAATAAGTTAATATTCTTCTATATATTAGTCTGCTATTAAAGCCTTAACTTTAGCTATAATAGCTAACTTAATAATTCTATTTATAAAGAAGGTAGTATTATAATATTTAAAATGCAGCTAAAGGCTTATTTAAGATTTATAAAACTTATAACTATTAGTTTTATAAATCTTAAATAGGTCTATAGATAGTAGAGGTAAATTAAAACTAAGATAGCTTATATAAATTATATTTATTAGACTAAAGTAATAATATAACTACTCTACTTTATATTAAAATATAAATTTTATTATACTTAGTAGTAGACTTTTAAATAAATAGATTAGCTTAATAGTGCTATAGTTAAAAATAGTTAATATATAGGGGGTAAACTTAAAGCAGGTTAATAATATAGCGTGAAGTAGCTATTACTAATAGGATAATTAAGCAGTTACTAAGTAAGAATAAAAGCTAGTAATATTAAAAAGAAAAGCTAAGAGGGATTAACACTATTAGTATTAAGCTAAATAAAACGTATTAATAGGAGATATAGTCTATTAATATAGCTAGAATAATATAGCCTAAATTATAAACCTTATATAAATATTAATAATAAGATATAAGCTATACCTATATGTTATATAACATGCTTAAGTATATAATTTCATATCTAATAATAGTATTATCTAATATAAAGTTAAAAAATAATATTAAGATATATATCGCAATAAGGTATCTTTACCTATAAATTATTTAGTAGTTTTTAATATTATTTAAATTATTATATAAGCTAAAAAAACAAATAGAGGCTAATAATAATAAACGCAACATAAAAAAAAACAGCATATTATTAATAAAGCTAAGTTATATATAATAAGTACTACTATTCTCCCTCTATAATAAATAATCTACTTACTATAGAGCACCTCTATTTATAACTTATAACTATCTTACTATATCTTATATTAATAACTTTAAAACCTTAGCTTTACTCTTTATTCTGCTAATCTTTAGCCTTAATTTTATAGGGGATATACTTACTACTCCTTACACCTTATTATAGCTACTTACTCCCCTATTTAAGATTTATAAAACCTATTAGCTTATTAGGTATAAACTACTAGTATATAAACTAAGAGGTTATATTAAGTATTTAATATAAAGTGCTAAACGTAAAATAAGGTTAACCTTAGTAATAATCTATATACTATTTATTATAACTATAAGTAATTATATATATTTTTATAAAACCTTATATACCCTCTCTACTTCCTATTAGTATTTATAAAACCCTATTAATAATCTTAATAAGTTAGCTCTTTTTATAAATCTTAAATACCCCTTTTTAGTACTCTTTTATGCTTTTATAAATCTTAAATACCTTAAGTTTCTTAATACTAACTATATATAAAGATAAGTATAATATAATAATACCTCTTAATACTTATAATAAAATAAAGTAAAAATAAGTAACTACTAATAAACCTAAAACTAAAAAGAAAGTAAAGTATATAAATATAAGTAATAATAAGGTTATTAAGCTTATTAATAGTAAAAGCAAAGAGGAAGATAATCTTATATCTAAGGATAAAACTCCTAATAATTCTCTATATATACACCTTAATAGTCTTAATATAGCCCTTAATAGTACTAATAAGGTTAAACCTAATTATCTAGATATTAAAGCTAATATTATTCCTAAGTAGAGTTACTTTTTATCCCTTTAGTTTTTTACGCTTATACCTCTTAATAAGTTAAAATAGATAAAAGAAGATATAAAAGCTATATTAGATATTATTAATTAGACTAAATAAGAGTAATACTTTAACTTCCCTCTTAATATAGCTATTTATAAGAAGGATTATATTACTAAGAGTAATTATATTATATATAATTAGAAACCTTATAGGTTATTAGAGAGTAAGTATAAAGAGCTTATTACTTTTTATTATAAAGTAGGTATAAATTTAAAGAAGAAACTATTTAAGTATATACTTTTAAGTGTAAAAGTGCTTATAGAGAAGGATATTTTTATAAAGTTTTATTCTAACTTTATTATACTATATTTTAGTATTAGTAAACCTTATAAGTTAATAGAGTTCTTAAATATAAGTAATATATTATCTATAGCTTATTTAAGATTTATAAAACCTACCTACTTTAGTTTTATAAATCTTAAATAAGCTATTACTATTATCTCTTTAAAGACCTTATTACTAATATAAATAGTAATTTATATTATTTAAAACTTCTTCTATTTATTTACTATCTTAGCTATTAAAGGCTTATATAGCTATAAAAGCCCTTATAAGAATAATAACCTATAGATTATTAATTTACTAAGCGTAAAAGTAGTATTTAATTATATTAAGAGGCTAGAAAAGTTAACTAATAGTACTCTTAAGATAAGCTTTATATCCCCTAAGATTTACTTATTAATCCTTATTTTAAGACGCCTTAAGAACATTATAGTTTCACTAATAGATTAGTATACCTATATATATAATAAAATTAACTAAGATATAATATTTATTATATATATATAGTTTATTATAATCTATTTCCCTAATATTTTTAAGGAATAGAAGGGTAATAAGAATATACTAAGGCTACTTAAAGATATTAGCTACTTTATATAGGATTACTCCTATAAAAACTAAATAAAAGTATTCTTTATACTTTTATTATTTATCTACTACTATTATACTTATAATATCTCTATTTAGGAGAAGAAGATAATATTTAGCTGAAATTTAATATTTTAAACTAGATATTTTAATCTAACTATATCTTTAGAGGAGGGAGAAGAAGTAATATCTAAAGATTAACACTTTACCTTAATATTAGCTAAGATAGAAGAGATAATAAGAGGAGAGGATAATAAAGAGCGTAAGTCTAAAAGTAAAGAGGAGATATATAAGAAGTTCTAGAAAAACTTTATAGTATTTTAAGGTATTAAGCTACTTTATTAGTATAATAAGATTTATTTATCTTTACTTTTAGTAGCTTAAATTAAGACGCTTTAATAAAATATCTAAGTAGATAAGTAGTATAAAGTCTTCTCTCTATTCTAGTTTAATATAAAGATTAAGTTTAATATAAAAGAGAAAGGTTTAGCTATAAAAGTAACTATATTTATAATAACTAAAGAGGATACTTTATTTAGATAGGCTACTACTTATTTAAACCCTTAGAAGGTTTAAGGTTTTTAACTTATATTACTAAGTATTAGTATAAAAAACCTTAAACTTTTAGCTATCTTAGTTAGAGAGGGTATAAAGATAATTTACTATATAATTATAAGTAAAGATATAGCTAAGTCTATAGAGGCTAAGTATAATATTAATAATAGCTTTAGCTAGTAAGAAGAAGTAATTAAGTAGGTAGAGTCTTATAAGCTAATAAGAAGTAACTTACTATAAAAAACTAACTTAGAGGCTATTATTAAGGAGTTTAAGATTACCTTACTTAGTACTACTTAAGATAAGCTTTTTATCTTATTAGCAAACCTAAACTTCTATTTAAAACCTTATTAGATTATTAGTAAGTCTATATATATAGGCTTATTTAAGATTTATAAAACCTACTTAGCTTACTTTTATAAATCTTAAATAGGCTTACTTTTTAAGCTTTAGTTTGCTTTTATAAATCTTAAATTACTAATATATATTTATAGATACTAATTAGCTAATAGATTAAGCTATATAAGTTATTTAAGCTAATATTATTACTAGTAACTATAGAATTAGAAAAACCCTTACCTCTATATATAAGCTTATTAAGATAATTAAGAGGTATAAGTTAATTAATTATAGCGTTACTAAGGTGAAATACCTTCTATCTTATATTATTATACTAATATTAATGCTTAATTAGATATTTAAGGTTATATATAAACTCTTTTCTAAATACTTCTAAGTCTATACTTTTTATTAGATAAATACTACTATACTAAAGCACTAAAGCAGATATATTATTAATAATACTAACTATCTTATATCCTTAATAAAATAGTTAGGGGAAAAAAGTAATAACTTTAGCTTAATAGACTACTTAATCTTAATATCTTACTCTACTAATAATTATTAGCTGAGAATAAGCATTATAGAACTTATATTAGAAGATAAGACTAAAGGTGTTAACTTAGAGGATAAAGAAGTAGAAGATTAGATAAAGTTTAACCTACTATACCTACTTAAGTTTTTTAGTCTTATTGCTAATAAAAGCTATACTATTAAGAACTTATAGGTATTAGCTTATATTATTACTAAGAAGATAGTTAAGTAATTCTTTTAGATTATAATAATAACCTTAATAGTTAGTAGTATCTAAGATTTAAAAGGTTATCTCAGCTTAATATAGAACTCTACTTTTAGGTATAAGATAGCTAAATTAGTAGATATTAAGTTATTAAATATTATCTATAATAATAAATATATTTTAGTGTTTTAAGTATAGGATAAAGAGGCTATAATATAGTTAGGTATACCTTTTAAGGGCTTAATAGGTTTATTAGAGGTAGTAGAGGCTTAAGTATAAGTAGCTAAAACTATAATACTTAAGCTTACTACTTTATAGAAGGCTTAATATGAGGAATACTACTTTATAATAGAGAATAGCATCCCTATCTACTTATTAAACCTAAAGAACTTTTAAGTATATAGAGTTAAGTATAACTAAGATGTTAAGTTCACTTTAACTGCTATAAAGAACGCTCTACCTTTAATTTAGATCTATTAAAGTATACTTATGCCTATAGTCCTACTTAATAGTTCTACTACTTACCTTAATAAATTAATACCTATATATAATATTAAAACAGTTAAATTAGTATATATCTCTTTAGTAGATATTTATACCTTTAAGGCCTTTATTAATAAATATAGTAATAATATCTAGCTTTTAGTAGAGCAGAATATTAAGCTAATAGTTAGAGGATCTAGTAATATTAACTAATATAATAAGCTAAAAGTTAACTTAGTAGTAATATATAATATATCCTTAGTTAGTATTAACTTATACTTTACCTTACTAGTAAACCTTATATAGTAACTAGCTTATATAATAATAAATACTACTACAGCTTTAAAGCTTTAGTTTTTAAGTAGTGCTAACTTAAGTATTTAGGCTTATAAGATAAAAGAAAATAAATAAGCTTACCTAAATAGGCTTATAGTAGTATAGCATAGTTCTAACTAAGAGCTAGTAAGTAATATAGATAATAAGCTAAAAATATCATCTTAATATAAATATAAATAATAAGCTAAAGCTAACCTAAAGGTGCTAGTAACTAAAGAGGTAAAGGAGGTTAATAATATTATTTCTAAGGATATTATAAATAAGCTATAGTACTACTACTTTATAACTTAAATAGACCTTATAATTAAGTGCTCTGCTAACCTTATTACCCTTATAAAGTATATTATCTTAAAGTTACTAAAGTTAGTATAATGCTTATAATATATACTTAAGCTTATAAGAGAGGGTAAGTAGTATCTCCTCTATATTATTAACCCTCTTATTATTATATAAGTTTTTTCTCACTTATTAAGCCTATTTAAGATTTATAAAATAGGTTTTATAAATCTTAAATAAGCTTAATTTATAACTACTACTTAATAAAAATCTAACTAAGTAATTATAAGATATTAAGTGCTCTCCTTAAGCTTTATAGCGTTAAGACCCTATTAGTTTAATTAAGTTATAATTAGATTAAATATAATAAGATAATTAATAATTTTAATAATTTTAATTCTAAAGTGAAAGCTATAGTGATATTATCTTTATTAGTAGTATTTAGCGTTAATTACTATAATATATGCTATTATAGTATTATCCTTAAGAATTATCTAAACTTCAGCTTTTAGTATTAAGTGATTAGACGCTTTTAGCGCCTTAAGTAGAAATATAAGGTATATTAGAAAATCCTATAGACCTAAGGCACCTATAACCTATAGGTTAAGACTAAGAACCTATATATATATATAGATATAATAGAGGCTAAGGTAGCCTTAAACCCTTAGATTAAGGGTATAATAAGAACTATTTATATATTTAAAATTCTTTATATATATATTAAAACTAACTATAACTACTACCTCTATATATAGCGCTTATAGAACTATTTTACTAAAGAGGAGGTGAGGAAAGAGGGCTACCTCTTCTCTATAGTAGCTTAATAGCTTATAGAGTATCTAGAGGATACTAAAGAGGTTAATACTATAAGTAGTATTACTATATAGTAGAACGCTATAATACTTATAACTTAGGAAATTATTACTAGTTAAGCTAAGCTCCTCTTAGCTAAGGATAACACCCTATTTAATTATTTTATAGTAGTTAATTTATACCTCTTAGATCTTAAAGAGAGAGAGGAGCTCTTTTAGGTTATAAGTATTAAGGAGATAGTAACTCTAAAGAAGAAGAAGGGAAAAATTAACTTAATAAATCCCTTTAACTAAAAGACCTTCTTAGCTACTAAAGGCTATAATAAGTATTAAATAGAGAGTATAATTTAATAGATAGGTATAGTAAGTATAAATATTAAGATAGTAAATAGTAGATATAGCTAAATAGATTTAATAAGTATAGATATTACTATAATAAATAATAGATATAGTTAAAGAGATTTTTTATTCTTATAGGATAATTTCAAGCTTAATCCTTTAATAATTAGCTCTTTAAACTTTAGTCTCTTTAAGTAATATACTTATTTAAGATTTATAATAATATATTACTCTTTATAAATCTTAAATAGCATCTCTAAGGCTATTTAATAGGTTATTTTTATAGCTTAGATCTAACTTAAGGGGTAATAGTAGATTAATAAGGAGCTTTAGATATTATATAACTAAGAATTATTTAGTAATAAACTGAGGGTAATTAAAGCATTAAGGCTATATAGCTATTAAAAAGTAACTTATATAAAATATTATTATATTTATAGAGAACTAATATTATTAGAAAGTACGCCCTTATTATTAATAAGTAATATAATAGTATAGTAGTTAGTTATAAAGTAGTTATAAATAAATATTATCTAGAAATCCCTAGCTATTTTTAGCTATAAATAGAAGATTTATATAAATTACTATCTTTATAATTAAGTCTTAATATTAAGACTTAGTATAAATATAGGGGTAGCGCTAGCGTTAGTATAAGGCTTAAGGCTGCTAGAGGGTAGGTAGGCGTACAGCCTACCTTAAGGCTTAACTTACCTACCTATAACCTAATATATATATATAACTAATAAAACTAGCTAGCTAGCTATAGCTTATAGTAATATTAGCAGCTAGCTAGCTAGCTTAAGTAGTATTAGTAGCTATAATAATAAACCCTTAATACTACTTAATATTAACACTCTAAAGCGCTAATATCTAAGCATAGCATTAGCGCCTAACGCTAACACTACTTAGTATTAACACCTAATGCTAGCACTTAGGTATAATATTAGCGCTTAGCGCTAATACTTAGGTATAGCCTTAATGCTTAGCGCTAACACTTAGGCTTAGTATTAATGCTTAGCGCTAACACCTAAGCATAATATTAGCGCTTAGCGCTAACACTACTTAATACTAACGCTTAATATTAGCACCTAAGTATAATATTAACACTTAGCGCTAGCACTTAAGCATAATATTAGCGTAGCGCTTAATACTAATACTACTTAGTATTAACGCCTAATACTAACATTTAAGCATAATATTAACACTTAACGCTAATATTACTTAATACTAATACCTAACGCTAATATTACTTAGTATTAACACCTAATACTAGCACTTAGGCATAATATTAACACTTAGCGCTTAGCATTAATACTACTTAATATTAACACCTAATAACTAAATAGCACTAGCAGCTAATATTAACACTTAGCATTAGTATTAATACTACTAACACTTAGTAGTATTTATACTTAACTTAGCATTAATACTTAGCTTAATACTTAAGGCTAGCGCTTAACACTAACGCTTAATATTAGCATTAGCTATTAATACTAATAATTAGCATTAATAGTTAGTATTAATAGCTACTTAGCTAGAAGTTATAACTACTAAACTAAACTAACACTTAGTAGTACCTATTAATACTTATTACTAACTACTAATATAAATTACTACTTATAACTATTAAGCTAGCTAATATTAAAGCATTAATACTAATAACTAGCCTTCAGTATTAATACTTAGCACCTAAATAAGGAGTATTAATCCTTAGCCCCCTAGTAAGCTAATACCTTAGTAGAGTAAGAAATATTAGCTTAAAGAGGACTAGCTATAAGCTAATACCTATAATAATAAAGCTAGAACTAGCTAGCTAGTCTTTAATACTACCTATAGTAAGGATACTAATATTAATAACTTACGCCTTAATATAAGTAGCTACCTTTAGTTCTCTATTAAAAGCTAACTAAAAACTACTTAGAGGCTTAATAAGGCCCTCTTAAGCCCTAAAAAGGAAGCTAAGTATAAGCTAACATCACGTCCACGATGGCTGACGTCGGAAGCCATTGAACGCCCCACCATGGAATTAGGTGGGTCCGTTGAGACAAGGGCGGAAACCGTTGTTCACAGCAAGGTGGAAGCCGTTGAGATTTTCCGTAGTAAAATAGGTAAAAGTAGCATGCAATTAAAGCCACAATCGGTATAATTATAGGAACCCAGTTCTCAGTGTTTTATTCCGTGATATGAGTCCAGAAATAGGTGAATAGGGTAGTAGATGTTTTTGTGATGTCGTCCGAATCCCCGCATTAACCAGCCAATTATATAACAGGACCATCAGCCAGGCCAGAAAGCCCGACCGAGCGATGGAACGTAGGCAGGGAGGAAAGTAGATCAAGGAGAAAGTATATGGAATTAAGGGGCAGGAAGGTGAGTTTATAAAGAGAGGACAGGAGGAACCAGTCATAAACAGTAGATAGAAGAAAGTAACCAATACATGCCAAAGATGGAGCCATTCGTCCACAACACGCAGTATTCCATTTTGATATGCACATTATGTCAGTACGCCGTATTAGCCAACGAAGCCACGGCGCATTTGCGGAATAACCATCGGTCAATCCCCACCGAGGCCAGGAGCAAGGTCGCCGGATTAGTCGGCGATATTCCCGGCATCATCCGCAGCCAGGCCGATTTGCAGTCGTTTCAATACCCAGACCCCACGGTCGAGCCAGTTGCCCATATCGCACCGCCCCGGGCGGACGGTTTGCGTTGCCACGCATGCCGTTATGTGTGCCGCCGCGTGCGAAACATGCAGGAGCATTGCCGGGCAGAACACCGGTGGGCGAATGATTGGCAGAAGGGGGGCAATGTGCGCAAGAAAGCCACGGCAGTCAGAGATTTGCCGTGGACAACAGGCGTGCCATGCCAGCGTTTTTTTTTAACACGGGCCGCAAGCGGATGGTTCGAGGTCGGGCGGGGGTTAGGGGTGGCCGTTCAAAGCGAGCCATCGGGGCCGGGGACGGACGACACGGCGTGGTTCGTCACGTTGCACGAGAACCAAGAGAAGCGGTTCGAGGCCGACGCGCGCGAGGAGGTCAGTACAGTGGACGAAAAGTTGGAGCCGAACGGGTGGTTGTACCGCGTCGGGTGGACGAGGGATTTGGAAGGGTTGAACAAGACGCAGTTACAGGAGGCCACGCGACCAATTGAGGATGGCGAGGAGACGTTAGAGGCCATATGGGCCGTGTTCAACAGCGTCGCCGACAAGGCATGCGCAACAGCAGCACCGCACAAGGTCGGGCACGACGTGTTGTTCGAGGCGGAGCGGAAGGAGATCGGCCAGAAGCCGGTGCGGCCATTCGACAACCGCATGGAGGACGACACGTGGCAGCGGTACAAGGAGGTTTGGCGTAAGATGGTGAGCATATGGTTCCGCATGGACGAGTGGCCGGAGCGCGAGCGGCCGCCGTATCGGTTCACCATGCGTCAGGGGTCGTTGTGGGATGCGTTCACCAGCCGTGTCGAGGCGGATGTCGGCAGCAGGCAGGCCGCGCAGGCGGAGGAGGTCGAGAGGATGTGTTTGGACGCCATCATCGCCATCATCGAGGACCCGTACAAGCAGAGCCAAAAGGAGAGCGCGATGATCGGCGCGTTGGCGGTGTTGGGCATCCGCGAGGACGGCGGGTGGCACCAGGCGACGGAGTACACGACGAATTATTCAGCCGTGATCAAGGTGGCCAAGATGTTCGTCGTGTACCAGGCGTGGTTGGAGCGGAAGGACGAGGTGGTGGCGTTGACGGCGACCAAAGGGGCCGAGGCGGCGTACGAAGAGGCCAGCAGCGTGTTCCATTTGGTGCGCGACAAGGTGCGGCGGTTCATGACGCGGATGCCCGGGCGGCCGGACGACGAGCCCAGGGCGATGAATTGGATTTACGACGCGCGCACGTACGGGATGCATATCCGGTTTAACACGGTGGCGCCGGGGATGGTGGATTGGAGCGGCGACCGGATATCGTTCCGGCGGGTGCGGGTGCGGGTGTGCGAGTTGGCCGAGATGTTCCACGGGGTAGCGCAGGAGGCGCGGACGTTGTTGGCGCAGTTGGCGGTGGTGGACGGGGATGGGGATAGGGATAATGATCCCGACAGGGACGGGCACGGCGATGGGTACGGAGGCCGATCAGCGTTAGCAGCAGCGTTGCCCGCCATCAGGTGGGACAGCATGCACGACGACCACAGCCAGGACCGGCCGGGGTATTCGTTTTTACACGACGACCGCAACGAGGCGTGGGTGGGCAAGGGGAAGGGGTGGATCGCACGGCGCATCGCAGAGTCGGAGGCACGGCGGCGGGCGTGGTTAGACCCAACGCGAGGGGCGGCGGCGGCGGCAGTGGCAGCAGCAGCAGCAGCAGCAGCAGGACAGGCGGAGGAGGTCACGTCCAACCGCAGCGATAGCCACCACCCATACCGCGAGAGGACGGTGCAGGCATACAGACAGGCGTTGGAATCGTTCCGGGAGCGGTTGTGGATGTTGATGCACATGGTGGCAGGGCAGCCGGCGCGGGCGCCCGAGTTAGCAGGCATCAGACACAGCAACACGGCCAACGGCGGGGTCAGGAACGTGTTCGCACACGACGGCATGATATGTTTCGTCACGTCGTACCACAAGAATTACCGCCAGACGGGGACGGCCAAGGTGATACACCGGTATTTGCCGCGCGAGGTCGGCGAGTTGTTGGTGTGGTATTTATGGTTAGTGTTGCCGTTTTGGCAGCAGGTAGGAGGCATCATCCATCAGACGGACCGGAAGAGCGCATTTTTATGGGCGGACGACGTGGTTGTAAGGGGCAGGGCGGCGGGCGAGGCGAGCCGTGATAACACCAGGGGCGACGAGCGCCGCAATAACACCAAGGACAACGACGCCCGTGACAACACCGAGGACGACGACGCCCGTGACAACACCATCACAGACGAGAGCGCCAACGCCACCCCCGGCCGGGCGCCGTGGACGGACGAACGGTTGTGGACGTCAGACAAGGCAAGGCGGATCATGCAGCAGCACAGCGAGCGGTTGGTCGGCAGCAAGATCAACATCAGCGGGTGGCGGCACATGGCCGTCGCCATCGCCAACCGGTATTTGAACGAGGCGTTCGGACGGGCAGACGACAAAAACAACGACAACGACGACAACGACGACGACATAGGCGTCGAGGACAGCGCATTGGATTTGCAGGCCGGGCACGGCACGCACGTGGCGGGGATGATATACGGGCGGTTGTACCAGGAGGCACCGTTCGGCACGGCGGCGTTGCGGGACAGGTTCCGGGCCGTCAGCCGGCAGTGGCACCGGTTGTTGGGGTTCGGGGCGGAGGACCGGGGCGGCGGGGCACCCACCAAGCGGCGGCGGACGGCGACGACGGCGGCGGACGAGGAGTTCGAAGGGCAGCGGCGGCGGCGGTTCACGCGGTTGCAGTTAGCCAACGCCGGCGGGCAGTTGCGGCAGATGATGGGGGACCCGCGGGCGGCGTTCCGCGGCCAGCAGGAGCGGGTCATCCGGTCGATCATGCGCGGGGACGACCCGATCGTGCAGGTGACGGGCACGGGCGGCGGCAAGAGTTTGTCGTTCATGTTGCCGGCGTATTGCGCACCGGACGGGGTGACGATCGTCGTGACGCCGTTGGTGGCGTTGCGCACCGACATGGACGCGCGGTGTTCGAGGTCGGGGTTGGCGTCGACAACGTGGCGCGGCGGCGGGCGGGCCAACACGGCCGCAGCAACGGTGGTGTTCGTGACGCCCGAGTCGGCCGTCACGCAGGGATTCCGGGATTTCGTCGGGCGGTTGCAGCGGCGGCAGCAGTTGGACCGGGTGGTGTTGGACGAGTGCCACGTCGTGTTGGATGGGTCGAGGGGGTTCCGGCCGGCGTTGCGGGCGTTGGGGCGGACGGTGCAGGAGTTCGGGGCGCAGTTGGTGTGTTTGACGGCGACGTTGCCGCCGGCGGAGGAGCGGGAGTTTTTCGCCGTGACGGGGATCCGGCAGGAGCGGGTGCGGGTGTTCCGCGAGGCGACGACGCGGAGGAATATCGAGTATGGGGTTGTTGTCGTTGCGTTAGGGTCAGGGGGTGGGGGTCGTGGTCGTGGTCGTGGTGCGGCAAGCCACAGGCGCCGGGCAGAGTCAGGGTTAGGGTTAGGGTCAGGTCGGGAGGGTGAGGACGGCGAGTTGAGCGCCGTCGAGGAGCGCGGTTGCCAGGAGGTCAGGGATTGGTTGCGGCAGCAGCCACGCGGCAAGGCGGTGGTGTACAGCAGCACGATCGAGGGCGTCGAGCGGATGGCCGAGGCGTTGGGGTGCGCAGCGTTCCACAGCAGCATCGGCAGCACGGAGGACAAGGCGTCGAGGTTGGAGGCGTGGAGGATGGGCGACGGCGCCGATGGGGGCGTCATCGTGGCGACGAACGCGTTGGGGTTAGGCATCGACGTGCCGGACGTGCGGTTGGTGGTCCACGCGGGCATGCCGCGGCGGTTGCGGGATTTCGTCCAGGAGAGCGGGCGTGCCGGGCGAGACGGCCAGCCAAGCCGGTCGGTTGTTATATGCAGTAGGGCAGCCGTGGAGGAGAAGGAGAAGGAGAAGCAGAAGGAGAAGGAGGCAGGGGAGGCAGAGAAAGATGGGAGGGCAGCCGGAGGGGGATGGGAGGTGTCAACAAGGACATACATCAGGGGAGAGGTATGCCGGCGGATTGTGTTAGACGAGGTCATGGACGGGCGGGTGGACCGTCCAGGGTGCGAGGAGGGCGAAGAGGCATGCGACATATGCCGGCAGAGGGCGTCGGAGGTGATGTGGGTAGACGACGGGGATGGAGATATGGATAGGGACAAGGACGGGGATAGAGAGGGACATGGAGCCAGAGAAGACGAAGAGATCAGGGCCGCGTTCGAGACCAGTCAGCAAGCCAGGCAGTTCCGCCAGTGGCAGGCCAGGGCAGAGCGTTCAGGGTTAGGGGAGGAGGGGGAGACGTTCAAGCAGCAGTTGGCGCGGTGGGCGGGACGGTGCACGTATTGCGGGATACGCCGGAGAGAGAGCGACGGGCACACGTTAGACGATTGCCCAGGCCGCGGGGAGCAGGCGTGGGGGTGGACGGCGCAGTACAGGAGGCAGATGGAAGAGGCCATGTTCGACGGACGGATGATGGAGAATTTCAGCAGTTGTTTCCATTGCGGATTGCCGCAGGGTTGGTGTCGGCGATGGGAGCCGTTGGGCGAGGACGGCGGGCGGTTCACGGAGGTCGAGGGCGGTTCATGCCAGTACCAAGGGTTGATGGTTACGATGTTCGCCGTCGCAACGATCGGTGTGGGGTCGAGGGTGTACGAGGAGACGGTGAGGGCGATGCGCAGAGCGGACGGGTTAGAGGAGTGGGCATCGAGCGAGAAGGAGGTATATAAGTGGTTAGGGCAGATGATCCAATGGGGAGGGGTGCAGTCAAGCAAGTTGTGCCGGTTGACAAGCCAGTTGTGGCAGAAGGCAGTAGAGGGCGTAGCAGAGGGGTGATCAGGCAGGGCAAGGCGGGGCGAGTAGGGGCCGTACATAGGAGTACGACAGTTTAGGGTAGGGAGTAGGGAAGTATAGTAGTAAAGGATAATAGAAAACAGAGCATCAGATGTTTTTTCACACAGAAAGATTTAATAGCACAAGAGAGCAGGAGGTGGAAGATGACAAAGAGTAACAGAGGGGATGAATCATGAGCAAGGAGCAAGAAGGGGGGAATACAAGGAGCAGCAAAAGGTATAGGCAACAGTGGAAGGATGGAAAGAGCAGAGAAAGGGGCCGGAGAGAAGGGAAAAAAAAGAAGTAAAAAGGGGATGTAAGAGCGTGAATATAATACAGATGTAGTGTTAAAGATTTCAGGGCCAGTTTTAGGGTTAGATAGCATAGCAGAACAAAAGGGCAGAACAGTAAGAGGTTCGTTAACAAAGGCGAATTAGTAAGAGTATAGGAGTTATAATAAAGCAGATTCGGGGGCAAGCAGAGGGAAAGAGAATAGTATTAAGATAATAGGAAAGAGTAAAAGATTTGTTATAGAAAGAGAGCAGAGTACACCGAGAAAAATTACAGCCAAAAAGGGGTAGCAAGGTCAGCAAGAGAGGGGGAATTAAAGAATCACATACCAAAGATAGCAGATTTATACAGTAGACAGTAGTTAAAGATAAAGGGAGGTAGAAAGAAAGTAGACAGAGAGAAATAGAAATACAAACAGATAGAAGACCAAGGGGGGAAAAGTAAAAAAACGGATTTCAGTAAAAGAGAGGGAGGGAGATTCATTTAGCAGCCCATAGAGGTAGAGTATAGGGGAGCCAGGGTTAGTACACAGTAAAGGTCAGAGATAGGTTAAAGAGAAGGATTAAGGTCAGAGTAGGAATCAAAGTCAGGAATACAGCAAACAGAAGGGTCAAGAATAGGGCAGAAATAGAAGTCAGCAATAAAGCAAAGTTCAGGAGGGATAGAGTTAAGAAACAGATAATAGAGGGGACATACAATTAGCAAGCAACAAGAAAGGGGGGATCCAAGGAGCAGAGGAAAGTAGAGGCAAGAAGGGTAAAGTATAGAGAGGAGAGAAGGGATAGGGAAGACGGGAGGAATATAAAGAGCAGAGAAAGAGACAAAAGTAAAGAGGGCAAGGAGAGGAGCGAAAAGGGAACATAGGAATATAAGCATAATATAGACAGATACAGAGTTGAAGATAACAGGACCAGTTTTAGATTAGATAGCATAGTAGCATAGTATAACAAAAGGGCCGAGTAGTAAGGTGTTCGTCCGTAGAGGCGAGTTCGTAAGAGTATAGGAGTCGTTATAAAGAAGATTAGAGAGTAAATAGAGAGAGAGAGATAAGGGAGTAAGATAGTAAAAAAAGAGTTATAAGTTATTCACAAAACAAGGGTTATGTACCACGAGAAAGGTTATAAACCAAAAGGTTAGAAGAGTAAGTAAGAGAGGAGAAGTTAATAAGTAACAAACGAAAGATAGCAGATTCATAAGGTAGATAGTTAATATATATAATAGAGTAGGAAAGGGAAGAAAGGAGTTAGAGGGAGAAAGGAAACATACACAGACAGGATAACAAGGAGGAATAATAAGTAAACAGAGTTAGGTAAGAAAGAAGGAGGAAGGTTCATATAGCAACCCACAGATGGAGAGCATAAGCAAGTCAGAGATCGTACAAAGTTAAGGTTAGGGATATGTCAACAGGAAAGGGTTCGAGATAGAGCAGGATTAGAAGTTAGGATAGAGTAAAAGAAAAAGGGGGTGAGGGATAGAGCAGGAATAAGAGTTAGGGATAGAGCAGAAATAAAGGGCAGAATTAGAGCAGAGAAAAGGATAAAGGATAGGTTAAAGGAAAGGGGTTAGAAGTAAAGCAGAAATAAAAGTGAGGGTTAGAATGAAGGAAAAGGTAAGGGACAAGGCGAAAATAGAAAGTTAGAAATAGAGTAAAAATAAAAGTCAAGGATAGGGTAGAGAACAAGGTAGGGGATAAGTTAAAAGAGTAAGGTTAGGGTTAGAGCAGAAGTAAAGGTAAAGGTTAGAATAAGGAAGAGGGTTAGAGATAGGTTAAAAGAAAAGGGTTAAGGATAGGGTAGAAATAGAAAGTTAGAAACAGAGCAGAAATAAAAGTAAGAGTTAGAGTAGAGAAAAAGTTCAAAATAGAGTAGGGATAAAAGTTAAGGATAAAGTAAAGGAAAAACAAGAGGGGTGTTTATATTAATAAAGTAAGGTAGTTAGTATAAGCAGGCATAAATAAGAGAGAGAGAGAGATTCCAGTCCAAAGCCAGAGTCAAAAGTTCCCATTCAGATACAAGTGGATGGGCAGCATTATAGAGAATTCCAAGTTCATAATATATACAGATTATATAACACCAAGATATAGAGGAATAGTAAGCACCAGATAAATTAACACAGAACAAGCCGAATAAGGTTCCAAAGACAACCATTTTATCATAAGGTCAGGGGCATGGTAAGAAGGGGAAGCAGGACACATTTTACCAGTAGGCAGGAGTACAGGGGAATCAGTTTAGGATAGGGGAGGGGTTGATAATAAGTAGATAGAGGAGATATCAAAGTAAGGAGTTCATCGCAAGGAGAATATTTCAGTACATAAGGACAGAAGGGTTAGGGAAGAAAGGGAGTAAAAATAATCAA